>NC_088910.1:45700530-46325530 GCF_963576675.1 Euphorbia lathyris
AACCGACTATCAACCACATAACTATGCAAGGAACATGTCTGAAAGCCCTTGCTATACGCCAAAATTAGCTTCTTGACTGTACAAGCTACTTACATAGTTCCGCTTTGTCATTATTAGAAGTCGAGCAACTCTCTCAAGCCCGTTCAAAATGAAGTAGCTGCACCACAGAAGAAAATTGAACAAAAATGTGATAGACAAAGCAACTGGTGATGTGCGTCTGAGAAATGCAAATAAATGCTAGTGCTTTAAATTAATGTACAGTAAATACATCTCCCTCAATAATGGCAGTCTTTTTTCTGCACAGATATTTAAACATGTTTTAAAAATCACATTCCATACACATTTTAAGATATCACTTAATTAATTTTAACTATTACTAATACTAACTATCAAGGCACATGCCTATTCAGCCTTGGCTAAAAGGGCGGCCCGGTCGCACTACGCGTCCCCGCTGAGCGAGGATCCGGGGAGGGGTCCCACCACAAGGGTGTACTGAGGGCAAGCCTTCCCCTGCCAAATAAGAGGCCGCTCCTAAGACTCGAACCCGTGACCTCTTGGTCACACGACAACAACGTTTACCGTTGCGCCAAGGCTCTATTGCAAAAAAAAAAAAAAAAAAAAACACTATATGATGTTATGATCAGTGATTACTTTTGAATCTGTATATTCTTCCATCTTCATTAATGGTATAAAATGAGAAGTGGATAATACTATTTCCATTTAGCCTAAATATATGACGCAGTTTTACTTCGTAAGTTGTGATGAATGTCAACAAACATATTACAAACATCAATAACTGTCATGCCAAAGAAAGCAAGAAGGAAGCAGTGAGCACATCAAATGAAATCAATATTGTGTGCAAAAATAGATGACCAAATTAATATACATGTCAATCTAAATTAACTTACCCACCCATCTCTGCCGACTCTTCCTTGAGTGAAACCAACTGTTGAGAACTGCTACCATACAAATTGCAGAGCCTCGACTGAATTAAGTACATCAATGCCAAAAACAACCAAAAATAGTAAGACTTCAACCAAAGAAAATACATTAAGTGCTCAAGGAAATGGTAATCAAAAAATTACATGTTGGTCATCTTCATCTATACTGATTAATTACTTATAGCATCTTTTGGATTCTGGATTAGTTAAATGGAGGTTGCCCAAATTACAAAAGATGATCAAATGTTATGCATGCACAAATTTCTTAAGGATGTAAAATTAATGCCTTCTACTTCATAATAATATAGTTGCATAGGAAAAAAAAATAGAACTATGCAGCCCCCAACAAGGCGTGAAAAAAAAAATAGAAAATATAGAATATTGAAAATAAATAAAAATGATGTAGAAGAGCCCAGATTCAAAATGCACAAATTCAAACTTGAAAAAAATCTTTCTGATTCCCGAAGATCATCAATCATATTATTGGCAGATTTGTAACAAAATGTTTAAAAAGAACAAAACAAGAGAAGAGAAGAAAATACTTTGAAGTACATATAAAAGTAATGACATGAAACAAGTGAAAGTACACCTAGCTAGTATGTCAAAAACGGGGTTAAATGCGCCGTTGGTCACTGAACTTATATGGTTGTCTTGTCTCAAAATGGTCACTCAACTTCAACTTGTCTCAATAAAATCACTCAACTTTGAGTTTTGTCTCAATTAGATCACTCCCGATGATTTCAGTGACTAAAAAGGATCGGAATGATGACATGAGTGACACATCAGCATGAGTCAACTCAGATATATGATCGAAACGACACATGCCATCCATTTATGCGCCACCCGGCTGTTAATTTTATGAAAAAAAAAACAAAATTTAGTTTTGTTTTTCATAAAAATAATCGACATGTGGCTGCCATCTGTTGTTTCGGTTAGACACTTGAGTAAACTCATGCTCACGTGTCACTAATGGCATTTTAACCACTGAAATCGCCGGAGTGACCTAATTGAGAGAAAACTCAAAGTTGAGTGATTTTATTGAGACAAATTGAAGTTGAGTGGCCATTTTAAGACAACCATGTAAGTTTAGTGACTAACAATGCATTTAATCCGTCAAAAATGCCTCATGCACAATCCCAAAAAAGTCGAAAAGGCTTTCGACTTACTGGTTGCTGAACGCAAATTCAATATCCCAATGCATCACGCTACTGAATTGCTGGAGCTCACCGTAGGCAAGATAGGAAATACTAGGCCTTGTTTGATAACCCACTTAATCACTTAAATTAAAATATTAAGCAATTATTTAATTTAAGTGCGTTTGATAAGAGGTATTTCTTCACCACTTAAATTAATCAATTAAGTTAAAAATCACTTATTAACATTATCAACTAATATTTTATATTCAGCACTTACTTTTAGTATCTATCAAACAGTTATGTCATTTAATATTTCCAACACTTATAATATTCAACACTTAAAATTCAATACCTATTCTTTCAGCACTTAATTTTCAGTTTTATCAAACAGCACCTAATTTACTAACTCCTATTGTTTGACCAATTCACATCATAACAAAACACGGTGAAGCTTCTATTTGTGAAGACTAATTTGTTTTCTGATGACTATTTGATAGTGAAGGATGAAATTTGAAAAGGAAATTTTTAAAAATAGAATTTAATCTAAAAATGAGTCCAAACACGCATATCTACATTACATAATATCTGCAACCGACTACATTGAATGTTCAATTAGCACGTATCAACAAAGACTCCTACAAATAACTCATAGTAAATTTCTTCCTTTTCACTTTTTTATCATATAGACTCGGCATAAAACTTTCAGATGGAAATCCAAACGGCTTAACAAATTCAAATATTATATTCTTACTATATCTATCTCCACTGGCCATCTTCAAATAAGTTGGGGGTACGAAACTCTCCCATTTCCAACTTTAGGAGGACTACTTGCATATCTATCAACCATCTTCTAATTAAATTCCATAATTTGCACTTATGAAGATACCAAAACCCTAATTCCAAACAATTTGTTGGTGCTAACTGTTAGAGATTAATATAAGATATACAATTGGATCTTAACTATCAGCTTGAGCTGTTAGTTAAAACGGTTCCATGACACTAACCACTTCTTTTCACTCTTCAACAATTTGCAACATTTCCTAGCATTATACTATGATAATATGTAGTCCCTTTTCAGGTAGAAAGACATCATTCAACCTGAAGAAGATAGTAGATAGAAATATCCCCATGGATTCAGTTGGTTCAATTCTGAACCATAACTAGTCTCCAGGTTAGAAAACTCATTGCTATGGGACAGTTTGGCATTGCTTTCCGAGACCCTAAAAGCAGCTTTTGAGCTAAAAGAAGAGTTTGGTAAATGCAATGCAAAAATGCTTTTCTTAAAAGATGGGAAAGATGCTTTGAGGAAAAGCTAGAATTTGTACCTTTTGGGGCAAGTATTTTAAAACTTTTATCATGTATAGTAACAAACACTTATCAACGGCAGGTTTTGTTGGCCACATCAATGTCAAACTTGCCCTAAATGCATTTAGATCGAAGAAGAAAGCCCACTTTAACATAGCAATTGATTCCCACCAGCAAAACAACTATAACTCAAATTGAATACAAAATCTTCACAGCCTTATTAACAACTTATGAACTATTTAAAAGTACCAACCTTTAACATTATAGGAAAATCACCAAAATTATACTTCTCTCTTATCACCGCTGCTTGACCCTGATACTCAAAGCAAACGTCTGCCTCGAACTTTCCCATATAAGAAATTTTCGCTTGTCGACACTGTACAGGGGAAGAAAAATTGAGCATCATGAGATTATCGCATTAATTGAAATTTTGTAAACAAACCAAGGAAACCAAAGGGGCAAATAAAACTAACTTCAAAAGGAAATAGATGTTTTTGCTTCGTTCTTGAACTTTCCTTTACAGGCTCATAAATTTTAGGATTACTCAGGTACAGTAAACTCCAGTCAAGGAAGCAAATAACCTGAATAACTATCATATATAAAAAAGAAAAAGGAACAAATAACTTGAACGAATTAAAATAAAAAGGATATATTTCAAACTAGTATTCGACGAAGGGTCATGAATTTTCACTGGCTTGATATTATCCATCATAATTTCCAGTCCTCGTTCAACCATGTAATCAAATGAATCTATATGATGTCTGGTTAGCTCTTCCAACGCCCTATAGTCCCCCATTGCCGCGCCTGGTTTTCCCCTCCTCGCCACCATATCGTTTTTCCCCTTTTGAATGGACACAAAATTTGGTTAAGTTGAGACTTCTGTAAATTACATCAAAAATCACTTTTTGGCACGTAAAGAGGAGTTCGAAAACACTTATTAGACATTCAGAAACCATATTTAAGGACCAAGTTAGAAGGGAAGAAAAAAATCTGGAACTCGAGAGCGCAGTACACCTACGAAGACAGCGGAACAAAGGATGAACGGAGAAGCTCCAAATTTCAACGGTGGAAGAGATGAAGGAACCGCACGGAGGATCCTTGCTGGACCAGTACCGGAATCCGGACAGGAAAGTGGGCCTTTGAAGGAAATGAAGAACGGCAAAGGTAAACAGGGAGGGGTTTATCAATGATAGAGAGGCAGCAGGGAGGCTAGGGTTTAATGAAAACTGAAAACGACATATGAAAAATGCAAACGACATATCAAACTAACGGTAAAATATTAAAATTACTGTATAATTAAAAGGGAAATGTAAATTCCTACCAAAAAAAAAAAAAAGGGAAATGTAAAAAATAGTTGTCGTTTGCTTTATTTGTAAAGCACAACTACGCTAGAATGGCATTAACCAATATGGAGCTCCCTCTACCCTACGGCTAGGGTTTTTCGTTCCTACCCTAACTTGGGATTTAAGTTATCTCTTTCCGCCTCATACTCCTCCCTGTTAGCCATTGTATCTCGTCGGACCTCCACACCCTGAACTCCCTACCAGTAAAACTATTCGGTCATGGACTCACTTACACATAACTGCCTACAGCTCTCTCTTACCGAAGAAGACGAAGCCCCGATAATAACTCCTGATCGTAGCTCAGCGCTAGTTTATGATCTTTGATAACATTGGGATATTATCCAAAGGATCAAAAGAGATATTCGCCTAGAACGGCCACGTATTGATCACCTGATACCGAGATGTGATGGCGTATCAGGCAAGGAGATCTAACAGGCGGATCACCAAGACTTCGCCACAAGAGATCCGCAGTCATGTCTATGTGGCGATCCGCCATAACCTCTCAATCCGCCAGCGGAACAGCTGAGCCGATCCCGCAATAAAGACCATTAATGAGCTATTAATAAGCTAACGGGCATACTTAAAGGAAACCAGTAACCGCCATTAATGAAGCATTAATGGAGACTTTCTAGTTACTAAAGGTTACAACTTCACGACTATATATAGCTTGCATCTCAAGCTATCAAGGTACACATTCACACAATCATAGAAACCCTACTTTGTCAATTCAGTTTACTCTTTCATACTTTATACTGACTTTGGCATCGGAGCTTCCCCCCGTCGAACCCAACGACGCCCCCCACAGGGACGGAAGCTAATCGGAAATTCTCCACAAGTCATCAATTGGTGCGGTGAAGGTGGACCCTTAGCCAAATAAAAGGGTTTTTCGTTCACAATAAGACATGACGAATGGAGAGCAGAATCCCTCTTCGGGGATTGAAACACCGTTGGTAACACCATCAAGCCAACCTGTAACTAACGCTGGTCGCGTTGATACAAATGCTCCTATGACGCATGGCGAAAGAAGTATGTCGCCAGATACATTCATCGAAACATGTGCAGAATCCATAAGAAGAGAGTTTGGAATTGAGATGGAGAACCGCCTAAGGTCGTTAATGATAATTCCAAAGCTTCGGTGCACGGCACCTACAGCATCTCAATGGCCACAAGCAGCTATAGGATCAAACGCCCACGATTCTTCATTCTTCCAAATTCAGCCTACGGATTCCATGGTAGTTACTACCGTCGCAGCTAATAACCCGCCCCTCAATGGGCAACTATTTTCTGATCATGTAGAAGGGAGTCGAAAGAATGACCAAACTCTCCCGGGGGGACCAGGAAATCCTAAGGTGAGTCTAGGCGGATCAGGTGCCCCGAATCGCCCACGGTCGAATCTCCCAAAAGGCGGATCAGGAGGCCGAAGACACAAAAAGAGGAAGAAGGGAAGCAGCAGACGATCAAAGTCACATTCACCTCCAAGGTAGAGGTCATCCCGACGGGGTAGGTCACCCCCATCCTCAGGTCGGAGACAAAGTAAGAGGCCAGTAGAGACACCTCATCCGGATAGACCACAACCACCACCGAACCAATAGGAGGATATACAAGCTCCTTTTGGAGGACAAGCAGGTGGAGGTGGGCGTCCGCCATCAGATCCGTCGTCCGACTTTAGCTCCTCATCTTCTCCAAGTAGATCTCCCTAGAGGAGACCTCCGAGGGCGGGTCCGGAAAATTTTGATGATCGCGTTAGAGCTGCGGTGCTCCGCATAAATGAAGAGAATGTCAAGCATAATCCATTCGCCAATCGTGATTCGCCCTTTACGGCATGGATCGAAGCTGAGGAAACAGACAGGCATTTCAAAATACCTAATATCCCAGTGTACATGGGTGCAGACAACCCCGAGGCCCATGCCAGAAAGTACCGAATGTTGCTCAGCCTTAATCGTGCAAGTGAGGCGGTATTGTGCCGGATGTTTATCACCACATTAGGAGGCCCCGCGTATGATTGGTTCCAATCTTTACCTCCTGGATCGATAGACAATTGGGATCAGTTGAGTAGGGAGTTTTGTGCTAAGTTCGCCGGATGTATCCCTCCAATGGTCAAATCGCGGAAGCTTTTTGAATTAAAGCAGAAGGCAAATGAACCCCTTCGAGAATATGTAGACAATTTCAACAAATTGTGTATACGAATTGTCGATGTGGATGTCTCCATGGCAGCGGAAGCTCTAGCGAAAAACACCACGTGTAAAAGCTTGCAGGAAGATTTAATTCAGAAGAAGCCTAGAGATATGGCAGAATTAATTGAAAGGTGCAAAGACTTCATGGAGGTGGATGATATCCGCAGAGAGTCATTATCTCCGCCCAAGAAAGACCAAGGCGAATCTCGCCATCGGGATAAGGAGAAAGACAAGCACCCGGATTCGTCCTCTAAAGGTCGGTGGAGGGGCTCTAAGAACAAATCGGCATACGTGTCGTCATTTACGCCGCTCAATGCCTCTAAAAGCGAAGTGTTAATGTGGATTGAGAACAGCCAGCACAAGCGGAGCATTTCATACCCCGAACCAAAAGGGGGGGAGTACACCAACACCAGAAAAAATCCCAAAAATTATTGCAAATACCATAGGAAGAATGGCCATGACACAGACGCATGCTGGGAGTTAGCCAGAGAGATAGAAAGGCTTATCGAAAGGGGAAAGTTGGACAGGTTCGTCCAAAATGATAGCAAAAAGGGAGATGGTGACAGATCCAGAGATGATCAGAAAAAGAAGGCAAAAGGGACCATCAATGTCATAGCAGGCGGACCCGGATACCAACCTGTGTTGAAAAAGGCAAAAACCACTACTCTGGATAGGGCATCACTTAATCGCCCTTTTGCAGATGCCGGCTCAGAGATCTCTCCTCATGCGGATGCCCTGGTCATTACTATGATGGTGGAAGGCTGGGAGATGAAAAGAGTGATGATTGACACCGGAAGTTCATGCAATGTCATCACAAGAGGAGCATTCGCCAAGCTTATGGTCGACCCAATCCAAGTGGAAACCACCATAGTGGACATCCTGGGAGTAACAAGGCACACCATCCAAACAAAGGGCCAGGTAACATTGGATTGTGAGTTAGCAGATGAAGATCAAATCTGGAAAGGAGATCTGGAATTCTCCATCCTGGATGGCCAGTTAGCTTACAATATCATCCTTGGGCGACCCTTTATCTCCGAAGCCGCAGCTCTCATCTCCATACGCCACTTAACTATTTACATCCCCACGACCAAGGGAGGTGTAATGATCCGAGGAAACCAAAAAGTGGCTCAGGAGACGTATTCGGCATCTTTGATGATTCGCCCGCAGTCTAAAGATGAAGACGAGGAAGAACTTTTCACAATGGCCTTGGGTGAGACAGAGATGTACCTTATGGCGGATGAAAAACAGGTGCGGATGGCTAAAGGGTTAAAAGGAGAGATAAAGGAAGCTATTACAAAGGTTCTCCATGAATCAGAATATGTTTTTGCATGGAAAGATGAGGTTCTTCCAGGGATTAGTCCAGACGTAATCACTCACAAACTCAACATTGACAAGGACGCGGTCCCGGTGGTATAAAAATGAAGAAACCATAGCCCTGAGAGGCAAAAGGTGATAGAAGAGGAGATCACCAAGCTCAAACGGGCGGATGCCATCGAAGAGGTACTTTATACACAGTGGCTGGCGAATGTGGTTCTAGTCAAAAAAGCAGGCGGATCATACCGCATGTGTATTGACTTCACAGATCTCAACAAAGCTTGTCCTAAAGACAATTACCCCCTGTCGTGTATTGATATCCTAGTAGATGGGACCGCGGGACACGCCATGTACTCCTTCACTGACGTGAAGTCGAGTTATCACCAGATTCCAATGGAGCCTTCGGATAGAATCAAAACTTCATTCGTGACACACCAAGCTACCTATTGCTTCAAAGTCATGCCCTTTGGGCTTAAAAATGCAGGGGCAACTTATCAACGGATGATGAACAAAATATTCGAGGAAAGCAAATGTGATAACTTTTCTGTCTATGTGGATGATATGATCATCAAAAGTACCACTGTAGAAAAGCATGCGAATGATATAAAGGAGGTACTGGGCGTACTCTGACATCACAACATTAAATTGAATCCGGAAAAATGTACCTTTGGAGCGACATATGGAAAATTCTTAGGATTCATGATCAGCCAGAAAGGAGTGAGCCCAAACCCCGACAAGATCAAAGCAGTCTTGGAAATGAAAACGCCGCAGAATATTAGAGAAGTGCAACGTCTTAACGGGCGTATCGTAGCCTTGGGCAGGTTTATCTCGTGTTCGGCTCGACGATGCCAACCCTTTTATGAAGTGATCAAGAAGCAAAAGGCGTTCGAATGGAGTGAGGACTGTGAAAAAGCCTTCCAAGGGATCAAACGGTTTCTCACGGAACCACCCCTGATGAGTCGACCCTTGAAAGGTGAGAATCTCTACATATATGTCTCAGTTACAGATAAAGCCGTTTGCACGGTCATGATAAAAGAAGAAGATGGCCAGCAATATCCTATCTATTACGTGAGCAAAGTATTAAAGGATGCTGAAACCCGATATTCCAAACTGGATAAAATGGCACTGGCCATCGTCACCACCTCCATACGCCTCAGGCCTTACTTTCAAGCTCATACTGTCATAGTTCGTACAAGCATACCAATGAGGAAAGTGTTGCAAAAGCCAGAAACTTCGGGAAGATTGATGGAATGGGAATCCGCCTAGGAGAGTTCGACGTTCGTTATGAAAGCCGATCAGTCCTGAAAAGTCAAGTCTTGGCAGACTTTGTGAATGAATTCACTGAAGAGGGAATGAATCTCCCCAAATCTAAAGTTGAGGAATGGACGATGTACACAGATGGGGCTTCTTCGGCAGAGGGTGCAGGTATTGGCATCGTGATCAAAGGTCCCCAATATATAAAGCTACACTACGCGGCAAAATTGGATTTCCTCGCAACCAACAATGCAGCGGAGTATGAGGCCCTAATATTGGGACTACGCCTGCTAAAGGAAATCACTCCCGAGCGGATCGTGATCTACAGCGATTCCAAATTAATGGTCAACCAGGTGATCAAAAATTTCGAGGTAAAAGATGACATTCTTGCCAAATATGTCGACGAGGTTAAGAAACTGCTAAATCACCTCGAAGCCAAAGACACCAAGTGGGAATTAATCCATGTGCCTCGAGGATCCAACACAGAGGCCGATCACCTAGCCAAAATGGCTTCAAGCAAGGAGCATTGGGCGGATCTGCAATGCCCGTTTAAAGTCAAGACAGCGCCAGCCTTCACCTCAAAGATGGTATCCTTACTCATGTCTGTGGAGAGTGATTGGAGATCACCAATCCGCCAGTATCTAATGGATGGAATGTTGCCTTTGGACAAGGAAGAAGCTCGACGGATCGTAAGAAAGGCGGCCTATTTCTCCGTGATAAATGACTGCCTATACAGAAAGTCTTTTAGCCACCCCTGGCTGAAATGCATCATGCCAGAAGAGGGACAACAGATCCTCAAGGAGTTGCACGAAGGCACTTGTGGAGCCCATGAAGCATCTACCTCCCTTTTGAAGAAATCCAGGTTAGCAGGATTTTATTGGCCAACGGCGGAACTTGATGCTCAAAAGTTAGTAGAGTCTTGCCATAATTGTCAGATTCATACAAATGAATCACACACAGCCAAACACCTTCAAAGGCTTGTTCGTGAGAGGCATCTCATCTCTCCTTCCTAAATTCCCGGTTCTTTGACATTTATCACAGCAGAAAATAAATGAACGGACATCTTTAAACAAAGTAGGCCAAAAGAAACCGCATTCAAGTATTCTAGCTGCTGTTTTGCTTACGCTATTATGACCTCCGTAAGCGCTAGCATGACATTCCAACATTATAGAGTCATATTCAAACTCACTAACACATCTCCTAAATATTCCATCGCCGCATGTTTTGAACAAAAATGGATCTTCCCAAAAATATCTCTTAACCTCTGAAAAGAATTTCTTCTTTTGCTGAGGATTCAATCCATCTGGCACAACATGTGCAGCTAAGTAATTGGCTATATCCGCATACCATGGAGATATGACACTTTGTACTTGCATGAGATGTTCATCGGGGAAATCATCTCGAATGCCCAATGTTTCACCGATGGGACCGTTTTCATCCTCAAGTCTTGATAGATGATCGGCGACAAGGTTTTCAACTCCCTTTTTATCTTTAATCTCTATGTCAAATTCTTGCAATAATAAAACCCATCTAATAAGATGCGGTTTTGCATCTTTCTTAGCAAATAAATATCGTAAAGCTGCATGATCTGTATAAACGATGACTTTAGATCCTAACAAGTAAGATCGAAACTTATCACATGCAAAAACTACTGCTAACATTTCTTTTTCAGTTGTGGTGTAATTTAACTGTGCACCGGACAATGTGTGACTCGCATAATATATAACATGAAGTTTCTTATCCTTCCTTTGACCTAATACACATCCTACAGCTAAGTCACTTGCATCGCACATAATTTCGAAAGGTAGATTCCAATCGGGTTTCCATATTATAGGTGTACTGACTAAAGCCGTTTTCAATGTATTGAAAGCTTGTAAACAATCCTCATTAAAATCAAAAGTTGAATCTTTCATAAGCAAATTAGTAAGTGGTTTGGAGATTACAGAAAAGTTCTTTATAAACCTTCTGTAAAAACCTGCATGACCTAAAAATGATCTTACTCCCTTAACAGTGGTTGGTGGGGGTAATTTTTCTATAACTGAAGTCTTTGCTCTGTCCACTTCTAAACCTTTTTCAGATATCTTATGACCTAAAACAATTCCTTCGTCTACCATGAAATGACATTTTTCCCAATTTAATACTAAATTCGTTTCCTCACATCTAGACAACATTTTATCTAAGTTCTGTAAACATGCATCGAAAGAATCTCCATAAACTGAAAAATCATCCATGAAAACTTCCATTATATCTTCAATGAAGTCATTAAATATTGCTGTCATACATCGTTGAAATGTTCATGGTGCATTACATAGACCAAAAGGCATTCTCCTATATGCAAATGTTCCGTAAGGACACGTGAAGGTTGTTTTGTCTTGGTCATCCGGGTAAATATAAATTTGAAAGAATCCGGAATAACCGTCTAGGAAACAGTAAAATGCATGACCGGCTATCCTTTCCATCATTTGATCAATGAAAGGTAGAGGAAAATGATCTTTCCTAGTTGCTTTGTTTAGGTTCCTATAGTCTATACAAACCCTCCAACCGGTGGTGGTTCGTGTAGGTATCAGTTCACCTTCATCATTTCTTACAACAGTTATGCCTCCTTTTTTAGGTACACAATGGATTGGACTAACCCATTCACTATCCGAGATCGGATAAATGATTCCATTGTCGAGAAGTTTAGTAATCTCATTTTTTACTACCTCTTTCATATTCGGATTTAAGCGTCTTTGCCTATCCGCTTTAGGTGGCTTATCCTCTTATAAGTGAATTTTATGCATTACGATACTAGGATTAATTCCTTTTAAGTCTGAAATTTGCCATCCCATACTTCCTATCCTATTTCTAACAACTTCTTTCAATTTTTCTTCTTGATCATTTGTTAATTTGTTAGAAATAATTATAGGTAGAGAATCGGCTTCGCCTAAGAAAGCGTACCTCAAATGACTGGGTAACTCTTTAAGTTCTAATTTAGGGGGTATTACAATTGAAGGCGGAACCGGTCCATCTTCTCGAATCAAAGGCTATGGGTCCTTATCTTTTAATTCCTCACCTATTATAGGTTCAAATATTTCTTCACTCTGAATAACGTCATTGACACATTCCTCGACTAAATCAAGTTTCATACAAGCGAATTCCTCCATAGGGTATTTCATCGCTTTGTTCATATTAAACTCGATCTTATCTTCTCCTATCCTTAAAACTACCTTCCCTTCCGACACATCTACTAGAGCGCGTCCCGTGTTCATAAACGGTCTACCTAAAATTAAAGGGCAATTTACATCACATGCAAAGTCTAATATAACAAAATCGGTAGGAAAAATAAATTTATCGACTTTGACTAAAACATCTTCAATTATACCATATGGTCTTTTAGTGGTTTGATCTGCTAATTGCAAAACCATATTGGTACGTTTGATATCTTCTTCTAAACCTAACTTGTTAAAAGTAGACAACGGCATTAAGTTTATACTTGCTCCTAAATCACAAAGACAACTTGGGAATTCAATATCTCCCAACTTGCACGGAATAGTAAAACATCCGGGATCTTTGAGTTTAGTGGGCAAATTACTTGACACGATTGAACTACAGTCTTCAGTTAACGAAATGGATGAAATTCCTTCCCAACTGATTTTCTTTGAAATTAAATCTTTTAAAAACTTACCATAGTTAGGAATTTGTGTGATTGCATCCATAAACGTTAAATTGATGTGCAAATTTTTAAGTTTATCCAAAAACGTTAGAAGTTATTTGTCATAGTCCTTATTTCAGACTTTGTGCGGAAAAGGTGGTTTGGGTACAAAAGTTTTGGTACTTGTGTCAAATGGTAAACTCTTTGTGTTTAAGATATCTTCTTTGGACTTTGGTAAATCAGTTCCTGGTAATGTTGCATCTTTGGACATTTCCGGCCCTTGATAATTTTTCCCTGAACGAAGAGTGATAGCCTTCACCTGCTCTTTCGGATTTTCTTCCGTATGGCTGGGAAGACTTCCCTCTTTTCGGGATGGAATTGATTTAGCAAGTTGACCAATTTGAACCTTCAAATTATGGATGCTAGATGAGTGGTTTTTAATAAGCTGATCGAATTTATTTTCGATCCGTTTAAAACCATCGTCGTGATTACTTATTTTTCCACTGATAGCATCTATAAACTTGTCGATTTTAGAAGATAAAATGTCGATCGTATCTCTTGACTGATTTTGATAATTAGTGGTACGATTTTGATTAGCACTTGCATTATTGTTATTGTTATCTTTCCAGTTAAAGTTAGGATGATTCCTCCATCCAGAATTATAAGTATTAGAATAAGGATTATTAGTTTGGTTTTTCCCTTGGACAAAATTTACCTGTTCGATCTCACTCATGTTTTCGTAATCCACATCCGTTTGGATTGGATGACCATTGGTATCGCGTGGTGCCATAAACTTATCAATTTTGTGTGATAAAGCAGAAAATTGGGCTTGTAACATCGCGACTGGATCAAGTTCAACTATACCTTTAACTGATGGTGTGGTTGAGGATGATGGTTTTACCACCGGTATATGTCCACGTTCCGCGGGCCACATACTGCTGTTGATTGCCATTTCCTCCAAAAGTTCTCTTGCTTGGGCTGATGTTTTCTTCATAAATAGCCCTCCCGATATAGCATCTAATGAACCCCTAGTTGTAGGATTTAGTCCATTGTAAAATGTTTGCATTAAAAGTTCAGCGAGTAATTGGTGGTGTGGGCATAAACGTTGAAGTTCTTTAAAACGTTCCCAAGTTTCATAAAGAGTCTCATTATCATTTTGAGAAAAAGATGTTAACTCCTTTATGACTCTTGCGGCTTTTGCTAAAGGAAAATATTTCGATAAAAATGCTTGGGCTAATTGTTCCCAAGTGGCAAAAGTTGCGGCTGGCATAGAAGTTAACCATTCTTTGGCTCTATCCTTCAAAGTGAAAGGAAAAAGGCAAAGTTTGATTGCTTCTGCAGTCACATGTGGGATTTTAAAAGTGTCACAAATTTCAAGGAAATTTGTTAAATGTGTGTTAGGATTTTCGTTAGGTAACCCGTAAAATGTTACATTATTTTGCAACATATTAAGCAAAGCTGGCTTAATTTCAAATTGGTTTGCGGTGATTCTGGGTCTAACGATACTATTGGTCACACCGGCCACACCTGGCCTAGCGTAATCCATAAGTGTTGGTGGATCTGCCATTTTTTCTGGCTCGGTAAATGTTTTTACTGGAGTCTTATTTTTGTTTTTCTTGTTTTTCTTGTTCTTCCTAATGGTTTTCTCAATTTCTGGGTCTATAGGGTCTGGTACAATGCCTAAACTTCGAGCACTGCGCATGAACCTGAAATCTTGCACGAACCGAAACTACCTACAAAACAAAATTTGAAAAATAAATAAATTAGTAAATTAAAATTAATAAATTATAAAAGTTAAAATAAGTATGTTTAAACCAAGATTCGAAATAAAACACGAAAAATCTAAAATTTTGTCAAAAATTTTGGCGTTCCCCGGCAACGGCGCCAAAAACTTGTTGAGCGATTTCCGCAAGTGCACGGTATACGCTTGTAGTAATAAAAGATATCGAACCCACAGGGAACGCTTTTTAACTAAAACCTTATTTGATTCAGTTTTATTCACGTGTTTAGGTTTAACAAAAGAAAATCGTTTAATTGATTTAATTGGTTCGGGTAAATTAGGATTAGATAAGAATATTATATTGAGTTTAGAGAACAATTCTGTCTTGAGATTTTGATTACAAGACAGATACTTCTGTAATTGGAATAAATAGAAGGTATAAAACTTATTTTCATAAAGCAAAGAAAACAACTTTAACTTTGGTAAGATTATGGACATGTAATAATATAGGAATCTACTCAATTGAATGGCTTTGAACTGTAGAAATCTCTCTGGTTTGGAGCAGATTTCTACCTTAATCAGATTAGTATTTTATATCCGATAAGCCGCGATCAGCGATCATATCATCCGTAAAAACTAATTCTGTCAAGTGTTCAACAAAGTTCTTATATGAATAAGATGAAATAAAACGTTTTAATAAAAACACCAATTTATCACTTTGAAAATCATTTTGTCAGAACAATATCAAAATAACAACAGAAAGAATGTATTGAATAAAATAAATATATCATTAATGAAATGTGAATCTTCACAAGTTAACAGAGAAGTAGAAACATGGAAAGCATTGCGACGAAAACTTTGAGATCCGGGTTGTCAATCTTTCCCTCAAACTCCGTAGGTTTGTCAGACCCTGTGCACTTCAGCCGTTAATTCTTCTCGCTGAATCTTCGGAATAGAGACTGGTTAGTCCGCTACCAGAATGAAAACTTGTCTCTGATCAACCTTTGAAACTAAACTAATACTGTGTTTATAACTAATCTAATAACAACTTGTGTACATCAAGTTTGTTTATAGAAATGAAATCTAACTTTCTGATTCTTTTCTGAATCAGAAACTCAACATAATAACTCTCTTCTCTAACTTTTCTAACTTAACCAACAACATTAATTTTTGAAATGGATCACTTATTTATAGTTGTTGAAGGGTTGTAAATGATGTGTCGTGTTCGTTGGTGAAGGGTCGCTTTTATCCAAACGAACAGACGCGTTTCTCAAATTAAAACATGTGAAATATGTGCAGAATGCTTCGCTATCGCGACTGAGATTCTGAAAATCTCAGTCGTGACAAGGGGTGCAGGGGCGAGTTGAAGATTCCGTTCTTTTTCGTGACGGCTTTTGTAAGTCGCGACTGAGATTATGAAAATCTCAGTCGCGACAGGGACTTGTCTCCCCGTCTCTCGACTGCTTCTTGTCCTCCTTGAGCGTTCTTCTGACTGATACGTATTCTCGGTACGTTTTTTAGGTTTTTCCTCCATTTTAGCTCCGTTTTAGCCCCGTTTTAGCTCTTATTTGGATTAACCAAATAATTAAGTACCTTGCATCAAAGAAGTAAATAAAGACGTAAAAGTATTCTAAATGAATATATTTAGCACGATTTCAATGTAAATTTAACGTATTTATATATGATATTTTAGGTATATTTTGGGCTTAACAAGGCCCATCATCGAAGGTCGATCCTTTGCAGTCTGCGGAATTGACATCGTTAGACCACTTCCTCCTACCCGAAGACAGAGGAAGTATGTGGTAGTGGCTGTGGATCATTTCACCAAATGGGTAGAGGCTGAGGCTGTCTCCTCTATCACTGCTAAACGAATGGTAGAATTCGTCAAAGATAACATCGTAGGAAGGTATGGAGTTCCCCACACGATTATCACTGACAATGGAACGCAATTCAACTGTGAAGAGTTCAAAACTTTCTGTGAAAAATTGGGCATTCAGAACAGATTCGCCTCAGTTTATTATCCTCAATCTAATGGTATGACCGAAGTTACAAATCGGACGATCGTTAAAGGAATAAAGAAAAGGTTGGGGGAGCATGACAAGAAGTGGGCGGATCAGTTAATGAGCGTCCTATGGGCATATCGCACTACTCCTAGAACAGCCAAGGGCGAGATGCCATTCGCCCTTTCTCACGGTGTGGAAGCTGTAATCCCAGTTGAAATACAGGTCCCAAGTGACAGAGTTGCATTCTATTGCGAGGAGGAAAACAGCCAAAGATTGAAGGCAAGTCTTGATCAAGTGGAGGAAAAGCGAGAAAAGGCATATGTACGCATGGCAGCTTACAAGCAGCGGATCGCAGCTTATCATGATAAAAATGCCAAGCTTGTAAACTTGAATGTGGGAGACCTCGTGCTCCGCAAAGCAGATAAGATCCAATCTAAGGAAGGGAAAGGAAAGCTGGGACTCACTTGGACAGGTCCATATAAAATAATCAACAAGATTAGATTCGCCACATTTAAGATTCAAGACATGGAGGGAAATACGCTGCCGCGTACATGGAATCTCCAAAACCTCCGCAAATATTTCGCCAGAAAATATAATGTAATCAAGGTCTTGAGTACTCTTTTTCCTTTAGTAAGCTTTTTTCCCATGAGGTTTTTCTTATTAAAGGTTTTAATGAGGCTCACATATAAGACCCACTTACTGTAATAAAGCGTATCGCCATTCAATAAAAAGCAATTCTTGTCTTGTCAAATTCTTTTTTAAGTATTTTCTTGTAGCAATATAAATATTCCAGCTTAAAAAAGAAGGGGGCACCAACGCTTCTACACAAAAAAGTAATGTTATCACGACATAACTACTTTTTCTCCTTAAAGATAGGAGAATAATCTCATGGGCGGATCAATCCTTAAATGATCACCATTAGAGATAGAGTTAAAACATTTCTCGGACGTGAGATTTTACACTCTCTTACATCCTTCCCAAAGAAGGGATCCTAAGTCCTAAGGGCGGATCGATTCACCTCAAAGACAGGAAGCAAATCGATCCCCTAAGGCAGCTTAACTTCCTCTAAAGGAATAAAACAGCTTCAAACCTTCACAAAGGTTCACACCATGGGGTATGGCTGGCCACCTACTTCACATTAATCCTAAAGCCTATAAATTTACTTGCACAAAGCATAAAATAAACATAAATAGTTATAGCAAGGATTAAAAATTGTACTTAGTTTTACAAAACTAAACATTTACAGGAGCATCCTCTTTAGCATCTTTTACATTAGATGCGCCCTCTAGTGGGGCTTCCTTCTCTACATAAATAATTTCTCCTTGAGGGATGGTACCATCGGTTATCAGCTCCTCACTCTGGTCACCCGCCTTTGGAGGCGCTTTCTCGGGGTCCTCTGGCTCAAGGTCGACAAGGGGTTTGCTTTCCTCGACGGATCCGCTCATCACCTTGCGAATGTGATCGCGGATGTAGTCCTTGACTTCTGGAATTTTGCGATACTTAAGGACCACATCCACGTCAGGAACCACGAACTCCGGATCTGTAAAATCAATCTCGGGATGCGCCAGTTTAACATACGCCATGATCCATTCACCGTAGTAGTAAGCTCGCTCCCCTGCCAAGATCCCCGTGTCCTCTAAGGCAGCTTCATGTTCTTTAGCATCCGCCTCCATTTGTTCCTTCAATTTAAGGATCTCAGCATCCTTTAGAGCAATGGCGGACGCAGCGTTCGCATTGGCAACGGCGATCTCCTTCTCCAACCTTTCTATGGTTGCCTTATCCGCCACTCCTTGAAGGAGATCCGCTTCCATGGCACGCATATGGGTGTATACCTATCAATGTAAAAGCCCAATTCAAGCGAAAGAATGACAACAAACATCTCCCCAAAGGAGATCACTCTTTCATCCAAAAATGCAAAAGGATAGAAAGAACTTACCGTGAGAAGCTCCGTTTTTCCCATCTGAACATGGGTTGATCCTGGGATCTCGTTTTGACTCTTCCGCACCTCGCCTAATTGACCAATAGCTTCGTCCAGGTCATTAATGACGGATTCATTCCTCAAAGATCCCTTGTCACCATATTTAGCGGCCCAGTAACCGCCTAGATTAGGCTTCACCATCTGCACAAGGATTGGAAGGTCAAAACTTAGATTCACAATATGGAGAAAAGAAACATTAAAAAAACTTACCTGTTCTTTCTCCACAGTGGGCATCGCGGCTCTCATGGCATCCGCCATAAACTTTCGTCCGCCGGAAGTTGTAGGCTTCATCTTCTTCTGCAGAGGAAGATCAGCCATTGTATCAGTGGGACACTTCTCTGCACCCTTCTGGGGATCTACTGCCTGCCTCTTCTTTCGAGTCTCATCCTCCTTCAGTTTCTTACGTATCTCTATAAGAGCGTGACTGGCCTTAGACAAACCCCTGACAAAAGAACCATAAAATAATCAAGGTTCAAGGAAAAACAAAGTTACCTTCATCGAGTTCTGTAAACTTCACATAAGTGGTCTTGTCCCCTTCCTGGCGGATCAAGGGGATATCATTCATCATAAAGTCCAAGGCGTCGGCGTATGTCCAAGCCTCCGCCTTGACACTTTTCATGATATTCGCCACTTCTTCATCACTGTCTATCAATATACGCATGTCTCCAGCCATATGTAAGGGTTTGGCACTCCAAACCGACGGAAAGCCTAGAGACTCGCGCTCCTTTATCTTTACATAGAAGAACTTTTCATCCCAGAGGTGGACATTAGACATCTTGCCGCTAAACGGCGAGTAGGTTCCAAACTTAGCAAAGGTGTAAAAGGACTCGGCCTTTCGTTTCGTCGGTTTGTGAAGAGTTCGGAAGACTCGAGGGTTACAAACTACCCCTAAATTTGAAGCTAAATAACAATCCAGAGCTACATCTAACTAGCCATTTGGATGCAGCTGGCTGACAGTGATGTCAAAATAAGCTAAGATGTCGTCCATCATCTTAGGAAGAGGAAGCCGGAACCCTCTTTCTACGTGACAACTGTATACAGATAAATACCCCCTTGGCGGACAGGCGGGTCTCTGATGAGCTTCCGCCAACATAGTCTCATATTCTTTTATCCAAGGGAAGCGGTCCGCCAGATTCGCTAGATCCGCGGTGCTCATACGAGAGGAAGTGGACTCCGCACGAGGCGCCTTTTTCCTAAACGGGACTGAAGAAGATGCCTCCATCCCCGTAAACCACCTAGAATCTATTGCTGGAGCAAGACGAGCAACGGCGATGGGAAGGTTCTGAATCCTACCTGAACGAGTTCGACCGCTATTACACGCCGAGTTACGTAACTCAGCTAAATCGCAACTAACAGTACCTTCGAAAGAATCAGAATTCTCCAAAGAGGAAGAAGTCCAGCTAACTACGGTTTCGGAAGAAGTGGTCAAATTAAAAAGTTCAAAAGTAGACCCAGAAGATGAAGAAGAACTCCTAAACATTCAGCAATCAAAGCAAAAATTCACTTACAGGAGAGTTAAAAGCTTTGAAAGATTCTGAACTCCGAGAGACTCTGGGCAAAAACTCGAAGGAAAATGGAAGAGGAATGCAAATGGAGTGGAACGAGAAAGAGAGGAAGGAAGAAGACGTTTTCTCTCTCCTCGAGCGGCGTGCTTACGACACGTGTCACCCATCGATTAGCATCGAACAGAGTGACCATTAACGCAAGTCATAATAACGGCGCGCGAAGAAGCTCAAGAGCCCTAAAGGACTTTAAAGGAACTTTAGGAGGGCTTTTGATAACATTGGGATATTATCCAAAGGATCAAAAGAGATATTTGTTGGTCCCTTATAACGTTACAAGTATAGTTCTAGGGGGGGTTAGGAACTATTTAAACTTTTTAAAGATTTAGGGCAGACTTCTTTTCTCAAGAGAAAAGGTTTTAACAGCGGCGCTGAGTAATCAGTAAGATACTGGCTTAGTAAACTGGTGACTAGGTCAGTTTCTTGACTTGAGTCAGGAGATAGCACTTAAAGTCTATTCCTGAGCTCAGATGTTCGATGCGCACAACTCAGCTTGACCTCTTTACTTGGTCAGTTTTTGGTTATTTAAGCAAGCAATATACATAAGGAGTTTAAGGTAAGAAATACGTTACTCAGCAGATTTATCCAGGTTCGGCTTCTTCTAAGCCTACGTCCTGTCCCCGGAATGCGTTTCGAGATTTCGAATCCTCTACTGAGCTCTTTAAAGGTAGAGCCTCAAACCTTTTACAATCTTAGCAACTGAGTATAACAAGAGTACCTTCCTCTATACCTCTACTCAGTCCTAATCTCTCGCTGAGTACTATAACCGAGTACTCAGCCTCTCCTTTCTAATCTCTAGAAATGATAAGTGTTTGTCCTAAACAATGATTGCTAAGACACCTTAGATGATTGAATAATCACTCTAGACTTTTACACAAATATATGAAATGTAGTGTAAGATTTGCTTTGCTTCTTGCTTGCAGAACTTGCGTAGAAATTTGGTCAGCGTAATGGCTTGATCAAGTTCTGTGTGGAATGAAGCTTCTGATGGCACTATTTATAGAGACGTCTTGAGGCATCGGTCATTTCGAATTTCGAAATAACCGTTGGAGGGAAACGGCTTCCTGTCGTTGTCATCCTGACCTGCTCAGAGCTCTCGGCCAATCAGATGTGTGTATCTTCTGTCCTCGGTCAGCTATTGGTCAGCTCGGCAGAGTGTCTCACTATTTATGGTAAAGTCAACTGGACAGCATACTGTGTCGTCTGAACTTTACCCAAAGTGGAAATACTTTATCTGGAAGTTTTCCTTAGCCAGCTGCTGTCTTGTACGCTTTGTCGAATCAACTCAGCAGCTTCGTTCCGAAGTTGTTCCCTGAAGGTCTTCTAGATCCTTCTCTTGCTGAGTTGCGTTTTGTACACAGCGACATCGTTTTGATAAACGCGGGCCGAGTTGTCTTGAGTTGTTTGACTTGGGCTTTGACTTTCGTATTGGGCTTGGGCCTTTTAATTCTTGTGTCTTATAAACAATTTAACTCAACATTGAACAAACACATTAGTATAATAAATCAAAGCATTTACACTTAGTGTGTTTAGAATATGTTTTTCAATTATACTTAAACAATTTTGTAAAATCAAAATTATGTGGAAAGGTGTTTCAACAAACTCCCCCATTTTGATGTTGGCAAAACTATTCAGCGAGGAACTCAGTATTGAGCTCCCCCATGATAGTTGACCTAACTTAGCAAACTCCCCTGTAAGGGTTGAGCTGCTGACTTAGTTTTACTCTAAACATTTAAAGGTTTAATCGAGTAAGTCTAAGGTCAGTTTTTCAGATAGGTCAGCTCATGTAACATATTCTATTTTACCCAGTGTTTAAGCGGAAGGTTTTATCATTCAGAGGGCGCTGAGTAAATTGTTGTTCAATGAGATTTATAAGACAATGTTATATAAGCATATAGGTCAGTGTCAAACATGTTATCACATTTGGTTCAATCAATAAGTTTTGCAAGTGTTAGACATAGCTGATTCAATTTGAAGATACATAATAACTCAGTACACAGCAACATATATCATAACTCAGGAATAGAATGAAAGATGCAGGTATGATATATTGATATCGGTAGTCAGTGTTTACAAACAAAACTTAAAGACAAGGCATATAGATTACATCATACTTAGTCTATACTGAGCTAGCCTATATCTATTTCTTTTTCTTTTGTTGGGATTGACTAGATCCATGCTGTGTTCTTGGTTGTGTTCTCGCTTGTTCTTTCTACCCCGTTTTGTCAGCATCGGGAGGAGGAATCCTAAAGCTGTCGGTTAAGACAGCCCTGGTTAGTTCGTTGGACAGCGCTTTAAGTCGGTCAGCACTTTCATTGACACCATCAAAAATGGCAACTCCTTGATTTGAGACTTCATCAGGTATATTGAGTGCGGCAGCGCTGACCATACTGACGATGAAAGCTTCAGACTTACCAATCCATATAAGCGCGTCAGTCAGTCCAGCAATGACTTGATGAAAGGTTTTGAGTAAGTAGGTGTCAAAGTACTGACGCTGAACATTTGTGTGACGTATGTGATTGAAGGTTTGTCTTGTGATAGACAGCATCTCGTTTTGTTTCATTGCGTTAGTGTCCATCTCCTGCTTGTTCAGATTCAGTAATCGAACAGCTTCACCAATTTGCTCCACTGAGCATTGAGAGTAAGAAACCATTTGCTCATTGGTCTTGAGTTCCTCGGTGTGAAGCCGAGCAAAGAGCATCTTTACTTCATCAGAAGTTGCATATCCAGGGTTCACAGCTGACAAGTTCTGTACTTGCTGTTGTAGAGCGTTTAAGTGTTGCACAATTGTCAGCTGGATCTCGGCCAGCTTGGCGATGGAATCCTGCTTAGCTTACTGTGTTTGATAGGAGATGATGATACTTAGCAAGTCCTTAAATCCCTTAACTTCGTTTAGAAGCTGAGTTACTTGGGAAAGCTGAGTAGTCTCCACATTAGAAGACCCAGCAGCAGGAGTAGACGATTGTTGAAGGTCTTTGATCAAGGTTTGTACTGAGTCGATGATGCATTTGCCAGACTCAGTGACATTCATGTAGCTTAAAGAACCTTCATTCAATTGTCCAGATGCATCAGTATGACCGGTGGGAGGAGGAGTCAAAGGAATGACATGGTCAGTGACTGGAAGTGTTGTTCCAATCTGCACCCGAGGTTCTGGTAGGGTTGATTGATCGGCAGAGATGTTAATTGGAGAAGTAGAAATTCGAATACTGTCGGTGTTGACGGGTGCAGATACATTTGGAGTCAGCACAATGCTTGGATGGACAGCATTGACAGTAATCGCCTCAACCTGACTTGTTGAGGTGGCGAAAGCACTTAAGTCGGCATGTTCCTGTTGAGAAGAAACAGAGGCTTGCTTTTCTATAGATGCCGATGTAGTAGAAGGTTGTTGTCGTTTGAAAAATTTTAGCTTCAGAGCAGAAGGGTCCTGGGTTGGCTTTTGAATAACGAAGTCAGGAAGACTTGGTGGTTGTACAGGAGGCTCACTGACTGTCTTCTCACATGCCTTAACCAACCTTCTTTTTCTAGGAGCATTGTCAGCCTGTATAGACTCTCTTGAGTGAGATGGAGAAGATTCTTGTTGCTCATTATTAAACTAGTCAGCTTGTACTTGGACTTGATCAACATTATGTTGGTCAAGTTCTTGGTCTTCTCCAGCAGCCAACACAGTATGGGCTTGCTCAGCTGCAACCTCACTGGTTGTTTCCTCATCATCCTCAGCGTCATCCTGACCGCTGGCCTCTTCTTCTTCGTCATCTTCTGAACTATCACCATCTAGTTCTTCCTCGACTTGTGCAATAAACTGGTCGTCCAGATGCACTTCTTCTTCTTGTTCCTCAGGCATAGTTCCTAAACACTGTGTGTAGTGAGAGTCACCAGGCACAACAATGTCAGTAGGGATAGCATCGAGGGGAGTCAGTGTAGAAGACTTGTGCTTTTTCTGAGGTTGCACATCAGCATCAGTTCTGTCCTCAGTTTCAGGCTCATCTTGCCTGCTTCGTTTATCAGCTGACTTAGGTCTCTGCTGACCCTTAGTACCAGCTGACTTTTGCCTCTTAGCTGGAGACTCAGTATCATGTGAAGGAGTCTCAACAGCTTTCCTCTTATGAGAAGTGGGGGCCTTAGTTCTTTTCCCTTTCTGCGGAACAACTGTTTCCTCAGCTTGTCCAGCAGCAGCTTTTCCTTTCTTTAGAGGCTGACCAAACTTCAACGCTCTTAGTGAAGCTGTTGTGATCTCAGATCCTTTAGCTTCTACTTCATCAGTTAGGTCTACCTGATGATCAATGAGGATCCTGGTGATGAGTGATCCTAGCCTTAGAGTTCCGGTACTCCTTAGGAAGTCAGCAATGAGGAATACTGGCATGTTGATCGGCTTGTATGTCAGCATATGCCAGATGAAGCATTGCTCGAAGTTTGTTGCTGAGGTGGTGCAGTTAATCTTGGGATAGATAAAATAACTCAGCAGATAATGAGCCATCTTCTGGTGCTGACCCATAGAGAAACTGGATACTTCTCCTGAGTGGCCTGCAGGTTTACAGAAGTTGACCTCGTACCCAGTACCATCCTGATCTCCAGATCTCCTTAGCCTTGTTCCCTCAGTTTTTAACTTGAGCAGATTCCCTAGGTAGAGAGGGTTGATGAAGATGGTTTTCTCTTTCACCACAGTTACCAAGTAGTCCTGGTTATCATCGGCAACGCGAAGGTTGTGGTAAAACTCCTTTACAAGGTCAGGATAGGTGGGATCCCTAATCGAAAACAGCTCAGTCCATCCATTCTGTGAAATCCACTCACAAAAGGGTTGTTCGGATTGTACGAAGGCTTCAGATACCCATCTTGAGGGCTCAACCTTCCATTCTCGGATGTTTTCGAAGGCCTTTGAATAGGTCCTGACTTTTTCAGGCTTTCCCTTACCAGAGGAGGTTTGACCAGTTTTTCCTTTGCTCGGCGAGGTGACCTTGGTAGATTCCGGCACAGAGGTTTGCCTGGAAGTTTTATCGGAGCTGGGCTTAGGGTGGCCGGCACCGGAAATGTTGAATGAAACTTTAGTCATAGTTGAAGAATGCGTTTGGGAAGCTTTGAGAGTTTTTAGAGAGAAAGCTTTCTTTGCCTTAGAATTCGGTAGTCGTAAAGAGAAAACAATGGGAATTTACCCATTATTTATAGCGGTGAAGTGTGGATCTTAACGAATCCATGTGTCAGTTTTGCCTTGGGATTGTGAACCGACAACGATCCTGGCATTTATGACACATCCGGCGCGTACGTCATCCTAGGTGGCTATACGCGTGCTTTTGTATTTATTCTAACGGATCTAACACTCAGCGTTTAGAATACTAAGCGTTTCATATTCTGAGTGGTCAGTATTGCATAAAGGGATTATTTCTAAGTTTAAACTAACTTACTCAGTGTGCAAATTTACTCAGTATTTGTTGTTCAATTAATTTCAATGAGTACTCAGCAAAAACAATCATTCAGCATAGTAATTCACTCAGCATGCATATTCATTTAGTTTAGGAATTTACTGAAGAGGATTAAACATACCAATAGCTTCTCTCAGTATGCTGAACTGCTCACGGGCCAGTGGCTTCGTGAAGATATCCGCAAGCTGCTCGTCCGTTGGGACAAAGGTCAGCTTGATCTCTCCCTTGAGTACATGATCTCTAATGAAGTGATGTCTGATGCTGACATGCTTCATTCTGCTGTGTTGAATTGGGTTCTTAGAAAGATCAATTGCACTTTTGTTGTCACATTTGACTTCAATTGTCTTTGTTTGAACACCATAGTCTTCAAACTGTTGCTTAATCCATAGGACTTGAGCAACACAATGACCAGCAGCAATGTACTCAGCTTCAGTGGTAGACAAGGCTACTGACGTCTGCTTTTTGCTGAACCAGGATACAAGACAGCTTCCTAAGAAGTGACATCCTCTAGAGGTGCTTTTACGTTCCAGCTTATCCCGTCCATAGTCAGCGTCAGTGTATCCGATGAGTGTGAAATCATGAGTATTGGGATACCATAAACCTGCGTTCACTGAGCTTTGCAAATATCTAAGGATTCTTTTTACAGCAATGTAATGAGATTCCTTAGGGTTAGATTGATATCTAGCACAGTAGCATACTGAAAACTGAATATCCGGTCTGCTTACTGTTAAGTAAAGTAGAGAGCCTATCATACCTCGATATAATTTGCTGTCTACCGACTTACCATTCTCGTCAGCGCATAGGACAGTGTCAGTGCCCATAGGAGTGGATATTGGCTTGCAATTTTCCAAATCATATTTCTTTAATATCTCCTTAGCATATTTGGCTTGACTGATGAAGATGCCATTCTTTCCTTGTTTAATTTGAAGACCGAGGAAGAAGTTGAGTTCTCCCATCATGGACATTTCAAACTCAGTCTGCATTTGTTTGCTAAACTCCTTGCACATTGATTCGTTAGTTGCACCAAATATTATATCATCAACATAAATTTGGGCCAGCAGGGTATCTTTACCCTTTTTCTTAATGAATAAGGTTGTATCAGCTTTGCCTCTGACGTAATTTCTAGTCAGCAGAAAACTGGTCAGCCTCTCATACCAAGCACGTGGTGCTTGCTTGAGGCCGTACAGAGCCTTTTTGAGTTTATAAACGTGGTTTGGGAATTTAGGGTCCTCAAAACCTGGAGGTTGATTAACATAAACCTCCTCGTTTATAATTCCATTAAGAAATGCACTTTTGACATCCATTTGGAATAATTTAAAGTTCATGTAAGATGCATATGCATATAAGATCCTAATAGCTTCTAGCCTTGCCACTGGGGCAAAGGTCTCACCGTAGTCAATACCTTCTTGCTGACTGTAGCCCTGAGCTACAAGTCTTGCTTTGTTTCTGACTACATTTCCTTGCTCATCCATTTTGTTGCGGAAGACCCATCTTGTTCCAATGGTCTTCTGACTCCTTGGATGTGGCACTAGCTCCCATACATCGTTTCTTCTGAATTGGTCAAGTTCCTCTTGCATTGCGCTCATCCAGATTTCATCTTCCTCAGCATCAGCGAAGTTCTTAGGTTCCTGTACTGAGACGAAGGCCACATTGCTGAGGTACTTCTTGAGTTGATTCCTCGTCATTAGGGTATTCCCAGCAGAATCAAGGATTGCACTCTCTGAGTGCCCTCTTGGAATCCTTATCTCTTTGGGTAGATTTATGTCTTGTGTTGTCTGTGTTTCAACAATCTCTGCAGAAGTAGATGGGTCAGTGAAAGTAATCTTAGGTTCACTCTTACTCTTGGTCAGCCTTTTAGTGAATGACTCAGTAGCTGGTTCTTGGTCAGCGGTTACTGAGTGTGGATCATGTTGGAAATTAAGGCTAAGGTATAGCAGCGGAAATATAAAAATTTTAGCCTACTTTCTTTTAACCATAGGATCCGTTAATCGTTATTTCATATAAAGAGGGATAAGAAGAAATACCTTTCGATGATCAATCTACCGTTGCAAACGAAGTGCCCACAACTTCAAAGGAGATGTAAACTGTTTACCAATCTGCCCATATCCGAAACAGACCTTCCAGACCTCTGAACGACAATCCCTTCGGTGAAAACGTGGAAGAATATGTCTAGAAGCTACTGTCCAAAAATCGCGACGATCCGACGGTTCAATCTCCGGGAATCCGCGAAATAGTGAACTGACCTGATGTAGGCGAAGAAAAACGAATTTCTCCCTTTTGATTGTTTTTCCTTCTTTCGTGAATACAGTGAGATTAAATTAGAATCAACCCTTATGAGATGCAACCAAAATAGATTGCCTCTAATTAACCAACACAAGATCAAAGAGAAAAGGAGATGAATGAGATTAATCAATTGACGGAAGCCGTATGAATTCTTGTCCACGAACTAGGGGATGCGAATTCACTTTTTCTCTCTTAATGTAGGTTTCGAAAATCACAATAAGGGGAGGGGATTAGCTTAGTCGAAATTCACAAATTAGGGGGTATATATAATAACTTGTATCTAAACCCTAGTTAGATAGGAATAGGTTACTTAATAGGAATTCAATTCGGAATAGGATTCCTAATTATTATCTTATAATATATCTAATATATTTAGGATAATAATAAATAACCTAATTGGATAATAATATGAGTATATTAATCTAATTAAAACTCCTAATTTAATTATCTTTCTTAATTAATTTAATTCACAAACCTAATCAAATTAGGATTAAGGGAATTAAAATAATTCCTTACTTACTATATACAAATTTCGGCCACCCCTAATTAAATGGGCCTTACTGGGCTCATTTGGGCTTCCATATATTAATGACATCCATCTCTCTTTTGGTTCCAAGTCTTATGTGTGATCCATTAGGTTCTTACTACTTCTGGCCGTATGCAACTATTAAATTAATTTCTTCAAAAATTATATTTAATCCTTGCATAACGGAATGATGTACTGAGTATATTATTGGCAAGTCTGTAATCATTCCCCCAGAGTCCGTTAAGAAGACAGGTTGATTCTGTCGTTAACCCTTCCGTATTAGTTACAGTATAATTCGATCCTTTATCAACTACATCCTTGAACTGAATCTTATGACTATGGGTGATATCAAGTCACATATAGCGAGACGTTCATTTTACTTGTACAGGCCGAGTCAACTCAAATAGATAGGTTAAGTGAAATCTGTATTTCTACTCTTAAGCTATCACCTTGCAAGGATTTAGAGGCGAGTCTTCCACAAGCGATCCTTGGATGTATCTCCCATTAATCGGGAGTGATAAATGCTCAATCCAATGTATAACTACCCTGACATTACCTCCTGTGACACCCAACCTTTGCAGTTCACACCCCAGAGTCATCTCTGTTAAGGATCGTGGGACCACAGGATCAAAGTCTCACATTCAGTAATTCAGGATGACCAATTAACATTCCTTTGAGTCTGAGGATTAGTTATACCTATTAATACCAATGAGATGAACAGGTGACAAGGAAGAATCTACCCATCCTGTTATCTCAAATCGGATCCCCAATCCTAATGAACGACGTTTCATCCGATCTATGTAACTGTCCAGATATCTATATATATGAAGCTTGTGAGATCAGCTTTCTGTCGGACAGAAGACATTGTTACATATAAGTCTCAACAGTGATATATCAATCCTAAACATATCACTTGACTTGAGGTGGTTTTAAGTTTATTAGTTTATTATAAAGTTTTGTCTCACTTCATGCTTGTATGAACACTTTATAATCACTTTAAACAAACTTACGGATTTCCTTTTATTAGACTTTATTTAGTGCTTAAAAGGGGTTGCCTTTATATAGTTATAAAACATATATCTCATTTAAAACAAATGACATAAAGAACAATTCATTTACATTAAGTTTGTATCCTGCAACAATTGTCTATAGGACACTAAACCCCAACAGATCATCCTCGGTCAGCGGCTGGTATCTACCTGCAGGGTTAGTTTCGTCGAACTCCACATGTACTGACTCTTCTAGAACTTGAGTTCGCTTATTAAAAACTCTGTATGCTTTGCTGTTTGTTGAGTAGCCCAAAAAGATAGCCTCATCAGCTTTTGAGTCAAACTTTGCTAAGCTATCTTTGGTAATTAAAATAAAACATTTACAGCCAAAGGCACGAAAGTATCCAATGTTGGGCTTTCGTCCTTTCCAAAGTTCATAGGGGGTTTTCTTTAATATAGGTCTAACTAGAGCCCTATTAAGAATATAGCACGCTGTGTTAACAGCCTCTCCCCAAAAATACTTTGGAAGCATATGCTCATCCAGCATTGTCCTGGCTATTTCAACCAGAGTTATGTTCTTCCTTTCAACAACCCCATTTTGTTGAGGTGTTCTAGGAGCAGAAAAATTGTGGTCAATGCCGCTGGCTTCACAGAATTCAACAAACTTTTGGTTTTTGAATTCTCCACCATTATCGCTACGGATGTGAGCTAATTTTAGGTCTTTATCATTTTCAATTTTTCTAACCAAGTTTGAAAATGTCTCAAAGGTCTCATCCTTGCTACTCAGCAAGATGACCCACGTGTACCGAGAGAAGTCATCTACAATGACCAAGGAAAATCTTCTTCCACCCAGACTCAGCGGCCGGACTGGACCGAAGAGATCCAAGTGTAGTAACTCTAACGGACGCTTAGTTGAGACAATATTTTTGCTGTGAAAAGATTGTTTGGTTTGTTTTCCAGCTTGGCAAGCGTGGCATAATTGATCTTTTTCAAATTTAAGTTCAGGCAGTCCCTCAACCAATTGCTTTCTTGCTAATTTGGCCAGGAGGTCCATGCTTACATGACCAAGTCTCATGTGCCATAGCCAGAAATTTTCTTCCTTTGATACTAAGCATACAGTTTTTGAAAACTTTTTCTTTAAGTCTAGCATAAAGACATTATCTATGCGAGGGGCAGTTAAGATTAACTCATTTGATTCACCCTCGTATATTTTACATCCAGTAGCATCAAATATAACTTTTCTCCCATTGTCACATAGCTGAGCTACGCTGAGTAAGTTATATTTGAGTCCGCTGACTAGGGAGACAGATTCAATAGTAGGATTACCTCCAATGGTTCCTGACCCTACTATCTTACCCTTCTTGTTGTCTCCAAAACTTACACTTCCTCCTCGTTTACGCTCAAACGTGATGAACTGAGTTTCATCACCAGTCATATGCCTCGAGCATGCGCTGTCAATATACCACATCTTTGACTTCTCGGCACATCTCAGACTTACCTACATTGTAACTAGTTACTTTTAGGTACCCAATTCTTTTTGGGTCCTTGCTTGTTAGGTGCAACAGGTAAAGCATCATATTTTATTTTATGGCGACATACTTGGAGAGTATTGCCATTCTTTCCACAGAAGTCACAGCTGACCTTCTGTTTAGGATGTTTCACTGACTTGTCAGCACCCCAGTGCTGAGCGTGCCAGCACACCTTAGTGGTGTGTCCTTTCTTCCCACAAAAGTCACACTGGACTTTTCGCTGGGGATTCCATCTCTGTTGAGTACCTTGGTATTGAGTTCTCAGAGGAATGTTTCTTTTATTTGGAACCTTTAATTGGTTCTGGATAGTTGTGACGTCCTTTCTCAGTTTCTTTGAAACTGATTAGACTTCAGAGATAGACTCGTGTATGATCTTCATGTTATCATGCAGAGTTGAATTGTCCTGAAGAAGGAATCTGAGGTCACTCAGCTTGACCTCTTCCACTTCGTCACAGTGCCTGCTGAGTGCTCTAACTTTCTTATTACACTTCTTGACAAGTGTTTAGAGATCACTCAGGGCATTAACCATATCGTTTCTGAGCTGGGGAAGAGTAATTACCTCATTTGATTGCTCCTCGTCATCTGATGCGACGGACGGGTCAGCATGCTCAGAGACGCACGGCTCAGCAAGTTCGTCAGCCATGAAGCATATCTTCGCTGACTCGGTGGCCTCAGCTTCTGTAGATGAAGACTCATCACTGTCGCTCCATGTAGCCACCATTGCCTTCTTGTCGCTCTTCTTGTCCTTCCTCAGTGTGGGGCAGCTTGACTTAATATGGCCAGTTTAATGGCACTCAAAGCATGTAATGGGCTTTGAGCTGTCCTTTTTGTATTTGCTGTCGCTTGAGTCAGCTTTATACTTATCAAACTTTCTATAAGGCTTCTTAGAATATTTGTCATTATTCCTGAATAGCCTTTTCATCTTTCTTGTGAACATAGCCATCTCCTCGTCATCAGTTGAGCTCCCGTCAGTGGAGTCAGCTTTCATGACAAGAGACTTCTGCTTCTTGTCTTCAGATTTTTCCTTCACCTTGAAGTTTTTCATAGATATCTCATGGGTCAGCAACGAGCCGATGAGTTCGTCATATTTGTAGGTGGTTAAATCCTGAGCTTCCTCAACAACGGTCTTCTTTGCTTGCCAGTCTTTAGGAAGACTCCTGAGTATCTTTTTGACTTGTTCTTCCTCAATGAAGATTTTCCCAAGTCTCTTGAGCTCATTAATGATGTTGGTAAACCTTGCATTCATGTCTGAAATGCCCTCATCATTGTTCATCTAGAACAGCTCGTACAGTCTCATCTGCTGATTCACCTTGGACTCCTTTACTTTATTGGTTCCCTCGTAGGTGACTTCCAGCTTTTTCCAGATCTCTTGCGCCGACTCACAACCTGAGATTTTATTATATTCTACAGCATCGAGCGCACAGTGAAGCATATTGATAGCCGAAGCGTGATTTTGAAGCTTCTTAAGATCATCCTCTGTCCATTTGGCCTCAGCTTTTACAACTGTTTGGCCAGCCACAACTTCGACAGGTACAAATGGGCCTTGAACTATAGATAGCCAGGCACTCATATTTGTAGCCTGAATGAAATTTTTCATCCTATTCTTCCAGAAGGTATAGTTAGACCCAAAGAATAGGGGAGGCCGAGTGATGGACAGCCCCTCAGGCAGTATCTGAGTTGTTTGGTTTCCTGGGAGAAACCGAGTACTGTTTTCGCCCATGGTAGGGATCAGCTCAAGGTTGTTAGACCTTTTACAGTGAGCTTTTAAGCTCTGATACCACTTGTTGGTCCCTTATAATGTTACAAGTATAGTTCCAAGGGGGGGGGGGGTTAGGAACTATTTAAACTTTTTAAAGATTTAGGGCAGACTTCTTTTCTCAAGAGAAAAGGTTTTAACAGTGGCGCTGAGTAATCAGTAAGATACTGGCTTAGTCAACTGGTGACTAGGTCAGTTTCTTGACTTGAGTCAGGAGATAGCACTTAAAGTCTATTCCTGAGCTCAGATGTTCGATGCGCACAACTCAGCTTGACCTCTTTACTTGGTCAGTTTTTGGTTATTTAAGCAAGCAATATATATAAGGAGTTTAAGGTAAGAAATATGTTACTCAGCAGATTTATCCAGGTTCGGCTTCTTCTAAGCCTACGTCCTGTCCCCGGAACACGTTCCGAGATTTCGAATCCTCTACTGAGCTCTTTAAAGGTAGAGCCTCAAACCTTTTACAATCTTAGCAACTGAGTATAACAAGAGTACCTTCCTCTATACCTCTACTCAATCCTAATCTCTCGCTGAGTACTATAACCGAGTACTCAGCCTCTCCTTTCTAATCTCTAGAAATGATAAGTGTTTGTCCTAAACAATGATTGCTAAGACACCTTAGATGATTGAATAATCACTCTAGACTTTTACACAAATATATGAAATGTAGTGTAAGATTTGCTTTGCTTCTTGCTTGCAGAACTTGCGTAGAAATTTGGTCAGCGTAATGGCTTGATCAAGTTCTGTGTGGAATGAAGCTTCTGATGGCACTATTTATAGAGACGTCTTGAGGCATCGGTCATTTCGAATTTCGAAATAACCGTTGGAGGGAAACGGCTTCCTGTCGTTGTCATTCTGACCTGCTCAGAGCTCTCGGCCAATCAAATGTGTGTATCTTCTGTCCTCGGTTAGCTTTTGGTCAGCTCGGCAGAGTGTCTCACTATTTATGGTAAAGTCAACTGGACAGCATACTGTGTCGTCTGAACTTTACCCAAAGTGGAAATACTTTGTCTGGAAGTTTTCCTTAGCCAGCTGCTGTCTTGTACGCTTTGTCGAATCAACTCAGCAGCTTCGTTCCGAAGTTGTTCCCTGAAGGTCTTCTAGATCCTTCTCTTGCTGAGTTGCGTTTTGTACACAGCGACATCGTTTTGATAAACGCGGGCCGAGTTGTCTTGAGTTGTTTGACTTGGGCTTTGACTTTCGTATTGGGCTTGGGCCTTTTAATTCTTGTGTCTTATAAACAATTTAACTCAACATTGAACAAACACATTAGTAGAATAAATCAAAGCATTTAAACTTAGTGTGTTTAGAATATGTTTTTCAATTATACTTAAACAATTTTGTCAAATCAAAATTATGTGGAAAGGTGTTTCAACAATATTCGCCTAGAACGGCCATGTATTGATCACTTGATACCGAGATGTGATGGCGTATTAGGCAAGGAGATCTAACAGGCGGATCACCAAGACTTCGCCACAAGAGATCCGCAGTCATGGCTATGTGGCGATCCGCCATAACCTCTCAATCCGCTAGCGGAATAGCTGAGCCGATCCCGCAATAAAGACCATTAATGAGCTATTAATAAGCTAACGGGCATACTTAAAGGAAACCAGTAACCGTCATTAATGAAGCATTAATGGAGACTTTCTAGTTACTAAAGGTTACAACTTCACGACTATATATAGCTTGCATTTCAAGCTATCAAGGTACACATTCACACAATCCTAGAAACCCTACTTTGTCAATTCAGTTTATTCTTTCATACTTTATACTGACTTTGGCATCGGAGCTTCCTCCCGTCGAACCCAACGACGCCCCCCACAGGGACGGAAGCTAATCGAAAATTCTCCACAAGTCATCAACCTTCAATGGAGCTGCGTAGGTCGATTCATTACTGATAAAGCCATAAATGTTGAAGGAATGAAAATAACGTTGCCGAAGCTATGGAAGCCCATCGGTGGCATGTTAATTGTCGACCTCGAAGAAAACAGGTTCTTATTCCAGTTTAACCATGTATTTGATGTTAACGCAGTCTTGAATGGAGGCCCATGGTCCTTCGATAACAAACTCCTCGTCCTGAAATGTGTAGAAACTCAGGAAAGCATCTATTCCACCCCCTTATCTGAAGCGGCTTTCTGGGTGCAACTGCATGACCTTCTAGGAGGTTTCAGGTCAGAAAAAATAGCAATAACATGTGGTAATTATATTGGCACCATCCTCCGCACTGATCCACGCGATTATGGAGAGCCTTATGTCGGCTATCTCAGAGTTTAGATTCTAATGGATATTGGTAAGCCTTTGAAGAGAATGATGAAGCTGGGTACGTCGACAACGCAGTGGGTGTGGGTTAACTTTAAGTACGAACGATTACCCAATTTTTGTTTCTTCTGCGAACTGCTAGGACATAATGAGCGTGACTGTGCAGCCTTCAGAGCTCTCAATAATCCAGACCGACCGACCTTATATGGTGCCTTCCTAAGAGCAACACCTCGTCGATTTGTTCAGAACAGCTCCCCCTGGCTGAACTCGGCACCAATCCTGTTGGGATCTCCCGTCAACACGACAAACAGCCAATAGAGAGAATTACTTCGACGTCAAGCAAATGAAGGGATAAAAGTTGTGATGCAAAATGAATCTGTCCTCAAAGTAGTAGCAGACCCAAAACGCAGACGAATTATTGATGATGAAGTGCACGAAGAAGTCATGGAGGAACAAACTAATGAAATAGAGATATCAGCAGACACCGCTGAGCGGGCCGGTCGGAAGCCATGATCGCCCCCAATTGGAACTGTCGAGGCATGGGTAACCTCGAGTCAGTTCGTGAACTGAAAGAGCTCGTTCAGACCCACAAGCCTTCCGTTATTTTCCTCCTGGAAAAAATGGTAGGCACTACTAGTATTATGAATGTGATGAAAGCTATTGGTTTCGATAGGCAATTTTCTGTGAAAAGTGTTCGTGGAGGTGGGGGTGTGGCCCTAATTTGGAAACAGGAGGTTTCAGTAAGCCTTTTGAAATATGGACATCAATTTCATCGACGTCAAAATATCCTCTCCTTCATCAGATGAATGGCGGTTAACGGGTTTCTATGGCTTTCTTGAGAGGAGCCGAAGAGGTCTATCTTGGCATTGCTTAAAAGATTTATACCGTATATCGGACTTAGCATGGCTTGTCATAGGGGATTTAAACTATATGTGTTTTGAATTTGAGAAACGAGGTGGTAGACGACAACCGAATCAGCTCCTTGAAGGTTTTAACGAAACTATCGATTACTGTGCCCTTACGGAAATCCCAGAGATAAGGACAACCCACTTTGGAGGAAAAACAGGGGTCTAGCTAATCAAATTTGGTATGAAAAGTTTCCCTCGGCGTCAATCCGGAACATCATTACAACACGCTCCGGCCACTCGGCTTTAGTGCTAAGAACGGCTGAACCAGAAATTACAACAACAGCCCATTTTCGATACGATAATGTTTGGGGCCTTAAGGAGTCTTGTCGATCAGCTGTTACATAAATTTGGTCCAGTTCCAGAGAGCAGCAATTTGAAAACAGGATACAGATTTGTCGGAATCGGGTCAGGAGTTGGGGTCAGCAATACCATCTCCGTTTCAGGGGGCAGGCGCAAAGATTGCATAATAAACTAGAAAAGATTCACGGCTCAAAGGATGCTGTCGAAATAAGCCGAATCAGTTCAGAGCTTGAGAATGTCCGTAGGGAGCAAGAGGGCTACTAGAAACAGCGAGCAAAAGTGAGCTGGCTCAACGCATGAGATAAAAATTCCAGATGTTTTCACTCAATAGTAAGGGCGAGAAGAAGGAAGAATGAATTCGGCAGCCTTGTCGACGGGTCAGGGGAGCATCGAACTTGGCAGGAGGATCTAGCGGGTGCTATACATGGGCATTTTTAATCTATATTCACTTCACAGGGACTGTCAAACCATGAAAACATCAATGATATTCAAGCACGGATCTCAACTAGTCAGGGGCAGCAACTACAAATAGGTTATACGGTGGATGAAATTAAACGGGGAGTTTTTGACATGCATCCTAACAAGTCATCAGGTCTAGATGGCATGAATCCTGGTTTCTTTTAGCAATACTGGAATGTAATTAGTGAGGACATCGTTGCATGCTGTATTTCCTATCTTGATTCAAGTACCATTCCTAATCAGCTAAACAGTACAAATCTGGTTTTGATTCCGAAAATTCCCAACCCAATAAGCATCTCTGATCTCTGACCTATCGCCTTGTGCAATGTGCTGATGAAAATAATGACCAAAGCCATCTCTAATCATCTGAAAATCATCTTAGATACACTTATTTCCCTTTTTCAGAGTGCTTTTATCCCTAAAAGATCCATTACAGACAACATTTTGATTGCTTACGAGGTAGTGTTGGGGTTTAGTGTCCTATAGACAATTGTTCTAGGATACAAACTTAATGTAAATGAATTGTTCTTTATATCATTTGTTTTAATGAGATATATGTTTTATAACTATATAAAGGCAATCCCTTTTAAGCACTAAATAAAGTCTAATAAAAGGAAATCCGTAAGTTTATTTAAAGTGATTATAAAGTGTTCATACAAGCATGAAGTGAGACAAAACTTTATAATAAACTAATAAACTTAAAACCACCCCAAGTCAAGTGATATGTTTAGGATTGATATATCACTGTTGAGACTTGTATGTAACAATGTCTTCTGTCCGACAGAAAGCTGATCTCACAAGCTTCATATATACAGATATCTGGACAGTTACATAGATCCGATGAAAAGTTGTTCATTAGGATTGGGGATCCGATTTGAGATAACAGGATGGGTAGATTCGTCCTTGTCACATGTTCATCTCATTGGTATCAATAGGTATAACTAATCCTCAGACTCAAAGGAATATTAATTGGTATTCTGGATTACGGAATATGACGCTTTGACTCTGGTGTAACACGATCCTTAACAGAGATGACTCTGGGGTGTGAACAGTAGACGTTGGGTATCACAGGAAGTGATTGCGGGATCATTATATATTGGGTTGAGCATTTATCACTCCCGATGAATGGGAGATACATCCAAGGATCGCTTGTGGAAGACTCGACTCTAAATCCTTGCAAGGTGATAGCTTAAGACTTGAAATACAGATTTCACTTAACCTATCTATTTGAGTTGACTCGGCCTGTACAAGTAAAACGAATGTCTCGCTATATGTGACTTGACATCATCCATAGTCATAAGATTCAGTTCAAGGATGTAGTTGATAAAGGATCGTATTATACTGTAACTAATACGGAAAGGTTAACGACAGAATCAACATGTCTTCTTATAGCTCTGGGGGAATGATTACGGACTTGCTAATCACATACTCTGTACATCATTCCGTTATGCAAAGATTAAATATAATTCTTTGAAAATTAATTTAATAACGTTGCATACGGCTAGAAGCAATAAGAACCTAATGGGTCACACATAAGACTTGGAACCTAAAAGAGAGATAGATGTTAATTAATTGATGGAAGCCCAATTGAGCCCAATAAGGCCCATGGACCAAGGGGGGGGGGTCGAAATTCATGTAGTTAAATACATGAATAATTAATTTGATTTTGTTAATCCTAATTAGATTAGGATTATGAATTAAATTAATTAAGAGATAAATAAGTTAGGAGTTTTAATTAGATTATAATACTCCTATTATTATCCAATAAGGTTATTATTATTATCCTTAATATATTAGATATATGATGAGATAATAATTAGGAATTCTATTCCGAATTGAATTCCTATTCAGTAACCTAATTCTATCTAACTAGGGATTAGATACAAGAGATTATAAATACCCCTCCCCTAGTGATTTTCGAAATCCCTAAGAGAGCAAGCCTTAGTGATTTTCGAAATCATACATTAAAGAGAGAGAGAGAATTTCAACACCCCTAGTTCGAGGACGAGATTTTCTACGGCTTCTTTCTGATCAATTGATTTCATCTATTTCTCTTATCCTTGATCTTGTGTTGATTAGTTAGAGGCAATCTACTTTGGTTGCTATTCAACGGTTGATTCTAAATTAATCTTTCCGTATTTTATTTCGTGTTTGGGAACTCGGAGAAGAGTTGTGGGCACTTCATTAACAACGGTAGATTGATCATCAAAAGGTAATTCTTCTTATCCCTCTTTATATGAAATAACGATTAACGGATCCTATGGTTAAATGGAAATAGGTTAAAAAAATTTATATTTCCGCTGTTATACCTTAGCCTAATTTCCAACAGTGGTATCAGAGCCATCGTTAAATCTGTTATTTCATATATGAAAATTTAGAAGTTTTTCAATAGGATTGAATAAATATTTATAGTTAGGATTAATTAACAAATTGTTTGATTAATTAATTCTAAGGATAAATAAGTTTTAATTAATTGTTAATTAAAATAGATTATGCGTATGTTCCTAATTATTTTGGTTGATAATCATTATAACGAAATCTATTAGTTTTATAGTTAGATTGATAAAATCAGTTTTGTTAATTCTAGAGATAAAACGGAAATCTATAGTAGTTTTTCCTATTTTCTGAAAATCGTTTTAAAACCGTTTTAGAACTGATATATATATATATATATATATATTTAAAATTATTATTATATAAAAAAAATACGATAGCAGCCCGAGTCGTGCCTCGCGGCGCGACTGGCCGCTGTCGCGCGGCTGCTGCCTCGTGGCAACAGCCGCGTGCGGCGCCTGGCCGCCGCTGCCGCAAGGTAGCGGCGGTTCAGCCGCGTTAGGGCTGCTGCCAATCGGCAGCAGTCCACTCTCGGGCCCGGCCCGAGACCCACTTGATTTTAAATTGTTTAAAATCGTTTTTATATGTAAATATATATATATGTTTCAGAAATTGATAGTTTTCTGTTTTGATTATCGAATGAAAATTTGTTTAAAAGTTTGTTTTACCAATTTGTAAATCAAAATGTTAAATGAATTAAAATCAAAATAATTGGAACGTGCATAATTAAAGTTTTGTATAGTTATATTAATCTAAAGATTAATATAAAAGATACGAAACTATTAGAAGTAAAATTGGATGAAAGTTAATTTGATAAGTTAATGTGATTAACATAAATATTACATAAGATAGTTATGTAATCAACCAATTAAATTTATTTAATCGAGTCTATGCATGTTTGGAGTTATGGACATATTTGGACCATCTTTTAGTCTTTTGGTATTTTTGAAATAGGGCCTGCGAGTCCTGCCTTTCTACTATCTATTGTAATTTCTCCTCTCATCTGATTCCCTTCAATTCAATTGAAGGTTTCTTTAGTAGTATAGAAATTAATATGTAATTTCAAGGCGCCATGGAGAAGACGGAGGACCTAAAGAGAAATATGTAATAGTTAGTATTTCCTTAGGTTTGCCCTTTTATTCTGTCTCTGGCTCGACGGAATAATTTAGATGATATGTCCATAACGCCAATGTATGTGAATGTATGTGTCTGATGTATGCTAAAGCAAATCAAGAGTAAGTTAGATTATGAGACCTAAAATAAAATCCCTCATTGAAAGTTAAGTAAATAAGCAAGTTATTAAAATCGGTTGCCCCTCCCTAATATTATAATTCAGCCGGCAGTACTGAGGGCCTTTTGGTTGTTGAGTAAACTCAAGCTCGGGGTCTTACGGTAACATCTAAATTATCGAAAATCATTTTTCATGAATATGGGGTAATACTTAAATTAGATTATGATAATTGGATGAGTAAACTCATGTTGTAATAAACTAATGGGCAATATGGTTGGGATTAATATGAATAGCATATTAGTTACAAATGTGGTTAGTAACCCAATAACTTAGGAATCACATTAAAGATGTGATTGATTACATGAATCTACCTAATGAATGAGACTAGCTTTTTGAGTAAACTCAAGGCGAAATCTCAGGAGTTAGGATCCTAGCTCACTAAAGGATTTGTGAAATTCTTCGAATTAATATGGAGGGCTATTAATTTGGCAAAATAGTGGGAGCAATCTAAAATAAACAAAAGGCCTATAATTTTAGATTGATATACTTTAAAGCAAATGAATAACATACGTTTACTCTTTCTCACATCTCAAGTTTTAAATTAAAACACTCCTAAAATCATGACTAACACCAATCTGCAAAACATTCTTACCGATAACAAATTGAATGGTTCAAACTTCACCGACTGGTTTCGTAACCTCAAAATTGTTTTGAAGTTCGATAAAATAGGGTATGTACTTGATACATCGATACCCCCTGTCCCTGCTGATGATGCTCCCATTGAGGAAATTGATGCTTACCAGAAGCACAAGGCTGATGATGATCATGCCGGATGCATCATACTTGCATCGATGACACCGGAATTACAAAGGCAACATGAGGAAATGGATGCCTATTCCATCATCATGCACCTAAAGGAATTGTTTGGGAAACAAACCAGGTGCGAACGCTACGAGATATCCAAGTTGCTATATCGTTGCAGGATACAAGAGGGCACATCTGTCATGACACATTGTGTCAAGATGATTGGCTACATTACCAAACTTTCTAGTATTGGATTTGCGATGGATAACGAATTAAGCATAGACTTGATTCTTCAATCCCTCCCAGCGAGTTATTCATAGTTCATTATGAACTATCAGATGAATGACTTGCAAACCTCTCTTGAAGAGCTTGCAAATATGCTCAAGTCAGTTGAGCCCAATATGAAGAAAGACAAAGCCATACCGGCTCTTGTCATAGAGGGATCAAAGAAGAGGAAAGGGAATTCTCCCAATCCTAAATATCCCAAGAAATGTAAGAAAGTCGTGCCCAACAAAACTAAGGGAAAGGAAGTGAAGAATCCCAAAGGAGAGTGCCACTTCTGTGGTAAAGACGGGCATTGGAAAAGAAACTGTTGGTGTACCCAGCCTTCCTCAAAAGGGGAAGAAGCTGGGACTTCAACATCTGGTATGTTTTATATTGAAATTTTCACAGTCTGAATCTTTTGGTACTTGATACCGGATGCAGCCTGAGGATATTCCAGGAATATCTAGAAATATTATTTCTATTAGCCGCCTTGTTGACGATGGCTTTTCATATTTCAATAAAAGACAAACGTTGCGATTTTTATAGAGATTTGATCTTCTATTTTTCAGGAATATCACAAAATGGGATTTATGTGTTAGATGACAAAATTTCTGTTTTCGCAATTGATACCAAAAGACATAAGCTAGATAATTCAACTTACTTGTGGCATTGCCTTTTAGGCCATATAAACAAAAGACGCATGCTTAAGCTACATCAAGATGGGCTTATAAGTTCAATTGATCCTGAATCATTGGAAACATGCAAATCATGTTTAAAAGGTAAAATGACAAAGACACCCTTTAGCAATAAAGGTGAGCGTGTATCAGACACTCTAGGACTTATTCATTCAGATGTATGCGGTCCTATGTCAGTCCAAGCAAGAGAAGGATTCAGATTCTTCATAAGCTTCATAAATGACCATACCCGATATGGTTACATCTACTTGATGAAGCACAAATCAGAAGCTTTTGAGAAATTCAAATGCTTCAAGAATGAAGTAGAAAATCAATTAGGAAAGAAAATAAAGACGCTTCGATCTGATCGAGGTGGCGAATATCTTTCAGATGATTTTCTGAATTATCTAACTGAATGTGGGATATGCTCACAATGGACACCTACCTATACACCACAACACAATGGTGTATCCGATAGGAGAAACCGTACCCTACTAGATATGGTACGATCCATGATGAGCATGGCCTTACTTCCAAAGACGTTCTGGGGCTATGCCTTAGAAACTGCCCTCTTCACACTAAATCGAGTACCAACTAAATCCGCTAGTTCCACACCATATGAATTGTTCGTTGGTAGGAAACCCGTGTTTTCATTTATGAGAGTATGGGGTTGTTCAGCATTTGTCAAACGCATTGCGTCCGACAAACTAGATTCGAAATCTGATAAATGTTTCTTCATTGGATACCCTAAGGAAACTATGGGATATTACTTCTATCATCCAGATGATCAGAAAGTAATAGTATCCAAGCACGCAACCTTCTTAGAGAAAGAGTTTCTCGAAGAAACACAAAAGGGAAGCATGATTGAACTTGACGAAGTTCAAGAAGAAGAAACACCGACTGAAACAACAGAGGCGGTTGAGGTACCCGAAGAAGTCCCATTAGATGAGACTCCAATGCCACCTATTCGTAGATCACAAAGAGTTCGTGAACTCCTAGTTAGATATGGTTTTCTAGTGGGAGATGATAATGAGGTTCCCGTGTTAGACGACGAACCCGAAAACTACGAAGAGGCTCTTACTAGTCCAGATTCTAAAGCATGGCTTGAGGCCATGGATTCTGAAATGGATTCCATGTATACTAACCAAGTGTGGACTTTGGTTGATCCACCCGAAGGGATAATACCCATTGGGTGCAGATGGATCTTCAAAAAGAAGACAGACATGGATGGAAAGGTTAGCACCTACAAAGCTAGGTTAGTAGCGAAAGGATATCGTCAGAAGCAAGGAATTGATTATGACGAAACTTTCTCTCTTGTGGCTATGTCCAAATCAATCAGAATCATGCTTGCAATTGCCGCTCACTTTGATTATGAGATTTGGCAAATGGATGTGAAAACAACTTTCCTAAACGGAAACTTGCTTGAGGATGTATATATGATGCAACCTGAAGGTTTCATATCGAAGGATGCAAATAAAGTTTGCAAACTTCAGAGATCCATTTATGGACTCAAGCAAGCATCAAGAAGCTGGAATAAGCGTTTTGATGAAACCATAAAACGATTTGGTTTCGAACAAAATTGCGAAGAAGCTTGCATTTACAAGAAAGCAAGTGGGAGCTCTATAGCATTTCTCATACTATATGTGGACGATATATTATTAATGGGAAATGACATTGATCTACTACAGTCGGTAAAAGTATGGTTATCTGGTAACTTCTCACTAAAAGACCTTGGTAAAGCAGCTTATATACTTGGTATAAAGATCTACAGAGATAGATCGAGAAGACTGCTTGGTCTTTCACAGGCTACATACATTGAAAAGGTGCTAAATCGGTTTAGCATGCTTGAATCGAAACGAGGTAACTTACCCATGCTACATGGAGTAAAGTTAAACAATCATCAATGTCCTAAAACCGATGATGACAAAAGACGCATGACTGTAGTCCCGTACGCCAGCGTGATCGGTTCGATTATGTATGCTATGCTATGCACTAGACCTGACGTAGCGTTCACGTTATCTGTAACGAGTCGTTACCAAGGGAATCCGGGAGACGAGCATTGGACTGCCGTCAAGAACATTCTTAAGTACTTGAGAAGAACTAAAGATATGTTCCTAGTGTACGGAGAAGGTGATCTGAAAATAGAAGGATTTTTAGACGCAAGTCATCTCACAGATGAGAATGATTTTAAATCCCAATCAGGATACCTGTTTATCTTGAATGGGGGCGCGGTCAGTTGGAAGAGTTCCAAGCAGGGAAGCGTAGCTTTCTCTATGACCGAGTCAGAGTATATCGCAGCTACGGAAGCAGTAAAGGAAGCGGTTTAGATTAGAAAGTTCATTACAGAACTTGGTGTGGAGCCTGACATTGTAAATCCCATTACACTGTATTGTGATAACAATGGAGCCATTGCGCAAGCAAAGGAACCACGGTCTCATAATGCGTCCAAGCATTACCTTAAGCGATACCACATCATAAGAGAGATTGTGGCTAGAGGAGATGTGAGAATAGAAAGAGTACCTACAGAGGACAACGTTGCAGATCCGTTGACAAAGCCTTTAACCCAGAGAGTACATGATCGTCATTTAACTTCTACTGGGATAAGTTTTAGAAACAATTGGCTTTAGTCCAAGTGGGAGTATATTGGGGTTTAGTGTCCTATAGACAATTGTTCTAGGATACAAACTTAATGTAAATGAATTGTTCTTTATATCATCTATATATAATATAAAACAGTAACGATGGAACTGAGGTGTCACTTCCTCATTTTTTAGCGATAAAAAATTTAATATATTAATTTTAATTTTATTATATATATTTATCTATAAAAAGATTATTGTATCCGTATTATATCTAAGAGTTCTACAGAATTTAAATTAATCCCTAAAATCTCTCTAATTCTCTACACATCTATCTATATATAATATAAAACAGTAACGATGGAACTGAGGTGTCACTGCCTCCTTTTTTAGTAATAAAAAATTTAATATATTAATTTTAATTTTATTATATATATTTATCTATAAAAAGATTATTTTATCCGTACTATATCTAAGAGTTCTACAGAATTTAATTAATCCATAAAATCTCTCTAATTCTGTACACATCTATATATAATATAAAACAGTAACGATGGAACTGAGGTGTCACTTCCTCCTTTTTTAGTGATAAAAAATTTAATATATTAATTTTAATTTTATTATATATATTTATCTATTAAAAGATTATTTTATCCGCACTATATCTAAGAGTTCTACATAATTTAAACTAATCCCTAAAATCTCTCTAATTCTCTACACATCTATATATAATATAAAACAGTAACAATGGAACTGAAGTGTCACTTCCTCATTTTTTAGCGATAAAAAATTTAATATATTAATTTTAATTTTATTATATATATTTATCTATAAAAAGATTATTGTATCCGTACTATATCTAAGAGTTCTACAGAATTTAAATTAATCTCTAAAATCTCTCCAATTCTCTACACATCTATATATAATATAAAACAGTAACGATGGAACTGAGGTGTCACTTCCTCCTTTTTTAGTGATAAAAAATTTAATATATTAATTTTAATTTTATTATATATATTTATCTATAAAAAGATTATTTTATCCGTACTATATCTAAGGGTTCTACCGAATTTAAATTAATCTCTAAAATCTCTCTAATTCTCTACACATCTATATATAATATAAAACAATAACGATGGAACTGAGGTGTCACTTCCTTCTTTTTTAGTGATAAAAAATTTAATATATTAATTTTAATTTTATTATTATATATATTTATCTATAAAAAAGATTATTTTATCCGTACTATATCTAAGAGTTCTACCGAATTTAAATTAATCCCTAAAATCTCTCTAATTCTCTACACATCTATCTATATATAATATAAAATAGTAACGATGGAACTGAGGTGTCACTTCCTCCTTTTTTAGTGATAAAAAATTTAATATATTAATTTTAATTTTATTATATATATTTATCTATAAAAAGATTATTGTATCCGTACTATATCTAAGAGTTCTACAGAATTTAAATTAATCCCTAAAATCTCTCTAATTCTCTACACATCTATCTATATACAATATAAAACAGTAACGATGAAACTGAGGTGTCACTTCCTCCTTTTTTAGTGATAAAAAATTTAATATATTGATTTTAATTTTATTATGTATATTTATCTATAAAAAGATTATTTTATACCATATATCTAAGAGTACTACAAAATTTAAATTAATCCCTAAAATCTCTCTAATTCTCTACATATCTATATATAATATAAAACAGTAACGATGGAACTGAGGTGTCACTTCCTCCTTTTTTACTGATAAAAAATATAATATAATATATAATATATTAGTTTTTATTTTATTATTATATTTATCTATAAAAATATTATTTAAAGTAAATGTGAAAATCAACGATGGAACTGAGGTGTCACTTCCTCCTTTTTTACTGATAAAAAATATAATATAATATATAATATATTAGTTTTTATTTTATTATTATATTTATCTATAAAAATATTATTTAAAGTAAATGTGAAAATCAAATAATAATATTTAATTTATATAACACATTTATGTCATTAATTGTAATTATTAGATTGTATTTTTATTAATATTTATATATTAAGATGAATCCGTGCATCGCACGGGCCAAAATCTAGTTTGTTTTAATGAGATATATGTTTTATAACTATATAAAGGCAATCCCTTTTAAGCACTAAATAAAGTCTAATAAAAGGAAATCCGTAAGTTTATTTAAAGTGATTATAAAGTGTTCATACAAGCATGAAGTGAGACAAAACTTTATAATAAACTAATAAACTTAAAACCACCCCATGTCAAGTGATATGTTTAGGATTGATATATCACTGTTGAGACTTGTGTGTAACAATGTCTTCTGTCCGACAGAAAGCTGATCTCACAAGCTTCATATATACAGATATTTGGACAGTTACATAGATCCGATGAAAAGTTGTTCATTAGGATTGGGGATCCGATTTGAGATAACAGGATGGGTAGATTCGTCCTTGTCACCTGTTCATCTCATTGGTATTAATTGGTATAACTAATCCTCAGACTCAAAGGAATATTAATTGGTATTCTGGATTACGGAATGTGACGCTTTGACTCTGGTGTAACACGATCCTTAACAGAGTTGACTCTGGGGTGTGAACAGTAGACGTTGGGTATCACATGAAGTGATTGCGGGATCGTTATATATTGGGTTGAGCATTTATCACTCCCGATGAATGGGAGATACATCCAAGGATCGCTTGTGGAAGACTCGACTCTAAATCCTTGCAAGGTGATAGCTTAAGACTTGAAATACAGATTTCACTTAACCTATCTATTTGAGTTGACTCGGCCTGTACAAGTAAAACGAACGTCTCGCTATATGTGACTTGACATCATCCATAGTCATAAGATTCAGTTCAAGGATGTAGTTGATAAGGGATCGTATTATACTGTAACTAATACGGAAAGGTTAACGACAGAATCAACCTGTCTTCTTATAGCTCTGGGGGAATGATTACGGACTTGCTACTCACATACTCTGTACATCATTCCGTTATGCAAAGATTAAATATAATTCTTTGAAAATTAATTTAATAACGTTGCATACGGCTAGAAGCAATAAGAACCTAATGGGTCACACATAAGACTTGGAACCTAAAAGAGAGATAGATGTTAATTAATTGATGGAAGCCCAATTGAGCCCAATAAGGCCCATGGACCAAGTGGGGGGGGGGGGTCGAAATTCATGTAGTTAAATACATGAATAATTAATTTGATTTTGTTAATCCTAATTAGATTAGGATTATGAATTAAATTAATTAAGAGATAAATAAGTTAGGAGTTTTAATTAGATTATAATACTCCTATTATTATCCAATAAGGTTATTATTATTATCCTTGATATATTAGATATATGATGAGATAATAATTAGGAATTCTATTCCGAATTGAATTCCTATTCAGTAACCTAATTCTATCTAACTAGGGATTAGATACAAGAGATTATAAATACCCCTCCCCTAGTGATTTTCGAAATCCCTAAGAGAGCAAGCCCTAGTGATTTTCGAAATCATACATTAAAGAGAGAGAGAGAATTTCGACACCCCTAGTTCGAGGACGAGATTTTCTACGGCTTCTTTCCGATCAATTGATTTCATCTATTTCTCTTATCCTTGATCTTGTGTTGATTAGTTAGAGGCAATCTACTTTGGTTGCTATTCAACGGTTGATTCTAAATTAATCTTCCCGTGTTTTATTTTGTGTTTGGGAACTCGGAGAAGAGTTGTGGGAACTTCATTAACAACGGTAGATTGATCATCAAAAGGTAATTCTTCTTATCCCTCTTTATATGAAATAACGATTAACGGATCCTATGGTTAAATGGAAATAGGTTAAAAAAATTTATATTTCCGCTGTTATACCTTAGCCTAATTTCCAACAGTGGTATCAGAGCAATCGTTAAATCTGTTATTTCATATATGAAAATTTAGAAGTTTTTCAATAGGATTGAATAAATATTTATAGTTATGATTAATTAACAAATTGTTTGATTAATTAATTCTAAGGATAAATAAGTTTTAATTAATTGTTAATTAAAATAGATTATGCGTATGTTCCTAATTATTTTGGTTGATAATCATTATAACGAAATCTATTAGTTTTATAGTTAGATTGATAAAATCAGTTTTGTTAATTCTAAAGATAAAACGAAAATCTATAGTAGTTTTTCCTATTTTCTGAAAATCGTTTTAAAACTGTTTTAGAACTGATATATATATACCCATTATCTCTAGTAGTTTTTCCTATTTTTTATATTTCCGCTGCTATACCTTAGCCTAATTTCCAACAGGTAGGACATGCACTCCGAACTGGCAAGGGTGGGTGGGGCTATGCCGCCTTGAAGATAAATATGTCAAAGGCATATGATATGATGGAATGGAGTTATCTGCATGCAGTTTTGAATGGAATGGGCTTCCCGGACTGTTTTATAACACTGGTGATGTCCTGCGTGACAACGATTGAGTACCAAATCGTCAACAGAACTGTTGAGTTCCAGTCGTTTAAACCTACTCGTGGCCTTAGACAGAGAGACCCATTATCTCTTTATTTGTTTATTTTATGTACATAAGGTTTAACAGCGTTACTCAGACGGGCTGAGGAGTTAGGGGAGATTCATGGTTGCAGGGTCAGTCATGGAGCACCGCCAATTTCACATCTTTTATTCGCTGACAATGGCTATTTTTTCTTCAAAGCTAATCTAAATGAATGTGAAGTGGTGAAGAGGATTTTTAAACAGTATGAGGAGGCCCCGGGACAGAAAATAAATTTCTTGGAGTCAAAGATTTCTTTCAGCGGTAAGATCCCACATGAGAACCAAGCGGCTATTTCAGATTTTTTACAGGTTCAAATGGCAGGGGCGCAGGATAAATACTTGGGCCTCCCGTCGGTAGTAGGCAGGAGCCATGTAACCACCTTCTGGTATATTATGGATTGGTTTCAGAAGCGAATTAGAGGGTGGCAGGGCAAACACTTATCGCAAGGAGGCAAAGAAGTGGTAATTAAGGTCGTGGCACAGTCTATCCCCTCGTATATTCTTCAGGTTTTCCTCCTCCCAAAGACTATATGTAAGAAGATGGAAGTTATGCTCAATGCCTACTGGTGGGGAAGAGGCATCAAATGGAAAGCTTGGGAGTTTCTGTATCAAAGACGGGATTAGGGAGGCATGAATTTCTGCAGGTTTCATGAATTCAACATCGCATTTTTAGGAAAATTGGCATGGAAGTTCCTCACTCATCCAAATTCTCTGGTAAACAGATTATTTAAAGCTCGGTTTGGTCCAGCGTGATACAGTCATAACAGTTACTCAAAGACATAATAGTAATGAGAATTAGAAATGGGAAAGAAACACGGGTCTGGCAAGATAAGTGGCTGAGTTTGGCGTCTGGTATCCCGCCTGAACCGCAACATGTTTTTGACATGGAATGGACGGTTGATCGATTTATTCATGATGGCCAGTGGAACATCGAGCTACTTGATACCTTCTTCTCGGTTGAAGATCGACAATGCATTTTGCAAATTCCTATCTTTTCCTATGACAGAAAGGATCAGATATGGTGGCGGAGGGAGAAGAAAGGCATATACAGTGTGAAATCAACATATTTCCTTTTATATGAAGCTCATCTAAGACCTTCATTGGAGGTCTGATAGGGGTATTTTACCCCTATCTTTTAGCGTGATTTATGGGTTAATTTTGGATGAAATAAATAAGTTTAATTACAAAAATAGAGTGTTTTAATAAAATAACAAAATAAAAATAAATTCCGTACTTTCGGTTAATTTTTCTTATGTTTGATTAATATTAGAAAATAAAACGTCAAGCTAACTCGGCTCTCGAGAATTGTATTTCAGGTACGAGCAAGGAGTGGAAATCTACCAAAATACACGGGGCGTATCACTCCTCACGCGGGGCGTGGAACACTTAGTCAGAAATAATTGCCTTATCCGCGGACTCCACGTGGGATCCAACCATTGATACGCGGGGCGTAGATGCAATGATGAGCCTAATCATAAACGTCACACTGCATTGTCTCCTAAGTCAACCATCGGTACGCGAGGCGTGTTTTAGGATACGCAAGGCGTAAATGGTGTATTTCAAGCAATAAAACGCCAGGAGCTCAAACACGCGCGACGTATATCATTATACGCGGGGCGTGGTCGAGACAACAAGACCCGGATTAAGTCCACATGCAGGAAATTATTGGAGGAATGGGTCATTATGATCATGTTGCTCCATGCTTTGCTCCATGCTTGTAGGAATGGGAAATATGCACAAAATCATGTTGCTCCATGCTTGTATCTTGTGGAATTATGATTTTGCCCCTAGCTTGATGTGTATAAATAAGAGTGACTAGCACTCATTTGATATACCCCTTTTGATATACAACTTTTGTATAATTTAAGTTCTTGTTATTTTAGTTTTAGATTCAGATTTTAGTTAGCAAAACTCTCCCACCTTGAGAGCTTGTTCGTTTATTCCGGCATTCCGTCAAAGTTCCGTTCCACCTCCATCCACCAAGCTCGAGAGTTCCACATCTAAGTCCTAAAAGACGGCCTTGAGTCCGGTTAGCTAGTTTCGAGGGCCGATTCTTCCCTCTCTACTTGCTAATTAGCTTGTACTCTTCCTATGTATTAGGCTTGGTTGTATTCCGCATTTACGCTTTCCATGTTTATAACATATGATTTGCAATTTCCGTTTCTATATACGTGTGATGACTAGTGGAGAATTTCCGATAGGTTTCCATCTCTGTGGGGGCGTCGTTGGGTTCGACGGGGGGAAGCTCCGATGCCAAAGTCAGTATAGAAGAACAAGAGAGCAAACTGAATTGACAAAGGGTAAGTGAATGTGTACCTTGATGGCTCGAGATACTAGCTATATATAGTCATGAAGTTGTAACCTTTAGTAACTAGAAAGTCTCCATTAATGCTCCATTAATGGCGGTTACTGATTTCCTTTAAGCATATCCGTTTAGGAAATTGATTGCTTATTAATGGTCTTTTAATGCGGGATCGGCTCAGCTGTTTTAATAGAAGATTGGGCGGTTATGGCGATTCGCCTCTCAGGTTCGCCCACAGATCTCTTGTGGTGAGATATTGGTGATCCGCCTGTCGGATCCCTTTGCTCAATACGCCGTGATACGCCGGTATCAGGTGATCAACATGTGGCTGTTTTAGGCGAATATTCTTTATGATCCTTGGGATAGTATCACAATGTTATCAGAAGCCCCCCTAAAGTTCCTTTAAAGTCCTTTAGGGCTTTTGAGCTTCTTCACGCGCCGTCATGATTACCTGCATTAATGGTCACGCTGTTCAATGCCAATCGATGGGTGTCATGTGTTGTGGGCGCGCCGCTTGAGAAGAGAGAAAACGTCTTTTTCCTTCTTCTTTTTCTCTTTCTTCCTCATTTTCTCTTCTTCTCCATTTTCTTTTGCGCTTTCTTTGCTCAGAGCTTTTCTTGGAGTTTCAGAGTTCTTCGAAGCTTTTACTTTCATGTAAGTTCGTTTTTTTTTCACTCTATTTTTTCTGAATGTTTAGGAGCTCTTCTTCATCCTCCGAATCGACCTTTGAGCTTTTTAATTTTACTTCTTCCTCTGAAATCGCCGTTAGTTGGACTACTTCTTCATCGGAAAATTCTTACTCTTCCGAGGATACAGTTAGCTCTAATTTAGCTGAGTTGCATAACTCGGTGCAAAATAGTGGTCGAACTCGTTCAAGTAGAATTCAAAATTTTTTCGTCCCCATTACCGGTATTGCTCCGGCAATAGATTCTAGGCGAGTTTCCGGGATGGCGGCCTCTTCTTCTGCCCCGGCTAGGAAAAAGGTTCCCCGTGCGACGTCTACTCCATCTCGCATGAGCGCTGCGGATCTAGCGGATCTGGCGAATCGCTTTCCGTGGATAAAGGACTATGAGACTCAATTGGCAGCTCCTCATCAACGACCCGCCTGTCCGCCAAGCGGATATCTGACTGTATATTGTAGTCATGTAGAAAGAGGGTTCCGACTTCCTCTTCCAAAGATGATGGCAGACATCCTCGCTTACTTTGACATCACTGCCAGCCAATTGCATCCAAATGGCTGGTTAGATCTAGCTTTAGATTGTTACCTAGCTTCAAACTTAGGGGTAGTGTGCACCCCTCGTGTCTTTCGATCATTTCATAAACCGTCACAACGAAAGTCTGAGTCTTTCCTCACGTTTGCAAAGTTTGGAGTATATTCGCTGTTTAGCGGCAAGATGTCCAACGTCCATCTTTAGGACGAAAAATTCTTCTATGTCAAGATACAAGAGGGCGAGTCCCTAGGCTTTCCATCGTACTGGAATGCTAAACCTTGGACGAGGCTCTTGGTCAGTTGGGCGAGGTGCAGAAGAACCAAAACCAGATCCCAGGATCAACTCATGTCCGAATGGGAAAGACGGAGCTGCTAACGGTAAGTTCCTTCTGTCCTTTTGTTTGATTTGAATAAATGATCTCCTTTGGGGAGAGTTTTGCCATTGTTCTTTCGTTTGAATGAACTGTTCATCTTGATAGATGTATACTCGCTTGCGTGCCATGGAAGCTGAGCTCCTTCAAGGTGTGGCGGATAAGGCCACTATAGAAAAGTTGGAGAAAGAAGTCGCTGATGCTAACGCGAATGCCGCGTCCGCCATTGCCCTCAAGGATGCTGAGAACCAAAAGCTGAAGGAAAAGATCGAAGTGGATGCTAAGGAGCATGAGGATGCCTTAGCAGATGCTGAATTCATGGCGGGGGAGCAAGCTTTCTTTTATGGCGAATGGATCATGGTGTACGTCCAACTGGCGAATCCTGAGATTGATTTTACTGATCCGGAGTTCGCCGTTCCTGACCCGGATGTTGTCCTTAAATATCGCAAAATCTCGGACGTCAAAGATTACATCCGTGATCAAGTTCGGAAATGGATGAAGGGACCTGCCGAAGAAAGCAAACCTACTGCCAGCATCAAGCTGGTGGACCTTGAAGAAGTACCTCCAAAGGCGGGTGAGGAGCTGATAACTGATGGCACTCTTCCTCTTGAGGGAGCTACTTCTGTGGAAAAGGAAATCTCTTTGTTGGGCGTATCCGGAGCCGTTGAGAAGGAAGCCCCTCAAGAAGGCGTATCAGGCGAGAAGAATGTTAAGGAGGATGCTCCTGTCAATGTTTAATTTTTGTTTGTAAAACTTTAAGTACAGTTGTTTAATCCTTGCTATTATTTATTTTACTTTTACGTTTGCGTAAGTAAATTTATAGGCTTTTAGGATTTGTTTTGAAGTAGGTGGCCAGCCATACTCCATAGTGCGAACCTTTATGAAGGTTTGAAGCTGTTCTATTCCTTTAGAGGAAGTTAAGCTGCCTTAGGGATCGTCTTGCTACCTATCTTTGAGGTGAATCGATCCGCCTTTAGGACTTGTGAACCCTTCTTTGGGAAGGGTGTAAGAGAGTGTAAAGATCTCGCGTCCGAGAAATGTTTTAACTCTATCTCTAATGGTGATCAATTAAGGACTGATTCGCCCATGAGATTGATCTCCTATCTTTGAGGAGAAAAAGTAGCTATGTGATAGCAGTATTTTGTGGGAAGCGGAAGCGTTGGGTGCCCCCCTTCTTTTTTAGACTGGAATATTTATATTACTGCAAGAAAATACTTAAAAAGAATATTGACAATAGAACAATTGCTTTTTATTGATTGGAGATACGCTTTATTACAGCAAGCGGGTCTTATATGTGAGCCTCATTAAAACCTTTAATAAGAAAAACCTCATGGGAAAAAAGCTTACTAAAGGAAAAAGAGTACTCAAGACCTTGTTTACATTCTATTTTCGGGTGAAATATTTGCGGAGATTTTGGAGATTCCATGTACGCGGCAGCGTGTTTCCCTCCATGTCTTGAATCTTAAATGTGGCGAACCCAATCTTGTCAACTATTCTGTATGGACCTATCCAGTTGAGCCCCAGCTTTCCTTTTCCTTCTTTGGATTGGATTTTGTCTGTTTTACGGAGTACGAGGTCTCCCACATTCAAGTTTACAAGTTTGGCATTTTTGTCATGATAAGCTGCGATCCGCTGCTTGTAAGCCGCCATGCGTACGTATACCTTCTCTCGCCTTTCCTCCACTTGATCAAGACTTTCTTTCAACCTTTGGTTGTTTTCATCCTCGCAATAGAATGCAATTCTGTCACTTGGGACCTGTATTTCAACTGGGATTACAGCTTCAACACTGTGACAAAGGGCGAATGGCGTCTCACCCGTAGCTGTTCTGGGAGTAGTGCGATACGCCCATAGGACGCTCGTTAACTGATTCGCCTATTTCTTGTCATGCTCTCCCAATCTTTTCTTTATTCCTTTAACGATTGTCCGGTTTGTAACTTCGGTCATACCATTTGACTGAGGATAATGAACTGAGGCGAATCTGTTCAGAATGCCCAATTCCTCACAGAAAGTTTTGAACTCTGCACAGTTGAATTGCATTCCATTGTCAGTTATAATCGTATGAGGAACTCCATACCTTCCAACGATGTTATCTTTGACAAACTCCACCATTTGTTCAACATTGATAGAGGAGATAGCCTCAGCCTCTACCCATTTGGTGAAATGATCTACAACCACTACAACATACTTCCTTTGCCTTCTGGTGGGAGGAAATGGTCCAACTATGTCAATTCCCCAGACCGCAAAGGGTCGACCTTCGATGATGGGCCTTTGAAGGTGTTTAGCAGTGTGTGATTCATTTGCATGAATCTGACAATTATGGCAAGACTCCACAAACTTTTGAGCATCAAGTTCTGCCGTAGGCCAATAAAATCATGCTAACCTGGATTTCCTCAAAATGGAGGCAGATGCCTCGTGAGCTCCACATACACCTTCATGCAACTCTTTGAGGATCTGTTGTCCCTCTTCTGGCACGATGCATTTCAGCCAGGGGTGGCTAAAAGACTTTATGTACAGGCAATCATTTATCACGGAGAAATAGGCCGCCTTCCTGACTATCCGCCGAGCTTCTTCCTTGTCCATAGGTAGAGCTCCATCTATCAGATACCGGCAGATTGTAGATCTCCAATCACTTTCTACTGTCGTAAGTATGGATACTTCCTCCAAAGCGAACGCGGGAGCTGCTTTGACTTCGAATGGGCATTCTGGATCCGCCCAGTTCTCCTTACTGGAAGCCATTTTAGCTAGGTGATCCGCTTCTGTGTTTGATCCTCGAGGTACATGGATCAGTTCCCACTTGGTTTCTTTGGCTTCAAGGTGATCCAGCAATTTTTTGACCTCAGCAACGTATTTGGCCAAAATATCATCTTTTACTTCGTAATTTTTGATCACCTGGTTGACCATTAACTTGGAATCACTATAGATCACAATCCGCTCGGGAGTGATTTCTTTTAGCAGGCGCAGCCCCAATATTAGGGCCTCATATTCCGCCGCGTTGTTGGTTGTAAGGAAATCCAATTTTGTTGCATACCGTAGCTTTATATATTGGGGACCTTTGATCACGATGCCTATACCTGCACCTTCCGCTGAGGAGGATCCATCCGTATACATCGTCCATTCCTCGACTTTTAATTTGGGGAGATTCATTCCCTCTTCAGTGAATTCATTCACAAAGTCTGCCAAGACTTGACTCTTCAAGGCTGATCTGCTCTCATATCGTACATCAAATTCTCCAAGGCAGATTGCCCACTCCATCAGTCTCCTTGAAGTTTCTGGTTTTTGCAATACCTTCCTCATGGGTATACTTGTACGAACTATGACAGTATGTGCTTGAAAGTAACGCCTGAGGAGAATGGAGGTGGTGACGACGGCCAGTGCCATTTTGTCCAACTTGGAATATCGGGTTTCAACATCTTTTAATACTTTGCTCACGTAATAGATAGGATATTGCTGGCCCTCTTCTTCCCTTATCATGACCGTGCAAACAGCCTTATTTGTAACTGAAACATACATGTAGAGATTCTCACCTTTCAAGGGACGACTCATAAGGGGTTGTTCCGTGAGAAACCGTTTGATCCCCTGGAAAGCTTTCTCGCAGTCCTCGCTCCACTCAAACGCCTTTTGCTTCTTAATCACCTCATAAAAGGGTTGGCATCGTCGGGCTGAACATGAGATGAACCTGCCCAAGGCTACGATACGCCCATTAAGACGTTGCACTTCCCTAATATTCTGTGGCGCTTTCATCTCCAAAACTGCTTTGATTTTATCAGGGTTTGGGCTCACTCCCTTTTGGCTAATCATGAATCCCAAGAACTTTCCATATGTCGCCCCAAAGGTACACTTCTCCGGGTTTAATTTAATATTGTGATGTCGGAGTACGCCCAATACCTCCTTTATATCATCCGCATGCTTCTCTACAGTGGTACTTTTGATGATCATATCGTCCACATAGACAGAAAAGTTTTCACCTTTACTTTCCGCGAATATTTTGTTCATCATCCGCTGATAAGTCGCACCCGCGTTCTTAAGCCCAAAGGGCATGACTTTAAAGCAATAGGTGGCTTGGTGAGTCACGAACGAAGTTTTGATCCTATCCGAAGGCTCCATTGGGATCTGATGGTAACTCGACTTCACGTCGGTGAAGGAGTACATGGCATGTCCCGCAGTTCCATCTACTAGGATATCAATGCATGGCAGGGGATACTTGTCTTTGGGACAAGCTTTGTTGAGGTTTGTGAAGTCAATACACATGCGATATGATCCGCCTGCCTTCTTGACTAAAACCACATTCGCCAACCATTGTGTATAAAGTACCTCTTCGATGGCATCCGCCTGTTTGAGCTTGGTGATCTCTTCCTCTATCACTTTCTGCCTCTTCGGGCCATGATTTCTTCATTTTTGGGCTACCGGTACCGCGTCTTTGTCGATGTTGAGTTTGTGAGTGATCATATCTGGACTAATCCCGGGGAGAATCTCATCTTTCCATGCAAAGACATCTTCTGACTCATGGAGAACCTTGGTGATAGCTTCCTTAATTTCTCCCTTTAGCCCTTGAGCCATCCGTACCTGCTTTTCATCCGCCATGAGGTACATCTCTGTTTCACCCAAGGCCATTGTGACAAGATCTTCTTCATCCTCATCTTTAGACTGTGGGCGAATCATCAATGATGCTGAATACGTCTCCTGAGCCACTTTTTGACTTCCTCTGATCATTACACCTCCCTGGGCCGTGGGGATGTAAAGAGTTAAGTGGCGTATAGAGATAAGAGCTGCCGCCTCGAAAATAAAGGGTCGCCCGAGGATGATATTGTAGGCTAACTGGCCATCCAGGATGGAGAATTCCAGATCGCCTTTCCAGACTTGATCTTCATCAGCTAACTCACAGTCCAGTGTTACCTGGCCCTTTGTTTGGATGGTGTGTCCTATTACCCCTAGAATGTCCACTATGGTGGTTTCCACTTGGATTGGGTTGACCATGAGTTTGGCGAATGCTCCTCTTGTGATGACATTGCACGAACTCCCCGTATCAATCATCACTCTTTTCATCTCCCATCCTTCCACCATCATAGTAACGACCAGGGCATCTGCATGAGGGGAGATCTCCGGACCGGTATCCGCAAAAGGGCGATTAAGTGACGCCCTGTCTAGAGCAGTGGTTTTTGCCTTTTTCAACACAGGGTGGTACCCAGGTCCGCCTGCTATGACATTGATGGTCCCTTTTGCCTTCTTCTTCTGATCATCTCTGGATCTATCACCATCTCCCTTATTGCCATCATTTTGGATGAACCGGTCCAACTTTCCTCTTTCGATAAGCCTTTCCATCTCTCTGGCTAATTCCCAGCATGCGTCAGTGTCATGGCCATTCTTCTTGTGGTATTTGCAATAATTTTTGGGATTTTTACCAGTGTTGGTGTACTCCCCCCCTTTTGGTTCGGGGTATGAAATGCTCCGCTTGTGCTGACTGTTCTCAATCCACATGAGCACTTCGCTTTTAGAGGCATTGAGTGGCGTAAATAACGACACAAATGCCGATTTGTTCTTAGAGACTCTTCACCGACCTCTTGAAGATGAGTCTTGGTGCTTGTCTTTCTCCTTATCTCGATGGCGAGATTCGCCCCTGTCCTTCTTGGGTGGAGACAATGACTCTCTGCGAATGTCATCTACCTCCATGAAGTCCTTGCATCTTTCAATTAATTCTGCCATACTTCTGGGCTTCTTCCGAATTAAATCTTCCTGCAAGCTTTTACACGTGGTGTTTTTTGCCAGAGCCTCCGCTGCCATGGAGACATCCACATCGACAATTCGTATACACAATTTGTTGAAATTGTCTACATATTCTCGAAGGGGTTCATTCGCCTTCTGCTTTAATTCGAAAAGCTTCCGTGACTTGACCACTGGAGGAATACATTCGGCGAATTTAGCACAAAACTCTCTACTCAATTGATCCCAACTGTCGATTGATCCGGGAGGTAAAGATTGGAACCAATCATAGGCGGGGCCTCCCAAGGTGGTGATAAACATCCGGCATAAGACCGCCTCACTTGCACGATTAAGGCTGAGCAACATTCGGTACTTTCTTGCATGGGCTTCTGGGTTGTCCGCTCCCATGTAAACGGGTATATTAGGTATTTTAAAATGCCTCTCCGTTTCCTCAGCTTCGATCCATGCTGTAAAGGGCGAATCGCGATTAGCGAATGGATTATGTCGGGCATTCTCCTCATTAATGCAAAGCACCGCAGCTCTCACAAGATCATCAAAATTCTCCGGACCCGCCCTCGGCGGTCTTCTAGGGGGAGATCTACTTGGAGAAGATAAGGAGCTAGATCTGGACGATGGATCTGATGGCGAATGCCCACCTCCACCACCCTGTCCTTCAGGAGGAGCTTGGCCGTTATTCCCTTCGTGGTCTCCCGAAGGAACGCTTCTATCCTCTCCTTGGTTTGGTGGTGGCGGTGGCCTATCCGATCGAGGAGTCTCTACTAGCCTCTTGCTTTGTCTATGACCAGTAGATGGGGGTGATCTACCTCGGCGGGAAGATCTCCGTCTCGGGGTCGAAGGTGATTTCGACCGCCTGCTTTTCCCATTTCTCCGCTTTTTGTGCCGTCGACCTTCTGATCCGCCTTCGGGAAGATTCGACCGCGGGCGGCTTGGGTTACCTGATCCGCCCAGATTTAACCCTTGGCCTGCGGATCCTCCAGGGGGAGTTTGGTTATTCCCACGACTTCCTCCTGCTCCATCAGAAAATAATTGCCGATTGAGTGGCAGGTTATTACCGGCTACGGTAGTAGTCACCATGGAATCCGTGGGTTGAATTTGGAAGAATGAAGAATTATGGGCGTTTGGTCCTATAGTGGCCTGTGGCCATTGAGATGACGTAGGATTTGTGCGCCGAAGCTCTGGTACTATCATGAACGACCTTAGGCGTCTTTCCATCTCAGGGCCAAATTCTCTTCCTATGGATCCCGCACATGTTTCAATGAATGTATCCGGTGACATACCCCTTCCATCCCGCGTCGCAGGAGTGCTCATATCAACGCGACCAGCGCTTGTTTCAAGTTGACTTGATGGTGTTACCGATGCTGTTTCAACCCCCGAGGAGGGGTTCTGTTCTCCATTCATCATATCTTTCAATGTGAACGAAAACCCTTTATTTGATTAAGGGTCCACATTCACCGCACCAATTGATGACTAGTGGAGAATTTCCGATAGGTTTCCGTCTCTGTGGGGGCGTCGTTGGGTTCGACGGGGGGAAGCTCCGATCCCAAAGTCAGTATAGAAGAACAAGAGAGCAAACTGAATTGACAAAGGGTAAGTGAATGTGTACCTTGATGGCTCGAGATACTAGCTATATATAGTCATGAAGTTGTAACCTTTAGTAACTAGAAAGTCTCCATTAATGCTCCATTAATGGCGGTTACTGATTTCCTTTAAGCATATCCATTTAGGAAATTGATTGCTTATTAATGGTATTTTAATGCGGGATCAGCTCAGCTGTTTTAATAGAAGATTGGGCGGTTATGGCGATTCGCCTCTCAGGTTCGCCCACGGATCTCTTGTGGTGAGATATTGGTGATCCGCCTGTCGGATCCCTTTGCTCAATATACCGTGATACGCCGGTATCAGGTGATCAACACGTGGATGTTTTAGGCGAATATTCTTTATGATCCTTGGGATAATATCACAATGTTATCAACGTGTTGATGTTTATTGCTTGTTTTGATACTCGTAATTGATTATTGTGCAGGGGAACGCGATTTCCGACGCCATCCGGGCTATCTTTAGGGATTCATATAGGTGTTGCCTTACCGAAAGTGACGCTCCAGAAACCGTAGGAATTGACAAGCCACAGAACTTACGGGCCCTAGTTTCTGATCCCCAGCATTAGACACGCATTGACTAGGAACCACGTAGTCTAAGTACTTCACGAGTCGGTCAAACTACACGTAGTCATCTTTGCAAGAGTAAATCGTTAATCGAATATATTCGGAGTTATTGCTTATTATATTTATAACTTATCGTCACCCATATCATTCCGTGGAGTTTTCCGTTACATAAATCTGTCTCACCCGTAGTTAGGGAGTAGTTTGTAGTTGGTTCCCACATCAACCCCAAAGTATTCACCGCTTAAATAACGTATAAAACCGAGTCGTTTAATACTTGCAATTATAAATCCCGTGGATTCGATACCCGGTCTTAACCGGATTATTACTTGATACGACGGGGTACACTTGCCCCTAAGCAGTGACGTCTAGTAAAGGTAGAGCACTTAGAAAGATCACACCCATAGTCATAGCGCACTTATCATAATATACATTTCATATTTACACCACTAGACTTCGCGCTATCAAGTTTTTGGCGCCGTTACCGGGGATTTATAATTTCTTGCAATATTAGACAAAAACATTTTATTGTTAGTTTAAGCATTTGTAAATATTACTTTCTTTTTGTGTGAATAATTTATTTTGTTTCGTGTTGTTACTAATGATTTGTTTCATGGTATGATGCCTCATAGTCGTCGTCTGTGGGACGACCTCATGGATGACGAATGTTCGCACCAACCATCAACCTCACAATTCGATGTGGTAATCTCTATGCTTAAAGACATTCATGAAAGATTATCTAACACTGAGGCATATTGTAGGGATTTGGGAAATCTACTTGCCAGATTGAAGTCTCCTCTTGATTCAGCCGCGGACGAATCAATTCGAGATACCAATCCGTTTGGTCAAAATGGAAAGCTCGAGTTAATTGAGTTTTCTCAAGAAGATTCTCCAAATAATAAAGGTTGTCTCAGTTGCGAGGAAACGGACATCGATGAGCCGGTTGTGTGCGGACCCATGGAAATAAATCCAAAGTTAGAAGAGTTGGAGGTTCCTTCTACCTCGGAATATTTCGCTCTTTTTGAACTACCAAAGGAGTCAAAAAGGGAGCAAACTAAACTCTTCAATAATTTCTGTAAATATAGTTTTTGGTTTTTGTTAAATTTTTTTGAAGCTAACAATCCATTTTGTAGGTACGGATTGTTTATTCAAGAATTTGCATTTCTAACGCGTATGGAAGCATACACCTAGGAGGAAATTCTAAGTCGAGCTCACCGACTATAAAGTAGCGCTTCTTGGGAGGCAACCCAAGCTCGAATAAAGTTTAATTTTATGTCTTTTAATTTACCTTTTAAGTTTTTACATTTAAGTTATTATCGTGTGATTAATTATTCTTTGTTTTTTTCTTACATTTTATTAGGTGTTCGTGTAATTTTGTGTCAATTCGGTGGGACGATTTGGAAGGGAATTGTAAGTATTGACGTTGGCAAAAAAAAAAAATGAAAAAAAATTATGTTATTTTATTTTACTTTTTATTTTTGGAATATATATAATATATATATTGATTTAAAATTAAAAATAAAAAAATTCTGCCGCAGCCCACGCCTCGCGTGCGTTGCTGCGGCAGTGCCAGAGGCTCGGGCCCGCGGGACGTGCCGCAGCCCATGCCTCGTGTGCCTTGCTGCGACAGTGCCAGTGGCTCGGGCCCGCGGGGCGTGCCGCAGCCCACGCCTCGCGTGCATTGCTGCGACAGTGCCAGTGGCTCGGGCCCGTGGGGCGTGCCTCAGCCCACGCCTTGCGTGCGTTGCTGCGGCAGTTCCAGAAGCTCAGGCCCGCGAGGCGTGCCGCAGCACGCGGGGCGTGCAGCGCTGGTAGGCAGTGCCTGGCTGGCCGCCCAGCGCTGGGCACCTCCGCTGAGCGACGCCCGCCGGCCGCAACGAGTTGAAATTTTTTTTTTTATTTTTTTTTCTTTCTTCTCTAATTTTATTTTAATAAAAAAAAATTATATATATATATAATAAAAAAAATCAAACAATAAATAAATTAATAAATTAATAAAAATATTTACATTAATAATCTTACACCCAATTTAAATTTTCAATTTTATATTTTAAATAAATGCCAACCAAGTTCGAGAATTGATACCTGATAACATTGTGATATTATCCCAAGGATCAAAAGGGATATTCGCCTAAAGAACGCCACGTGTAGGTCGCCTGATACAAGAATTCCGCGGCGTATCAAAGTAAAGAGATCCGACGGGCGGATCACCTAGGACTCGCCAAGAGAGACCTGCGAGCGAACCTGTGAGGTGGATCTCCATAAGCTCTCAATTCGCCATTAGAACGGCTGGGCCGATCCGACAATAAAGACCCTTAATGAGCTATCAATTAGCTAACCGCCAACTTAAGGGTAACTTGTAACCGCCATTAATAAGGCATTAATGGAGACTTTCTAGTTACTGGAAGTTACAACTTCATAGCTATATATAGCCTGTGTCTCAGGCTATCAAGGTACACATTCATCTTTACCCTTTGTCAATTCAGTTTGCACTCTTGTTCATCCTTACTGACTTTGGCATCGGAGCTTTCCCCCGTCGAACCCAACGACGCCCCCACAGGGACGGAAGCTGATCAGAATTTCTCCACAAGTCATCAATTGGTGCGGTGATCGTGGAATCCTTAACCAAATAAAGGGTTTTTCGTTCACTTTAAAAGGATATGGCAACTGGAGAACCGAACCCCACATCGGGGGAAGAAACACCATTAGTAACACCATCGAGCCAACCTGTAACTAGTGCTGGTCGCGCTGATTCAAGTGCTCACACAACGCAAGCTGAAAGTAGCGTCTCACCAGATGCATTCATCAACATGTGTGCTGAGGCAATAGGTAGGGAGTTTGGTCCTGAGGTAGGTAATCGCCTACGATCATTCATGATCATTCCTCCGTTTTGGAGCATGACGCCCACGTCTACGATATCTTCATGGCCCCAGGCGACTATAGGATCAAACGCCCTCAATTCTTCATTTCTCCAAGCTCATAATACGGAATCCATGATAACTTCCACGGCAGCGCTTGGGGATCTACTTCTCAATCGGGAACTATTCCCTGCTGGCGCAGGAGGAAGTCAAAGGAACGATCAAACTCTTCCTGGCGGGTCTGTAAGCCAGGGGATAAACCTAGGCGGATCAAGTGTCCCAAGGCGGCCACGGTCGACTCTCTCCTTGGGTGGATCAGAAGGGCGAAGGCACAAAAAGCGTAGAAAAGAGAAAAGTAGGCGGTCCGAATCACCTTCGCCTCGGAGACCGAGATCTTCCCACAAGGGTAGATCACCCCCATCTACTGGACGTAGACAGAGCAAAAGGCCCGTAGAGATACCGCGTTCGGATAGGCCACCACCACCGCCACACCAAGGGGGATGATAGGCACCTTCCCTCACAAGGCCATGGAGGGGGTAACGGTACAGCTCCTCCGGGTGGACAGGGAGAAGGAGGTGGAGGTGGAGGTGGCGACAGACGTGGAAGCGAAGGCGGACGATCACCCTCGGACCCGTCTTCTGGATCCAGCTCTTCATCTTCTCCAAGTAGATCTCCACGGAGGGGACGCCCAAGGGCGAGTCCGGAGAATTTTGACGACAGAGTTCGGGCTGCGGTGCTCCGCATGAATGAGGAGAATGCCAGGCATAACCCATTCGCCAATAGGAATTCTCCCTTCACGGCTTGGATCGAGGCAGAGGAAATGAATAGGCATTTTAAAATACCTAATCTCCCTATATACACGGGTGCTGACAACCCAGAGGCCCACGCCAGGAAATATCGAATACTGCTTCGCCTTAACCATGCAACGGAACCAGTGCTATGCAAAATGTTTGTCACCATATTATGAGGTCCCGCTTATGACTGGTTCCAATCTCTACCTCCTGGCTCGATAGACAGTTGGGATCAACTAAGCAAAGAGTTTTGTGCTAAATTCGCCGGCTGTATCCCTCCAGTGGTCAAGTCACGGAAGCTTTTTGAGTTAAAACAGAAGGCTAACGAATCTCTTCGAGAGTATGTAAACACTTTCAACAAATTGTGTATACAAATTGTTGATGTGGATATCTCCATGGCAGTGGAATCTCTGGTAAAGAACACAACTTGTAAGAGTTTACAGGAGGATCTAATTCGAAAGAAGCCCAACAGCATGGCAGAATTGATGGAATGCTGTAAGGACTTTATGGAGGTGGATGACATTCGCCGCGAATCACTATCTCCGCTTAGAAAGGACAAAGGCGAATCTCGCCACCGAGATAGAGAAAAGGAGAAGAACCAAGACTCCTCCTCTAGAGGTCGAAGAAGGGGTTCTAAGAACAAATCGGCGTTTGTCACGTCCTTCACACCTCTCAATGCCTCTAAGATCGAAGTGCTCATGTGGATAGAGAACAGCCAGCATAAACGGAGCATTTCATACCCTGAACCAAAAGGGGGGGGAGTACACCAACACTGGTAAAAATCCTAAAAATTATTGTAAATATCACAGGAAAAATGGCCATGACACAGACGCATACTGGGAGTTAGCCCGGGAAATAGAGCATCTCATCGAGAGAGGCAAATTGGATCGGTTCATCCAAAATGATGGCAAGAAGGGAGATGGGGATAGATCCAGAGATGACCCAAAGAAGAAAGGAAAAGGGACCATCAATGTCATAGCAGGCGGACCTGGGTACCAACTTGTACTGAAAAAGGCAAAAAACACCGCTCTTGACAGGGCATCACTGAATCGCCCCTTTGCAGATGTAGGTCCAGAGATCTTTCCTCATGCAGATGCCTTGGTCATTACTATGATGTTGGAAGGTTGTTAGATGAAAAGAGTGATGATAGATACTGGGAGTTCGTGCAATGCCATCACAAGGGGAGCATTCGCCAAACTAATGGTAGACCCGATCCAGGTGGAAACCACCATAGTAGACATCCTGGAAGTGACGGGACACACCGTTCGCACGAAGGGCCAAGTAACATTAGATTGTGAGTTAGCAGATGATGAACAAGTCTGGAAAGGTGATCTGGAATTCTCTATCCTGGATGGTCAGTTAGCCTATAATATGATCCTTGGGCGACCTTTTATCTTCGAAGCGGCAGCCCTTATCTCCATACGCCACTTAACTCTTTACATCCCCACGGCCAAGGGAGGTGTAATGATTAGAGGAAGTCAAAAGGTGGCTCAGGAGACGTACTCAGCGTCACTAACGATTCGCCCACAGTCTAAAGATGAGGACGAGGAAGAACTGATCACAATGGCCTTGGGCGAAACGGAGATGTACCTCATGGCGGATGAAAAACAGGTACGAATGGCTAAAGGGCTCAAAGGAGAAATTAAAGAAGCAATCACCAAGGTTCTCCATGAGGCAGAAGACGTCTTTGCATGGAAGGATGAGATTCTTCTCGGGATTAGTCTAGATGTGATAACTCACAAACTCAACATTGACAAAGATGCAGTTCCGGTTGCCCAAAAGCGGAGAAACTATGGCCTAGAAAGTCAGAAGGTGATAGAAGAGGAAATCACCAAGCTCCAGCGGGCGGATGCCATTGAAGAGGTACTTTACACACAATGGCTGGCGAATGTCGTTCTAGTGAAGAAAGTAGGCGGATCATACCACATGTGTATTGACTTTACAGATCTCAACAAAGCTTGCCCAAAAGACAACTATCCTTTGCCGTGTATCGATATCCTCGTAGATGGAACCGCAGGACATGCTATGTACTCCTTCACCGACGTAAAGTCCAGTTATCACCAAATCCCAATGGAGCCTTCAAATAGAATCAAGACCTCGTTCATGACTCACCAAGCCACTTATTGCTTCAAAGTCATGCCCTTTGGGCTTAAGAACGCGGGAGCAACCTATCAACGGATGATGAACAAGATATTCGCGGAAAGCAAAGGTGATAACTACTCCATCTATGTAGATGATATGATCATCAAAAGCACCACTGTGGAAAAACATGCAGATGATGTAAGGGAGGTACTGGGCGTACTCCGACGTCACAATATTAAACTGAACCCAGAGAAATGTACCTTTGGTGCAATGTATGGAAAGTTCTTGGGATTCATGATTAGCGAGAAAGGAGTGAGCCTAAATCCTGACAAGATTACGGCCGTTCTGGAGATGCAAGCGCCACGGAACATCAGGGAAGTGCAACGCCTTAACGGGCGGATCGTAGCCTTGGGCAGGTTTATCTCCTGTTCAGCCCGTAGATGTCAGCCCTTTTATGAGGTGATCAAGAAACAAAAGGCATTCGAGTGGAATGAAGATTGCGAAAAAGCTTTCAAGGGAATCAAACGATTTCACAAGTCATTTCTGATAACATTGTGATATTATCCCAAGGATCAAAAAGGATATTCGCCTAGAACACCACGTGTTGATCACCTGACACCAAAGTATCACGGCGAATTGAACAAAGGGATCCGACAGGCGGATCACCAACACCTCACCATAAGAGATTTGCAGGCGAATCTATGAGGCGAATCGCCATAACCGCCCAATCCGCTATTGAAACAGCTGAGCCGATCCCGCAATAAAAACCATTAATAAGCAATCAATTTCCTAACGGACATGTTTAAAGGAAACCAGTAACCGCCATTAATGGAGCATTAATGGAGACTTTCTAGTTACTAAAGGTTACAACTTCATGACTATATATAGCTAGTATCTCGAGCTATCAAGGTACACGTTCACTTACCCTTTGTCAATTCAGTTTGCTCTCTTGTTCTTCTATACTGACTTTGGCATCGGAGCTTCCCCCCGTCGAACCCAACGACACCCCCATAGAGACGGAAGTCAATCGGAAATTCTCCACCAGTCATCAATTGGTGCGGTGAGTGTGGAGTCCTTAATCAAATAAAGGGTTTTTCGTTCACGTTAAAAAGATATGACGAATGGAGAACAGAACCCCTCCTCGGGGATTGAAACACCATTGGTAACACCATCAACTCAACCTGAAACAAGCACTGGACGCGTTGATATGAGCACTCCTGCAACGCAAGGTGGAAGGAGTATGTCGCTGGATACATTCATTGAAACATGTGCAGGATCCATAGGAAGAGCGTTTGGCCCTGAGATGGAAAGACGCCTAAGGTCATTCATGATAGTACCAGAGCTTCGACGCACAAATCCTACGTCATCTCAATGGCAACAGGCCACTATAGGATCAAATGCCCATAATTCTTCATTCTTCCAAATTCAACCCACGGATTCCATGGTGACTACTACCGTAGCAGGTAATAACCCGCCACTCAATCGGTAATTATTTTCTGATGGAGCAGGAGGAAGTCGTGGGGATAACCAAACTCCCCCTGGGGGATCCGCAGGCCAAGGGATAAATCTGGGCGGATCAGGCAACCCAAGCCGCTCGCGGTCGAATCTCCCCGAAGGCGGATCAGAAGGTCAAAGGCACAAAAAGCGGAGAAAGGGGAAAAGCAGGCGGTCGAAATCACCTTCGCCCCAGAGACAGAGATCCTCCCGTCGGGATAGATCACCCCCATCTACTGGTCGTATACAAAGCAAGAGGCCAGTAGAGACGCCACGATCGGATAGGCCACCGCCACCACCAAACCAAGGAGAGGATAGACACGTTCCTCCGGGAGACCACGGCGGGGATAATGGCCAAAGCTCCTCCTGGAGGACAGGGTGGTGGAGGTGGGCATTCGCCATCAGATCCATCGTCCGGGTCTAGCTCCTCATCTTCTCCAAGTAGATCTCCCCCTAGAAGACCGCTGAGGGCAGGTCCGGAGAATTTTGATGATCGTGTTAGAGCTGCAGTGCTTCGCATTAATGAAGAGAATGCCCGACATAATCCATTCGCTAATCGTGATTCGCCCTTTACATCATGGATCGAAGCTGAAGAAATGGAGAGGCATTTTAAAATACCTAATATACCCGTTTACATGGGTGCAGACAACCCGGAGGCCCATGCAAGAAAGTACCGAATGTTGCTCAGCCTTAACCGTGCAAGTGAGGCGGTCTTATGCCGGATGTTTATCACCACCTTAGGAGGCCCCGCCTATGATTGGTTCCAATCTTTACCTCCCGGATCAATCGACAGCTGGGATCAATTGAGTAGAGAGTTTTGTGCTAAATTCGCCGGATGTATTCCTCTAGTGGTCAAGTCACGGAAGCTTTTTGAATTAAAGCAGAAGGCGAATGAACCCCTTCGAGAGTATGTAGACAATTTCAACAAATTGTGCATACGAATTGTCGATGTGGATGTCTCCATGGCAGCGGAGGTTCTAGCGAAAAACACCACGTGTAAAAGCTTGCAGGAAGATTTAATTCAGAAGAAGCCCAGAAGTATGGCGGAATTAATTAAAAGATGTAAGGACTTCATGGAGGTAGATGACATTCGCAGGGAGTCATTGTCTCCGCCCAAGAAGGACAGAGGCGAATCTCGTCATCGAGATAAGGAGACAAGCACCAGGACTCATCCTCTAGAGGTCGGTGAAGAGGCTCTAAGAACAAATCGGCATTTGTGTCGTCATTTACACCGCTCAATGCCTCTAAAAGCGAAGTGCTCATGTGGATTGAGAACAGTCAGCACAAGCGGAGCATTTCATACCCCGAACCAAAAGGGGGGGAGTACACCAACACTGGGAAAAATCCCAAAAATTATTGCAAATACCACAGGAAGAATGGCCATGACACTGACGCATGCTGGGAATTAGCCAGAGAGATAGAAAGGCTTATCGAAAGAGGAAAGTTGGACCGGTTCGTCCAAAATGATGGAAAGAAGGGAGATGGTGATAGATCCAGAGATGATCAGAAGAAGAAGGCAAAAGGGACCATCAATGCCATAGTAGGCGAACCTGGGTACCAACCTATGTTGAAAAAGGCAAAAACCACTGCTCTAGATAGAGCATCACTTAATCGCCCTTTTGCAGATGTCGGCCCGGAGATCTCTCCTCATGCGGATGCCCTGGTCGTTACTATGATGGTGGAAGGCTGGGAAATGAAAAGAGTGATGATCGATACCGGGAGTTCGTGCAATGTCATCACAAGAGGAGCATTTGCCAAGCTTATGGTTGACCCAATCCAAGTGGAAACCACCATAGTGGACATCCTAGGAGTAACAGGGCACACCATCCAAACAAATGGCCAGGTAACACTAGACTGTGAGTTAGCAGATGAAGATCAAATCTGGAAAGGAGATCTGGAATTCTCCATCCTGGATGGCAAGTTAGCTTACAATATCATCCTTGGGCGACCCTTTATCTCCGAGGCAGCAGCTCTTATCTCCATACACCACTTAACTCTTTACATCCCCACGGCCAAAGGAGGTCTAATGACCAGAGGAAGCCAAAAAGTGGCTCAGGAGACGTATTCAGCATCGTTAATGATTCGCCCACAGTCTAAGGATGAGGACGAGGAAGAGCTTGTCACAATGGCCTTGGGCGAAACAGAGATGTACCTCATGGCGGATGAAAAGCAGGTACGGATGGCTAAAGGGTTAAAGGGAGAAATTAAGGAAGCTATCACCAAGGTTCTCCATGAGTCAGAAGATGTCTTTGCGTGGAAAGATGAGATTCTCCCCGGGATTAGTCCAGATGTGATCACTCACAAACTCAACATCGACAAAGACGCGGTACCGGTAGTGCAAAAACGGAGAAACCATGGCCCTGAAAGGCAGAAGGTGATTGAAGAAGAGATCGCCAAGCTTAAACGGGCGGACGCCATCGAAGAGGTACTTTATACACAGTGGCTGGCGAATGTGGTTCTAGTCAAAAAAGCAGGCGGATCATACCGCATTTGTATTGACTTCACAGATCTCAACAAAGCTTGTCCCAAAGACAACTATCCCCTACCATGCATTGACATCCTAGTAGATGGGACCGCAGGACACGCTATGTACTCTTTCACTGACGTGAAGTCGAGTTATCATCAAATCCCAATGGAGCCTACGGATAGAATCAAAACTTCGTTCGTGACTCACCAAGCCACCTATTGCTTCAAAGTCATGCCATTTGGACTCAAGAACGCGGGTGCAACATATCAACGAATGATGAATAAAATATTTGGGGAAAGCAAAGGTGATAACTTCTCCGTCTATGTAGATGATATGATCATCAAGAGTACCACTGTGGAAAAACATGCAGAGGATATAAGAGAGGTACTGGGCGTACTCCGACGTTACAACATCAAACTGAACCCGGAAAAATGTACCTTTGGTGCAACGTATGGAAAGTTTTTGGGATTCATGATTAGCCAAAAGGGAGTGAGCCCAAACCCTGACAAAATCAAGGCAGTCCTGGAGATGAAAGCGCCACAGAATATTAGGGAAGTGCAATGTCTTAACGGGCGGATCGTGGCCTTGGGCAGGTTTATCTCTTATTCAGTCCGTAGATGTCAACCCTTCTATGAGGTGATCAAGGAGCAAAAGGCGTTTGAATGGAACGAGGATTGCGAAAAAGCCTTCGAAGGAATCAAACGGTTTCTCATAGAACCACCCTTGATGAGTCGACCCTTGAAAGGTGAGAATCTTTACATGTATGTCTCGGTTACAGATAAAGCTGTTTGCACGGTCATGATAAGGGAAGAGGATGGCCAACAATATCCAATTTATTACGTGAGCAAAGTATTAAAGGATGCTGAAACCAGATATTCCAAACTTGATAAAATGGCGCTGGTCGTTGTCACCACAGCAATCCGCCTTAGGCCCTACTTCCAGGCTCATACTGTCATAGTTCGAACAAGTATACCCATGAGGAAAGTATTGCAAAAACCAGAAACTTCAGGGAGATTGATGGAGTGGGCAATACGCCTCAGAGAATTTGATGTACGATATGAGAGCAGATCAGCCTTGAAGAGTCAAGTCTTGGCAGACTTTGTGAATGAATTCACTGAAGAGGGAATGAATCTCCCCAAATCTAAAGTCGAGGAATGGACGATGCATACGGATGGAGCCTCCTCGGCAGAAGGTGCAGGTATAGGCATCGTGATCAAAGGTTCCCAATATATAAAGCTACGGTACGCAGCAAAGTTAGATTTCCTTGCAACCAACAATGCGGCAGAGTATGAGGCCTTAATATTGGGGCTGCGTCTGCTAAAGGAAATCACTCCCGAGCAGATTGTGATCTATAGTGATTCCAAGTTAATGGTCAACCAGGTGATCAAAAATTTCGAGGTAAAAGATGATGTTCTGGCCAAATACGTCGCTGAGGTTAAAAAATTGCTGGATCACCTTGAAGCCAAAGAAACTAAATGGGAACTGATCCATGTACCTCGAGGATCAAACACAGAAGCGGATCACCTAGCTAAAATGGCTTCCAGCAAGGAGAACTGGGTGGATCCACAGTGCCCATTCGAAATCAAAGCAGCCCCGGCATTCGCCTTGGAGGAGGTATCCATACTCACGACAGTAGAAAGTGATTGGAGATCATCAATCCGCCAGTATCTGATAGATGGAACTCTACCTATGGACAAGGAAGAAGCTCGACGGATAGTCAGGAAGGCGGCCTATTTCTCCATGATAAATGGTTGCCTCTACAGAAAGTATTTTAGCCACCCCTGGTTAAAATGCATTTTGCCAGAAGAGGGACAACAGGTCCTCAAGGAGCTGCATGAAGGAACATGTGGAGCCCATGAGGCATCTGCCTCCATCTTGAAGAAATCCAGGTTAGCAGGATTTTATTGGCCCACAGTGGAACTTGATGCACAAAAATTGGTGGAATCTTGTCATAATTGTCAGATTCATGCAAATGAATCACATTCCGCTAAACACCTCCAAAAGCCCATCATCGAAGGTCGACCCTTTGCAGTCTGGGGTATAGACATAGTTGGACCATTTCCTCCTACCAGAAGACAGAGGAAGTATGTGGTAGTGGCTGTGGATCATTTCACCAAATGGGTAGAGGCTGAGGCTGTCTCCTCTATCAATGCTGAACGAATGGTGGAGTTCGTCAAGGATAACATCGTAGGAAGATATGGAGTTCCTCATACGATTATCACTGACAATGGAACGCAATTCAACTGTGCAGAGTTCAAAACTTTCTGTGAAGGATTGGGCATTCTGAACAGGTTCGCCTCAGTTTACTATCCACAATCAAACGGTATGACCGAAGTTACAAATAGGACGATCGTTAAAGGAATAAAGAAAAGATTAGGGGAGCATGACAAGAAATGGGCGGATCAATTAATGAGTGTCCTATGGGCGTATCGCACTACTCCCAGGACGGCCACAGGCGAAACCCCGTTCGCCCTCTCTCATGGCGTGGAAGCTGTAATCCCAGTCGAAATACAGGTCCCCAGTGACAGAGTTGCATTCTATTGCGAGGATGAAAACAGTCAAAGACTAAAAGAAAGTCTTGATCAAGGGGAAGAGAGGCGAGAAAAAGCATATGTACGCATGGCGGCATATAAACAGCGGATCGCAGCTTATCATGACAAAAATGCCAAGCTTGTAGACTTGAATGTGGGAGACCTCGTGCTCCGCAAGGCAGACAAAATCCAATCTAAAGAAGGGAAGGGAAAGCTAGGACTTACCTGGACAAGTCCGTATCGAATAGTGGACAAAATTGGGTTCGCCACATTTAAAATACAAGACATGGAAGGAAATACATTGCCGCGTACATGGAATCTCCAAAATCTCCGCAAATATTTCGCCAGAAAATAGAATGTAAACAAGGTCTTGAGTACTCTTTTTCCTTTAGTAAGCTTTTTTCCCATGAGGTTTTTCTTATTAAAGGTTTTAAAGAGGCTCACTTATGAGACCCGCTTGCTGTAATATAGCGTATCTCTAATCAATAAAAAGCAATTGTTCTATTGTCAATATTCTTTTTAAGTATTTTCTTGCAGCAATATAAATATTTCAGTCTAAAAAAGAAGGGGGGCATCCAATGCTTCCCACAAAAAGTCGAGTTATCACATAGCTACTTTTTCTCCTCAAAGATAGGAGATCAATCTCATGGGCGGATCAATCCTTAATTGATCACCATTAGAGATAGAGTTAAAACATTTCTCGGACGCGAGATCTTTACACTCTCTTACATCCTTCCTAAAGAAGGGTTCACAAAGTCCTAAAGGCGGATCGCTTCACCTCAAAGATAGGTAGCAAGATGATCCCTAAGGCAGCTTAACTTCCTCTAAAGGAATAAAACAGCTTCAAACCTTCACAAAGGTTCGCACAATGGAGTATGGCTGGCCACCTACTTCAAAACAAATCCTGAAAGCCTATAAATTTACTTACGCAAACGTAAAAGTAAAATAAATAATAGCAAGGATTAAACAACTGTACTTAAGTTTTACAAAAAAAACTAAACATTGATAGGAGCATCCTCCTTAACATCCTTCTCGCCTGATGCGCCCTCTTGTGGGGCTTCCTTCTCAACGGCTCCGGATACGCCCAACAAAGACACTTCCTTTTCCACATAAGTAGTTCCCTCAAGAGGAAGAGTGCCATCAGTTATCAGCTCCTCACCCGCCTTTGGAGGTACTTCTTCAAGGTCCACCAGCTTGATGCTAGCAGGAGGTTTGCTTTCTTCGGCAGATCCCTTCATCCATTTCCGAACGTGATCACGGATGTAATCCTTGACGTCCAGGATTTTGCGATATTTGAGGACAACGTCCGGGTCAGGAACGGCGAACTCCGGATCTGTAAAATCAATCTCGGGATACGCTAGTTGGACATACGCCATAATCCATTCACCGTAAAAGAAAGCATGCTCCCCTGCCATGAATTCAGCGTCTGCTAAGGCATCCTCATGCTCCTTAGCATCTGCTTCGATCTTTTCCTTCAGCTTCTGGATCTCAGCATCCCTGAGGTCAATGGCGGACGCGGCATTCACGTTAGCATCAACGACTTCTTTCTCCAACTTTTCTATAGTGGCGTTATCCGCCACACCTTGAAGGAGCTCAGCTTCCATGGCGCGCAAACGAGTATACATCTATCAATGCAAACAGTCCATTCAAACGAAAGAACAATAGTAAAACTCTCCTCAAAGGAGATCACTCATTCATCCAAAAAATAGCAAAAGGATAGAGGGAATTTACCGTTAGAAGCTCTGTTTTTCCCATTTGGACATGGGCTGATCCTGGGATCTGGTTCTGGTTCTTTTGCACCTCGCCCAACTGACCAAGGGCCTCGTCCATGTCATTGATGACAGACTCATTCTCCAAATATCCCTTGATACCATGTTTGGCAGACCAGTAACCGCCCAGGTCAGGCTTCGCCATCTGCACAAAGATGGGAAGGTCAGAAGTTAGATCCAAAATATGGCAAAAAGGTAAAGGTAAAAACAGCTTACTTGTTCCTTCTCCACCAAAGGCATTGCGGATTTCATGGCATCCGCCATAAACTTTTGTCCGCCGGAAGCTGTAGGCTTCCTCTTCTTCAGAGGCGGGTCGGCCATTGTATCAGCAGGACGTTTCCCTACACTCTTTTGGGGATCCGCTACCTGCCCTTTCTTTCGAGCCTCATCCTCCTTCAGTTTCTTGCGCATCTCTATAAGAGCGTGATTGGCCTTAGATAAACCCCTGACAAAGAGAACAATAAAGTAATCAAGGTTCAAAGAAAAAACAAAGTTACCTTGATCAAATTGTGCAAACTTTGAGTAAATGAACTTGTCCCCTTCTTGGCGAATCAAAGGAATGTCATTCATCATGAAGTCCAAGGCGTCAGCGTATGTCCAAGCATCCGCCTTGACATTCTTCATGAGTTCCGCCACTACCTCATCACTATCTGTCAATATGCGCATATCTCCCGCCATATGCAGAGGTTTGGCATTCCAGACCGATGGAAAGCCTAAAGACTCGCCCTCTATTATCTTTACATAGAAGAATTTCTCGTCCCAAAGATGGACGTTGGACATCTTGCCGCTAAACGGCGAATATACTCCAAACTTTGCAAAAGTAAGGAAAGATTCAGACTTTCGCTTTGACAGTTTATGAAACGATCGAAAGACACGGGGGGTTCACACTACCCCTAAGTTTGAAGCTAAGTAACAATCTAAAGCCAGATCTAACCAGCCATTTGGATGTAATTGGCTGTCAGTGACGTCAAAGTAAGCTAGAATGTCCGCCATCATCTTAGGGAGAGGAAGTCGGAATCCTCTTTCTACATGACTACAATATACGGACAGATATCCGCTTGGCGGACAGGCGGGTCGTTGATGAGGGGCCGCCAACTGAGTCTCATAGTCCATTATCCATGGAAAGCGATTCGCCAGATCCGCTAGATCCGCGGCGCTCATGCGAGATGGAGTAGACTCCGCACGAGGCGCCTTTTTCCTAGACGGGGCAGAAGAAGAAGCCACCATCCCGAAAAATCGCCTAAAATCTATTGCAGGAGCAGTACCAGTAACGGGGACGGAAAGGTTTTGAATTCTACGTGAGCGAGTTCGACCACTATTACACGCCGAGTTACGCAACTCAGCTAAATTAGAGCTAACTGTATCTTCGGAGGAATAAGAATTTTCCGATGAAGAAGTAGTCCAGCTAACTACGATTTCAGAGGAAGAGGTCAAATTAAAAAGTTCGAAGGTCGATTCGGAGGATGAATAAGAGCTCCTAAACATTCAGAAAAAATAGAATGAAAAAGATAAACTTACATGAAAGTAAAAGCTTGGAGGACTCTGAAACTCCGGGGAAAAAACTCTGGGCAAAAAGAAAAATGAAGAAGAAGAACAAATGAGGAAGAAAGAGAAAGAGAGGAAGGAAGAAGGCGTTTTCTCTTTTCTCGAGTGGCGCGCCCACAACACGTGTCACCCATCGATTGGCATCGAACAGAGTGACCATTAATGCAGGTAATCATGACGACGCGTGAAGAAGCTCAAAAGCCCTAAAGGACTTTAAAGGAACTTTAGGGGGGCTTCTGATAACATTGTGATATTATCCCAAGGATAAAAAAGGATATTCGCCTAGAACACCACGTGTTGATCACCTGACACCAAAGTATCACTGCGAATTGAACAAAGGGATCCGACAGGCGGATCACCAACACCTCACCACAAGAGATCCGTAGGCGAATCTATGAGGCGAATCGCCATAACCGCCCAATCCGCTATTGAAACAGCTGAGCCGATCCCGCAATAAAAACCATTAATAAGCAATCAATTTCCTAACGGACATGTTTAAAGGAAACCAGTAACCACCATTAATGGAGCATTAATGGAGACTTTCTAGTTACTAAAGGTTACAACTTCATGACTATATATAGCTAGTATCTCGAGCTATCAAGGTACACGTTCACTTACCCTTTGTCAATTCAGTTTGCTCTCTTGTTCTTCTATACTGACTTTGGCATCGGAGCTTCCCCCCGTCGAACCCAACGACGCCCCCACAGAGACGGAAGTCAATCGAAAATTCTCCACCAGTCATCAATTTCTTTCGGGAGCGGAGCATGTCATATCCACCACCATCGGAAGATGTTTGAGGGAGTTTTCTCTACCTTACTCTTTTTCTTTACACCTTGTGCTTCAAATTTCTTTCGCAATGTCGGAACTTATTGCGTTTTTAAGTGTGAGGAGGGATAGGGTAGATCACCCTCTATCTTTCAATTTAAATGCTATCTTTCTTTTTCTTTTTGTTTTCTTTTCTTTTGCGACGTCCTTGGAATAGACGTCATTCTAATAACGCGGAGGGTCGTGCAACCCCGCACCTTCAGTTTGTTTTGCACTAACAAAAACAAAAATAAAAATCAAATAAACAACAAAATAATTAAACTAATTTATTGATCCCTAAAATTTTTCCCGACACACTAACCTCCCTCGAAAATGATTTAAATGTTCCGTTGTTTGTCCTTAAATGTAAATACCGTCGGAACACAAAGGATCGGTTTTAGTAAGAAATTTTAGTCTTAATTTTGAAGTTATAGAATTTATGCAAAGCCTAGGTTCGTACCAAACAAAAGCATTGAGTCCTAACCCATAAGTCATCTCCATAATGAAATTTAAAAAGGCAATAAAAACGGGATGTTTGAAAATTTAGCGAAGACTCGATAGTACACAATTTAAACCCGAATCTTTTATGAGATATTTTTGAGCCTAAAAGAGTTCGTACGAGAACTCTATTTCTTTCACAATTTTCGAGAGCTTTGACTTCACTCGACTCATAGAGTTTGCACCTAATGCCGGGATTAGTACACTTATTTTGGTTAAAATGGCAATAGATGATGAAACGAACTCACTTAGTCTAATTCTTTTCTTACCTTATTTTTCTCGTTTTCATTAACCTCTAGGAAACCCCCTTTGAGTCTATTAACCAACGTCTTTGTTTTTAATACCCTTTTTAACATTTAACCCTTTTTCTCTTGATTAAATACCAACAAAAATCAAGTCGCACCCGAAATGAGCCAAAGCCTTGATAAGTAAACACCTTAAACCCTCGAAATCGTTTTTGTGCCGCTCTCAAAACAAAAAGAAAAGAAAAATACAATAAAGAGCAAAAGGCATTCTCAAGCTCCACCCGAGCAATTTCGAGTATATCTTATGAACTCGCTAAGGCCAAAATAAAAATACGGTGCGATCACCAAAATGGTATTTAAACTCGAGTTTCCAAAAATTAACCACTAAAAAGCCACCCACATTACAACCCCCCTCTGGGTTCATTTTTAATATTGTCTAAAACCATAACATAGGAGGAAAAACCCGGATGAAAATGCAAACTCAAAGTGATCTCGGATAAGTGCAAAGAAGAGTGCTAAAACACCGACCCACCAAAGTTTGAGCGTAAGAGTGAAATCCCTTGGTGAGGTACTATCGGGTTCTCAAAAGATAATCAACCCCCGTTAATATTGCCTATTAATTTTGATCATGGAAGTTTCAAATAAGTTTTGGTCACTCGATTGTTTTCGTAGGTGTTTATGGAAAACTTTGCATAAAACTTTAACTTTGAAATCACGTACTTGGTAAAACCAACCGACGGTTTATTTCTTAATAATCTCAATCCCTTGTCTTTCGATTTCTTTTACTTGAGGACAAGTAAAACTTTAAAGTCCGAGGAGGTTTGATAGGGGTATTTTACCCCTATCTTTTAGCGTGATTTACGGGTTAATTTTGGATGAAATAAATAAGTTTAATTACAAAAATAGAGTGTTTTAATAAAATAACAAAATAAAAATAAATTCCGTACTTTCGGTTAATTTTCCTTATGTTTGATTAATATTAGAAAATAAAACGTCAAGCTAACTCGGCTCTCGAGAATTGTATTTCAGGTACGAGCAAGGAGTGGAAATCTACCAAAATACGCGGGGCGTATCACTCCTCACGCGGGGCGTGGAACACTTAGTCAGAAATAATTGCCTTATCCGCAAACTCCACGTGGGATCCAACCATTGATACGCGGGGCCTACCTCAATCTACGCGGGGCGTAGATGCAATGATGAGCCCAATCATAAACGTTAAACTGCATTGTCTCCTAAGTCAACCATCGGTACGCGAGGCGTGTTTTAGGATACGCAAGGCGTAAATGGTGTATTTCAAGCAATAAAACGCCAGGAGCTCAAACACGCGTGACATATATCATTATACGCGGGGCGTGGTCGAGACAACAAGACCCGGATTAAGTCCACATACAGGAAATTATTAGAGGAATGGGTCATTATGATCATGTTGCTCCATGCTTTGCTCCATGCTTGTAGGAATGGGAAATATGCACAAAATCATGTTGCTCCATGCTTTGCTCCATGCTTGTATCTTGTGGAATTATGATTTTGCCCCTAGCTTGATGTGTATAAATAAGAGTGACTAGCACTCATTTGATACACCCCTTTTGATATACAACTTTTGTATAATTTAAGTTCTTGTTATTTTAGTTTTAGATTCAGATTTTAGTTAGCAAAACTCTCCCACCTTGAGAGCTTGTTCGTTTATTCCGGCATTCCGTCAAAGTTCCGTTCCACCTCCATCCACCAAGCTCGAGAGTTCCACCTCCAAGTCTTAAGAGACGGCCTTGAGTCCGGTTAGCTAGTTCCGAGGGCCGATTCTTCCCTCTCTACTTGCTAATTAGCTTGTACTCTTCCTATGTACTAGGCTTGGTTGTATTCCGCATTTACGCTTTCCATATTTATAACATATGATTTGCAATTTCTGTTTCTATATACGTGTTGATGTTTATTGCTTGTTTTGATACTCGTAATTGATTATTGTGTAGGGGAACGCGATTTCCGACGCCATCCGGGCTATCTTTAGGGATTCATATAGGTGTTGCCTTACCAGAAGTGACGCTCCGGAAACCGTAGGAATTGATAAGCCACGAAACTTACGGGCCCTAGTTTCTGATCCCCAGCATTAGACACGCCTTGACTAGGAACCACGTAGTCTAAGTACTTCACGGGTCGGTCAAACTACACGTAGTCGTCTTTGTAAGAGTAAATCGTTAATCGAATATATTCGGAGTTATTGCTTATTATATTTATAACTTATCGTCACCCATATCATTGCGTGGAGTTTTCCGTTACATAAATCTATCTCACCCGTAGTTAGGAGTAGTTTGTAGTTGGTTCCCACATCAACCCCAAAGTATTCACCGCTTAAATAACGTATAAAACCGAGTCGTTTAATACTTGCAATTATAAATCCCGTGGATTCGATACCCGGTCTTAACCGGATTATTACTTGATACGACGGGGTACACTTGCCCCTAAGTAGTGACGTCTAGTAAAGGTAGAGCACTTAGAAAGATCACACCCATAGTCATAGCGCACTTATCATAATATACATTTTATATTTACACCACTAGACTTCGCGTTACCAAGGTCCAAGGGGCTCCCTAGAAATAGCTATGGCAAATATCTTGTCCTCCAAAGGTAAAAAATTCCTATGGCGTGCAGCTTGGAATATAATCCCAACAAAAGTATCTCTCCATAACCGACGTGTTAATGTTGACCTCTACTGTCTGTTTTTCCATGCTCAAAATGAATCCTATCGCACTTACTATTATGGCACCCTGTGTCTGTCCAAATTTAGGACTCCTCCCTACTGTCGCAGTTCCGTGATCGATATGACCCTGAGTTCGGTAATTGGTGGGCACTTGCGCTAAATGACTGCTCGGCTCATACGGCGAGGTGGTGGACCACCTTATTATGGCACATATGGTTCTGGCGGAACCAATTGGTATGGAACCGGCAAGTTAAAAGTCCGAATGAAATTGCTAGTCGTGCTGCGTCGATACTCAATGATTGGCGCTCAACACAGAAATTGGAAACTACTGAGAGGGGAGCTACTGACCTTACAGCCTCAAACAGATGGATACCGCCACTTTACGGACTTAAGGTAAATTTCGACGCTTCTGTCTGGATTGGGGAAGAATTCTTTAGAGTCGGAGCTGTTATCAGAAATAACAGCGACGACTTCATTGCGACCATGTACAAGAGAGTACCGGGACATGTTACACCGGCAGTTGCAGAAGTTATCTCGTGCAGAGAAGCTTTGAGTTGGATAAAATAACGTGGCGACGTGCTAATTTGTGTCGAAGGGGATGCTCAAATTGTCATTAATACGCTAAATCAGGCTCCGGAGGAAGACTTTTCAGCTTTTGGCCTCGTAGTGGAAGATTGCCGCGAACTTGCATCATTGATCTCGAGCTGTTCTTTCTGTTTTGTGCGAAGATCAGCAAATAAAGTAGTGGACGAAGCTGCCAGGCTAGATTTAATTTCCCAGGTTCTGGTTTCAACAAATTTTATTCCCCCGTCGTTTGTAAGCCTTTTGACATTTGATTAATTCTTTGATTCAACATATATTCTTTCATTAAAAAAAAAACTATGCTGGAATGGCTATAACATGTTCCAATGACATGCTTGTTTTTTCTTTTAATTCCATTAAGTTAAATTGGAGATTTGTAAAATAAACTTAAGGTTAATTTAGTTCATAAATTAGTAAAAATAGGTGAAATATAATAATATGATTTATGATTTTGACTTGGGTTGGATTGTTTTTGTGAGACTATACTTTTAAATATATATTTTTTTAAATAAAAATATCATTATTATTCTTCAATTGTATACATCATGAGAACTTAATAATACAATTTTAAAATATATTTTTTAAAGTAATAGAAATTTCATTAAATAAGATTAGCATATTATACTTGATAAATCAAATAGTTAGGGTTATGCAACCACTCTATAGGTCCGGGTAAAGAATGACTAACTCTCGCTAAGACATGGGGTACCGCATTCGAAGAACGACTAATAGAACTAACTTTCACACCAGTAAATAAACTTAACAAGAATTTACAAACATCAATCAAAACATCATAATAAGATTGGAAACTTGGTTCAGTTAAATGAGCAACAACTGTCATAAGATCCGACTCAACCTCAATCTTATCCAAACTATTAGTTTTTAACTAGCTCAAGATCTCTCGAATAATCATGGCTTCTCCATCACGAGGTTGAAACTCCCCAGACAGGCGACAAGAAAACTCCCTAAAAAACTCACATTTATCATTTCGCACAACAGTGTCAATCGTCACGACGACTGAACCGCAATCACCGAAGCATCCACATTCAACTTCAGCTTAAGTACGGAAGGACGCTACCAATAACGAATAGACCTGTCAGCAAACTAGGTTGGACGATTCTGCATAAATTCGACAAGGAAACGATTGCAAACTGCCAGTCTAATAGCGAAGAACATACCATTTTAAAAACATCAGCAACACTCATTTGAATATCATTCCACAAACGTTGGTTCCTACCAAACTAAATAATCCATAAAATCATCGCCCAAAGACAACCCTTATAATGGCTCAATTTTGAACACACAAACTTCATCCAATATATAAAACTGTTAGGTGTTGCCCCAAACTTATCATCCAATGCACATATATTCCAAACTGTAGAAGTGAAGACGCAATCATGAAAGATGTGCAAGATTGTTTCATTATGAATAACACAAAAAGGGACAAGTATGGTTCATATTAACCCACTTTGTGACCAAATTTTCCGCAAAGGAAGAACATTATTGCATATACACCAAACAAACTTCCTAATCTTCGCTGGAACCTTCAAACCATTGCTTCCATATTGAAGAAACAACTATTTGGATGTTTGTCAAGCTTCTATAGCAACTTTTAATAGTAAAATACTCACCCACTGAATGATTTGTAAGAGGAGGGGATTTTGATCCTCAATGGAGAATAAGTCTCTAACTACATCTTTATCCCACTTAAGAGTCGCGACCTGAAATAAAGAGGAGACCTTTGCCTCATTAATATGCTATGGAAGAGAAGTATAAATCCTTCCATCTCCTGCCTCATTTAACCACGAATCCAAGCCTATGTGAATAGTATCATCACTAGTTTTTGACCCGTGCGATGCACAGATTCATCTTAATATATAAATATTAATAAAAATACAATCTAATAATTACAATTAATGACATAAATGTGTTATATAAATTAAATATTATTATTTGATTTTCACATTTACTTTAAATAATATTTTTATAGATAAATATAATAATAAAATAAAAACTAATATATTATATATAGATTATATTTTTTATCAGTAAAAAAGGAGGAAGTGACACCTCAGTTCCATCGTTACTGTTTTATATTATATATAGATATGTAGAGAATTAGAGAGATTTTAGGGATTAATTTAAATTTTGTAGTACTCTTAGATATATGTGATAAAATAATCTTTTTATAGATAAATATACATAATAAAATTAAAATTAATATATTAAATTTTTTATCACTAAAAAAGGAGGAAGTGACACCTCAGTTCCATCGTTACTGTTTTATATTGTATATAGATAGATGTGTAGAGAATTAGAGAGATTTTATGGATTAATTTAAATTCTGTAGAACTCTTAGATATAGTACGGATACAATAATCTTTTTATAGATAAATATATATAATAAAATTAAAATTAATATATTAAATTTTTTATCGCTAAAAAAGGAGGAAGTGACACCTCAATTCCATCGTTACTGTTTTATATTATATATAGATTTCCCATTGCCCATTTAACCACAGATATGGCATGTGTGTTGTTTCGATATTTTGTCATTTCTTTTATTAGATTAGCAAATTTTAAATTTTGTAATCCAAGAAGAAGAAAGCTTAGATTCAAAAGCCCAAGCCCAAGCCCAGACTTGGAGTTGGAGCTAGAAGTGAAGCCTTTCAATTTTATACAAATTTAGAACTTTTATAGGATTGTACTATAGCTCATGTCATGTCACTTTACTTTATAAATTTATTTACTTACTCTGTACCATTCAAAACGCGCGCGTTTAAATCCATGAGCCATGACAAGTGATCCTTATAAATAGGAACTTCTACCTTATATTTATAATATAAGTTTAGTCGTTTTTATATTTTTCACATACTTCCGCTTAAGTTTAATTGTTAATTCATTTTCTTCAGTTTAGTTTATAGTTTTCGTTCCATTATTAGTATAGTTAAGCAAGCTTGGACGTTAATTTGTTATTTCACCTTTTGTTCTCAAGTAAGGTTTATTTAATTCAAGTTTCTCTTCATCTATTTCCATCATAAACTTTGAATTGATAATCTAAACTTGTTGAGTATGAGTTCATATATAGTCCATCTCATCACGGCTTTGTGTCTTGGCTCAAACATAAGCTAAATCACTATAGGCTAGGATGGCAGTGAACCATGCTTGACAAGTAGGTCGCTAAATAGGTGTTTATGTTGTGTTGTAGGAAGTTTAACTAGAGAAGTAGCTAAAACAATTGCTTACCTTTATATAAGAAACCTAACCAAGTAATTAGGTAGAGAAGTTGAATTGTGAAACCTAACCAAGTAAACAATTTAACTTAGCATATTAGTTAATCATATTCCCTAACCGGATAGTGCGGTTTCATAGTCTAGGTTACGGCTTAGCCTTGGTTTCATAGCGTCTAATGCCTTCAAACATAATTAGAGATTTTGCCTAACCAAGCATCAGTCTAAGGGTGTTTGAGGTAGATTTAGTAGTTCTTGCCCGGAGTTACTATTTTGTAATGGAAAACTACCGCATTGAGTTGAATTTAATACACATATCATGTACTTATTGATCTATATGAGTTGACACAGAAATCCAAAATCCTAGTCTTCCATTCATACATTTAAAAATAGATTAATTTTTCAACCATGTGCTACTTTATTTGCTTTAATAGTATAAAAACACACACTTCACTTAACCGATACCTTGGATTATATAGAATTCGAGTACGAATAGGTACTAGTCTTTGTGGGATCGATACTGTTCTTAGGAACTTTATTACTTGATATGACAGGGTTCACTTGCTTTTAAGTAGTTATACTCTTTTAGCCTATCAAGTTTTTAGCACTGTTGTCGATGATTAGTTTATTTAATACCTATTTCAAAGAATTCTCGTTAATCTGAGTTTTTAAATAAACTTTACTTGAGGACAAAATGTAAAACAACAAATTAACGTCTAAGCTTGCTTAACTGAACTAATAATGGAACAAAAATTATAAACTAAACTGAAGAAAATGAATTAATAACTAAACTTAAGTGAAAGCATGTGAAAAATATAAAAACGACTAAACTTAGATAATAAATATAAGGTAGAAGTTCCTATTTATAGGGATCAACGACCCCTATGAACCCTAATATGTCCCTTGATGAATTAGCGAGTATTATACAGTCCTTTCAACTAGCAACCGTCTAGAGATATGAGTCTTATACATTCTGCCTCGAATGCTAACTTAAGAGCATTCAAGCATATGTACATGCCCACAAATTTACTTTCCTTCCATCTTCTCATTACTGTGCTGCTTAGATTTCATCTTAGTATCTCAATGTTGTATCCGCACATGAAGAACACACAAATGACATTTACAAAGAATATTTAAACATGTGATGTTCAAGAAACACTAAAGCATATATACATGTATATATTACCATAATGGCTCCTTTCATCACCATGGATAATCTGAAGAGCATGACATTTAGCTCTGTAAGCTGTCATTATCCTAACATTCCGTGAACCTTCTTATATCATATATCATGGCTTAAACCTTCCAATCAGCATCACTTTGAAATCTCTCCAAGTTCATTTTACCCTAGCCACTTATAATTCATATGTAAATTTGTATGAACCTTGTTGTAGTGGTGTGTAAAGTAACCACTCTTCAATTGTATTGTGTGATTGCTTTTATCCTTTTTATGAACCTTTGAACCATAGGCTCTCCGTGAACATTTTTTTCTTTGTTACTAATCATGCTTTTACAAATAGCTTCAATCTTGATTGGGGTATTCAGTGGGAACCATGGCTGAAACCTATTTTTGAAGCCATGAATCTTGCAAGCTTCCTTTAACTCTTCCCTATCATTGAAAAACATGTCAATCCTAAATATTGGATTGACCATATCCCTTGTTGCATTGAACTCTTGATACCTACGCCTAAGACCTTCATTTTTTGAATCTGATTTAGAATATATGGCATCTGAATCTACATACTCTAATGAATTGTCATCTACACGGAGGTTCATACTTGGATCAACCTTAATGCTCCTTACCTCTACTCGGATCCTAAGTCTCCCTCTCTTAGCATGTTCTACACCTTGAACCAAATCTTCATCATCTTCCAATACGTAATCTAGATCAATAAATTCCTCTTATTGTGCGACAAGTGGTACATTATTAATTTGAGCTTCTCCCACATTCTCACCAAATTCTTATGTTTCTGCATCAATAGCAATAGCATGATCACCAAAATCACCTTCATGTGGATTGTCATTGAAGGACAATCCATGCATATCATTCGCAACAGTGGAAAAGGCTTCATTTTTTTGTTCATTAAAGATGTATATTTGGAAATATATCTGATTGTGCATTTGGTGGTGCAACTAAATGCAATTGTTTTTTTTTTTTTTTTATGTGATGCTTATATAATAAATATTTAAATCTCTAGAGTTATGGACATGTGTTACTAAATGGATCTACTTGTCAAAGCCCAAGTTTGTGTTCAAATACAATGTTAAATGGATAGGACTAGGAAGCCAATGGAGAACTTCATTTATGGCCCATGAGATTGATTATCTCTACAAAACATTCTGGCCCTTGAATTTTTCAGGTTGCACTTCAAAAGTACTTGAAGTACATATGTAATGCAGAAATACTTGTGGTGGCACGACATCTAATCATGAGAAAAGGTTCAAGGTATGTCATCTTGTTACATTTAAGAAACTGTAATATTTCCATTCAACTAAAGGTTAATATCATAGTTTTAGGTGTAATAGTAAATCTTATATTAATATTGGTCATAATTATTTTTAAGACATAATATATTAGAAACTTTCCGAACTTGGTTCAAAAAGCTAATTGATCCCCTGAACTTGTTTAAAGTACTCTACTGGAGATTTTAATTTATTCAAAGTGATCTATTAGAACTAATAAGATATTTTGTAAATTTAGTGATAATTAGCTTTTTTGAACCAAGTTCAAGTGCAAAGCTCCTACTATATTACCCTATTTTTAACTAAAGCTTAATACATCAAAATCTCTGAACTTGTCCAAAAAATTTGATTAACCTCCTGAATTTATATGGTGTCTCATTAGTCCTTTAACTTGCTTAAAATAACCGATTGGCCATCTTAATTTATTTAAAGTGACCATTTATCATTCTGAACTTGCTTAGTAATCCATTTACCCATGAATTTGTTTAAAGTATTGCAATTCGACTAAACTTATAAAAAATTCAAACCTTAAAAAGTAAATGTTTAATTCGTGATTGTAAGTCTTTAAACAAATGAACTTTCTATTTTGTACATCTTCTTTATGATGTTTTTATAGATTTAGAGATTTAATCATGACACTTTAATCAAATTTAGAAGGCTAATGAGATATTATGTACATTCAGGGACCAATCGTGCTTTTAGAGAAAATGATGTATTGAGCTTTTAACTAATTAACATGCGTATGTCATGTGTTTAGAGGTGGAAACACATGTCAGAAATGAATACTTTTTTTTGAACATGTCAGAAATGAATACTAATTGTCCAAACACATGAAACATGCAAACTAAAAATGGCAAAGTTCCACTTAATGGGCTAAGTGTCAACATGTATATCATTATCATCTATGGAAACCGAACACATAACCATTTCTATATTGTCATAACATGTTGTCATTGGCCACTTCTAACATGCGTAGACTGTAAATTATGTCATGGAATTAACTATTGTTAATGATATCTTGTAATAGTTTTACAATTAAGGACATATTTATGTTATAATTTGAAAAAACACTTGTGTTGCATCAGTTCAAGAACATGTTACACATGGATTTTCAGATTAGTTAGAAATTAGTTTTATAATTACCATATTAACCTTCCCTTATGTAATCTATATATAATATAAAACAGTAACGATGGAACTGAGGTGTCACTTTCTCCTTTTTTAGTGATAAAAAATTTAATATATTAATTTTAATTATATTATTATATTTATCTATAAAAAGATTATTTTATCCGTACTATATCTAAAAGTTCTACAGAATTTAAATTAATCCCTAAATTCTCTCTAATTCTCTACATATCTATATATATATATATATAATATAAAACAGTAACGATGGAACTCAGGTTTCACTTCCTTCTTTTTTTACTGATAAAAAAATATAATATAATATATAATATATAAATCTTAATTCTATTATTATATTTATCTATAAAAAAGATTATTTAAAGTGAATGTGAAAATAAAATAATAATATTTAATTTATATAGCACCTTTATGTCATTAATTGTAATTATTAGATTATATTTTTTTATTAATATTTATATATTAAGATGAATCCGTGCATCGCACGAGCCAAAAACTAGTGGCTATATAACGGGGTAAAGTACACCCATGACCACTGAAAGCTATCCTTCCTATAAGGTTTTTTGAAACTTTTCTGAAAACAGTTCCGTAAAATTGAAACAAACACTAAGTAATTTTTGAATTTAGAGTTGGAAGGGTGACTGTAACACCCTAGTGCAATATCATGTAGATATTGTCCGTTCTAACCCAAATCCAACACATTGGGTCTCACGGTTTTAAAACGCGTCTGCATATATTGGATTCATCCATTACTAATAAGCCCTAATCACTCCCTCTCCATTTTGTTACAGTGGGGAAGTGAAAATATGGAAGAATAGTGAATAATTATAGAAGGTGAATTCAAAGATTGAAATGATGTGGCATGCTTGTTCAATTCAAAGAGAAGAAATGATAATTTATGTTAGGTGTAAAGGAGAAGGCTCTTTTCTTTATTGATAAGTTGGGTCCATACCATACCATAGCATAGTCTTTTACATAAATATAGAGAATTAGAAAAGGCAACAATTGAAGGAAGGAAGCATAGTCTTGGGTTTCACTTAAAGCTATCATTCATTTTTATTATATTCTTCAATTTCTTTCTGCCCATTCACTTGTGTTCTTGCTTTTCTCTGCACAATCACTTTCTCTCTAACCATGCCTGCCCTTTTTCCTATTTCATCCCCCAAACTAAATCCATACTTTATTTCCTAATTTAGTCTTTATTAAACTACTACTTCAACAATGTGTGTTTTACAAAAGTAAATAAGTAAAAGTACAATGAGCATAATATATTAATGTTGAATAGATGACCCAAAATTATAAATTATATCAATTACGTAAGTTTATCATAAGTCATTTTCGAAATTTTCTTAATAGTACTTGAAAAAATTGCATTATGTGGCTAGTTCTTGTACATGTGTTTTAATAATACGTGTATTGAAATGAATCCAATGCTAAAATACTCATGGATGTTCTTCAAAGTGGTTCTTTTGTCTTTTTCATCTCTTACACTTACCGCTCGTTTGGTTTGTGTCACTGAATGAGTAATCTAAAACGGATTATGGAGTGTATTTTATTGGATTACATGCAAAATCGGCTAGGAATAGAATAATTATTTCTAGCCTATTTATATTCCTACTTTTGGTTGATTTTTTTTTTTTTTTTTGTCATGCAATAGCTATTCCACAAGTGAACGAATACATATTCCTTAAGTGAATCTAGGAATACCTATTCCTTGAGTTATATTTTATTGCACTCAAAAAATACCTCTTTCATTTATCGATCAAAAGAACAAGAAAGAGAATGGTGCAAAACATGAAAAGAATGAAAAAGGCCAAGAATGAAGAATATGGCAAAAACATAGAACATAAAGAAAATGCAAAAGTAAAAAAAAAAAAAAAGGAAAACACAAAACACGGAAAAACGTGGAAAAATGTGAGAAATACAGAAAGGGGAAAAAGGAGAAAAAGCAGAAGAAAGATGTCGAAAATACGAAAAATGTGAAAAATTGAGAATATATGAAAAAATATTATATAGGAAAATGCATAATACGGTAAAAACACATAAAATGAGAAAACGAAAAAACCAGAAAAAAAAAACAAAAAGAAAAACGAATATGGAAAAAATGTAGGAGAAAACTAAATAATACAGGAAAATGTGGAAAATAGAAAATACGAGAAAATTGCATAATACATTAAAAATGCAGAATATAGGAAAACGCAAAATATAGGAAAATTGTAGAATACAGGAAAACCATGGAAAACAAAAAAAATGGAGGAAAACGTAGAATAACAGAAAAACGCAAAAAAAATGAGAATGCATTGAAAAACACATAATACAAGAACAATGCAGAATACGGAAAAAATGTAGAATACAAGAAAAACACATAATGCAAGAAAACATGGAAAATCGTGGAAAACAGAGAATACAGGAAAAACATAGAAAATGGGAAAATAAAAAAAAAACAGGGGAAAGAAGAAAACATGAAAAAAGGTGAAAATCGTCGAAAAACACATAATACAGGATGATATAGTATGAAGTGAATGGGCTCAGACAAAGGCCCAACTGAATCTAGCATATGGGCCTGAGCTATAAGCCCATGTAAAAAAGGTTCACGAAAGTCAGCTCACATAATGCGAAAGCTACCTTACAAGAGAAACCTCAAGAGCTACCACCTTGGAAAAATACATCGCATTACATTGATTTGGATCCGGGATGAAGTTGAGAAAGGAAAGAGCCATTTTGAAAATGAGGAAGTCGAACCAATGTTCGAAGGTGACAACAACATGTCCCTCAAAGAGCAACCTCAAGGGCTTCCACCCTTGGAAAGATACCGCGAGATATTTCATGGGATCCCGAAAGATAGTACACATATTCTTACACATGGTAAATTGAGCTCTAAGGAGGAGGATAAAGGGTACCTTGTGATGCCTGTTGAAAGAACCACTACTCCTAGCACATGCACGATGCAAATGACTCAAATCACCCACTTGGTGAGTAGAGGTTGAGCATAGCATCCAGGGTAATGACATGAGCATTAGTGAAGTCTGGAAAGATTCAACTCAAAGTCATGTTGGGGTTTGGAAGAGTGCTCAAGGAATCACTCTGAATTGGGTTGATATGTTTCACCAGGACATTCCATTTGAAGCCGACTATGAGCGAAGAAAATTGGTGGCTAATCTTCAAGCTAGTGATGTGGAGACCGGTAAGGTCCGGGGCTGGTCTATTCGACATGTCTAGAGAAGTTGGAAGAGAATGCAAGATCTTGTGGGGGAGTGGTTTTGACAAGTTTCGTCGAGATGTCTCATTTGATACCGGTTGGAAGTGGAAGACGAATGTCGAGGAAGATGAGAACCGGGGCAAGTCACAAGTTGAAATATGGGATGAAGTTCGTGTGAAGAAGGTGAATCCAGAAATTTGTGGAATGGGCTTCTTGAACCCATTTCGAACAACACCTTGGTTCGATTTGAGAGCTTTGAGTCCGCTCAAGATTAACGAGTTTCTTCCATACTCAATAAATAACTTGAGGTCAAGTTCTTTTCAGGCACTTAGTCGACGACATGTGAGGAGATGAGTGGTGGACGAAATTGGATCAAAGGAACAACACACCAAAGTAAAGAGACGACCATTTGCTGAAAAACAGGTCCACACGCCGTGTGGATTTTAAAATTTAACATGAGAGACTTAGCATGAATCCCACACGCCATGTGGACTTTCAAAATAAATCCTACACCCCACACGGCCGTTTTGGCTTTTTATAAATCCTTGCAGTTCAGATTTGACCATTACTTCAGCTTTCTCCTTATTACAAGTTTGTCACTCCTTATTTACAACTTATGCCACCATTCTATTTACAAGTTTGCCACCTTTTTTATCATTACCTCATTTTAACCTTAATCTTACCCCTTTAATTATTTATATAAATTGGGTTTTTATGTAATTTATTTTTTAGAGTTTGAGATAATATAAATTCATCTTTTTCATTTGTAATGTTTAACTTTTATCAATCAAATTATCATCTTTCTCTTTGAAAAATATTAGGGTTTATCACTTTTATCAATGGAGATATTTGAATCCTATGAGTTTTAGTTCGTAAATTTTGGGATTAACTCCTTCTAGTTTAGCTAGAAAATAAACTTTTTGTTGATTTAAAATTAAAATTAAAATCAACTCGTTTGTCATTAATCTGTATCAAGTTAGCCAACAAATTTTCACAAGGGAAGATTCAAGGGTTGTTACCTGCCTCCTAAAAAAACTATTTCCGTAATAAATCTCAATATTCACTTCTACTAGAAATTGAAATATTCTAAATTCTTGTTATATTTATAATTATTAATATTATAAATAATATTACATCTACTATTTTATTTAGTAACACTAAGAATTTTAGACTTTCTATTTTCTCTGTAAAGGACTGTCCTGTATATATAAAATCAATCCAAATCAAACGAGTAGATTTCACATAAATGCTTACTAAACTTTATATCAATCAACTAGATTTCAAAAAGTAATAAATAAGAGTAGAGTAGATAGTGTTAAATATTACGAAATAATAGTACATATATAGTTTTCTACAGAATAAAGATAGAATAAATACCAACTTCAATTTGATAAGGAACAATACTCAACCAAGTACAAGACAGCTAAATAGTTTTTATTCAACTTGTATGAAGTAGGTAGACTGAGATTTTTTGAATCGGATTGAATACCAGAATAAAAAAAAATCTAAAATTGAATTAAATCGTTTACTTTTTTTTAGGACCAAACCGAATTGTACTGTTAACTTAATTAGGTACAATTCTAGAGATTTTTAAATTTTAATAATACTGAGTAAATATGTTGGAGATTCTAGAACCGGGTTGAATATTCGAAAATAATAATCAAGAATCGGATTGAACTATTGAGTTTTTCTTTAAGACCGAACCGAATTGTACGTTGACTTTATTAAATAAAATTCTGAATATTTTCAAATTCCCGAATTGTACCGAACTGTACTCAGTCTTAGTATAAAGTATGGATATTTTTTATAATTTTGCTGGATTGCTCAGTTCAAGGCTAATCGGTTATGAATTCTTCCATAATTAAAGTTTTTTATATATACTAGAACTCAAATTCGAGATCTTCAAAATTAAACAATTTAACGATTTTAACCATTTAAACCAACTTTAATTACAGTAATATGTTAATTTTACAATTGTAGATATAGTAGAGATTTATTAGTATAGATTATTGCATTGTGGGGGTGTTGAAGAGATAGGATCCGTTTGTTTCAGCTGTTTCTGTTTGCTCTGTTAACTATTACGAATAGACAGCATATATAAATTGATTTTTGTCTAAGAAACCGTTGTTTCGAATTTTTACCAAATGTTTTTTATCTCATGTTTAAACTTAAAAGGCAAAAAAAAAAAAAACAGTTTCGAAAAATGGAAACAAACAGACACGTAAATTAGGTCTTAAAAGTAGAGCAGGAATTTTCAGCTCCCTCCCAATATCTAGAACCCCAATTAGTTGTGGCTTTTACTTTTTTTTTCTTTGATGCTCAACTTCCTACCATTTTAAACTTTATTATTCAACATATATTTATTGGACCATAAAATAATTATTTTCGTCAATGAGATGATTGAAATATAAAAAAACATAAAATAAAGAAGTAAAAGAGATAGAAAAGAGTGGAATAATGGAATTTGAATATGGCTGAATTTCAGCATCCACTTGAGTTGGAAGATTTACATATTCGATAAATTGTTTTATGGAATCCTGCAATTTTGATTTCAAGTCCTGCTTACCCGACGAGTCCATGTACTAGTTGTGGGGGTAGGTTGTAAATGGGGGTATTCCCCCATCCCCAGAGCCCCGGTCAATAGGAACGGACTAGGAGGTCGTCTAAGTGCTCCAGTTCAGAGAGCCTCCCATTATATTATTCAAATTTCGATGACTAAAAATTATGTTTATAAATATAGATTTTTAGTTTGTGCAGTTTGTAGTTAAAGAACTTCTAAATCAATTTTTCAATTAAAAAATATATTTATAATTTAATTAATTTACAAGTTAAACTTTTTAATTTCTCTAAATTGTTTCATTTTGAAATAAATTTGGATTTATACTTTGTGAAATTTGCAGTCAAATAATATATGGGTTATTATTTTTTTATCAAACAATATTTATGATTTAGTTAATTTGTAAAGTCAGACAGGACTGTGGAGGGACGCATACCCAGAGCCCAAGAGAGGAACGGGCCCAAATATATATATTTTAAAAATAATAATTCAAAAATTAAATTTTAAGAGATGCAATATTTACAGAAATACAAATTACACAATACATTTAGACACAAGTGACTGAGGAGCCCATAATTTTCTCTTCATGGAACATTTTTTTATTTTTTTATATACGAGGTTTGTCGGGTTAAGGATCAGGAGTGCCAATCTAGTTGGGATGTTTGATTTTTAACCTTGCCCTTTTCCAATTTTCATTAAAAAAAGTGAGTGAGGAGCCCAGAAATAATTTAATAAAAAAGTCTAGAAATTATAATCTCAAAAGATGCATCGACAATAATTGATAGGCCTAAATAATTACTACACACAATTATATGACTAAATTTTTTTTATAATAACATTTCACATACTGATGCAGATGATGTTTTTTTTCTTGTCCTCTGACTTCTCCTTGACCTCAAAGCTTTTCATGGAGATCTCATGAGTCAAAAAAGATCTAATCATCTCATCGTATTTGTACGTGGTCAGATCCTGAGCTTCCTCAACAACAGTCTTCTTGGCTTGCCAGCTCTTTGGAAGGCTCCTGAGTATCTTATTGACTTGCTCCTCTTCTGAGAAGCTATTTCCAAGTCTCTTGAGCTCATTGATGATGTTTGTGAATCTGGCATTCATCTCTGAGATCCCTTCACCATCATTTATTTCAAATAGCTCATAAAGTCTCATGTGCTGATTGACTTTGGATTCCTTCACCTTACTGGTACCTTAATAGGTGACTTCCAGCTTCTTCCAGATTTCCTGTGCCGACTCACATCCTGAAATCTTATTGTACTATGCAGCATCTAACGTACAGTGAAGCATATTGATAGCCGAGACATTGTTTTGTAAGTTTTTTAAGTCATCCTTAGTCCACTTAGCCTCATCGTTGATAACTTTTACATTATCAACCGTTTCATAGGGAACGAACGAGCCTTGGACTATTGCTAGGCCAGACACTCATGTTCGTTGCCTGAATGAAATTTTTCATTATGTTCTTCCAAAAGGTATAGTTAGACCCGAAGAGCAGAGGTGACCTAGTGATGGACAAGCCCTCAGGCAAGATCTGAGTTGTTTCATTTCCAGGGAGGAAACGAGTGCTATTGACAGCCATATTATGGGGATCAGCTCAAGATAGTGTTATCTTACAAGTTGAGCTCTTAAACTCTGATACCACATGTTGGTCCCTTGTGATGAGAATAAGTTCCTAGGGGGGGGGGGGTTAAAAGAACTATTTAAAAAAATTAAGTATTTAAGGCAGACTTGTTATCTTGTGAGTTATAATTCTTACTCAGGTTAATAGCACAAGGATATTGAGCGTGGTGAGAGACAGCTTTAGTTGATCAGCAACTAAGGTTGTTTCTGATGTTGATTCATGAAATAGCACTTAGAAGTCTATTCCTAAACTCAACACCAATTCACACAACTCAGCAAGCTTAAGTTAAAACGTTTACTTGGCCAAAATTAAAGCAAACAGATATATGAGATAAGGGATAAAAAAATGTTACTCAGCAGTTTATCCTGGTTCGGCCTCTTGCCTACATCCAGTCCCTGGAATTCTTTTTCCGAGCTTTAATCCACTATTGAGCTCTTTTGGGTAGAGCACAAACCCCTTACAATAGTCAGCGAGCAGTTACAGAGTACCTTTCTCTATAAACCTACACTCCGCATTATTCAACTCTGAGTGCTAAATATCGAGCAACTCAGAGTCTCCTAACTAGATTTAATGATTGATAAGGTTTTGTTCTATCACAAAGAACACTTGAAAGAACTAATGTATTGTTTACACAAAAATGAGAGTTGGTGTAAATAAGTCTTTGCTTTTTGGAAGGAACTTCAATAATGAATTTGCTCAGAGCTTTGGCTTATTGAAGATCAAGTTCCAATGAAGCAAATGACAGGCCTTTTATAGTGACACTTAAAGGCATCGGTCATTTCGAATTTCGAAATAACCGTTGGAGGGAAACGACACTATTGTCCCTTTCATCCTTAGTAACCAGTGTCACAGCCAATAAGAATGAAGTCTTCTCTATCATTGATCAGTGCTTCAGTTGCTTTACTCAGTACGCGTCAGATTGTCTCTCCATTTTAGGCAAAGATTCCTGGACAGCACAACGACAACTTGTCTATTGCATTTGAACCTTTTCTCAAATGGATAGCCTTTGTCTGCAAGTTTAGTGAGTCAACTTCTTGCTTTGTCCTCTTTCTCTTTTGCCCTACCAGGTCAGCAGCTTCGTTGAGAAGGATTTTGCCTTTCTTCTGGATCCTTCTACAAGCTAGGGTGAGTGGATCAAAAGCCTTGATCCGTTTGACTTTCTTCTTGGCTTTCTTTGGGCCTTGACTTAGCTATTGAACTTGGGCTTTGTTCTTTATTTTCTTTTACACTTATATTCTTTAATTAACACAACAACACTCAATAAACACATTAGTAATAATAAATTATAGCATTTAAATTTAATGTGTTGAATATTTATCTTAGGGATTTTATTTCTAATTTAAATAGATTTGTCAAATCAAAATTAATGTGGAAATTGTGTTTCAACAAACTCCTTCATTTTGATGTTGGCAAAAATATTAAACTTAGAACACAACATATAGCTCCCCCATAATTGTTGACCTTACTTTGCTTCTAGGTTCTCCCCCATAAGGATTGGCCTACTGACTTAACTTTGCTTTAGAAAGTTTATGGTTCAATAGCAAAGCTGAGTTATAGGTCAGAAGCAGGTCAGGTTAAGAACATGTTAATTTCACTCAGTCTTGATACTTGTCAAAAAATTGGATTCATTGTTATCCTATTAGTTAGAAGTGTTCAGATATCAGAGTCATGAGAATGATCTTGAGTTGTCAAGGTCAATGAGTTAAAGTACTCAGAGATTTTATACTTGGAATGAATTTGATTATATTCTTAGGTTGAGTTGTTGAGTAATTAGTTTATTTATATTTTAAGTGTGTAGACGATATAAGCAAGTCAAGATTAATTAGACATAAGCAATGAGATTGAAAAGCGCAATCAACATAGTATAGATATAAACATATGTTCTATTAAACAACTCAATAGATAAACATATAAGCACATTAGCAGTCATACAGTTAAATAAAAAATATCTAGAAGTTCGAAGGAGCTAGATAGTTATCTAGCTATCTAAGAGTTCTATCTATTTGTTGATGCTACATTAAACAATTTTGGACTTCTTAGGATGTTGTTGCTGTTGTTTCTCAGGGTCTACTGGGTGTTTAGAGCCGGAGGAAGATAAAGTATGGTGATGTTTAGTCTTATGTTCTTCCTTGGCTTTTCCTTTATATTTCCCCCCCTTTTTGCCAGCATCAGTACTGGGTTGAGAAGATGAAGAAGGGGGTTGTCCAGCCACTCCGTGAGATTAGAGTTTAGATGAGTAGTCTTTAAGTTTAGCGGAGCTGATAGAAAGACCAGGGAAATTCCAGTCTGCATCTGAGTGGTTTCCTCCTCAAGTTGAGTGGTTGCATCTTGTTGTTCATAATCTTGCTCGGTGGCAGGCGAAGCAGAGAGGACATCAGGAGTTTGTTCAGTTGGGGCAGTGGAGGAGATTGGTGTAACCTTAGCAGCCTTGCCTTTCTGCTTGAGGAAATGAGAATCTTCAGGAATGGCAATTGCTAGTGGTGGAGGAGTCAGTAAAATTGTTATGTTGATATTTGTGTGGGGTATATTATCGTTTACACAAACGATAAAATGTTCAAGGACACCATTTCTACTAGTTAGCCAGTAAATTTCACAAGGAAAGGTTCAAGAGTTGTTGTCTACCTCCTATGCAAATACTGACAGTAGAGAGTTATCACCACACAAGTTCATTCATTCATTCATGTGGGGGATTATTGAAAAATTGAGTTTTTTTTTTTTTTTTTTGAAGATATTGAAAAATTGAGTTTAATTTATCATTAACAATATTAAATTTTGTGTTTAATTGATAAAATAATGGTAAGACGTCATTAAACCGTGTTAATTGATGAATTAATGTTAAGGCATTAATATGTAATATTTTATTTACTAACACTAAGAATTTTAGACTTTCTATTTTCTCTACAAAGGACTGTCCTATATAGGGGTGCAAACGAGTCTTGGTAGTTCGCAAACTATTCGAGCTCGGTTCGGTGAAAGCTCGATCAAAGCTCGGCTCGATAGGGCTCGACTCGAGTTCAGGATCGGCTCGAGCACTAACGAGCTAAGTCCGAGCTTCCTCAGGTTCGGCTCGATAGCTCGCGAGCAGGCTCGATTATTTTTAATTACTATATATATATATATATATATATATATATATTTCATTGGTTATTATTAGTTTTCATCACAATTCACAACTCAAATAAGATTTAATCCATACAAAAAATGATACAAAAAAAAAGCTTAGACATTTGAGTCTTTAGCGAGACAATTAGGCTTTGATAAGGAATACAATACATTACAAAGTTTAATATATATGTCATTGTTTGAAATTTTTCTCCGAGCTTGTGTTTTCTGATTACAAGTATCATATACTGTTCTGGAATCTCGACAATAACATGATTGTTTTTCTTTATAAATATTTTAAACTCATATGGAGTATGTTCTAAGGCTTTTCTATTTTTTATACTACTTATTCTATGCGTATATAATGAATTTTGTTAAAGCTCGTTGAAGCTCGATAAAAGCTCGGCTCGGTCAAAGCTCGGTCAGATTCTGTCAAAGCTCGGCTCGGTCAAAGCTCGTCAAAGCTCGATTCGAAAAGGCTCGACTCGAGATATTAACGAGCCAATACCGAGCTTACCTAGGGTTCGGCTCGGTTCGGCTCGGTTGCACCCCTAGTCCTATATAGACCTGTCCATGGGCCGGGCTCGGGCCGGGCCAGTCGGGTTTTTTTAAGTAAAAATGCTCAGTCCAAGCCCAGCCAGCCCATAATTAATTTAGGCGGGCTCGGGCTTAAAAATCAAATCCCGAGCCCAACCCATATAAGCCCACCTAAATATATATATATAATTGTTAATTATAAAAAAATAAATATTATACTTAAAAATAAATATTTATATAAATAAATATTTATTAATTAATATTAATAAGCGGGCCGGGCTTGGCCGGTCCGTGTTATTTTTATTAATCCCAAGCCCGCCCAAAAAATAGGCGGGCTTTGGCGGGCTTGGGCCGGGCTGGACCGATGAACAATTTTTATTGTCCAAGTCCGGTCCAAGGGACACGGGCCTGGGCGGGCCGGGCGGGTACCCGGGCCCGTGGACAGGTCTAGTCCTATATATACATAAAAGATCAATCCAAATCAAACGAGTAGATTTCACATAAATGCTTACTAAACTTTATATCAATCAACTAGATTTCAAAAAGTAATAAATAAGAGTAGAGTAGATGGTGTTAAATATTACGAAATAATAGTACATATATACGTTTCCACAGAATAAAGGTAGAATAAATACCAACTTCAATGTGATAAGGAACAATACTCAACCAAGCACAAGACAGCTAAATAGTTTTTGGGGACTGAGTATAGATCTCGAAGATTTTTGAATCGGATTGAATACCTGAGTAAAAAATCTAAAATTGAATTAAATCGTTTACTTTTTTTAGGATCAAACCGAATTGTACTATTAACTTAATTAGGTACAATTCTGGAGATTTTCAACTTTTTAATATTACTGAGTAAATATGTTGGAGATTCTAGAACCGGATCGAATATTCGAAAAAAATAATCAAGAATCGGATTGAACTATTGAGTTTTTCTTTTAGACCGAACCGAATTATACTTTGAATTTATTAAATAAAATTCTAAATATTTTCAAATCTCCGAATCGTACCGAACTGTACTCACTCTTAGTATAAAGTATGGATTTTTTTAATAATTTTGCTAAATTGCTCAATTCAAGACTAATCGGCTATGAATTCTTTCATATTTTTTTTTTTATGTATATACTAAACCTCAAATTCGAGATCTTAAAAATTAAATAATTTAACGTTTCTAACCATTTAAACCAACTTTAATTACATTAATATGTTAATTTTATAATTGTAGGGATAGTAGAGATTTATTAGTATAGATTATTGCATTGTGGACGTGTTGAAAAGGTATGGTCTGTTTGTTTCAATTGCTCCTGTTTGCTGTTTGCTATTATTGTTAGCTGTTACGAATAGACAACATATATTAATTGATTTTTTTTTCTAAAAAACCGTGTTTCGAATTTTTACCAAATGTTTTTTATTTCATTTTTAAACTTAAAAGACAACCAAAAAAAAAGTTTCGCAGAATATATGTAAATTGGGTCTTAAAGTAGAGCAGGAATTTTCAGCTCCCTCCCAAATATCTCGAACCCCAATTAGTTGTGGCTTTTACTTTGGAATATTTTCGTTTTCGTTTCTTTTGACAAACATTTCATGTTTCTTCTGTTTTTTTTTTTTTTTTGGCTTTGATGCTCAACTTCCTACCATTTTAAACTTTCTTATTCAACATATATTTATGGACCATAAAATAATTGTTTTATTTTAATTGTTTTCGTCAATGAAATAATTAAAATATAAAAAACATAAAACAAAGAAGTAAAAGTAATGTCACACCCGACCCTAAACGACCTCAATCGGCATCGGACATGAAATAGAAAGATCATAATCAGTACTTATGAGTCTCCAATTTATCCAAATATCATTATATTACAATTGCAATACCAAAGTTCTAACCCTAATTATAACAATAAGCAGCCAACTTCCAAACCTCGCCTAATCAGTCGATAACCTTCTCTATATCTTGTACTTTCTCACCTAAAAACATTAAAACATTTAAAAACGTGAGACAAAAATCTCAGTAAGAACCTATCAGCTATAAAAACCCAATTTTACTTAACATAGCTACATATATACATTTGTAAAGGGATTTAATCAAAACCTTATAAAATATACTCAAACTTAAGTTTATAAGATAGTCATCAAAACCTTATAAAATATTTTCAAAACTTAAGTTCATAAAATAAAATTTGTGTATGTGTATCCATCCTCGAATTCCACCCGTGTAGATCATAACATCAATCATAACAATATCGAGATATCTCATTTATATCTCGTTCCTTGCCTAACAGTTAGGACTACCAGCCGTGCACTCAGGGGTGGAGCCAGAGGGGGCGGGGAGGGTCGGCCGACCTTCCGACCCCGCCAGAAAACCCCAGGAGTGGGGTTTTCCACCCTGGCTCCGCCAGGAGCCGCCATGGCTGCCGACCCTCCAGCCATGGCGGCTGCTGAAGAAGATGTAATCTTCTTCAGCAGAAAGAGGGTCGACAGATGGGAAGGGCAATTTCGCCCTTCCCATTTGTTTAATTTTTTTAAACCTAAAAGGCCCAAAACGATGTCGTTTTGTCGTTTTGGGCCTTTTAGGTTTAAAAAAATTAAACAGATGGGAAGGGCGAAATTTCCCTTCCCATCTGTTGGAAAAATGAATAAAAAAGCTTACCGCCTCTTGCCCTGCGTTGCTCTCCGTCTGCTTCATTTTCTTCTTTCTTTATTTGTGCGAAACACAAGAGAAAGAAAGAAGAGAGGTTTTTGATTTCAAAATTTGGAAAAATATTCAAATCACACCATACTTTCTACTAAACTTTAATTGTCCATTTATTCTTCTCTCAATCAACCAATTTCTAAGTAAGCTTTCTTAATTCTCATTTTGTATTTTATTTCTTCTAGGTTTAGAGTTTTATAATTTCTAAATTAGGGTTTATTATTAGGAGAATTATTAATATGTTGTTTACTTAAATATTCTTTAGTAATTACAATTGATTTAGGAAATCTAATTTAGGATTTCTAATTTAGGGTTTATTATTGGATTTCAAATTTAGGGATTTCAAATTTAGGGTTTAATTTAGGAAATCTAATTTAGGGATTTCTAACTTAGGGTTTAATTTAGGAAATCTAATTTAGGGATTTCTAACTTAGGGTTTATTATTGGATTTCTAACTTAGGGATTTCTAATTTAGGGTTTAATTTAGGAAATCTATTTTAGGGATTTCTAACTTAGGGTTTATTATTGGATTTCTAATTTAGGGGTTTCTTATTTAGGGTTTAATTTAGGAAATCTATTTTAGGGATTTCTAACTTAGGGTTTATTATTGGATTTCTAATTTAGGAGTTTCTAATTTTGGGATTTCTATGTATGTTGGGGATTAATTTCGTTTATTTGTTTTTATTTTATTTAGGAACGAGATGCGTAGATTTTTTAAAACGGTTGACAAGGGTCAAAACATTGAGTCTTCATCAAATAGTGGGAAGAGACAGTGTGTGGAAATATCAGATGATGATATTATTTCTGATCCCGGAAATAGAAAAGAAATTGTTACACATGATATTACCATTCAAGATGATTTAAGGCGACGTTACTTGTTAAAAGGCCCATGTCAACCAAAAGGTCATATATTTCCTCGAACTAATTTTTCTTGAGCTCATCACATTTTATTGCAATGAATGTGAAGAAGTGAATAAGGTGATGAACTTAAATGCTCCCAAAACGATCAAATGACTTCTCATCATATCCAGAAGGATGTAATTAGGGCTTGTGCATCAGCAACCAAAAAAGTTATTCTGAATGAGCTTGGTGGGAAGTTGTTTTCTCTTTTGATTGATGAGTCTCGTGATAGTTCTGTGAAAGAGCAAATGTCTGTTCACTACAAGAAATTTGATTTTTGGCAACGCATCAGATCGTTGCTAAAAATATATTTCGCAACGACTTTTCATTTTTTGCAACGATTTTTGCTTGTTACAAATAGCATCGTTGCTAAAGGATATTGCAACGACTTACCTGTCGTTGCCAAATATATGTTTTTAGCAACAACATCCTTGTTGCGAAAAGTTTGACGTTGCCAAATCCAAAACATATGTGAGGAGATGAGATTTATCTTTTGCAACAGAGTATGACGTTACTATATACATAAACAATCATATTGACTGTTAAAGGCTCCTGTCTAAGTCTCTCTATTGTAAAATAGACTCTAAGCTATAAACATTTTACCCCTGAACACTTGCAAAATTATGCTTGAAAGAATTCCCATTTGAGAGAAAGAGTAGGGAAGAGTAAATAGAACCTGAGCAGCTTGTAATTATGCAAAATTAAAAGTTCATAAGAGTAGAATTTGTAAAGTTCTAATGAAATTATGAACTGGGTTTTCATTTGATTTTAGTACACTATTTGAAGCACAACTAAACCAGGCACCATATACAGACCCACCATGTCAAAGTAAGCTTTGGACACTAAAATGGAGTCATCATCTCCCCTATTGTCTTCTTCCTTCTCTTCATTTTCACCTTCATTAAAGCTAGACATCCTTTCTCTAAAAGAATTAGAACCCATCGTCGCAGCAGCTGGAGAGTTAGAGGGGACGGCAAAAGAATTTGACAGTTGGAGCAACGAGATACCACTGCCATTGAGAGAGTACAAGTCGCCATTGACGGCGAGAGATATGGAGTGAAAAGGATCGATATGATCTGCTTTGAGAGAGAGAGAGAGAGGCGGCGTGAAATTGTGTCATGAGAGAGAGTGCTATAACAAGTTATATTTTAGGTTTTTATTCACCACCGTTGGATTAGATTGGGATAGATCAATGGTCTACATTTCATTAAAAGAATAAATAGTTTTGTTAAAAACAAAATAAATAATTCAACAGTTCATATGATATTAGTAACTTATTGTTAATATTTATAATATAGTGTATTATTTATATAGAAATTTAATACTATTAATTATGGAGGAATATAAAAAAATTCTCCAACAAAACTACTATTGTAAAAATAATAATTTTCTATAACAAAACTCATATTATAAATAATAATATTTCTGCGTACCAAAAATTCTTGCAAAAACTAATTATACCATCATGTAAAATATAACTAGTTTTTGGCCCGTGCGATATACGGATTCATCTTAAAATTCAAAAATATAATATAATAATTATATTTAATGATATAAAGATGCTATATAAATTAAATATTATTATTTTATTTTCACATTTACTTTAAATAATCTTTCTTATAGATAAATATAATAATATAATTAAAAATTATATATTATATATTATATTATATATTTTTATCAACAAAAAAGGAGGAAGTGACACCTCAACTCCATCGTTACTGTTTTATATTATATAATATATAGATACGCAGAGAATTAGAGAGATTTTAGGGATTAATATTAAATTCTGTAAAACTCTTAGATGTAGTACGGATAAAATCTATCCTATCTTTTTATAGATAAATATAATAATATAATTAAAATTAATATACTATATATTTTATTTTATTTTTTATCAGTAAAAAAGAAGGAAGTGATATCTCAGCTCCATCGTTACTGTTTTATATTATATATAGATTTTTTCAACTAACTATTTACAATTATATATTTTGTATTTCAAGTTGAATTATCTAACTAATTTTGTTTTAATTTATTAGGTGTATATTTGAACTTTTTTTTAGAAGATGTGTATATTTAAACTTTAGATAGTAATAAAAATTTATAATAAAATATATTTTAAATATTTATAACATATTAATAAAATAAAATAGTCTTACCAAAAAATAAAATAAAATAGTATATTATATATTTTATGATTCAATTTCAAATTATATTATTTTAAATATTTAATTTATTTTATATTATAAAACGATATGTATTTATTTATTTTTAATTAATTAGTTTAATAATTTTCATTTGCAACGACCTTTTGTGTTGCCAAAATATTTAATTTTTACGCAACAACATACAGTTGTTGCTGTAAATCTTTCATTTCTAGCAACCAAATACAATTGTTGCTGTAAATTCTTTCATTTATAGCAACCACTTGAAGTCATTGCTGTAAATGCTTTGATTTACAGCAACGACATATAGTCGTTGCTGTAAATACTTTCATTTACAGCAATGTAATGCCGTTGTTGCTGTAAATATTTTCATTTACAACAACAACATAAAGTCGTTGCTATAAAGACTTTCATTTATAGCAACGAAACTATTGTTGCTAAAGTTGTCACCTTTTTCCCCACATGTAAGAAATTTACAGCAACAACTTTTGGTAACGAAACGAAAATTTTCGTTGCTCATGTCCATTTTTAGCAACAACTTCTTCTGTTCTTGCCAAAACTTGTTGCCAAAAAGTATTTTTCTTGTAGTGGTTGTTATAAGATTTGTGAATGTACGTGGTGAGGTTCTTGAACGTGGTGAGGAAAGATGCTCTTCGTCAATCACAACATGATAAAGTAGTGCAATCTTTAGAAAATGAAGATATTTCTACAGGAAAAGGCAAACATCAGGAAACAAGTTTAGCTCGGCCAGGAGATACCAGATGGGGTTCTCACTATACTACAGTTTCACGTCTTCTTAGTATGTGGAGTTTAGTGATAGAGGTGCTTCATGTTGTATATGCTGATGCAACTGATTATAAGGCTTCAAGCAGTATACATGGTTTGATAAGCAAAATGAAAACTTATGAATTTTGTTTTATTGTTCATTTAATGAAACACATATTGGGAATGACGAATGTGTTATCACAATCTCTACAAGTGAAGCATCAAAACATTGCTAATGTTGTACGAATGATTAGATTGACGAAGCAGAGTCTGGCAACATTCAGGGAGAGTGGCTGGGAAGAGTTGTGCAAGGAAGTTAGTGATTTTTGTTTAGAAAATGAAATTGAAGTGCCCAATATGGAAGATACTGTTGGGGTTTAGTATCCTATAGACAATTGTTCTAGGATACAAACTTAATGTAAATGAATTGTTCTTTATATCATTTGTTTAATGAGATATATGTTTTATAACTATATACAGGCAATCCCTTTTAAGCACTAAATAAAGTCTAATAAAAGGAAATCCGTAAGTTTATTTAAAGTGATTATAAAGTGTTCATACAAGCATGAAATAAGACAAAACTTTATAGTAAACTGATAAACTTAAAACCACCCCAAGTCAAGTGATATGTTTGGGATTGACATATCACTGTTGAGACTTATATGTAACAATGTCTTCTGTCCGACATAAAGCTGATCTCACAAGCTTCATATATACAGATATCTGGACAGTTACATAGATCCGATGAAACGTTGTTCATTAGGATTGGGGATCCGATTTGAGATAACAGGATGGGTAGATTCATCCTTGTCACCTGTTCATCTCATTGGTATTAATAGGTATAACTAATCCTCAGACTCAAAGGAATATTAATTGGTATTCTGGATTACGGAATGTGATGCTTTGACTCTGGTGTAACACGATCCTTAACAGAGATGACTCTGGGGTGTGAACAGTAGACGTTGGGTATCACAGGAAGTAATTGCGGAGTCGTTATATATTGGATTGAGCATTTATCACTCCCGATAAATGGGAGATACATACATGGATCGCTTGTGGAAGACTCGACTCTAAATCCTTGCAAGGTGATAACTTAAGAGTAAGAAATACAGATTTCACTTAACCTATCTTTTTGAGTTGACTCGGCCTGTACAAGTAAAACGAACGTCTCGCTATATGTGACTTGACATCACCCATAGTCATAAGATTCAGTTCAAGGATATAGTTGATAAAGGATCGAATTATACTGTAACTAATACGGAAAGGTTAACGACAGAATCAACCTGTCTTCTTATAGCTCTGGGGGAATGATTAAGGACTTGCTAATCACATACTCTGTACATCATTCCGTTATGCAAAGATTAAATATAATTCTTTGAAAATTAATTTAATAACGTTGCATACGGCTAGAAGCAATAAGAACCTAATGGATCACACATAAGACTTGGAACCTAAAAGAGAGATAAATGTTAATTAATTGATAGAAGTCCAATTGAGCCCAATAAGGCCCATGGACATAAGGGCTCGAAATTCATGTAGTGATATACATGAATAATTAATTTGATTTTGTTAATCCTAATTAGATTAGGAATATGAATTAAATTAATTAAGAGATAATTAAGTTAGGAGTTTTAATTAGGTTAATATACTCCTATTATTATCCAATAAGGTTATTATTATTATCCTTAATATATTAGATATATAGTGAGATAATAATTAGGAATTCTATTCTGAATGGAATTCATATTCAGTAACCTAATTCTATCTAACTAGGGATTAGATACAAGAGATTATAAATACCCCTTCCCTTGAGATTTTTGCAATCTAAGAAAGCCATACCCTACTGTGATTTTTGAAAATCACCTAGTCCAAGAGAGAGAAAATTCGACACCCCTAGTTCGAGGACGAGATTTCTCTACGGCTTCGTTTGATCAATTGATTTCATCTATTTCTTTTATCCTTGATCTTGTGTTGATTAATTAGAGGCAATGTACTTTGGTTGCTATTCAACGGTTGATTCCAAATTAATCTTCCTGTGTTTTATTTCGTGTTTGGGAACTCGAAGAAGAAAAACAAACAAAAGGGAGAAATTCGTTTTACTACTCCTACATCAGGTCAGTTCACGATTTCGCGGATTCCCGGAGATTGAACCGTCGGATCGTCGCGATTTTTTGACAGGAGCTTCTAGATATATTCTTCCACGTTTCCACCGAAGGGATTGTCGTTCGAAGGTCTGGAAGGTCTGTTTCGGATAGGGGCAGATTGGTAGACAGTTTCTATCTCTTTTGAAGTTGTGGGCACTTCGTTTGCAACGGTAGATAGAACTTCTAAAAGGTATTTCTTCTTATCCTTCTTTATATGAAATAACGGTTAACGGATCTTGTGGTTAAATGAAAATAGGTTAAAAATTTTATATTTCCGCTGTTATACCTTAGCCTAATTTCCAACAGATACTATTACAGATCGAGTTAGAAGGTTTCTTGATGGTGTTCCAAGGACTTATCATCATCACTTTTATGTCGAGATTTTTGTCGAGGTACTTTATTTGTTTTTACTTTTCATATAATGATATAACTATATAACTAGTATATAAGCAAGATGTTTGACTTTTTTGTATTTGAAAAATACTAGGTTGTTGATCGTCTTGCTGCAGAAATTGATAATCGTTTTCCCGAGTCAAATACAGAGTTACTTGTTTGTATGTCATGTCTTGATCCTACAAATGTTTTTGAGAATTTTGATCACCGACAAGTGCTTCGTCTTGCTGAGTTATATTCAGAAGATTTTTCTTATTGTGATCTAATTCGGCTTAAAGAGGAACTCAAACTCTTTATTTTTGAAATGAGATCGAATGCATCATTTTCTAGTTTGACAGATATTGGAGTCATTGCAAAGAAGATGGTTCAAATGCAGTATCACTCTCTATTTCCTTTAACATATCGACTTATTGAGATGATTTTGATCTTACCCGTTGCAACCGCTTCTGTTGAAAGATCTTTTTCTGCAATGAAATTAATTAAGACTGATTTGCGCAATAAGATGGGTGATAACTTTCTCACAGATGGTATGGTGTGTTACGTTGAGAAAATTTTTTTTGTCGGTGTTGAAAATGAAGCAATTGTGCAAAATTTTCAGAACATGGCAAATCGGAGGGGTAAATTGCCACTTGTTAGGCATTAATTTTCTTACTGTAAATACACATACTTTTTACTATCATTTTATGATATAATTTGTTTATTATATTGTTCATTTTATTTTGATGAATATGTTGAAGTAGCATTTAAATTTTTTTTTGTCCATGGTCTAGCCCCTCCGACCTATAGGTCCTGGCTCCGCCCCTGCGTGCACTCTGGCCATACCGCCATTAGGTATGGTCTTACAACTTACAACTCCTACCCCGGGCAATCCTAGATGGACAAAACCATTTTATCTTTCAAAATATCACAACTCATAAAAAATCATATTTGGACTTCAATCCAAAATAATAATAACAATAACCGCAACAGATTTCTCAATCCAAAAACAATTCGTAAGAAATCATCAAATTCATTTTATTCAATATATATATATATACGTTGAAACAAAAAACATATATATATATATACTTCACTTGTTCATAATCAAGCTCAGAATTTTTTCAATTCTCCAAAACATCAATCCTTAAATCAATAAAAATTCCAAATAAATCAATCAAATTAAACCTTAAATCAACATAATCAAGTAAAATCTGAAAATCACATAGAAGCATAATCAATAGCTTCATTTGAACCGTAATTTCACAATAAAAAACAAAATCATGAAAAACCTCAATTTTACAAAATTCCTGCATAACCCTAAAATATCAATTTCTGCAACTTCTTTGATTATATCTATATCTATATACATAAAACTCAAAATATAGTTGATAGTTACTTACCTTGGCTACTAATTAAAAAAAACACACTCGTTCAATTCTCCTCTAAATTCTGTCTAAGAAGTTTCTCTCCAAACACTGCCGAAACTCAAAAACTTTTTGGTTAGGACTTAGATCTATGCATAAGGATGCTATGGTTCCAATTTCGAGTGATTCGGACGGTCGAATCTCCGTAAATCAAAGAAACGGTTCAGAGAAAACTGATGATAAATATAAAAGAGAAAAAGAAGAAGAAGATGATGATCACCGCCTCTTCCAATTCCAGATATATATATCAAATTTGGTAAATATCACGTTTGATCCTCCATCCTTATATAATCTTTTAAAATTATTCTAACTTTTAATTTACACATAAGACCATCAAATTAACTCCAAATTTTTCTCATAGCACCAAATAAAAGTCACACACCTAATAATTATAATATATATTACTCTCAATGTATAAATTCTAGAAATTTAGACAAGGACGTGACAAGTAATGAGAAATAGTAAAAGAGATAGATTAAGATAGAAAAAAGGGGAAATTGTTAGAAACAACTCGGTTCTCCATATCAAATGGAGTGTGGAATATGGATCCACATATATTATAAGAGAACTTACTATTTTAATAATTAAATAGGGTCCACAATATACGTGTCCAAATGTGAATTAGGAATCCTCCAAATGACATGAAAGACCGGATACTTATAAGCACCCAAAAATGATTGGAATAATAGAATTTGAATATGGCTAAATTTCAGCATCCACTTGAGTCTGGAAGATTTACATATTCGACAAATTGTTTTATGGAATCCTGCAATTCTGATTTCAAATCATGCTTACCCCGAATATTACGAGGCCATGTACTAGTTATAGGGCTAGGTTGTAAATGGGGGTATTCCCCGTCTCCAGAGCCCGCTCAAGAGGAATCGGAGCAGGAGGTCGCCTAAGTGCTCCAGTTTAGAGAGCTTCCAATCCAAAATATATTTTAATTATATTATCGAGATCTCAATCGTTAAAAATTATGTTTACAAATATAGATATATGATATATGAGTCATTTTTTTTATCAAACAATAATCGTGATTTAGTAATTTGTAAAGTCAGACAAGGTTGTCCCGGGAAAATAAAATGTTTTCTTCATATGAAATTAGATGCTTTTAGATTTTTTGTTTTCAGATTCTTTATTAAGTATAATAAAAAGGTGTCATTTTTAAATAATTTTTCTTGTTTTATCTTTTACTTATAATTATTTATTAGAGTTTTTATTTGCTAATCGACCTATATAGGCCTCCAAAATCTTAAAATTAGCCAAACCTTGTATTTTGAGTAATTTGAAAATGCAAGTTTTTTTAATTGCTCTAAATTGTAATGTTTTAGTGTAAATAGTTAGAAACATTAATTTTTAATAGAATGACTGGATTTATAAACTGCACAAAACACATTCTTGTGTTTGCAAAGTTTTAAATAAGAATTGTTTTTATAAAACTATCATATTAAATAATTTAATATTTTTTATATTTAGAATATGTTTGGTTTATGTGTTGTTTACCGATATTTAAAAGAAAATAGAAATATTTATACTGTTGGAAAATACATGTATAAAACAATAACAATGTTTTCTAACCAAACAACAGATGCTCTTATTTTGAAGAAGAAAAAATGAAGTAAAACACCCCTATATTATTTGCTCTAAAATCAATTACTTTTTTTTTTTGGTAAGCTCTAAAATCAATTACTACTGCTAACTAAAATAGACAAGTTCACTTTCCTTGGATATGCTTTATCACAGTTGTCCACTCATCATTAAAGACCAAAGTCGGCTACAAATAACTTGTCTTAATTATGAGACGTGTCTATCAATTACTAAGATTCAGTTAACTAAAAAGGAGTTTTTAGTTTCTTAAATTAGATTTGGAGTTCAGTTTTTAACATAAGCAAATAACTTTAACCCAAAATGGATAAACTCTAAATTTAATCTAATAATAATTATTTGACAATGTAATTTTGAGAAAAATATCTCATAACCTCAAATAAATTAATTAGATTTAGATAAAATAAATCATAAAATGTGTCTAATAATAATTATTAAATTACTGAAAACAAAATACACAAAATTTCATTAAACCAACAAATTTAACGAAAACAACCCAAATACAAATACTCAATACAATGGTCCGAGATTAACTGATTCTACATCATTCCGAAAATGACACGAGAATAATAATATTGATGTGTTACGGTCGGAATGGTATAGAAATAGTGACCACTGCAACAATTAACCTCAAAATCAATCTGCAGTAGTCCAAGTCATATCATTCTGAAAAATCCAATGGCAAACCTCAATTTGACCTGGTCTAGACCCCAATGCCACAAATGCTCCATGTTCTTCACTCCAAGCTGAAGTATCTATATGGCAAATTGCTACTCCATCATTCATCTTTCCTTTTTTTTCAACATCAACAATTTCAGCAACATAAACTCTTACTTTAGGGACTGAATGGCAATAATACAATAAGTACGGGTACAAACTTTGATGACACGATACTGATTTCGTCACTCTTCCACCGTTGATCCCTTTGACTGACCCTATCATCACATTTTTCGTTGACCCGTTTAAATTCTCCGTGCTCCTAACCACCACGTCTTTCCCTAAAACTGAGATGGAAAAGTCTATCATGTCCTCCACCGATGCTACGCACCGTTTTGTCTCGCCTCGGCTCGGTGCTCTCTCGCATTCTGTCAGCGCGTTTTCTATCACGCTCTCCATCGTGGAGTTCTCTCGCGCGTGGAATATCTCTTTAATCTCTGCTGCATGAAGAGATGAGAAGGGTAGTTTTGAGACAATAGATCGGGGTAAAAACGACCTTTCAGGCATTTTGTCGCTAATGTCGGGCATCACCATAACATTCCCTTGCTTCAACATGGACTCCCTGAAAAACTTTCCAGGCTCTACCCATCTTTTATTTACGAAACTGCCATTCATGGTAGTAGGTTGTGTGTAAGTTGAAAACGTGGTCCCTTTGATATAGTCTTTGAAAGATCGATCTGGACCGTACATTTTGAATCCGACGGTTGTGATTCCTTTGGATCCTTTCCCGTATTCTTTGAATGTGTCGTTTCCAGGATTGAATGTTTTCCCATAATTTGAAAAACTAACTTTCCCTGCATTTGCATTTTTAGCATAAGATTGAAACGAATCTTGACCCACGTTTGCTCCGTTTCTGTAATTCGAGAAACTGTCAATGCCGGAATTTTCTCCGTTGCCGTAATTTTTGAAATTGTTATGTGGGTTGTTACCGGAAACACCATATCCGGTGAAAGAATCGTTGGCTGCATTGCCTAACTCACCGTAACTCGTAAATGTTGAAGCAATAATGTTTGAATCTCTGCTATACGTTGTGAATTCCGCCGGAACTCCGTTTCCTTTCTTGCTGTAACTAGTAAATGTTTCAGACCCAGAATTCGTTTGATCCGTATAGCTTGAAAATGAGAGCTTATGGTTATTACCATCTGAGTCATATGTAGTAAACCGGAGACTCGGAACATTAACTCGGCCATGGTAGTTCTTAAACTCGCCGGAACCACCAGTGGCGCCACCGCCGTAGTTTCCGAACGTTGCATTAGCCACATTCCCATCAGAAGCATAGCTATTAAACCCTTCACTGTGGCCAGTCGCTTCATTGCTGTACTTTAAAAACGAGTCGGAGACAGAGTTCAAGCCGTCGGAGTAATTCTTGAAAGAGTCGACACCACCGAGTTTGGAGCCACCGTAGCTTGAGAAGCGTTTGTTGGAATAAAGTGCAAAGTTAGCATCTTTACGGTTTTTTAAGTTTGGTTTAGAGTCAAAAGAGCAATGTAAATTAGCTAAGGAGCAGAAAGAATCAAAATGGGAGGAGAGTGAGTTGGTGGCGGCGAGTTTAGAGAGGAAAGCCGAGTCAGCGGCGGAGAGAGGAGACGATTTGGAAAGGAGAAAAGACGGTTTTGGGTTTGTGTTAGAGATATGGTTATTCCAGTAACGGAGTAAAGACGCTTTTGGAGAGAATGAGTTGAGTTTAACTTGATCGGGTACATCGTTGTTAGCAGAAACCTGCAATGCAATATAGATTTTGTTTCAAGGAAGAGACAAGAACATAAATGCATATGTGTCCAAAAGAAAAAGACATAGATATAGTGTAAGAATAAACAAATTTACCTTAAAAGATGAGACTATGAAGAAGAAAAAAGACATGCGAATGAGGTGAAGAGTTCTCATTCCTATTCCCATTGCTTGATCGTTGGTATGTTTTGTTTTGTGAAGAGGAAGATGTAAAACAAATAACAAGTGTTTGTGTTGTGTGTTTTTAGTTTCAGGGGATAGTATGCTTTTTCTGCCAAGTTTTGCTTTTTAGAAAACTTTGTCCGGAAAAAGTTTAAAAATAAAATAATGAAAGCAAGGAAGTTGGTCGGAGTAATCAATTGGGTATTGAGTGAAATTGTACCAATGTATTGTATTGTGCGCTCTAATATTCGGTAAATTACATTTATGATACTTCAATTTTTCTTTTATTTTTATTATTTCTCTTAGAACTTTACAATTGAACAATATAGTTTTTAATTTTAGCCCTTTACTAACATAATAAAACATTTTAACTATGATCAAAATCATCATTTCAATAGCAAAGTAATTCTTAATTGTAGAAATAATGGAAATAATATTCTAAAAAATATTTAATTCTTGAATTTTTAATTTTAAGGTTATTCAAATATTGTTTGGCTAAGTGAGAAAGAAGAAAAGTTGTTCAAGTTTCAAAAGGGTAAATACAAAAATGAAAAATATGTTTAACCACTTTAATTCTTTAATTTTCCATTTTGAAATTTTCATCGGTTAAAAAAAATGTTATTATATTAATAAAGTGAAAGTTGAAGTATCATAGTCCCAATTTTGAATTTTAAGAACCATAATGTAAATATATGTAAAGTTCAAACATATAATATTAAGTTTTGATATTTAGACACCATAATATAAAGGTTTAATATCCTTCTAACTCCTTCAAGTTAGTCCAATACTGCAATTGACCCCGTACTTACATTTTTAATAAATAATCCTCCAATTTACTTATTTCGAACAAATAACTCTTCAAATAGGTTATTTCGGGAGTTTTATTTGCCCTTTACTTAATATATCACTAGATTAATTAGATGTAGTAACCGATAATTTAAAATCTTTTATTACTCATGTAATATTATGTTGAATGTTTTTTTAGATTTATGGGTTATTTGTTCTAAATAAGCAACTTGGGGAGTTATTTGTTCCAATTGAGCAATTTAAAGGGTTATTTGTTCCAAATAAGCAAGATGAGAGGGTTACTTGTTAAAAGTGTAAGTACGGGATCAGTTGCAGTATTGGACCAATTTGAGAGAACTGGGGGTATTAATCCCAATATAAATAAGTACATAGTCCAAGGGCTGTGAGTGTAATTTTCCTCCATTACCTCTGTCTCATCTCTTGCTATTTGTACTTCACTTAGATTTTTTTTTAAAAAGACTTCACTTAGATTTTTAAAACTTTATTTTTAGCTAATATTATATTTCAGAATTCTTTTAAAGTAACCTTTTAATCTGAACTTACTTGTAAATATCTATTAAATTATATAAAGTATACACATTGTTATAAGCCCACCATGGACAGTTTGAGGACGAGCCTTGATGCGACGGTAAACGTTGTTGTCGTGTGATTGAGAGGTCACGAATTCGAGTCTTAGGAGCGGCCTCTTGCCAAAAAATTGGCAGGAAAAGGCTTGCCTTCATTTACACCCTTGTGGTAGGACCATCCCCGGACCCTCGTTTAAACGGGGACGCGCAGTACACCGGACCACCATTTTTATACACATTACAAGTTCACCAAAATCTCTTTTTGCCTAGCCTAATGTTTTAAAAAATATATCTAACAATAGAATTTTGTAAATAATTAGATATAGCAAGAAATGTATTAGGGCAAAGAAAAGGGAGAATGAAAGTTGCATATATCTAAGTGTGTACATATTGATATAAGTAATATTTATTATTATTATTAAGTAGCTCTGCTTTCTGCTTTACAATTGGCAGAACATGCACTCACTATCTCTCTAAATTGATAAAATTAAATATATACACATTTATTTTTTAGCATAATTATTCATGGTTGTATTTCTATTTACGTTAACAGTTGGAAATCTACTTCGTTAAAACACTTATTTATTTATTTATAATAATAATAATAATAATGATGGACAGACATGCACTTTAATAGCAAGCATGACCTATTATTTAAACTGTCCATGGTGGGCTTATATTAGAATAAAGAAGTGATTCTTGTGGTGCCCGTTTCAATTTTTTTTTTTTTTGAAAAGTGGTACCCATTTCATTTACGTCCATATTAAATTTCTTTTGCACCTCCATACTAATTATTTATTAAATGAAAAGATTAAGATACAATTATTTCAATAAAAGTGATGATGATTAATGATTAATCAAATAATTAGGTTCAAGATATAAAATTAGCGGTGCTTGATAAAATAAAGAAAAATAAATATCTTCACTTTTTTTTTTGAAACTAATATCTTCACTTATTTTTTCTATTTCTTTTATTAAACTAATTTTTTTTCAATCTAAAATATTGAGGTAGAACTAATTGAGTTACTAATTAGCAGGACTTATTTCAAATTCTACTTATGATATTGTAAAATTGACAGATTATAATTGTTCTATTTTTTTAGTCACACAAATTGTGAAAAACAACATTTCATATGTAGAAATCACACATTTTTAACTGAATTTAATGTTCTTCCTAGCTACTAGTCAGCGGTGGAGCATGAATCTACATTTGGGACCGATTTTATCCTTGTGGCCATTTTCGGAGTTAGATGCATAGAGTTAGGAGTAATTTTTTTGGGGGGAATTTACAAAGAAATTCAAATCTTAAAAACTATCTACACTTTTTTTCAATTAGTTATTTGAACTATATCAATTCTAATATTTTGACAGTTATTCCTCCGCTGCCACTTCAAAAAAAAAACCATTTAGAAAATTATTTTGACATTTATAGAATAAAAATTACATTTATTGATATATTAAAAATTAAATTACCAATATTAACAAAACAACAATATTATTATCATATATGATTTTCATGTAAAGAACCCATTTTTTTTAAAGTCTAACCCGTTAGAGATAGATAAAATTTATTTGGCTTCTAAAACTCTAAAACTTGTTTTGGTGCATTGGAAACTAAAATATATTTTAAACTAATTCAATCATATTAAAATAAAAGTTATATATATATATAGTTTCAGTTTGAACAGATGATCTCTTAAATTAAAACATATATCTTAAACTAATTCAAGCATTTTAAAATATTGAAATAATACCACAAAAACACTAATAGAAACCAAAATTATTAAGGACTGTTAATAACTACTTAGAAGTGGAGTTGGCGGTCGGAGTTAATGGGCTTTGAGCTAAATCCGCTCCAGCTACCAGCAGGGACGGATCTAGTGCGGAGTTTGTGTCACACCCGACCCTAAATGACCTCAATCGGTATCGGGCGTGAAATAGAAAGATTATAATCAACACTTAGGAGTCTCCAACCTCGACTAATTGGTCAGTAACCTTCTCTATATCCTGTACATTATCACATAAAAACATTAAAACATTTAAAGAGGTGAGACAAAAATCTCAGTAAGAAACTATCAGCTATAAAAACCAACTTACTGATCATAGCTACATATATACCTTTAAAAAGTGATTTAATTAAAACCTTATAAAATATATTCAAAACCAAAGTTCATAATATAGTCAAAGTAGTAAACCAAAAACCAAAAATATAAAATCTTGTATCGATTCTTGAATTCAAAACCTTATAAAATATTATAATCAAATAAGCGTTTTATTAAACCAAATCGTAATCAATTAAACGTAAAACCTTATATCAAAATCAATCATAACGTAAAACATAATCCAAATGAACTTAAAACATTGTATCCATCCTCGAGTTTCTTCCCTTAAGTATCAATCCATAACCACATATATAATCGAGACGTCTCTTAACATTGCCTATCCCATATGGTCTTACCCAACACTTCTTTGCCATACCCAATAGGTCTTCAAACTGTGTACACAGGCCATGTCCCTCACTGAACATGGTCTTCAAATATGGAACCACCGATCCGGATAGCTCTCGATGGATATAAAATCATAAAATCATAACGTGCTCAAATATCCTTTCACAATCAAATGCCAAACTAGTTCTTAACCAAAATCATTTGGCTTCAATTAGCCATTTTGTATCATAAAAATCATATGTGGACTTCAATCCAAAATAATAATAATAATAACCGCAACAGATTTCTTAATCCAAAAACAATTCGTAAGAAATCATCAACTTCATTTTGTTCAAATATAGGTTTTATATTGAAACCAAAAACATATACGTATATATGTAAATCAATCAAATCAAGCCTTAAATCAATATAATCATATAAAATATGAAATCCATATAGAAGCATAATCAATAGTTTCATTTGAACCGTAATTTCACAATAAAAAGCAAAATCAGGAAAACCCCAATTTTACAAAATTCCTGCATAACCCTAAAATATCAATTTCTGAAACTTCCTTGATTATATATATATGTATGTATACATAAAATTCAAAATATAGTTGATAGTTACTTACCTTGACTATTAATTGAAAACTACAAACCCGTTCAATTCGCCTCTAAATCATGTCTAAGCCGTTTCCCTCCAAACACTGCCGAAACTCAAAAACTCTTCGACTAGGACTTAGATTTATGTATAAGGATGCTATAGTTTCAATTTCAAGTGATTCGGACGGTCGAATCTCCATAAATCAAAGAAACGGTGGAGAAACGGTTTAGAGAAAATTGATGATGAAAATGAAAATGAAAAAGAAAAAAGAAAAGAAAATGAATGTTGATGACCACGATGGAGTATATACTCAGGAACTTTTGAGAAAAACTTGGTAAATATCACGTTTGATCCTCCATTTTTATATAAGCTTTTAAAAATTATTCTAAACTTTTCATTTCCACATAAAATCCTCAAATTAACTCCAAACTTTTTCTATAACACCAAATAAAAATCATACACCTAATAATTATCATATATACTAATATCAAAATATAAATTCTAGAAATTTAGTCACGGACGTGACAATTCTCCCCACCTTAAGAAATTTCGTCATCGAAATTCATATTCTCTAATCTATCTTAATTTCCTTCCGAAACCATTTTCAAATTATCAAGATTCCTCATAATCATCATAAGACCACAAATGCTAACGTTTCCTTCCATTAACTCCATGATTTATCAATATCGATATCTTTGTAACACTCATTTAAATATAACTCTTAGTAACTCTAAACTTCAACCTAGTCAATTCCATCACCGATAAATCCACAAGAAAACTTCAAAGATCATATATTCAATTGTATATGATATGATACACTTTATATTTGCATTTTCCTAACATAAACGAAATCTCACTTTTAATATAGTTAGATCTCAATTGATTCCATCAATTGCATATATATCATATATATTTCGCCTATCTCCAAATTCTATACACTTCAAAAATATTACTTTTGAACCGTTAATATGTGTGATATTGAAAACTTCAAATAATTCGAATAATGATTTGCCTCCGTATATAATCTTACTTCATCATAATAAATGTATCTATAATTTTTCACTCCAATAACTATGTATATTATAATCTGCAATCATTAGTATCAACATCATCATCACTCTTATAAGAGTCATTTCATAAATTTCAATATCAACATCACCAATATAAACCTCATTATGATGATACAATTTCCTATCAATAAGTCTAATTTCCATAAAATTTTAATATCAATATCACTATTATAATTCTCCAGTTAACTCCTTAAAATCAATTAAGGTAACCTGCTATTTTTTTATAATCACCACTATATATACCATCAATCCAACCAAATAAACTTTAATCGTTTCTCCAAATAATATAATCAAGAAATATAGAGTACCTAAATTACGACAATCAATTATGTCTTCTCCAAACTCCAAATAATATCTTTACACCCATAAAAGTCAATAACTTTATAATATCATTCAATTTTCTTATTTGACCTATAAACACTCAATTTGATCCGTATATCAACTCAAATCATAATCACACAAACTTCAACTAAAAATTTCCTCTTATATCATATTTATCTCTTAATTTCCTACCTCAAACTGTGTTTAAGATCAGAAAAATTTATCCTCAAGATTCATATCTTAATTATTTCCTAAACAATATTTATTTTCATATTAATCATCAAATCATGAACTCTAATATCTTCTCCCACTTTACTTCTCATTGATCACTAACATCAGTATCTCTCTACACATCATTTATATAACTCTCAACAATTCTAAACCTCAATCCGATAAAGTTCACCAATAAAACAATAATTTAAATTTCAGATCTCATTTATTCAACTTAAGATTCTATAATACACTAAATTCATGTTATAATCTCCCAATTATTAATCAACTTTCAAACTCATTAAATGAAACCTCCATATTTTATCTTTCTCAATCCCATATCTATTATCTTCAATTTATCACTTTATCATCCTCAATCTCCTATAGTCCTAAGAAAACCAACTTATCATGTAAATCAGTAGCAATGTCTCTCAAATAAGGAGAAAAATCAAAGCAAAAACCAAATTCTGGTTTAATGCTAAAATGACCAACATATGCCGTTTTCAGCATAACTTTTTCATACGGAGTCCGATTAAGGCGATTCAAAAACCCTTGGAAACGTAAGACAAAAATAAAGAACTTTCATTTAGGACTCCATGATAGATTCAGCCTCTATCTGGTCTAAAAATGCATCACAAGATTCATATACGAATCTGATTCTCCCGCCGCACCTATATAGACAATTCTCTATTATCTCTAGCTCAAAGTTCTAATTTACTCATATCTCATATATATATGGTTGTAAGCTAACTATTAATCCTCGAAAAATTCCAAATTATTTCTTAGCTTTCACCAAATATCCATATTCCTCAAGTACTATCGATTATTTCTTAGCTATCACCAAATATTTATATTCCTCAATTACAATCAACCTTAGGTCCGAAGAATTTAACCTAGAGCTCTGATACCAAACTGTCACACCCGACCCTAAATGACCTCAATCGGTATCGGGCGTGAAATAGAAAGATTATAATCAACACTTAGGAGTCTCCAACCTCGACTAATTGGTCAGTAACCTTCTCTATATCCTGTACTTTATCACCTAAAAACATTAAAACATTTAAAAAGGTGAGACAAAAATCTCAGTAAGAAACTATCAGCTATAAAAACCAACTTACTGATCATAGCTACATATATACCTTTAAAAAGGGATTTAATTAAAACCTTATAAAATATATTCAAAACCAAAGTTCATAATATAGTCAAAGTAGTAAACCAAAAACCAAAAATATAAAATCTTGAATAGATTCTTGAGTTCAAAACCTTATAAAATATTATAATCAACTAAGCGTTTTATTAAACCAAATCGTAATCAATTAAACGTAAAACTTTATATCAAAATCAATCATAACGTAAAACATAATCCAAATGAACTTAAAACATTGTATCCATCCTCAAGTTTCTTCCCTTAAGTATCAATCCATAACCACATATATAATCGAGACGTCTCTTAACATTGCCTATCCCATATGGTCTTACCCAACACTTCTTTGCCATACCCAATAGGTCTTCAAACTGTGTACACAGGCCATGTCCCTCACTGAACATGGTCTTCAAATATGGAACCACCGATCCGGATAGCTCTCGATGGATATAAAATCATAAAATCATAACGTGCTCAAATATCCTTTCACAATCAAATGCCAAACTAGTTCTTAACCAAAATCATTTGGCTTCAATTAGCCATTTTGTATCATAAAAATCATATGTGGACTTCAATCCAAAATAATAATAATAATAACCGCAACAGATTTCTTAATCCAAAAACAATTCGTAAGAAATCATCAACTTCATTTTGTTCAAATATAGATATATATTGAAACCAAAAACATATACGTATATATGTAAATCAATCAAATCAAGCCTTAAATCAATATAATCATATAAAATATGAAATCCATATAGAAGCATAATCAATAGTTTCATTTGAACCGTAATTTCACAATAAAAAGCAAAATCAGGAAAACCCCAATTTTACAAAATTCCTGCATAACCCTAAAATATCAATTTCTGAAACTTCCTTGATTATATATATATATGTATACATAAAATTCAAAATATAGTTGATAGTTACTTACCTTGGCTATTAATTGAAAACCACAAATCCGTTCAATTCGCCTCTAAATCATGTCTAAGCCGTTTCCCTCCAAACACTGCCGAAACTCAAAAACTCTTCAACTAAGACTTAGATTTATGTATAAGGATGCTATAGTTTCAATTTCAAGTGATTCGGACGATCGAATCTCCATAAATCAAAGAAACGGTGGAGAAACGGTTTAGAGAAAATTGATGATGAAAATGAAAATGAAAAAGAAAAAGAAAAGGAAATGAATGTTGATGAACACGATGGAGTATATCTTTATTATACTCTGAAACTTTTGAGAAAAACTTGGCAAATATCACGTTTGATCCTCCATCTTTATATAAGCTTTTAAAAATTATTCTAAACTTTTCATTTCCACATAAAATCCTCAAATTAACTCCAAACTTTTTCTATAATACCAAATAAAAATCATACACCTAATAATTATCATATATACTAATATCAAAATATAAATTCTAGAAATTTAGTCACGGACGTGATAGTTTGAAGGGGACTCGAGCACCCACTAATGACCAAAAAACACTAAAACTCCTATGGAATTTATATACGAGTTTTTAATGTTTTTATGTAAAACCAAAAGAATATCTATTTAGCGCTCATAGACCACCATAAACACCTGGATCCATCACTGGCTACCAGTTAGAAGTTGAATATATATAATAATATATATATGAACTGAAAAGAAATGAGCTTAATTGAGAAGAAGGAAAAAATGATAACCCTTTAGAAATATATTTGCTAAAGTATTAAAAAATGATGGTGTGAAGATGATGACAAAGTTTGAGCAGAGACCAAAGTCAAGTTGCAATAAATTAGTTTAGTTATAGTGATTGTTTTAGGTAGGGGATATGTTAAAGTAATGGTGGAGTAAGATATAGTTAGGAAATCAAGGACCCTCTTAAATTAAAGAAATCAAAATGTCTGAGTGAAACAAGGATCAAACCCACTTAACACGAATCTCTATATTTCTTACAAAAAAAACGAAACACTGTTTATTTGTAATTATATACAGTATATACATTTAAAAACAGGTGGCAATATATCAGAAAATATAAATATGCTTCTGTTTTGGCAGCTGAATAATATAGTCCACTCCACTGACTGGTATTGTCGTTTTGTTTTTCTTACAACTCCCAACCCAACTACATGTGGACAAGTTCCGCCCACATGAGAGAGCCCCATAGCATAGCATGCTAAATTTTAGGGTCAGCTATGGACCAAACTCTATTAATTATGTTCTTATTCATTTTTACCAAAACAAGGAACATGTAGAATGCTAAAATTGGAGAGTAGACCTTATTTCAGATAGGATGGGTTCAAGTTGTATAGTGAGGGGTGCTAATGTTCATGTTGTATCCATTTGACTGAGTAAGAGTCATTTGATGTTAGAATCGATCGTATTTGAATAATTCTATCCCCAAATTCAGAATCATCAACAGAAGTAGAATTTATTGCATCAATCATTTGTTTAACATCAGATTCGAAAACCACATTCCTTATTTCATCAGCTTCTAGCCATTGCATAGCCTATAATAGAGCTTCGGCCTCACATTCTCGTGTTGTCGGACAACATAACAGACCCTCACATCTCCCCATTACAATTGTCCATGTGCATCTCGTACTGTTGCTCCCATCCCTGCACGACCATCAGCGCTAAAACATGCAACATCAACACAACACAAGAGAAATCCTTCCGATGGCGGGTGCCAAGCCGTGCAACCAGTAAATGAAATATTTCCTGCTACTGTATTTCCGATCTGCTGTTCTCCCGTACCAGTCCGATTTCTCAAGACATTTGCTTTTGACCAATCATTAAGTACTGTGCAAGCTTGAGCCACTATTTGATCTATTGTACGAATCTCATACTGCCAAAGACGTGTATTTCTAGCCTTCCATAAAATATAGAGGTGCATCAAAAATGTTTTCACAATTTGTTCCGGTGCTGCTCTAATCATATTATGAAACCATGCTGTCAAGTTCTCAGCCACCGCCGCCTCCGCATTAATTCGATCCAGAAGTCCTGCCTTCTGCCACACTCTTATTGCTCATGTACATTCAATAAAAAAGATGCCATCCATTCTCCCAAGGTTCGTTACATATCACACAATTACTACATGTTGAAACACCTTTCCACATGATTTTGATTTGACAAAATTATTTGATCAATGATAAAAATATTCTAACACATTAAATTTAAAATGCTTTGATTTATTACACTAATGTGTTTGTTCAATGTTGAGTTTAATTGTGTATAAGACATTGAGATTAAAAAGCCCAAAGGCCCATAAAGTGGAAGTCAAGCCCAAGTCAACACATCAATACCATTCGGCCAAAGAGTTCAAAACGAAGCCGTATCAACTAAAACGACGACTCAGCATGAGAAGGATCAAGAAGCCTTCGTGGCAAAAGCTTCAAGAAGAAGCTGCTGAGTTGGACGACAAAGCAGTCTGGACAGCGGCAGGAAATGTTCAACTTCTAGACAAAGTATTTCTACTTTGGGAAAAGTTTAGAAGGCGCAGAAAGCTGTCTCGTGGACTTTTCCTTAAATGGCGAAACATTCTGCCGAAGACTGACGAAGACAGAAGATGCAAGAATCCTGTTGGCCAACGACGCTGAGCACGCCCAGAGTGACAACGACAGGAAGCTGTTTCCCTCCAACGGTTATTTCGAAATTCGAAATGACCAGGTGCCTCAAGTGTCACTATATAAAGGCCATCCATTTGCTTCAATAGATGCAGAACTTCAATTAGTCAAAACGCTGACCAAATTCATACTCGAAGATTCTGTGAGAAAAGCAAAACAAATACCTTGCACCAATTTCCATATTATTGTGTAAAAGTCTAGAGTGATTTCCAATCATCTAAAGTGTCTTAGCAATTGTTGTTTAGGACAAACACTTTATCATTTCTAGAAGAATAGAAATGAGAGGCTGAGTACTCGGTTATAGTACTCAGCATAGATATAGGAGTGAGTAGAGGTATAGAGGAAGGTACTCTTATTATACTCAGCTTCTATTTGTAAAAGGTTTCGTGCTCTACCTTTAAAGAGCTCAGTAGAGAATTCAAAAAGCTCGGAACGAGTTCCGAAGACTGGACGTAGGCGGAGAGGCCGAACCAGGATAAGTCTGCTGAGTAATATCTTTCTAACCCTTAAACTCCTTTAATATATTGCTTGCTATGAAAACTGACTAAGTAAAGAACTCACGCTGAGTTAAGTTTACTAAGAAGCTGAGTTCAGGGATAGACTCTAAGTGCTATTTCCTGACTCAAGTAAAGTAGCAGACTTAGTCACAAGTTGACTAAACTTGTGTCTTGAATCTACTTAGTGACGCTGTGTAACCCTTTTCATAGAAAAAGAAGTCAGCCTTAACGGACAAAATCTTAAATAGTTCCTATCCCCCCCTTGGAACTAACTTGTCACGTTATAAGGGACCAACACTACATACCTGTAACCCGCGTATTTGGAGGTTCACACGTGTTGGGAGACAATTGCGTGCTAGTTGCCAGCCAAAATGTCGGACCTTGTGTGGAATTTTAGCATACCACAATTTTTTCTAAGCTCCCTGAACATGAAATCTCTCTCATGCTTCCAGCGTTGTAGCCAGTCGGTAAGCACTTTTCACTGTGTAACGTCCTGAAGAATGGGATTTCCATATTAACCGATCCTCACTACTCGAAGTATCAACAGACAGTTTATGAATTTCTGTAATATCTCTATGCTCGAAAATTTCCTCCAACAGCTCCTCATTCAAATCATTGAAATTATGGATAAACAAATCATTGACTTTCAAATACTCCAACCCTTCCACCATAGGGGTTCGTATATAGCCATCCTCATCATCACGCAACCATCTCTCACTCCACACATTTATTGATTGACCATTTCCAATTTTCCATCTGATTCCTTCTTTAATGATTAGTTGAGAACTCCAGATACTTCGTCATATAAAGCTTGGTGAATGCCCTAATAAGGCCCCCATAAAATCATCTCTTGGATAATATTTAGCTTTGAAAACTCTACTAATAAGCGAAGATGGATTGGTAAATAACCGCCATTAGGGGTGTCAAAATGGGTCATGACACGATAACATGATTCGCGTAACCCGCAAATTAAGCGGGTTAGGATTGAGACTAAATGGGTCAAAGTGTTAAACGGGTCGATCCGCAAAACTCGGTTAATAAATGGGTCGGTCGCGGGTTGACTCGCAAACTCGTTACAACCCGTATAATTTTAGACGAGTTAACGTGTCGGGTCAACCTGTTTCACGAACCCGCCAAACCCAGCCCATGTAACCTGTATAACCCGTTTATCTATTGAAAATTTCAAATTTTAGAGAGGGTATAATAGTAATTTAGAGGTCCATATATATACCTAACAAATTGTTAGGTTTTTCATTCCTTAATTTATCATCCAGCAGCCACCACCAATTTCTTTCTCTTTTCTCCCATTTCCCTTTCTCCTACAATTGTTTCAAACCTTAAACTCCTTTCCGCCGCTGCCGACTCCTTTCCACCGCCGCCGTTCCACGCCACTGCCTTGCCGCCACCGCTATTTGGATATTTTTTTATGTTTTATTATGTTGAACTTGAACTGAATGTTGTTTAATGGATTTGTTGAAATTTTATTGAAAGTTTAAAGTGTTAATTTTATAATTATTCTTGTAGTTGTGGAATACATCTTCCGTACTTAACTTACTTTTTTACGACCGAGTGATCAATTAATTATATTTTACGCAAGTTCAGGGGGCTAACTGAACATTTTATGCAAGTTCAGGGGGCTATCGGAACACTTTGAAAGTTCAGGAGGCCAATCAAGCTTTTTGGACAAGTTCATGGGGAAAATGATGTATTAAGCCAAAGTAAAACGACCAAGATCGGGATATGTGATTCTAATATAAGTAAGAAATTATTTTTAAAAATGTTTTAATCTATTTTGTGAAGTATGTAATAACATTCTAAGACACGTGTAACATATCTTCCGCATTTGACTTAATTTTTTACAACTGAATGATTAATTGATAACATTTTACGCAAGTTTAGGGGGCTAACTGAACATTTTATGCAAGTTCAGGGAGCTATCGAGACACTTTGAAAGTTTAAGGGGCCAATTAACCATTTTAGTCAAGTTCAAGGTGCAAATGATGTATTAAACCTTTAAGATACTAATTTACTTTAAAACCTTAGTTTGAGAATGCCTAAGTAAAAATTACATAAATAAATAGAAGAGGAATGAGTGGGGAGAGTTTTCGGTAAAATATTGTTAACTTAAATTTGAGATAACTTTTAAAATAGAAAACTAGTTAAATAACATATGAGCCTTTAAAATTTGATTGATGGTCTGGATTAAATCAACAGGACCTCTCCTGTTTTTAGTCAACAGGAGAGGATCCGAATCCCATCTTATGACACGAAACGCTCGTTCCTATGCTAATTCTTTCATTTATTATTCTTCTCCTGTATTTATTGAAAGCGTTCTCAATCGAGATGCTACACAAAGTTTTGAATAAAAGTTGATTATTCTGCCTAAAAAATAATATTTAAAACTCTATTAAGAAAATAAGTCAAGAAAAAATAGCTTTTTAACTAATAGAAAATTTCTTAAAAAGAAAAAAAAAAAGAAAAAAATGAAATGGAAGACCTTTTCACCTAATCTAAACAATTCTAAGATATAACGCTACCTAGCTAAGGCTGCCTTAGAGCATCCACAATGGTTGGTGACTACCATTGTGACTTAGGTACACTTAGTAACAAGGATAAGAAACATCCCACTAGAGAGGTTGTAACTTTTTAAAATATTGTGGGATTAAAAAATATTATTAATTAATAAGAGGGACCGAAACTGTAATTAACCAAGGATTAAATAGCATTTATACATACAAAAAGCAGTCTGATTGATGACCACGCCTGGCGCATTACGCGCCAGATCTGGTGCGTGTCCTGCACGCGCCAGATCCAGCGCTTTTGTGCGCAGGCGTGGCCTTCAGACTGATTATTTTTGGATTTTAGGGAGGAAGACACTGTTTGTTACTAGCGGATATAACAAACATAATTTAGCAACAACTAAGTAATGAACTCTCTAGTGGATAGTTGTTACTTTAACCCACTTAGTAACAACTAAATTACACCACTAGAGATGGTCTTACTAGTTTTGGGAACAAATAATATTGGGTCTAAAACATTTGATTGTGTTTTTTTTATTGGATATACTAATAGTGTTGTTTATATATTTATGTCTTTAAATGATTATTCTATATGTGTTGATAGAAACAGAAACAGGGAAGAGAGAAAGAGGAAGAAGTCGAACTAAGGGAGGTAGAGAGAGAGAGACCGAATAGAGAGAGAAAGAGATTGTAATTGTGATAATTCCCTTGATTAGGGTTTCTCTTGGTAAATCCTATATATATTATAGGAGGTATAAACCTAATATACTACTGATGAGAATAAGTATAAACCTATCACACTACTAAGCATATTAATACAAATATAATTCTATGAGTGTGAAGATAATTATCCTGAAGATAACGTTTAGAGATAATACATAATATTATCTCTAACACCTCCGCAAGCCGATGCCGATCTTAAACCAGTAAGCGCAAGTGAAGCCGCACAAAACGTAGACTAGGAAGCGACTTGGTAAGTATATCAACCACCTGATCATCAGTAGGAATGAACCGAACACTGAGAAAGCCATTATTGACTTGTTCACGAACAAAATGATAGTCAAGTTCAATATGCTTCGTACGCGCATAGAATACCGGGTTGGAGGTGAGATAAATGGCCCCTACATTGTCACACCATAGTTGCACATGTTTAGGGATCAGATACCCTAAGTCGGATAGAAGTGACTGAATCTAGAGAAGTTCTGCTGTGGCATTGGCAACGACTTTGTATTCGCTTTCAGTAGATGAGCGAGCAATCGTTGGTTGCTTGCGAGTTTTCCAGGATATGATACTTTTTCCAATATATATATAAAAAGCACACGTGGATCATCTATCATCATGACATCCACCCTAATCACTGTCCGAATAGCAATGAACATTGTCAATGGGCTTCGATGACATTATAATTCCATAGTTCAGGGTTCCTTGAAGGTACCGAAGTACACGTTTAACACTTTTCCAAGTCGGACAATGTAGAAATTGACATAATTTGTTAATAGAGAAGGCAATGTCAGGACGAGTGAGAAGAAGATACTGAAGTGCACCAACAATGCCACGATACTCATCTCCAGATGGAAGACTTGTGCCCAATGATTTTGACAGTGTCAGAGTAGTAGCCATGGGAGTTGACATAGGTTTAGAATCATTCATCTTGATCCTGTCCAAAATGTCAGCGGCATATTGGGCTTGACATAGATGAATGCCCTCCGCCGAATATTGAATTTCAATGCCTAGAAAATATCCAGCCTTGCCCAAATTTCGAATGGGAAACTCCTTTTCAATAGAAGCAATTGTAGTGACAATGTGATCCAGATTGTTTCTGGTAATGAGAATATCATCCACATAGCATAAGATGTATGTGTGTGATTGACCATGCTTGTGAACAAACAGAGAATTGTCTGCTAGCGACATTTTGAATCCAATAGATACAAGAAAGTTCTGGAGTCGTATGAACCATTCACGGGGTGCCTGTTTGAGCCTATACAAGCTTTTTTGAAGCAGACACACAGAATTGGGTTGTTCAGGATCCCTAAAACCCTGAGGTTGTTCCATGAAGATTGTTCCCGATAGATTTCCATAAAGAAACGCATTGGAAACATCAAGCCGATTGATGAACCATCTGTTTGTTGCAGCTATAGTAAACATAATGGTGGTTGCCTTGACCATGGGGCTAAATATTTCTTTGTAATCAATCCCAGACTTTTGTGTGAAGCCACACGCCACAAGGCGGGCTTTGTACCGATCAACCGAGCCATCAGTTTTTCTCTTGGTTCGAAATAACCAGCGAGAGGTTATTATATGTCATCCATATGGTCGAGGGACCAGTTGCCACGTGCCATTATCAAACAATGCTTTAATTTCATCAGATATGGCTAGACGCCATTCCGGAGATTTTTGTGCTTTACTGAAACAGGTTGGATCAACAGTACCATCAGTGTGCGAGGAGAGGAGAGCTTCAAATCGACCGTGCGAATAAAGAGTGGTATGTCGTAATTGCATTCCATGTTGATAAGGAAGCACCAGTTTGCGTATTCGACGAGATGCATTGTGTGAACTGTGAAAAATCATACCAGAAGATGAAGCTGACATAGTCGTGGAGACACGCACTGAAAGTTGCAAAATTGCCGGTTGCATCTCGCATTATGTCAGCAGACTATTCGGCAATGGCGATGAGTTTTGCATGGTATGCATAGGCGATAAGGTTGGACAAGAGGCAGCCGCGACGTCCGCAGGACAGACGGGTGTGTGAGCAGCTGTGATAAGACATTCAGCAATGCGAGATCTTGGATCGTCATATGGAGCAGCTGTAGGATCAGCGCAGATTAGCGAGGGACTCGCAACAACGGGCTCGACGACATCAGATGCATATTGATCGCTGCGCGCAGGAGGGACAACCGCCATGTCAATCGATATTGATAGAGCGGGCCCGATGTTGTACGGAATAGATTCGGGAGAATTTTCATCAGGGACAACGAATAATTGACGACACGATGCAATGGGCGAAAGAGAAATAGAGGGGGCTGGATGAGATGAAGAAGAAAAGGGAGGAGGATTCGGTGAGTTACCTGGATACGACCCGAGTAGCGATGGAAGCTCATGTGTTTCAGCTTGCAAATCAGCGCTAGTAGGAGGAGGCGATGCCACGAAGTTTGCTGCAGAGAAGATGTCCTCATGATGCCGAACAAATTTGCAAATATAAATTCTCTTAGTTGAGAAATCAATATATAAATCACCAGAATGGTTTGAAGAGGGACCTAAATAAACACATAATTTTGAACGAAACTCAAACTTATGTCGATTATAAGGATGAAGTAATAGGAAGATGCCACTTCCAAAAATACGCAAAGAGGAATAAGCATGTTGTTTCTTGTGGAAGCGAAAAAATGGGGGTTTATTACAAAGAGTTTTGGTAGGAAGAATATTAATCATGCGCATGCTATGAATCATGGCATAGTTCCAAAAACAGAGAGGTAAAGAAGCATTGGCCAACAAGGTAAGACAAGTATCAACAACATGTCGAATTTTGCGTTCAGCAATACCATTTTGTGCATGTGTATGTGGACATGCAATTTTATGAACAATACCATTTGTTTGTAGGAATGATTGAAGTGCTTGAAATTCACCCCCAAGGCCAGAGTAGAAATTCTTAACATGAGCATTGTACTGATTTCTAATCATGCCATAATTTTTTTGAAAAGTAATAGCAACTTCACTTTTATTTTTAAGGCAGAATATCCATCCAAAACGAGTGAATTCATCAATGATAATTAAAAAATAACGATGTCCATTGAAAGAAAGAACAGGCGCAGGGCCCCAAACATCCAAATGTAAATTTTCAAAAATAGAGGTGCTGGAATGCACAATTGAAGGTAAAGAAGATTTGGCTAATTTTCCTAGAGGACAAAATAAACAACTACTGACTCGTGCTGTTGACACAATCTTATTATTCTTCAAAATTTTGCTAACTGTTTGATTCTAACAATGCCCCAAACATGCATGCCACCGTTCAAAAGACACCTTCTCTCCTACTAACGCCTCCTTTAAGCTTGGTGGAAGCACATAAAGCACATCCTTAATCAGGCCATGTAACAGGATTTCCCTAGTTGCTTGATCCTTTACAAGAAAATGGTTATGCCAAAATTCAAAGAAACAGGCATTATCTCTAGAGAATTTTTGAACAGATAAAAGTGATTTGGTGAGATTAGGCACAAGTAAAATATCATTGATATTGAAGTTATGAATTTTAGAGTGACCCAAATGAGAAATTTTCAAACTTTGCCCATTGCCGAACTGAACGGTATCATAACCTGGATATGGTTGCATGAGTTGAAGTTGATGCGGATTAGCAGTCACGTGGTTTGTGGCTCCAGTATCCGGATACCAAGGCTGAGGCGGGCCATTGAAGAGATCCGCGGGAGTCTGCAATGCTGCATATGCTTGTGGTCCAGAATGATGCTGTGTTGAATACCCCTTTGGACGTTTGCATCAGGCCCGTCCCTGAGCATGGGCAAGAGAGGCGTCTGCCCAGGGTCCAAGGATGAGAAGGGCCCCAATTATAGTAATATATTAGTATCTATTAAACTATACTTCATTAAATTCAAAAAAAAAACTTTATAGTTGATTAAAAACGTTGACATTAGATTCTTTCCAAATTAGTTTTTCCAAATAAAAAACGTTGGCATCAGTTATTAAATAGTCTTTCTAAATTCTCTAATTTATTTCAGATTCTTTCCAAATTTCCTAATAAAAACTTTGGGCATCAATTCCCTAATTTATCTCAAAGTATTTCTATAATTATCTTTCCCACCTATCAATCCCAACAAAAATTTATAATTTATCTCTCCATTTTGTAATTACAATCCAATCCCAAAGAATATTAAACAGTAATATTATACTACATCCTCAGTTCATCTTCTCAATTCATCAGCTATATAATCAATTATGTTTTCTAATCACCTCACTGTGAAACTTCCAATTTCAAGAACTTATGCGCTAAACCTTGTTAAATGATGTGATTTTCAAATTTGGTTTTTCATTTTTCTGTTACCATGCTTTGTATCGTAAAGAGCATAAAATCTATTAGAACTATTTCATAATTTATTAAATTTAAGAAATTTACTTCTAGAAATTCCCATAGACATCATTTTGTATAAGAAATTGGGTACTTAAAGCAATATAAGATGTTTTTATTAGATATTTTGTTAAATGTAACAAGAAAAGTGTCATTTTTAAGTAATGTTCTTTTATACAATTTGCTTTTCTACTTATTTTTTTATTTCCACTTATTTATTAGGGCCTCATTTGGAAATTCACCCCCGGGCCTCTAAAATCTCAGGATCGGCCCTGGTTTGCATTTGTCTGCCCAATGATCAAGATCACCATAATTGAAGCATTTTCCACCCCTCCTCTTTTTATTTCTTCTTGCAGCAACATTGGGTAAAGCTGACATATTTGCCTCAAGAGAATTGGCACTAGGAGTGGGTAGTAGGAATTCAGACTTTTTTTGTTGTTGATTGAATCAACCCCTCATCTGTCTTCAAATTGCTCAATAATTCATAAAAACCAATATGCATATGCCTTTTTTAGTGATGAGATTCTGAATGGATGATTTGAATGCCTCACCAACATTTCTGTATAGTAAAGGAGGCAAAAGATGCATAGGGTATGGGTTACCAGAAGCAGCAAGGTCATCCAGAATGGTTTTTAATTTTTGCATGTATTCACTGATAGACATATCATTCTGTTCAAGTTCTTGTAATTCCAGACTTAATTGAAATTGCCTAGAATCGGTGATAATACCATAGGCTTGTTCAAGGGCCACCCAAATGTCATGAGAGTAATGAAAGCAAGTAATTAAAGGATAAATCTCCTCAGTAAGTGAATGCAGTAGCAGAGACATAACAGTATTCTCAAGATCATCCCAAACAGTATAAGTAGGATTAGCAGTAAATTATCAGGGCCAGGCATAAAACTACTTCTAGATAAATTTTTTGGAGGTGGTGGATTGTTGCTAATAATATGCTCAAAGTAATGATGAGATTTTAAAGTGGACACAATCGCCATTCTCCACGCTTTATAGTTATAAAGTGTTAATTTTATATGAGTAGCTGTGTTAGTAGGAGCAGGACGAGTCACATGAACAAAGTTTGTTGTGGAATTAGAATAAACAGGGTTCATGGATGAAGAGGGATATTCATGATTGGGATGGGGTTGAAAAGTTGGACCAAGATTAGAAATAAATGAATATGAAGTATGGGTACTTAGGGAGGATGGTAGTTGAGAACAGTGATACGAGGGTGGGGGACCAAAACCAGGTCTAATAATTTGGTGAGAGTTATTACCTGGTGGAGCAAATAGTTGAGGAGCCGTATGATTCTGTCTAGTACGAGGAATAGCACCAGAATCCTTGTTATCAAATAAATATGTTGATGTCACGGATGATTGTCCAGGTGTGGTGAATGGAGACTCAAACCTCCATCCAGAAGAGGGCTGTAAAGATGAAGCGGAAGCAGTGGCCACTGTAAATTCAGTGTCGAAGACCGACTGACCCGCACCGGTAGATGGGTTACCAGAAGCAGCGGCAGAAGGCTGGCCGGTGGCAGAAGCACCGTCGACTCTGTTCGACAGAGACACGGCAGAAAAAGTCGGCTGCGCAAGCTCGAGTTGATTTCCGATATGCGATTGTGAGGGGATAGAGCCGGACATGGTTGGATCGGACGATGCTCTTGATACCATGTTGATAGAAACAGAAACAAGGAAGAGAGAGAGAGAGGAAGAAGTCAAACTAAGGGAGGTAGAGAGAGAGAGGCTGAATAGAGAGAGATTGTAATTGTGATAATTCCATTGATTAAGGTTTCTCTTGATAAATCGTATATATATTACAGGAGGTATAAACCTAATATACTATTGATGAGAGTAAGTATAAACCTATCACACTACCAAGCATATTAGTATAAGTATAATTCTATGAGTGTGAAGATAATTATCCTGAAGATAATGTTTAGAGATAGTACATAATATTATCTCTAACACTGTGAAGGTAGAAATGTTGAATTTTTTTTAAATAGATCTACTTTGAGGAAAAATGTTTGTATCTAATGATGTTAGCCCCTCAATTTTTATTGTTGTTTATGCTTCAGTTCCTTCTACTTCTATTTCAATTAAAAATGAAAATCAACCCTTTTGATAAAATTTCATTACCGTTTTTCTGTCGAAAAATGCTGATAGAAAATTATGTCCGAAGAAGATCCATAAACATATGAAAAGGAAATAATCTCTATAGATACTAATTTCTGAAGAAAAAAAAACTATTACAACCGAACTAGATTCCATCATGTTAAGTCATATATGAGAATTAGTTGACCTACCTAAAAGTACTAAAGCTATTTTATACAACTGTCCATCCTAGGGTGCATCGAATGTATGTAAAAAATGCTTTTCTAAATAGTAATTTAGAGTTGGATATATACATTAACTAGAATGATAGTTTGTTTATGTTTAGGAGAAGAAGGTATGTAAATTAAGAAAGTCATTTGGTGGCTTGAAAGAAGCTGACAAACAATGACATGAAAAATCTAGCGAAACATTAGTATCTAATGGGTGTAGCACTTGCTTGTGTTTATTGCAAATTGTTTGGATCTGATTATGTAATTATGTTTATATGTGAATGATATGCTTATTTTTGACATTAATTGGATGTAATCAAGGATACTAAAATGTTTTATCTTCTCAATTCGACATGAAAGATATAAGATGAGCAAATGTAATCCTTGACATTAAGATTACTCAAACTAATAATGAGTTTTCTATAGGATGACATAATTATGTTGAAAACTTGTTGAAAAGATTTAATACCATCCAAGCATATTAAAAGTAATAAAGAAAATAACGTTTTGCAAGAAAAATATACTAAGATCATTAGTATAATGTTCTCAATAAATCATACTAAACTTGATAACAACTTAGCATTTCATCATTTTCTATATTTAAAAACTATGAATTGACCCTATTTCTTAAACAATTATTAAAATATATTGATCTTTTATGCAATTATTAAAATACCCTTATGTTTATGAGAATTTAAATTACGGGATTTTATCAGTTTCAATTAACAGACTAGACAAAATAATGCTTCTTCCTTCTTCATCAGGTAAGCCACGTTTTTCCTCTTATATTTTTTTTACTTTTGTTCTTTGTCAATTTCTTTCTGCTTATTCAATCCTTTTTTCGAATGAAAAATGGAGAAAAGTCCATAAACATCATGATTTTTATGCTTCAAGAATTACAGATTTATTGGGAGCATCATTTTTTAATGTTGATTTTACCAGAAATTTTATTGTTTTCTAATTTAAGGCATCTAATTTAGGATGCAGGGAATTCCAGAAAAAAAAATGAGTTGAGTTATTCGTATCAAAATTAGTAATTAATAAAAGGATTTGCTGGAACATCAATCTCCAATACCTAGTCCAATTCCCAAGAAGAAGATGACCAAACACTTTTATACTTCACGCCAGATTCATAATTCGCGAGATGACCAACCCTACTAATGTCGCAAAACCCATTAGAAGTGATATTACATAGATTTATCAACACCGTATAGCGTTCCTGTGAGGCACCGTTGTGTTCGTTCGGGGGCACTCCAATACTAAAATCAGTAATGTTCTTCAAAGAATAAACTATAATCACAAGTAGAGTTTTTAGAAAGTGTGTAAGTGTACCTTTTGACATCGTACTACTGAGGTATTTATATAGGTTTGAGTGATAACCGTAATAACCCGCCTTTGATGCCTTTAATGCAAAGTAATACCTTTTTAATGTGTTTTAACTCTGACTATAACCTCTGAGCTTTTAAAGTATTTAAGGTATTATTAATGCTTGTTTAATGATAGTGAGCTTCGTTGTATACCTGCTTAGTTTTCCATCCCGGCGGATCGCCACGCGGGGCGGATCCCATATTTCTCTTCTCGGCGGATCTCGGGATGGACCCATAGTACGCCACCATATTTCCAGCTATACGCCATATATTCCAAGGAGGCGGATCTTATCCTGTCTTTTCTCCTTTCTGGTCTTCCCTTGGGGGAATATTCTCTACATGATCCTTCATGTTTTACGACGAATGTTATCAAAACCCCCCTAAAAGGTCTTTTAAGCTCTTCAGGGCTTTTCAGCTTCTCCGCATGCCGATGACATTTATTGCACCTGACAGGCGCCCTTATCCATGCCAATGATGTGTTCATAGGTGGCAGTTCCTGACACGGACTCCAAAACTATTTATTTTGCTTAATAAAGACACTCTTCCTCTTACTTCTTCATTTTCTCCTGTTTCGATCAATGTTTTGAAAACCAGACCGGACATTGAACCGGTGAGACAACTGGTTCAAGGTTCAATAGGTTCAACCGGATAACCAAAAAAAACAATATATATATATATATATATATAAAATAAAATCCTGTTTCATTGAACATAAAATTAAAATTTTCATACATATAAATAAACAGTTCTTAAGTTAACATACTAATTAAAGATTAAAAATTCACACATATAATATAAAAATTCACACATCAATAACCAATCCTTAATTTAACACATTAATTAAAAATTCACACATCTAAAATCAAACTCATAGTTTAACACAATACTTAAGATTAAAATTAAATTAATTAACACCAATCATTCCTTTCTAGCCAACATCACTATTCACATGAAATTAACACCACACCATTATAGAGCTTGGAGAATGAACATTGAGGCTACTTTACAATCTCATCGATTGTTTGATCATATGATCAGTGATGCACCGTCATCGCCAATGTATATTCCTCGAATCCCCTATTCAACAGATGTTTATGATGTTGTTCCTGTTGGTCCCGTGTGATTAGTTCCAGGGGGGGGTTAGGAACTAATGTAACTTTTTCGCTTAGTTGCTGACTTAATTTAATTCTTTAAACAACTTTACTCAGTTTAGGTCAGCAAGGTTGAGCGCGATGCAAGGCAGCTTTAGTCAGAGGCTGACTAGAACTGTTTTACTTGTGAGTTGAGAATTAACACTTAAGGCCAGCTTCCAACTCAGCACTCAGATTACTCAGTGTCAGCTTTGTTGGGGTTTAGTGTCCTATAGACAATTGTTCTAGGATACAAACTTAATGTAAATGAATTGTTCTTTATATCATTTGTTTAATGAGATACTAGTCGAAAACCCGTGCGTTGCACGGGATACAAAACTTTTATATAATTTAAATAAATAAATAAATTAACATATTTATTTTAAGTAATTTTATATCATGCTATGAGAAATTTGTATATTATGTATATTTGAAATTAATATATATTTTTTATTGATAATTCAAATAAAATCAAATTAATTATGAAAATAATTGATTAATGTTTTTTTATAGAATTTTAACTAAAGGTGAATGATTTATTTATTTTTACAAAATTCAATGATTTATACTTTTTAGTAATTTTAATATATTTTCATATTTTCTTATAACTGGAATTCTATGAAACAATAATAATAAAATATGAGATTAATTAAGAAATATATTAGAATATAATAATTGACTACTTTTTTATAGAATTTTAACTAAAGATGAATGATTTATTTATTTTTACAAAATTCAATGATTTGTACTTTTTAGGAATTTTAATACATTTTCATATTCCAAATATTCTGTGAAACAATAATAATAAAATAGCAGATTAATTCAGAAATATATTAGAATATAATAAAAAACCAAAAATTGAATTAAACTATAATTAAAATTAAATATTATACTTACGATACAAAAGAATTACAATATAGGTTAAACAAAAATTGAATTAAACTACAATTAAAATTAAATGTTATATCTACGATACAAAAAAAATTACAATCTATGTTAAAATGGAAGCAACATCAATATATTATTCTATAAACTATTACAATCAATATTTTTCTAATGTTGCATATTAATAAACTTTATCAATTATCTCAAAAAAAAAGAAAATTTATCAATTCAATATGTTACATATAAAAAAAATAAAATTCGTAAGAATTAGTCACAAATTCATCTTGATGATAATTATTTTGGTTGATGGAATTTCATGATCACCAAGTATTTGAATTCAATTATTCATTCTGCTACAATAACTCAATATATCTAATTGAATCAGTTTAAGATGATGATTTCTCTTATTTTCATCTCGTAATATCTCATCAAGACATTCGATCAATTTGTTCTTCATTCTTTCACTATATAGAGTATCAGCCATACTCGCAGATATCACTTATTTGACTTCATTAATATTTTCTAATAATTATATATTATTGAATTTTGTAAGTAAGAAAAGAATTGAAAAAAAAATGAAGGGACGAAAAAGATAATTAGGAGAGAACCATCTTCCTCTCGGGGGTTTTTTTTTTAAAATAAGAGAGAATATCGAGACATAAGCGTATAAAGAGGAGAGTGAAAATATTTTTTGCCCATTAATTAAACATTTTATTTTTTCTTAATGAAGTATTAAGTCCATAAATTAATTTTAGTTAAATAGAATTAAATCGCAATTGTAACCACTCAGTACAAAAAAAACGTTTTATAATTAATATGTGAAATTAATTATATTAATTAGAATCATTATGCTCAACATTTGAGAATTTGAAGAGATTCAAATAATAATATTTTCTTAATTAATATTTTTCAATAATTTGTCCTATGATCATATTTCATTTTCATCTGTTAAAAACTCTTGAAATACTAACAATTTTGTACGAACCATAATATAATAGTTAAAAATTATATAAGCCAATGTTGCAAAAGCAATTATCTCAATATCCATAATTAATGTACATTTTTAGGATTTTGAGCATCAAAATTTATTTTTATTTACCTTGATTTTGAATTCGTATCTAGCATAATCCACATTCTTCAAGAATAAACATCTTATCAAGCGTATTAGACGTTTACAATCTCCTTGTCTAGAAAATTGGGAAAAAAATAACTTCTTGATAATAATAATAATATAACATAATTTATATTGAAATAAACTTCATTGTAAGTATAATATTCCAATATCTCTTTAATAATTTATTTAATATGTCTCAAACTTCAATGAACATCTATCGTGTGAAACTTTATATCTATTTGTACTAAAATGCATAAAAATAAAAAATACAATCCATATCAATTAGCTAAACTCAAACTAAAAAATTGAGTGGATTTCAACATGTTCCGAATTAGAAAAATTAATCCAACTTCAATTAAAACTAAAAATCGAGTTCATAAAAAGCCGAAAATCTAAATTTTAGTTAGAGTTAACAATCAAAACGATAACACCTAGGAACATATACTAAAAAAGAATGCAAATATACAAAATCTTTATTTTAGTCATTTTGAAAAATAAATAAATAAAAAAGAAAACATGGATAAGGTAGCGAGAGGTATGGAATCTGGATAACGACAGAAATGGAATTTCATCTCTGAAAGATGAAACTATAACAACAATTGTTTAATAAAAATAAAACAACAGCACAATTAAGAAAGACAAAAATTGAGTTCATATAAAGCCGAAAATCTAAATTTTAGTTAAGAGTTAGCAATCGAAACGATAACACCTAGCAACATATACTAAAAAAGAATACAAATTTACAAAATCTTTATTTTAGTCATTTTGAGAAAAAAAGACAAATAAAAAAGAAAACATGGATAAGGTAGCGAGAGGTATGGAACCTGGGTAACGATAGAAATGAAATTTCATCTCTGAAAAATGAAACTATAACAACTATTGTTTAATAAAAAGAAAACAACAACACAATTGAGAACAAAAATAACTACAACATATGAAAAAAGATCGAATAATTACCTTGAGAAACATAAGAATTTCTTGTAATTTTTGACACTTTTGTGTTTTCCGGTTTTAGTTGTTCATGCATCTTCTATTTCTGTCGGATTTCTTCAATTGAAGCTATCAGTTTGGAAAAAAAGACAAATAAAAAAGAAAACATGGATAAGATAGCGAAAGGTATAGAACCTGGGTAACAACAGAAATGAATCTGAAAGATGAAACTATAACAACTATTGTTTAATAAAAATAAAACAACAACATAATTGAGAAACAAAATAACTACAACATATGAAAAAAATCGAATATTTACCTTCAGAAATATAATACTATCTATCGTGATCAATGAATATAATGGTGGAATACTATCTATCATGCTTTATATAGAACTTTATTTGTGACTTTTGGATTTCCTTTGCTTTGTGTTTTTTCATCTTCCCGTAACTCTTGCTTTCTTTTATTATTTTAATTAATAGGCTAGTAATTATTTAATATATTATAAATATAAATTTGTTATTTTTAATTAATTAAATATTTTTAATCTGATTTTTTACTACGTTGACAACTCATCAAAAAGACCTCTAAAACAATTCTTCTCATTTCTCTCTGCTTCCGTAATTATATATAGTATAGATATGTTTTATAACTATATAAAGGCAATCCCTTTTAAGCACTAAATAAAGTCTAATAAAAGGAAATCCGTAAGTTTATTTAAAGTGATTATAAAGTGTTCATACAAGCATGAAGTGAGACAAAACTTTATAGTAAACTGATAAACTTAAAACCACCCCAAGTCAAGTGATATGTTTGGGATTGACATATCACTGTTGAGACTTGTATGTAACAATGTCTTCTGTCCGACAGAAAGCTGATCTCACAAGCTTCATATATACAGATATCTGGACAGTTACATAGATCCGATGAAACGTTGTTCATTAGGATTGGGGATCCGATTTGAGATAACAGGATGGGTAGATTCATCCTTGTCACCTGTTCATCTCATTGGTATTAATAGGTATAACTAATCCTCAGACTCAAAGGAATATTAATTGGTATTCTGGATTACGGAATGTGATGCTTTGACTCTGGTGTAACACGATCCTTAACAGAGATGACTCTGGGGTGTGAACAGTAGACGTTGGGTATCACAGGAAGTAATTGCGGAGTCGTTATATATTGGATTGAGCATTTATCACTCCCGATAAATGGGAGATACATCCATGGATCGCTTGTGGAAGACTTGACTCTAAATCCTTGCAAGGTGATAGCTTAAGAGTAAGAAATACAAATATCACTTAACCTATCTTTTTGAGTTGACTCGGCCTGTACAAGTAAAACGAACGTCTCGCTATATGTGACTTGACATCACCCATAGTCATAAGATTCAGTTCAAGGATGTAGTTGATAAAGGATCGAATTATACTGTAACTAATACGGAAAGGTTAACGACAGAATCAACTTGTCTTCTTATAGCTCTGGGGGAATGATTACGGACTTGCTAATCACATACTCTGTACATCATTCCGTTATGCAAAGATTAAATATAATTCTTTGAAAATTAATTTAATAACGTTGCATACGGCTAGAAGCAATAAGAACCTAATGGATCACACATAAGACTTGGAACCTAAAAGAGAGATAGATGTTAATTAATTGATGGAAGCCCAATTGAGCCCAATAAGGCCCATGGACATAATGGGGTCGAAATTCATGTAGTGATATACATGAATAATTAATTTGATTTTGTTAATCCTAATTAGATTAGGAATATGAATTAAATTAATTAAGAGATAATTAAGTTAAGAGTTTTAATTAGATTAATATACTCCTATTATTATCCAATAAGGTTATTATTATTATCCTTAATATATTAGATATATAATGAGATAATAATTAGGAATTCTATTCCGAATTGAATTCCTATTCAGTAACCTAATTTTATCTAACTAGGGATTAGATACAAGAGATTATAAATACCCATTCCCTTGAGGTTTTCGAAACCCAAGCAAGCCATACCCTACTTGTGATTTTCGAAATTCACCTAGTCCAAGAGAGAGAAAATTCGACACCCCTAGTTCGAGGACGAGATTTCTCTACGGCTTCGTTTGATCAATTAATCTTCATCTATTTCTTTTATCCTTGATCTTGTGTTGATTAATTAGAGGCAATCTAATTTGGTTGCTATTCAACGGTTGATACTAAATTAATCTTCCCGTGTTTTATTTCGTGTTTGGGAACTTGAAGAAGAAAAACAAACAAAAGGGAGAAATTCGTTTTACTACTCCTACATCAGGCCAGTTCACGATTTCGCGGATTCCCGGAGATTGAACCGTCGGATCGTCGCGATTTTTGGACAGGAGCTTCTAGACATATTCTTCCACGTTTCCACCGAAGGGATTGTCGTTCGGAGGTTAGGAAGGTCTGTTTAGGATAGGGGCAGATTGATAGACAGTTTCTATCTCTTTTGAAGTTGTGGGCACTTCATTAACAATGGTAGATTGATCATCAAGAGGTAATTCTTCTTATCCCTCTTTCTATGAAATAAAGGTTAACGGATCTTGTGGTTTATGGAAATAGGTTAAAATTTTTATATTTCCGCTGCTGTACCTTAGCCTAATTTCCAACACACGATTCAACAGCACCTTTCAGATTAGCAAGATGCTGCTTCATTCTATTGATGCCACCACCAGATATACGCTTATCACAAAAACAACACACCAAAACTTTCTTTTTTCCATCAGTTATTACGTTAGCAACATATTTCCATACCACATCTGTCTTCCTCCTAACGTTTAGTCCTTCTGGATTACTTTTATCCGTAGATTCCTTAATGTTTTGTGTTGATTGGGATCCATTAGTTTCCATTTTATAGAACTATCCTGCAAATAAAGTAGGATCATTATATATTTGATAATTTTTTATCTAATGTAATTAAGAAGAAAGCATAACAGTACCTCATCCCATGTTTAATTTTAAGATGTATATATATATGTATAATTAATTTCCACATTTATTTCTATCCATTAATGCCTCTTAGAATATGCTATAATTTTTCAACCCATATAAATATTATTACTATAGTTTATCTCAACACTACTACCATATATTAAAAACAATAATTGAAAATATTCTAGAGAGTTGGGGAAAAGAAAGTGCAGGAAAAAACTAAGAAAAGAACAACTCATTTAGAGTTTGAAGGATTCATTAATTAATGTGGTAGAAACAGATAATATATATATATAACACATACCAAGTACAAACAACAAATAACTAAGTATATAACACATACCAAGTACATACCAAGTACAAACAACAAATAACTAATGTCATCATTTCCTCCTATTAGTCTTAATGCTTTCCTCATTTTCTACTTCTTCTTTCGAAAGAACTCTTGACCTGGATTCGAGACCTCCTAGGGTGCCTTTATCCTTTACAATTCCTGTTGTAGCCATGGAGGCCCATAATCTTCCATCTGGGGAGGAAGCTAGTTCCTCTGTCCCTAAAAAGAAAGGGATAAAACCCCCAAAAATGGAGGTAACTTCCTCCAATTTTGACCTTACCCTTTTGGTGACGCTTTAGTCCCTCTATTCTTGGCTTCGGGCAGCCACCTGTTTAATTCCTACGCCTTATCAGAGGCCCGCTTCCCCTCCCAAATGTTACTTTGCTATATACCAGAGCCACGTGGAGAGGGGTTTTAGCTATCCGGTCCCCAAGATAATTGGGGACATTCTTGAGTTTTTTTAACATTCCTATCTACCAATTACACCCAAATGGATGGCTCAATTTAGTGTTAGACACATATTTAGCAGCGAATTTAGGTTTAGTTTTGAGCCCTCGTATTTTTCGAACTCTTCATACCATGTCTAAACGGGGAATGGAGAGTCATATCACCTTTTCTAAATTGAAGGGGTATTCGCCCTTCCATAGCAAAATGTCAAACATTCACTATTGGGAACAAAGGTTCTTTTTTGTTAAGATAGCGGAGGGCGTACCTTTAGGTTTTCCTTCTGGATGGAATTATAACCCGAAAGAGCGGGCGAATCGGAGTTATACCCTCAATCAGGAGTAGAAAGATACTTTACGGATCCTTCGATCCATCAAGTATGACTTCTGGGCGTATGACCAAGCCCTTGGTAACACTACAAAATAGGGAGATCCACTATACTTCCTTCAAAGGTATCTATCTATTTATTGATCTGCCTTTTTGACTTACTATTGTTTTTTCCTTTACCCATTCTTGCAGGGGGAGGATTAACGCCAAATATATTATTACAGAGAAGCGGAAGCTTCAAGCCGCCTAAAAGGCTCAAGAGAAGGTGAATGCGGCTCTCAGCAAGCAAGAAGGAAAATGCCCCACGATCGAGGTTCAGACTCAGCCTCTCCCAAAAAGGTCCAAGACCGATGGTACTGTTCAGAGGAAGGCCATGCAAGCTGGTCCAAGACCGATGGTACTGTTTAGAGGAAGGCCATGCAAGGTGGCGAATCAGATCAGTTGGTGATCCCAATGAAGACTTCAAAAGTTTCGTTGTTCTCTTCTGCTTTTTAAGCTTTGATTTGTTCCTTTGTGAATTTTCAGTCTTCAAAGGCAGACCTTGGCGGTTATTGGGTGGCTACTCACGGTCTAGAGCTGGTTCTCGCCTCTGACTTGGTGATGAACGACATTGAAGAGGCCATTGGCAAGATTCCCAATGTTTTGGAGATAAGAGCTAAGTACAAGACTGCCACTCACCTTAAAATGATCAAGGGTCGGGCTTTAGCGGTACATGACTTATCTTGAACTCATTGATTTTGACTACCTTAATCTTCTTCTTTTGACTTACTATTTTCCTTTGATCCAGACCATTGATCATGTCAACGCTGTTGAGGCGAACATCGCTATAAACGCGGTGAACGAAGCCCGCCTTAAGGAACTAGAAAGTGAACCGTCCATAGCTAGATCTGATGCTCAGGTGGCCAGCGCTCTGGCGGATGGCTTGAAGCCGAAGATTACTCAGCTGGAAGCTGATCTGGAGCAAAAGACAGCGAAAACCATCAAGTTGTCTGATGACTTGAAGGCAGAGCAAGATAGGCGAGAGAGGGATTGGGAACATTTGGAGGAGGCGTGTGGGCTCCACGCCTATTACTACGACGAACGCATCGTGGCGGCTCTCATGAGGGATTTTCCGAATTCTAGGATCGATGACCCTGAGGTAGAAGTGCCTTCCGAAAATGAGGCCTTCCATTATGCTTCTTTGAAGAACGCAAAGGCAGTTATTTACTAGGAAGCACTTGCCCCTTCTGCTGCTCCAGCGAAGAAGAGCGAGGGGGTCATCGATCTGGAGGATGCAGTTCTTGATGCGGAGGCTCAAGATAATTCAAAGGGTGATAGCGCAAAAACTGGCGATGCTCTACTCGAGGCAGACCCCCATACGGAAGGTCAACATGATTCAATCATCGAGCCCGCCGAAAAAGCTCTTGAAGTTGCCCCAGATGTTTCCACTCCCAATGACAAGATCGAAGACCTTACCGTTTAGCTTGCGCTTTTAAGGCTTTATCCATTTTTGTATAAAAATGCTACAATATTTTTCGCAAGTTGTTACACTTTTATTTTATATTCCCTTGCTTTTTAAGAAGGTTCTTCTTTTTTTTTCTGCGTGTTTCAAGGATGCATGTTTATGCTTTTAAGTGTTTAAACTTTTTCGCCAAATCATGCTTTTTTTTAGCCTTCATGGGAAGAGATCTTTAAGTGTTTAAACTTTTTCGCCAAATCATGCTTTTTATGATCCTTCATGGGAAGAGATATTTAAGTGTTTAAACTTATTCCACCGAATTATATGCTTTTGATCTTTTTTAGAAAAGATATCTTAAGTGTTTAAACTTATTCCACCGGATCCCGGGGTAAGTGGCCAGCCATCCCCCAGTAAGCTTGCGATAAGCTTTTAAGGATTTCCTTTAAATAGGATGTATCCGCCATTTAGTAGGATTTTTAATGTCCACTTTGCGGGGAAGTGAGTCTATCCGTTGCGGGACTTTTTAATTGGAAGGGACTTTTGTAAGATTTCTTCGCGGGGAAGAGAATATGCCCTATGGAGGGACTTTGTATAAAATTTCTTTACGGGAAAGAGGATCTGAATCTATGCCTTCCCTCTTGGTAAGAAGACATTTATGTATTATACGTCAAAAAAGAAACATTCATACAAAGAATTTATTAATCAAAAGTAATTTATTTATTGAGCAAGAAATGGCTTGCCTTTATTACAACGGCGAACGACCTCTCTTGTGAGCCTCATTAAAACCTTATAACAAGAAAAAACCCATTGGGAAAAAATCTTGTTCTAAGAAAAAAGAGTACTCAAGGCCTTTGTATTGCATTCTACTTTTGAAAGTATTTGCGGAGGTTCTGGATATTCCAGGTTCTTGGTACCTCCTTTCCATCCATTTCTTCTAGCTTTAAGGTGGCGGCTCCGATCTTAACTGCTACACGGTATGGACCCGTCCAGGTTACGCCCAACTTTCCCTTCCCATCTGCTGATTGAATTTTGTCCGCCTTTCTTAAGACTAAATGTCCTTTATTTAATTCCATCAGTCTAGCATTTTTGTTGTGATAGGAGGTGATTCGTTGTTTATAGGCGGTGATTCGAGTAGAAGCCTTGTCTCTTTTTATTTCAAGATCATCCAGACTCTTTCTGAGCCTTTCGCCATTCTGTTGTTCACAATAAAAGGAGACCCGCCCACTCGGATTTTTAATTTCAATGGGAAGGACTGCTTCAACTTCGTAAGTGAGGGAAAATGGTGTCTCTCTAGTTGCCACCCTGGGAGTTGTCCTGTACGCCCATAAAACTGACATCAGCTCATCCGCCAAGCACTTTTTCTTTTCTCCCAATTTTTTATTGATTCCCTTGACAAAGGTTCGGTTTGTGACCTCAGTCATGCCGTTGGACTATGGGTAATAAACGAAGGTGAAGTTGTTGGTGATTCCCTAATCTGAGCAATATTTTTTGAACTCTTCACAGTTAAACTGCGTCCCATTGTCTATAACAATTGTGTGTGGTAAGTCGAATCTTCCGATAATGTTGTCATGGAGAAAGTCGATCATTCGCCTAGCTGTAATAACAGAGACAGGTTCGGCTTCCGCCCACTTGGTGAAATGATCCACTACCACTATCACAAACTTATATTGTCTCTTGGTGGTCGGGAAGGGTCCCACTATATCGATGCCCCAAGTGGCGAATGTCCAACCTTCCACAATCGGCCTTTGAAGGGCTTTGTGGAAATGTGTTTCATTTGCATGGATCTGACAACTGTGGCACTCTTCTACTAGTTTTCTAGTGTCTCTCTCCGCCGTGGGCCAATAACATCCTGCCAATCTTGATTTTCTAAAGATTGTAGCATGTGCCTCAATTGCCCCACATATTCTTTCGTGCAATTCTCGCAAAACATCATGTCCTTCCTCCATGGCTATGCATTTTAACCATGGTTGGCTAAATGATTTTCTGTACAACTGATCCTCCATAATAGCATAATGGGCGGCTTTCTTGACCACCTTTTTGGCTTGGTTTTTGTCTTCAGGCAAAATACCTTCCTCCAAGTATTTGACTAAGGCTGCTCTCTAGTCGTTTTGGGGTAATTGGATGATCTCCACTTCCGCCCTATCAAATGCCGATTTCATCTTGATTGTAAAGGGGCACGTTAGGTCTTGCCATTGGTTCTTGCTTGAGGCTATTTCAGCCAGATGATCCGCCTCAGTGTTTGATTCTCGCGGGATATGTACTATTTCCCACTTTACGTCTTTGCCCTCCAGTATAGACAAAATATGTTTTGCCTTTTCCACATATTTCACCAGGGTTTCATCTTTGACATGGAAATTTTTCATTATTTGGTTCACCATTATCTTTGAATCACTGTATATCACCACATGTTCTGGGACAACCTCCTTTAACAATTGTAATCCTAAGATCAGAGCTTCGTATTCTGCTGCATTATTAGTTACGGAGAAATCTAGTTTAGCCACATAACAAACTCGGACGTATTCCGACCCTTTTATCACTACTCCCACTCCTGCCCCTTCCTCCGAAGAGGCTCCATCCGTATGCATTGTCCAATCCTCCTTTTGGACTTTTGGTGAATTTGTGAATTCCTCCGTGAACTCGTTAACAAAATCTGCCAAAATTTGGCTTTTCAATGCTATCCTTCCCTCATACCGAATGTCGAATTCTCCAAGCCGTATGGACCATTCCATCAACCTTCCGGATGTTTCTGGGCGTTGCAACACCTTTCTCATTGGTATACCTGTTCGCACTACGATGGTGTGTGCTTGAAAATATGGACGCAGACGGATGGAAGTAACTACCACCACCAATGCCATCTTGTCTAGCTTTGAGTATCTCGTTTCATCATCTTTTAACACCTTACTCACTTAATATATAGGATATTGTTGTCCTTCTTCTTTACAAATTATCACTGTACACACCACCTTTTCTGTGACTGATACGTACAAATAAAGGTCCTCCTCTTTGATTGGTCTACTCATCAACGGCGGCTTGGATAAGAACTCCTTAATTCCTTCGAAGGCTTGTTGACAATCTTCATTCCAACCAAACGATTTTTGTTTATTGATCACTTCATAGAAGGGGAGGCACCGCCTAGCAAAACAAGATATGAATCTTCCCAAAGCTATGATCCGCCCGTTCAAGCGCTGTACTTCTCGAAGATTTTTCGGCGACTTCATTTCTAATACTGCCTTTATTTTTTATGGATTGGCAGTGACTCCCTCGCGATTGATGATGTAACCCAAAAATTTGCCAGATGTTGCTCCGAACGTACATTTCTCTGGGTTGAGCTTAATGTTGTGGGTTTTTAACACATCCAACACTTCCCTAATATCTATTGCATGCTCCCTCATGGTTTTGCTCTTGATGATCATGTCATCAATGTATATTGAGAAATTATCGCCTCTTTTATCTTCCAAAATTTTATTCATCATACGTTGATATGTGGCCTCTGCATTTTTTAGGCCGAAAGGCATCACCTTAAAACAATAAGTGGCCTGATGCGTAATGAATGACGTCTTAATCCTATCTTCAGGATGCATGGGTATTTGGTGGTAACTGGATTTTGTTGGGGTTTAGTGTCCTATAGACAATTGTTCTAGGATACAAACTTAATATAAATGAATTGTTCTTTATATCATTTGTTTTAATGAGATATATGTTTTATAACTATATAAAGGCAATCCCTTTTAAGCACTAAATAAAGTCTAATAAAAGGAAATCCGTAAGTTTATTTAAAGTGATTATAAAGTGTTCATATAAGCATGAAGTGAGACAAAACTTTATAATAAACTAATAAACTTAAAACCACCCCAAGTCAAGTGATATGTTTAGGATTGATATATCACTGTTGAGACTTGCATGTAACAATGTCTTCTGTCCGACAGAAAGCTGATCTCACAAGCTTCATATATACAGATATCTGGACAGTTACATGGATCCGATGAAAAGTAGTTCATTAGGATTGGGGATCCGATTTGAGATAACAGGATGGGTAGATTCATCCTTGTCACCTGTTCATCTCATTGGTATTAATAGGTATAACTAATCCTCAAACTCAAAGGAATATTAATTGGTATTCTGGATTACGGAATGTGATGCTTTGACTCTGGCGTAACACGATCCTTAACAGAGATGACTCTGGGGTGTGAACAGTAGAAGTTGGGTATCAGAAGAAGTGATTGCGGGATCGTTATATATTGGATTGAGCATTTATCACTCCCGATAAATGGGAGATACATCCAAGGATCGCTTGTGGAAGACTCGACTCTAAATCCTTGCAAGGTGATAGCTTAAGACTTGAAATACAGATTTCACTTAACCTATCTATTTGAGTTGACTCGACCTGTACAAGTAAAACGAACGTCTCGCTATATGTGACTTGACATCATCCATAGTCATAAGATTCAGTTCAAGGATGTAGTTGATAAAGGATCGAATTATACTGTAACTAATACGGAAAGGTTAACGACAGAATCAACCTGTCTTCTTATAGCTCTGGGGGAATGATTACGGACTTGCTAATCACATACTCTGTACATCATTCCGTTATGCAAAGATTAAATATAATTCTTTGAAAATTATTTAATAACGTTGCATACGGCTAGAAGCAATAAGAACCTAATGGGTCACACATAAGACTTGGAACCTAAAAGAGAGATAGATGTTAATTAATTGATGGAAGCCCAATTGAGCCCAATAAGGCCCATGGACCAAGGGGGGTCGAAATTCATGTAGTAAAATACATGAATAATTAATTTGATTTTGTTAATCCTAATTAGATTAGGATTATGAATTAAATTAATTAAGAGATAAATAAGTTAGGAGTTTTAATTAGATTATAATACTCCTATTATTATCCAATAAGGTTATTATTATTATTATCCTTGATATATTAGATATATAATGAGATAATAATTAGGAATTCTATTCCGAATTGAATTCCTATTCAGTAACCTAATTCTATCTAACTAGGGATTAGATACAAGAGATTATAAATACCCCCTCCCTTAGGATTTTCGAAATCCACTAGTGCAAACCCTAGAGTGATTTTCGAAATCCCCTATAGTGCAAGAGAGAGAAAATTTCGACACCCCCAGTTCGAGGACGAGATTTTCTACGGCTTCCTTCCGATCAATTGATTTCATCTATTTCTTTTATCCTTGATCTTGTGTTGATTAATTAGAGGCAATCTACTTTGGTTGCTATTCAACGGTTGATTCTAAATTAAACTTCCCGTGTTTTATTTCGTGTTTGGAAACTCGGAGAAGAGTTGTGGGCACTTCATTAACAACGGTAGATTGATCATCAAAAGGTAATTCTTCTTATCCCTCTTTATATGAAATAACGATTAACGGATCCTAGGGTTAATGGAAATAGGTTAAAAATTTTATATTTCCGCTGCTATACCTTAGCCTAATTTCCAACAGTGGTATCAGAGCCATCGTTAAATCCGTTATTTCATATATGAAAATTTAGAAATTTTTCAATAGGATTGAATAAATATTTATAGTTAGGATTAATTAACAAATTATTTTGATTAATTAATTCTAAAGATAAATAAGTTTTAATTAATTGTTAATTAAAATAGATTATGCATATGTTCCTAATTATTTTGGTTGATAATCATTATAACGAAATCTATTAGTTTTATAGTTAGATTGATAAAATTAGTTTTATTAATTCTAAAGATAAACCGGAAATCTATAGTAGATTTTCCTATTTTCTGAAAATCATTTTAAAACCGTTTTAGAACTGATATATATATATATATATTTAAAATTGTTATTATAAAAAAAATAAATAAATACGACAGCAGCCCGAGTCGCGCCTCGCGGCGCGACTGGCCGCTGTCGCGCGGCTGCTGCCGGCCGCTGCCGTAAGGCAGCGGCGGTTCAGCCGCCCTAGGGCTGCTGCCAATCGGCAGCAGCCCACTCTCGGGCCCGGCCCGAGACCCACTTGAATTTTAAATTGTTTAAAATCGGTTTTTATATTTAAATATATATGTTTCAGAAATTGATAGTTTTCTGTTTTGATTATCGAGTGAAAATTTGTTTAAAAGTTTGTTTTACCAATTTGTAAATCAAAATGTTAAATGAATTAAAATCAAAATAATTGGGACGTGCATAATTAAAGTTTTGTATAGTTATATTAATCTAAAAATTAATATAAAAGGATACGAAACTATTAGAAGTAAAATTGGATGAAAGTTAATTTGATAAGTTAATGTGATTAACATAAATATTACATAAGATAGTTATGTAATCAACCAATTAAATTTACTTAATTGAGTCTATGCATGTTTGGAGTTATGGACATATTTGGACCATCTTTTAGTCTTTTGGTATTTTTGAAATAGGGCCTGCGAGTCCTGCCTTTCTACTATCTATTGTAATTTCTCCTCTCATCTGATTCCCTTCAATTCAATTGAAGTTTTCTTTAGTAGTATAGAAATTAATATGTAATTTCAAGGCGCCATGGAGAAGACGGAGGACCTAAAGAGAAATATGTAATAGTTAGTATTTCCTTAGGTTTGCCCTTTTATTCCGTCTCTGGCTCGACGGAATAATTTAGATGATATGTCCATAACGCCAATGTATGTGAATGTATGTATCTGATGTATGCTAAAGCAAATCATGACTAAGTTATATTATGAGACCTAAAATAAAATCGCTCATTAAAAAGTTAAGTAAATAAACAAGTTATTAAAATCGGTTGCCCCTCCCTAATATTATAATTCAGCCGGCAGTACTGGGGGCCTTTGGGTTGTTGAGCAAACTCAAGCTCGGGGTCTTACGGTAACACCTGAATTATCGAAAATTACTTTTCATGAATATGGGGTAATACTTAAATTAGATTATGATAATTGGATGAGCAAACTCATGTTGTCATAAACTAATGGGCAAGATGGTTGGGATTAATGTGAATAGCATATTAGTTACTAATGTGGTTAGTAACCCAATAACCTAGGAATCGCATTAAAGATGTGATTGATTACATGAATCTACCTAACGAATGAGACTAGCTTGTTGAGCAAACTCAAGGCGAAATCTCAGGAGTTAGGATCCTAGCTCACTAAAGGATTTGTGAAATTCTTCGAATTAATATGGAGGGCTATTAATTTGGCAAAATAGTGGGAGCAATCTAAAATAAACAAAAGGCCTATAATTTTAGATTGATATACTTTAAGCAAATGAATGACATACATTTACTCTTTCTCACTCTCAGGTTTAATTAAACACACTCTTAAAATCATGACTAAAACCAATCTGCAAAACATTCTTACCGATAACAAATTGAATGGTTCAAACTTCACCGACTGGTTTCGTAACCTCAAAATTGTTTTGAAGTTCGATAAGATAGGGTATGTACTTGATACAACGATACCCCCTATCCCTGCTGATGATGCTCCCATTGAGGAAATTGATGCTTACCAGAAGCACAAGGCTGATGATGATCATGCCGGATGCATCATACTTGCATCGATGACACCGGAATTACAAAGGCAACTACATTCAGATATGGATGCTTATTCCATGGTCAAGCACCTAAAAGAGTTATTTGTGAATGAAACTCGGTGCGAGCGCTTCGAAATAACAAAGGAGTTATATAAAAGCAAGATGCAGGTGGGCACATCTATAATGGCACATTGTGCCAAGATGATCAGCCTTATCACCAAGTTTTCTAGTATTGGAGATGCGATGGACCATGAACTAAGTGAAAACATAGTTCTTCAGTCCCTCCCCGAGACTTACTCACAGTTCATCATGAACTACCAAATGAGTGGCTTGCAAACCTCTCTTGTAGAGCTTGCACATATGCTCGAGTCAGTCGAGCCCATTATAAAAGAAAATGAGGAGATACTGGCCCTTGCTATTGAAGGATCAAGAAAAAGGAAAGGGATCTCTCCCAATCCAAACCATCTTGATAAAGGCAAGGAGGCTGTGCTCACCGAAACGAAGGGAAAGGAATTAAAGAAACCCAAAGGAAAGTGCCACTATTGTGGTGACTTGGGGCATTGGAAGAGGAACTGCATGGAGTACCTAACCTTCCACAAGAAGGAAAATGACGGTACTTCAACATCTAGTATGTTTTATATTGAAATTTCACAGTCTGAATCTTTTGGTACTTGATACCGGATGCAGCCTGAGGATATTCCAGGAATATCTAGAAATATTATTTCTATTAGCCGCCTTGTTGACGACGACTTTTCATATTTCAATAAAAGACAAACGTTGCAATTTTTATAGAGATTCGATCTTTTATTTTTCAGGAATATCACAAAATGGGATTTATGTGTTAGATGACAAAATTTCTATTTTCGCAATTGATACCAAAAGACATAAGCTAGATAATTCAACTTACTTGTGGCATTGTCGTTTAGGCCATATAAACAAAAGACGCATGCTTAAGCTACATCAAGATGGGCTTATAAATTCAATTGATCCTGAATCATTGGAAACATGCGAATCATGTTTAAAAGGTAAAATGACAAAGACACCCTTTAGCAATAAAGGTGAGCGTGTATCAGACACTCTAGGACTTATTCATTCAGATGTATGCGGTCCTATGTCAGTCCAAGCAAGAGGAGGATTCAGATTCTTCATAAGCTTCATAGATGACCATACCCGATATGGTTACATCTACTTGATGAAGCACAAATCAGAAGCTTTTGAGAAATTCAAATGCTTCAAGAATGAAGTAGAAAATCAATTAGGAAAGAAAATAAAGACGCTTCGATCTGATCGAGGTGGAGAATATCTTTCAGATGATTTTCTGAATTATCTAACTAAATGTGGGATATGCTCACGATGGACACCTCCCTATACACCACAACACAATGGTGTATCCGAGAGGAGAAACCGTACCCTACTAGATATGGTACGATCCATGATGAGCATGGCCTTACTTCCAAAGACGTTCTGGGGCTATGCCTTAGAAACTGCCCTCTTCACCCTAAACCGAGTACTAACTAAATCCGCTAGTTCCACACCATATGAATTGTTCGTTGGTAGGAAACCCGTGTTCTCATTCATGAGAGTTTGGGGTTGTTCAGCATTTGTCAAACGCATTGCGTCCGACAAACTAGATTCGAAATCTGATAAATGTTTCTTCATTGGATACCCTAAGGAAACTATGGGATATTACTTTTATCATCCAGATGATCAGAAAGTGATAGTATCCAAACACGCAACCTTCTTGGAGAAAGAGTTGCTCGAAGAAACACAAAAGGGAAGCGTGATTGAACTTGACGAAGTTCAAGAAGAAGAAACACCGACTGAAACAATAGAGGCGGTTGAGGTACCCGAAGTAGTCCCATTAGATGAGACTCCAGTGCCACCTATTCGTAGATCACAAAGAGTTCGTGAACTCCCAGTTAGATATGGTTTTCTAGTGGGAGATGATAATGAGGTTCCCGTGTTAGACGACGAACCCGAAAACTACAAAGAGGCTCTTACTAGTCCAGATTCTAAAGCATGGCTTGAGGCCATGGATTCTGAAATGGATTCCATGTATACTAACCAAGTGTGGACTTTGGTTGATCCACCCGAAGGGATAAAACCCATTGGGTGTAGATGGATCTTCAAAAAGAAGACAGACATGGATGGAAAGGTTAGCACCTACAAAGCTAGGTTAGTAGCGAAAGGATATCGTCAGAAGCAAGGAATTGATTATGACGAAACTTTCTCTCATGTGGCTATGTCCAAATCAATCAGAATCATGCTTTCTATTGCCGCTCACTACGCTTATGAGATTTGGCAAATGGATGTGAAAACAGCTTTCCTAAACGGAAACCTGCTTGAGGATGTATATATGATGCAACCTGAAGGTTTCATATCAAAGGATGCAAATAAAGTTTGCAAACTTCAGAGATCCATTTATGGACTCAAGCAAGCATCAAGAAGCTGGAATAAGCGTTTTGAGGAAACCATAAAACAATTTGGTTTCGAACAAAATTACGAAGAAGCTTGCATTTACAAGAAAGCAAGTGGGAGCTCTATAGCATTTCTCATACTATATGTGGACGATATATTATTAATGGGAAATGACATTGCTCTACTACAGTCGGTAAAAGTATGGTTATCTGGTAACTTCTCAATGAAAGACCTTGGTGAAGCAACTTATATACTTGGTATAAAGATCTACAGAGATAGATCGAGAAGACTGCTTAGTCTTTCACAGGCTACATACATTGAAAAGGTGCTAAATCGGTTTAGCATGCTTGAATCGAAACGAGGTAACTTACCCATGCTACATGGAGTAAAGTTAAACAATCATCAATGTCTTAAAACCGATGATGACAAAAGACGCATGGCTGTAGTCCCGTACGCCAGCGTAATCGGTTCGATTATGTATGCTATGCTATGCACTAGACCTGACGTAGCGTTCACGTTATCTGTAACGAGTCGTTACCAAGGAAATCCGGGAGACGAGCATTGGAATGCCGTCAAGAACATTCTTAAGTACTTGAGAAGAACTAAAGATATGTTCCTAGTGTACGGAGAAGGTGATCTGAAAATAGAAGGATTTTCAGACGCAAGTCATCTCACAGATGAGAATGATTTTAAATCCCAATCAGGATACCTGTTTATCTTGAATGGGGGCGCGGTCAGTTGGAAGAGTTCCAAGCAGGGAAGCGTAACTTTCTCTACGACCGAGTCAGAGTATATCGCAGCTGCGGAAGCAGCAAAAGAAGCGGTTTGGATAAGAAAGTTCATTACAGAACTTGGTGTGATGCCTGACATTGTAAATCCCATTACACTATATTGTGATAACAATGAGCCATTGCGCAAGCAAAGGAACCACGGTCTCATAATGCATCCAAGCATTACCTTAAGCGATACCACATCATAAGAGAGATTGTGGCTAAAGGAGATGTGAGAATAGAAAGAGTACCTATAGAGGACAACGTTGCAGATCCGTTGACAAAGCCTTTAACCCAGAGAGTACATGATCATCATTTAACTTCTACTGGGATAAGTTTTAGAAACAATTGGCTTTAGTCCAAGTGGGAGTATGTTGGGGTTTAGTGTCCTATAGACAATTGTTCTAGGATACAAACTTAATATAAATGAACTGTTCTTTATATCATTTGTTTTAATGAGATATATGTTTTATAACTATATAAAGGCAATCCCTTTTAAGCACTAAATAAAGTCTAATAAAAGGAAATCCGTAAGTTTATTTAAAGTGATTATAAAGTGTTCATACAAGCATGAAGTGAGACAAAACTTTATAATAAACTAATAAACTTAAAACCACCCCAGGTCAAGTGATATGTTTCGGATTGATATATCAATGTTGAGACTTGCATGTAACAATGTCTTCTGTCCGACAGAAAGCTGATCTCACAAGCTTCATATATACAGATATCTGGACAGTTACATGGATCCGATGAAAAGTAGTTCATTAGGATTGGGGATCCGATTTGAGATAACAGGATGGGTAGATTCATCATTGTCACCTGTTCATCTCATTGGTATTAATAGGTATAACTAATCCTCAGACTCAAAGGAATATTAATTGGTATTCTGGATTACGGAATGTGATGCTTTGACTCTGGTGTAACACGATCCTTAACAGAGATGACTCTGGGGTGTGAACAGTAGACGTTGGGTATCACAGGAAGTGATTGCGGGATCGTTACATATTGGATTGAGCATTTATCACTCCCGATAAATGGGAGATACATCCAAGGATCGCTTGTGGAAGACTCGACTCTAAATCCTTGCAAGGTGATAGCTTAAGACTTGAAATACAGATTTCACTTAACCTATCTATTTGAGTTGACTCGGCCTGTACAAGTAAAACGAACGTCTCGCTATATGTGACTTGACATCATCCATAGTCATAAGATTCAGTTCAAGGATGTAGTTGATAAAGGATCGAATTTTACTGTAACTAATACGGAAATGTTAACGACAGAATCAACCTGTCTTCTTACAGCTCTGGGGAATGATTACGGACTTCCTAATCACATACTCTGTACATCATTCCGTTATGCAAAGATTAAATATAATTCTTTGAAAATTATTTAATAACGTTGCATACGGCTAGAAGCAATAAGAACCTAATGGGTCACACATAAGACTTGGAACCTAAAAGAGAGATAGATGTTAATTAATTGATGGAAGCCCAATTGAGCCCAATAAGGCCCATGGACCAAGGGGGGGTCGAAATTCATGTAGTGAAATACATGAATAATTAATTTGATTTTGTTAATCCTAATTAGATTAGGATTATGAATTAAATTAATTAAGAGATAAATAAGTTAGGAGTTTTAATTAGATTATAATACTCCTATTATTATCCAATAAGGTTATTATTATTATCCTTGATATATTAGATATATAATGAGATAATAATTAGGAATTCTATTCCGAATTGAATTCCTATTCAGTAACCTAATTCTATCTAACTAGGGATTAGATACAAGAGATTATAAATACCCCCTCCCTTAGGATTTTCGAAATCCACTAGTGCAAACCCTAGAGTGATTTTCGAAATCCCCTATTGTGCAAGAGAGAGAAAATTTCGACACCCCCAGTTCGAGGAAGAGATTTTCTACGGCTTCCTTCCGATCAATTGATTTCATCTATTTCTTTTATCCTTGATCTTGTGTTGATTAATTAGAGGCAATCTACTTTGGTTGCTATTCAACGGTTGATTCTAAATTAATCTTCCCGTGTTTTATTTCGTGTTTGGAAACTCGGAGAAGAGTTGTGGGCACTTCATTAACAACGGTAGATTGATCATCAAAAGGTAATTCTTCTTATCCCTCTTTATATGAAATAACGATTAACGGATCCTAGGGTTAATAGAAATAGGTTAAAATTTTTATATTTCCGCTGCTATACCTTAGCCTAATTTCCAACAGATTTTACATTTGTGAAAGAATAGACTTCATGCCCCGCTGTTCCATCCACTAGAATATCAATGCACGGCAAGGGGTAGTTGTCCTTTGGGATGCTTTATTTAAATCCGTAAAATCAACACACATTTTGTAGACTCCTCTAGCTTTTTTGACTAGGACCACATTCTCCAGCCATTCAGTGTAAATTACCCCTTCTATTACATCTGCTTTTTTGAGCTTCGTGATCTCTTCTTCTATCGCCTTTTGTCTCTCTAGTCCTTGATTTCGCCTTTTTTGTGTGACAGGTGTAACTTCTTCCATTATGTTAAGCTTGTGAGTGATAAGGTCTGGGCTTACCCTTCTTAATATTTCATTATCCCCTGCAAAAACCTCTTGGTATTCAATAAGGGTTTGTATAATTGCTTCTTTGACCTGTAGCTGGAGCCCTGTCACAATTTTTACCCTTTTGCCTTCTAAAATAAGACACATCTCCGTATCTCCTAGGGTTGCAGTGTTCATATCTTGCTCATCCTGTTCTTCCTCATTTTCTTGTGGGCATATGGTTAGGGACGCCATGTATGTTTCTTGAGCTGTTTTTTTTGGCTCCCCCTGATCATTACCCCACATTTAGAAGTTGGCACGTACATAGTTAAATGGCGTATCGAGATTAAAGCTGCCGCCTCAGAAAGAAAGGGTCTTCCCAAGATAGCGTTATACACCAGCCGACCATCTAGGATGGTAAACTCTTGTTCCCTCTTCCAAGTCTGATCTCCATCCGTGATTTCGCATTCCAGCATCACCTGCCCTTTAGTTTGGACTATATGCCCAATTACCCCTTATGAACCCTTGGCTTGCGGCTTAGGCCTTCTTTTGCTTCGCTTATTCACCCTTTCCCGGCTTTCTTCCTACCTCGTTGGTACCACATTTAGGCCTTCTTTTGCCGTGCTTTCTGCTTCTCTGCCTGCCTATTCTTCCCTGTCAATTTTTAACCGCCAACTCTTACCGAACGAACAAATTATTAGTAGTGAACTAGTTACCTATTTCCATAGGCCCTATGACTGCTTTTCTAACTACTTGGTTTACCGATCCAAAACCTATCCTTTCTGGTAAAGGATTCAAACCCTATCTGGTTTACTTATTGGGGTAAAGACGTGGGCTTCAAAACCTAGTTTTGGGCTAATTACGTATTGAATACTCTATTTATAACCTTACTGCCTCTTATCTTAGGTACCAGCTTTCTTCCTACTTCTTAGGAACATGCTTTCCTTCCGCCCTTCTAGCAGCTTATTTACCCGTCCCTTCTGTAAATAACTTATCTGGCTAATCGTAATCACATTACACGAGCTCCCAGTGTCAATCATGACTCATCTCACATCCTAGCCTTCGATGTTCATCATGATTACCAAAGCATCGGCATGGGGGCCATTCGCCGAACCAATTTCTGCAAAAGGCTTATTAAGAGCCGCCTTATCTAAAGGACATGTTCTTGCTTTTTTAGTAAGCGGTTGATACCTTGGTCCGCCTGCAATAACATTAATCACCCCCTTGCTTTTATTTTTGGAACCCTCATTTTCTTTTCCTTCATTGTGTTTGTTTTGGACGAATCTATCAAGCACACCACGCTCGATTAATTTCTCGATCTATTTATCCAATGCAAAACATCGGTTAGTGTCATGGCCCTACCTTCTAAAAAACCTGCAATATGCTTTTGAATTTTTTCCCATTGGGATGTGTTCTCTTCCTTTCAGACCGGGGTACGTGATGTTCATTTGAATTTACTCTTCTCTAGTGTTAAGCCCAAAATATACCTAAAATATCATTAATATTTACATCAGATTTGCTTTGAAATCGTGCTGTTTATATCTATTTAGAGTACTTTTACGTTCGAATATGTTTCTTTCATGCAAGGTACCTAAATATTTGGTAAAATCCAAATAGGATTGAAAATGGGTCAAAAACGAAGGAAAAACCCTAAGTTACGAGCAAAAGACGAGGAAAATCAGCGCACCGAAACGAAGATGACGGAACGAAGTCAGAGTCGGGAAAAAACTCCCATGTCGCGATCGAGATTCCCTAATCTCGGTGGCGACATGCTGATTCCAGACGCTCCCACTTGCATTCCGAAGACCAAAATTTCACTCCCTAATCTCGGCAGAGATTTCCCCATCTCGGTAACATTAGAGATTTCTCCAGCACAGTTTACACATGTTTTAATTCAAAAAAATGCGTCCGTTCGGGTGGATAGAAACGTCTATTCGTAGCGGACACAACCCTTAAACACGACTCTTCAACATCTATAAATAGAGAGTTGATTTCAGAGTTGTGCAGAGTTAGATTTTTAAGATTAGTGCAGAATTTATGCAGAAATTCTGAGTCAGAAACGATTCAGAGTTAGAGTTCAATTTTGTAAAAGCAATCTGATGTACACACATTGTTCTTAGATTAATTACAAAAACAATAGCAATTAGATTTAGATTAAGATCTGTTCGAAGACTAGTTTACATTTCGGTAGAAGAAACATCATCTCTATTCCGAAGATTCAGCGAGAAGATTAAGTAGCGGATTCGACCCCGGAGCTTGACAAACTCTAACGAGGTTTGAGGAAAGGATTGACAACCTGGAACTCACTAATTCCTTTTGAATGCTTCCATGCTTTTTGTTCTCTGTAAACTTGTATCCATTTACACTTCATCTAATAAAAGTTCATGCAATTCAATAAATTCTTATGTAGTTACTTTGGTAAATGATCTGAAGTAAAGTTCTGGTGTTTTCATTAAAACGTAGTCAAATTCAAATCTTTACAAGGAAACTTTGTTGAACACTTGGGCAAGTTCATTCTTACGGACGATATGATCGTTAGGTCGGCTTATCGAAAATAAGTATAAACTCGGTCAAGGTAGAAATCTACTCAACATCAGGGGGATTCTCTACGGTTCAAAGCCTTTTAATTGAAGGAATTTACTCTTATTACATACTTATAATTCTTACAAAGTTTAAAGTTGGTATCTTTGCTTAATGCAAACGAGTACAACTCTTCTCTTACTTTAAATGCTAAATGTTTCTGTCTTGTACTTTAATCTCAAGACAGGATTGATTTCTAACATTCTACATATATTCTAATTTGATTCTTATTAAATCAAATTCAAAACCAAATTCAATTAACGATTTTCTATTTAATAAACCTAAGTCGTATTTAAACTTTATCAAAATAAGTTTTTGTGAAAAAGAACGTTCCTTGTGGGATCGCTATCTTTTTATTACTACAAGCGAAACCGTGCACTTGCGGAAATCGCTCAACATCTATCCATAATATAACTTCATTTTTAGGGATGTTAAGTGGCGTGAAGTTCGGGCCGCTTTTAGAGGATCGCTTTCCTCTGTGATCCGCCCATCTACTATCCGTCCACCTGTTATCCCTTCTGCCAGATCTAGTATCCACCCATTTGTTATCCCTTCTACCAGATCCGCCACGATCCCTTCTTTCTGGTGAGTTAGTGATTGACGATTCGTTAGCTCGGTTGATATTGTCAATTTCCATGAACCTCTTGCAACGTTCCACTAATTCCACCATTGTTTTTGGTTTATGAATAACCAATTTCTCCTGCAATCGCTTACACCTTGTGTTTTTTATTATGGCTTCAACCGTAGTATTAACGTCGACATTTGTTATGTCGGTGCACAGCTTATTAAATTGGTTGATATATGCTCTTAGGGGTTCGCCTTCCTTGTGCTTTAGATCATATAGTGTTCTACTGGACACCATACAAGGAATGCTACCTGCAAATTTCGAACAAAATTCCCTGCTTAATTTCTCCCAGCTGTTTATGGATCCGGCTGCCAAGGATTCGAACCACCCATAAGCTAATCCGCTCAGCGTTGTAGAGAACATTCTACAGAGGATCCCTTCATTTTCTCCATATATGTCCATCAGCTCTCTATATTTTCTCGTATGTACTTCAGGATTGTCTTCGCTTTTATACTACGACAGACTTGATGATTTGAAACGTCCATCGGTTTTGAATCCCATAATATGGGCAATGAAAGGCAAATGCCTATTGACCTGATGGGCGTATCGTTCTTTATTCTGGCTCTGCTTTCGTGATTCCTCTTGGAATCGTGCCTCTACCGTCGCAGTGAACTGTTATAGAGAACACTATAAGAAAAATGAGTATTAATGAGAAAAAAATAATGAGAATAAAAAAAATTCTCATTAAAAACATAAATTTAATAACTTTAATGAGAATAAATTATATATTATATTATTAATCACAAAACAATTTATTTATTAAATTTCTTTTTATTTTATTCTCATTAATACATATTTTTTACTAATTTATTAGATGTTATTTTTATTATTCTCATTCTTTTATTTCACTTTAACATTAATAATATATTTTATCCTCATTATTTTATCCAAATAATTACCCCAAAAAAATTCAACTTACCGCCAAACTATCCCTCCAATTTTTCCCCCCAAATCTCAAATCTCAAACAAAACCTCAATTCGTCATTTCATATCCATTCCAAAAGCAGCGATACTCATGGCTTCTCCAACCCAAGACATATTCACACTTCAATCCAAGGCTTCTACAACCTCAATTCCTACTGACCTAAATCAGCAACTGCCTCCAGCTTCTTCTCCAACCTGAATCGCTACCTTTCTTAGGAATTTTCTCCGACCTAGGAAACCTAAATCTCTAATTGGAGCTCCGTTAAGCAAGAATATTGTGCTACTCATCAACTAGTAAGCTTTCTCTGCAACCTTCATCAATTTTTCTTTCTTAATTTTGATATTATCTGGTTCATTATTTTAGTGCTGTGAATCACCATACTCAACATTGAAGTTTTGGTGGCTATGCTTTTGAACTCTAACGGGCAATTTTCTTTATGGGTTTTTCTTGTCTAGGTAGTGTTTCATAGTTTGCTTGTTCAAGCTGACTTAGTTGGAGATGAGTACCAATTTGCTACTTTTCTTCATTCTTATAACCATACAAGACCAAGGAGCTTCCGGTTGTCTCATTTCTTGAAAGGATATACACATACATGGTGAAGTTGAAGAAATAAAATGGATTCATAATCTGTACATAGTCCATTTGGTTTGGCTATACTTAGGTTCATAAATGATTGGTTTGAGGTCTTTACTTTCTTCTCATTGTTGTTCTAAAACATTTGTTGTCTTCGAGCCTTTTGACAGCAGTCTCGGACTCTGCTATTTATTGAAGATAATTTGACATCTCAATATGTTTCCTTGGGTGTACTAAGAATGTCGAAATGAGATTGGAACTTTAGGGGACATTCTGATGTTACCAAGAATTGTTGAAATGGTAGAAAACTGACTTCTATATATAGCATTTTATTTGTACTTCCCCTGATATGATTTTATGTGCTTCTGAGAGTTAGTTTACTAAATTGCATTATTTAATTCTTTCTCATATGGTAATGACTGTTGAATGATGGAAATTTGGCTCAAATGACTATTAGAATTCACCTCAATTTGCTACATTTTGCTATTTATTGAAGATAATTTGACATCTGATTTTAAAGCAGAATATAACCAAATCGGAAATTCAAAACTTCAGGATGCTCATAAAATTGAATGTTGAAATGCTAACCTAGTGAAAATGTAAAATACATGGACAATGCAAATGTTGTATATTTAATGAAATTAGATCTTCCTGCAATAAATCAAGTTGGTATTGCTATTGGCCTTTTACTGTTTTAATGCCTTCTATAGCTGTAAAAGAACACAATAGAAAAGCACACCAGCAAAGAGCATCATACAATGAAAATAAACATAACTAGATATTCATCTGTATCTATTACCTTCAACATTATCTTTAGCTCCAAATACAGCTGAACTAGCAACTAGGATCAGTTTTGTTTACAAAACTGGACCAGTTCTGCAACAGAACATGATTAGTTCTGTTACAGGACTGGACCAGTTTTGTTTATGTTTATTCAACTAGACGAGGTCTGTAACGAAGCATGACTTGTTCTGTTATAGAATCAGAACTGGTCCAGTCGTGTTTCTGTTTACAGAACTAGACCAGTTCTGTATCAGAACATGACCTATATTGCAGCTTCACCCTCTATAAATGAACCTTACAATAATTAATCATGAAGACTGAGACAGGAGTGGGACAATAAGGACAATAACAGAGGAAGAAATAAAGCTGCAGCCCGGAAAAATTGATTAGAAATTGGTGGAATCCATCTTTGAAGAAGACAAATTGTATGAGAACATAAATGCACCTAAATGGGTTGATTTCTTGAACCCTCAGGATCAGGAAGACTCCGTGGATGATGAATCTTGGTTCTGTAGGCCTGGTATGAATCACTTAACTGTTTGTTTTTTACTTTCGACTTTCTCTAATTTAATTAATGTATATCTCCCTTTTTTAGATTGTAAGCATCCGAAGATAGCTGAGGATTTCTTCAGAACTACCCCAACTAAAAAGGTTTCTTCTAATTTTAGCTTCTGTGATATTTCCTTTGTTATGCAATCTTGGTTGGAATTTATCTTTCCTTAGAATTATTTCAATTAGTAAACAATGGAGTAATCTAATTTGAATAGCTGTCTCATTTCGTTTTGTTGGTTTTGTCCTTTGTAGTTCTTGTGCTCAGCTGAGAAATTGAAAACCCCTTTTGGCAACTGGAACCCAAGGTAAGAAAACAGAAAACCCCCTTCCCCTTGTAGTATTCCAATAGAAATTTGATTAATTAAAAAGATTTGAAGGATTTCTGATCCTTTACTATGGTTGTTTCGTAGAGATGAAAAAATGAAGAGGAGAGGGCAAAGTCAGACATGTAGTGAAGATGGTGAAAATCAAAATCCAAATCTATCATCACCACCAACATACCTAGTTAGGTTCATAAAAGAAATGATCAAATCAAGCACTGAAAAGAAGAAAGCAGCAGATTCGAGCAAAAACCATTTGGCTGGTACGGTATCATGTTACTTACTAAGCTGTTTGCTTGCCATTTTATATGGAAGTTAATTCATTTTCTTCCACATTTTTGGAGGAAAATTCATTACTCTATCTCATGTGCCAATGATTCGTCAATTTTACTCTTTTCTGGACAGGTGGCAAACAAACTTTATCAGCTGAACTACGCAGCGAACAGTATTGAGCAGTTTGTAAGAAAGATGTTGTCAGCTGTTCATCAGCATACTTCAGACACAGACCTTCGCAGTCTGGGTCAGCAGAACAAAGAGAAGCGGAGGTAGGATAATTAATTTATCTAAAATCCTAATAGATATGTCTTTTCTTGTTATTTATGTTAAATATTGGATCTCTCAATGTCAGTGGTTGGTTGTGGAGATAAATTGAAGTTATGCATTGTGGGTTCAGCCTTAAATAACTGTTGTTTAACTTTTACTTAATAGATTCAGGATGGAAGCCAGGAGACTTCCATTAGTGGCTCACAAGTGTTTGATATGGAAGCCAAGATTGCTGATCCTGCAACGGGAGAGGCCTTGCCTCCTGGTCCGTGAGGGGAGCTCTGGTCCACTGTACCTGGCTAAGCCTTTGTGTCTGCAGCAGTGGCTGAAACAGAGGTCGAAGAAAGCACAGGATCGTTTTATTCACTCCCAAAGTTGGTTGGTTTTTTGGTACACAAAGAAAATACAATTGATGGCTTCAAACAGTCCTTGACAATTAATTAGGTAAAACACCCAAGATTTCTCCTTATCTTTTACTTTCTTAAAGGATTATAAGTTTGGTCTACAAAGATGTTTAATAGGTTATAGGACAATCACTTGACCATTTTACTTGCTGCTATTGTTGCAGTTTTGCGAATAACAGGCTGAACGAACTAGAGTTGAAGGGACTTGAACCCATTTGCACATGTTTAAATTGGGTTTACAAAGCTGTTGTTCTGGTTATCATACCCATTTGCACCTGTTTGGTTTTAGATATTTCATGTATAAACTTCGTACAGTTTTCGCTTCCTTCCTTACAAAAGAAAGTTATTGCTTGTGTACCTAATCGGGATATACTATTTACCATAACTGTCTGCAGGTCATCCTTGGGTTTAGGTAAGTCATATTTCTCCTCTGCTGCCCTGATGTAATTTGTATAGAATAAGGAGACTGTAGAGTCTCTTATTGGCATCTCTCTCAATTTCTACTTCATTTTGCTATTCATGAATTCCGGTATGTGTTTTTCCTTATTTCTCTTGCACTTATGCTATGACCTCTCTCTTGACATGCTGGCAGCATAAGATCTTGACATGCTAGAAGTTTGACTTCTTCAATTGAAAATCTGCATAACTTCACTGTGTTCTTTTTTGTTCTCTTCTATGCTCCCAGATCTCACAGAAGTTATATGAGCCATATATCAGTCAAGTTCCTCTCTTTAATGGGTCCTCTTGGGGATTCATTTGTGGAGAAGTGATTACAGAACAGGGCCAAGTAGTTGATGGTCCTTTTTTGACTTTTTCAATGGAAAGGTATTTCCTCATCCAATTCAATCACATGTTCTGTTCAATAAACTTCCATTTTTTAACTATTGACACAAGTTACTGTCCAGTTTGGTGTTCTTTGAGTTCGGTATAGATTATACATTAACTGACATTGAAATGTTTGTTACTAAGTTTGTTACATGTGATAAGGTAATTATGGTTCCTGTAAAGCTCTCTGGCTAAAGTTCTACAAGTCGAATCAGTATTCGTCTTGCTTACTTCCTTTGAAGTGTTATTGTTTGTTTGTGGGCTGTGGATAGTTGCAATTTCGTTTTTTTTGTCTCAAAACCATGTTATCTCGTATATATGTTCCATATGGTTATATATGATATAAATGCTATAAAAATGGTTTTGGTGTCAATAGTCAAGTTGTCTTTGTAAATCATGTATTCGTGTTAGAAATTGCCACCCCTACGGGTTACATTTTTTCCCCCGTCTTACTCCTGTCATTTCATTTTAGAGCTGAAGAGCATTTACCAAATACTCTAAGGCAATCACTGATATACAAGGTATGATCAAGTACACTCCTAAACGAGAAACAGATATCTACTCTACCTTTCAACCTTTATCGAGAACTCAACTTACTTTTCGATATATAATTTCGCACAGGCTCTTGGATTCTCTATGCCTTCCTTTGCACACGTTTCCTTAATTCTTGCTCCAGATGGGAGTAATTATCAAAACGACATGGTGCAACTTCAGTTGGTAATTCTCTGTTCTGTTGCTTATCTTTAGTATAGGTAATTTCTAAGTATAATTACTCGACTATTAGCAAACAATGTTGTTTCACTATTCAGTAATTATCCTTTAACAGTTCAGGGAGATGGGGTATTTGCCTCAGGGAACGGTGAACTATGTGGCACTTCTAGGTTGTGGCGATGGAAGTGACCCAAACCTTTTTGAGTGATTAACAGTTGAAAAGTTTTCTATCGATTGTTGAATTGTATTCTTATAATTAATAACCAGAATATTATTATATAATGTAAATATTTTTTTTATCATGATAAAATCTTTAATGAGGGGTTTTTGAATCATTATAAAAGATTTAATGAGAAGATTTTTAATCATTATATAAAATATTAATGAGAATATTTCTAATTATTATAAATAATTTAATGATAAGAGTTTTTATTATTATAAAAAACTCTAATGAAGACGATTAATCTCATTATATATGGTGATAATGAGAAGGTATTTTATTCTCATAATTACTTTTAGTAAGGGACCCTGTAATGAAGGGAGCCATGAGAGTAATAATTCTCATTAAAAACTCTTTCATGAGAATATTTGGACTTTTAATGATAATTTTTCTTCTCATTAAAAGCCTCTTTTTTTGTAGTGGAAAGAGATCCCTCATTCCTTGCTTGATTGGCATTTTCTCGTGGTCCAGGCGAACGTCTATGACGGGATCTCGATCGTTCTCGTGGCCCAGAATTGTTTGGCACCATATTGGCTTGTATAGCATTAGTGGCTTCTCCCTGAGGTTGTTGTTTTGTGAACACCCTTTTAGCTTGATCCATTACATCATTTCCATTAAAGATGTTTCGTGCTCATTCAGCTGATTCATTGCCTAACTCTCATCGGACCGATTCCACCATTTGGTCGAAAAATGACTCTGGAGACCACTCGTGCGAAGGTTGAACCGCGCCTTCAAGATGTGGCATAGTTTGCTCAGGAGGAATGACATTGTTGTCATCATTAGGCGGGGTACCTCCTATGTTTGCTGTAGTAGATATATTTCCAGTTGGAATATTGAGATTATTTGAAGACATGTTTGAATGTTCGTTGTGTAATCCTATTACTATTAGGATTCCACGCTCACCGCACCAACTGATATTATGTAGATTTATCAACACCGTATAACATCCCTGTGAGGCGCCGTTGTGTTCGGCCGGGGGCACTCCAATGCTAAAATCAGTAATGTTCTTGAAAGAATAAACTATAATCACAAGTAGGGTTTTTGGAAAGTGTGTAAGTGTACCTTTTGACATCGTACTATTGAGGTATTTATATAGGTTTGAGTGATAACCGTAATAACCCGCCTTTGATGCCTTTAATGCAAAGTAATACCTTTTTAATGTGTTTTAATTCTAACTATAACCTCTGAGCTTTTAAAGTCTTTAAGGTATCATTAATGTTTGTTTAATGATAGTGAGCTTCGCCGTATACCTGCTTAGGTTTCCATCCTGGCAGGTCGCCATGCGGGGCGGATCCCATATTTCTCTTCTTGGCGGATCTCGAGATGGACCTATGGTATGCCACCGTATTTCCAGCTATACGCCATATATGCCAAGGAGGTAGATCTTATCCTGTCCTTTCTCCTTGTCCTTCCCTTGGGAGAATATTCTCAGCCTGATCCTTCATGTTTTATGGCGGATGTTATCAAGAAGTAATCAAAGAAATGATGTGAGGCTAATGGACATTGAATGCGATGAAAGCTTTTTAGAAAGAGGACTTAGAGAGAGAAAGGAAAAAGGAAAGAGAGAGAAGTTGTAGAAAATGAGTGAATGAATGAATGAGACAATGACATTTTAGTAATTGTATAAGGGATAAGGGTATATTAGTAATTATATAAAGAGCGAATCCCACTTTTTTAATGGGTAGGATGAAAAATACTGATGTGGTGCATTGACGTCAGATTGACCGGTCACAATTACCAGCTGTACACTTTAGTGGATGTCACTAAAAAGGTTGTACAGTTTTGTATGCAAAATTGAAGGTTATACACCAGAGTGTGAAAATTGATAAATGTTGTACACCACATATGTATTTTACCCATATAAAAATGGAAAATGTTAAGCTATGCTTTTAATGATCTATTGTATAGCAAAAGTAATCACCTATATAACAACGAAGTTTGGTTACTTAAAAAGAGACTAATGAGGCTTAGTTCTCTAAAACTCTTACAGAAGTAGGAAATGTTCATGACAATCATGAACATAACCATGAGAACTAAAACCATGTTATATTGGTATTTGTGTGAGGTATATTATCGTTTACATAATGATGAGAGTCCGGTAGAGCGGTAATAATATGACGATAAGTGTGTGCTAGGGTTATGGATATGATCTTTCTAAACGCTCTAACTTTACTAGACGCTACTACGTAGGGGCAAGTGTACCCCATCGTATCAAGTAATAATCTGGTTAAGACCGGGTATCGAATCCACAGGATTTATAACTACAAGTATTAAATTACTCGGTTTTATACGTTATCTAAGCGGTGAATACTTTAGATTGGGTTTTGGTGACAACTATAAACTACTCCTAAACTACGGGTGAGACAATTTTCATGTGTTTTAAGCCCTCTTAGAATGATACGAGTGATGATAAGTTATAACCTATGATAAACGACACGAAATATACACGATTAATAGTTTTACTCTTGCAAAGATGACTATTAATAGACCGAACAACTCCGTGAGGTTCTAGAGTCGTGATTTCCCCTTAAGGCGACTCTAATTCTTAGGATCAGAAACTAGGGTCCGTAAGTTCCATGGCTCGTCAATTCCTACGGTTTTCGGTTTGTCAACTCCGGTGAGGCAACACCTATGTGATTCCTAATAGATTTCGGAGCTCGTGAACGACCTACACAATAATCAATTATAAGTATCAAAGCAAGCAATAAACATTAACACTTATAGTGAAAACGGAATCGTAAATCATGTATTATAAATATGGAATGCGGAAATACGGGATACAACCAAGCCTAGTACATAGAAAGAGTACAAACTAATTAACAAGTAGAAAGGGAAGAAGAATCGACCCTTAAGACTAGCTAACCGGACTCAAAGTCGTCTCTTAGGACTTGGAGATGAAACTCTTGAGCTTGATGAATGCGGATGGTACGGAACTTCGGCGGAGTAACGGGAGGATTAAACAAGCTCTCAAGGTGTGAGGAACTCTAATACATGGAAAATTGAATACTAAAATGAGTGCTAATCACTCTTACTTATGCATCAAGCTCGAGGGTAGAATCGTAAATACACAAGTTGCATTATTTCTGCATTTTTCCCAGGACACGCCCCGTGTGGACAGGTAGGCGCCCCGCGTGGACAGGCATGCGCCCCGCGTGTTTGCCCATTCCGTTGACAATTTCCTACATGAGGATCAGATTCAGGCCTGATGTCATGAACACGCCCCGCGTGGACAGACAAACGCCTCGCGTGTTTGCCCATTCCATTGATAATTGACTGTGTGTGGATCAGAATCAGATTGCTTGTCATAACCACACCCCGCGTAGGTTGGAGTACGCCCCGCGTGATTGAGCCTCTGGGGTTTAATCGCTTGAATCATGTCTTCGGCGCCCCGCGTGGCTTGGAACACGCCCCGCGTACTTGAGCTTCTGAAACTTAGATTGAAGAATTGCTCCTGTATGCCCCGCGCATTAATAGAGACGCCCCGTGTGTGTCGGTGGGTTTTTACTCCTTTGCTTGTACCTGCGAAATACAATTCTCGACAGCCGAGTTAGCTTGACGCTTATTTTTCCGAAATTAATTGAAAACAAAGGAAATTGATCAAAAGCATAAAATTTATTTTTATTTTGTTATTTTATTAAAAACACATTATTTTTGTAATTAAACTCACTTATTTAGTTCATAATTAAACCGTAATTCACGCTAAAAGATAGGGACAAAATGCCCCTATCAACCTCCTCGGACTTTAAAGTTTTACTTGTCCTCAAGTAAAAGAAATCGAAAGACAAGGGATTGAGACAATTAAGAAACAAACTTCCGGTTGGTTTTACCAAGTGCGTGATTTCGAAGCTAAAGTTTTACGAAAAAGTTTTCGGCAAGTACTTACGCAAGCGAATGAGTGACCAAAACTTATTTGGAATCTCCATGATCAAACTTAATAGGCAATATTAACGGGGATCGATTATCTTTTGAGAACCCGATTGTACCTCACCAAAGGATTTCACTCTTACGCTCAAACTTTGGTGGGTCGGTGTTTTTGCGCTCTTCTTTGTACTTACTCGAAGTCACTTTGAGTTTGCATTTTCATCCGGGTCTTTCCTCCTATGTTATAGTTTAGGCAATATTAAAAATGAACCCGGAGGGGGGTTGTAATGTGGGTGGCTTTTTTAGTGGTTAATCTTTAGAAACTCGAGTCCAAATACCATTTTGATGATCGCATCGCTTTTTCATTTTGGCCTTAGCAAGCTTGTAAAACTTGAAATTGCTCGGGTAGAGCTTGAGAATACCTTTTTGCTCTTTAATATATATATATATATATATATATATATATATTATTTTGAGAGCGGCACAAAAACGATTTTGAAGACTTATTGTGCTTACTCGTTACGGTCTTGGTTTGTTTTCGATATGCGGTTGATTTATTGGTATTTGAACAAGAGGAAAAAGGGTTAAATGTTAAAAGGGTTTTAGCAAAGAAGTCGGTTAATAGGCTCGAGGGGGCTTCCTAAAGGTTTATGAAAACGAGAAAAATAATTACGAAAGGAATTAGCCTAAGTGGGTTCGTTTTATCATCTATTACCCTTCTTACCAAAATAAGTGTACTTAACCCGGTATTAGATGCAAACTCTATGAGTTGAGTGAAGTCAAAGCTCTCGAAAAATTGTGAAATAAATAGAGTTCTTGTACGAACTCTTTTAGGCTAAAAAATACCTCACAAGAATTTCGGGTTAAATTGTGTACTTTCAAGTTCTCGTAAAATTTTCAAAAATCCCATTTTTATTGCCTTTTTAAATTTCATTATAGAGATAACTTGTGGGTTAAGACTCAATGCTTTTTATTTAATACGAACCTTGGCTTTGCATAAATTCCATAACTTCGAAATCAAGACTTAAATTTCTTAATTAAACCGATCCTTTATGTTTCGATGTATTCACCTTTGACGACAAATAACGAAACTTTTAGTTATTGTCCGTAGAAGGTAGTGTGTTGGGTAATTTATGAGCCAATAAATGAGTTTAATTGTTTTTGTTTATTTTGTTTTTATTTTTGTTTTTGTTAGTGCAAAACAAACTATAAGTGCGGGGTTGCACGACCCTCCGCGTGATTAAAATGACGTGTATTCCAAAGACGTCGCAAAAGATATGGGAACAAAAACAAAATGAAAAATAAAGATGGAATCGACGAAAAACAAGGACCTTAGAGATCTCTTCTTACGCGAGGCGTACCCAAGGGGGCGCTCCGCATAAGAGAGGTATTTTGTGTGAGTTTTGGGCAAAGACTCGGATACGCGGGCGTATATAGGTCTACACTCCACGTAAACCGAGTGGAAAGTCGATATTTAATGGAAAAGGTGGTTCACGCGGGGCGTAGATAGGGGTACGCTCTGCGTAAACCTTATTAATGCATGCAGGAACAGAAACAATAAACACGTAAACAACGAGTTAAGGCAAAATAATTTGAACAAAACACAACTAGAGACGGGAGGACAAAGAAAATTATATTAAGATAAACGAAACAAAATAAAATACAAGAAAACAAGAAAAACATAAAAACGGAAATGTGAAAACACGAGGACATAAAATAAAAACACAAAAATCGAAAACAAAAACAGAAATAGAAAGAAACTATTGTGGTGGCGGAGGAGGATGGCTATGGATGTTGAAGTGGGTGAAGAAGGTGTTGCTGAAGAGGGAAAGCTGCCATGGGGAGTTGCAGTCCGCAACTCCCCTAGGATATGCGGGGCGTGCCCTATGGCACGCTCCGTGTGCTTTAATTATGCCATTTATTGGCGAAGGCTCCTACAAGTCTAGGAACACGCGGGGCGTAATAGGGGGTACACCCCGCGTACCGTGCTTTGTAGCACCAGGAAAAGTTCAGAAGCTCATCTACGCGAGGCGCATCGGTGTGTACGCTCCGCGTAGATGTTTGGATTAAAAATGGAATTTGTTTTTTTTTTTGTATTTGTGGGTTTTATGATTTTTTTACGTTTTGGTGTGTATTTAAAAATGTACGAAATGAGACAACCACAAGAAAACGAAAACAATTGGAAAGAAGATGAAAATACACACGAAGAAAAATAAAATAATTTGAAAAACGTATATGATACATGTAGACAAAATGTTTGGAAAATGCAAACTGGGGCTACGTTTATAGTCGGAGTAGCTCGACTTTCTCGGCGGGTGTGTCTATTGTAAGATATCTGAACTGGAGCCCGATGGATCTGAGCTGTGACTGTTAAGAAGAGTTATTATTTTCTTGGATTCTCTATTCTTAGCCCGCGGGTTTTGCTCGGTATTGGTTGGGAGAGTTCCTAGCTGTCTCTCCTGTTGTTGTCGGTTTAAATGAGTCACTTGGTGACTTAAATCCCTGCAAAACACTTCATTGTCGGCAAGACGGGTTAGAATGTCCTTTAACAAGGAAGTTACAGATTGGCCTTGCACGTTGTTGGGAGGTTGGGCATTCCGACCGCCGGGGGCGTTTTGGGATTTCCCCAGCCCGTTCTCCCTATATTCTTGGTAGAACTCGGGTAGGGGCCTCAATACGTTATTGTTATTACCGTATGACAAATTATGATGCTAGTTACGAGGTCTCCACCCATTATCGTTATTATTGTGATGGTTAGGATATGAGTTTGAGTTAGAGTTGTACCTTTGGTTACCTCCTACGTAACTTACTTTCTCGGTATGACCGACAAAAGGGGTGCCGGTGTTGCAATTTCTTCCGTCGTGATCACCACCACAATGGTTGCACATCAGGACATGTGCATCTTTATTAAGGCTCAATTGTGCTATTAAAGCGTCTAGTTTCTTGTTCATCTCAAGCATGGGACCCTTTGAAGCCTCCTTTTCCATGGCGAACGCTTGATGTCTCGGGGGTCCGGCTAGCCGATCTTCTTGCCATTGAACGCTTTTTCTCGCGAGCTCATTGATGAGCTCATATGCTTCGCTTGCTGATTTTCTGAACAGGTCCCCACCTGCTGCGGAATCCACGGTAGCACGATTAGTAGGCGTTAAACCATGATAAAAAATACTTACAAGATCGTGCTTGGGGATGTCGTGGTGTGGGAAACTTCGAAGCAATTTTCGGAACCTCGCCCAAGCCGCATGAAGGGCTTGGTACTTGATGCGTGCGGCGCCTAGGTAGAGCTTATGAAATATATATTATGATAAGTTCGTTACGACTATGGATGTGATCTTCCTAAATGCTCTATCTCTACTAGACGCTACTACTTAGGGGCAAGTGTACCCCGTCATATCAAGTAATAATCCGGTTAAGACCGGGTATCGAATCCACGGGATTTATAACTACAAGTATTAAACGACTTGGTTTTATACATTATCTAAGCGGTGAATACTTTGAGTTGATTCGGGGAGCAACTACAAACTACTCCTAACTACGGGTGAGACAAATTTATATAACAAAAACTCTACGAAATGATACGGATGGTGATAAGTTATAAATATGATAAACAATGACTCCCAATATATATACGGTTAATGATTTACTTTTGCAATGACGACTACGTGTAGTGTGACCGACCCGTGAAGTACTTAGACTACGTGGTTCCTAGTCAAGGCGTGTCTAATGCTTGGGATTAGAAATTAGGGCTCGTAAGTTCCGTGGCTTGTCAATTCCTACGGTTTCCGAAGCGTCACTTCCGGTGAGGCAACACCTATATGAATCCCTAAAGATAGCCCGAATGGCGTCGGAAATCGCATTCGCCTACACAATAATCAATTACGAATATCAAAACAAGTAACAAACATCAACACATATATAGAAAAGAGATTATGAATCATAAATTATAAATATGGAAAGTGTAAATATGGAATACAACCAAGCCTAGTACATAGGAAGAGTACAAGCTAATTAGCAAGTGAAAAGGGAAGAATCCACCCTCGGAACTAGCTAACCGGACTCAAGGCCGTCTCTTAGGACTTGGAGGTGGAACTCTCGAGCTTGGTGAACGGAGATGGAACGGAACTTTGACGGAATGCCGAAATCAACGAACAAGCTCTCAAGGTGATAGAGTTTTGCTATGTAAAGTCTAAAAATAAATCTAAAACTATGTAGCAAGAGCTCAAATACAAGAAATTCTAGATTGTATCCTCTTGATTGTTTATTGTGAGTGCTAGTCACTCATATTTATACACATCAAGCTAGGGGTATAATTGTAAATTCACAAGATACAAGCATGGAGATACATTATTTCTGTAGAATTCCCATGATACGCCCCGCGTATGGTGGAGTATGCCTCGCGTATTGACCCATTCCATCAGAAATCTCCTGCATGTGGACCAAATTCAGATTTTGTTGTCTCAACCACGCCCCGCGTAGATTGGGGTACGCCCCGCGTGGTTGAGCTCCTGAGATTTAATGGCTCGAAATGTGTCTTTTACGCCTTGCGTGGCCTAGCGGACGCCTCGCGTATATGAGTCCCTGGAACTTTAGATTGAAGAACTTCCCATATACGCCCCGCGTGTAGGTTGGGACGCCCCGCGTGTAAGCAGTTGACTTGGAAGACCATGCAGTCTGACATTTATGATTGAGCTTATCATTGCTTATATGCCCCGCGTGTAAGGTAAGACGCCCCGCGTGACAGTGAGTAAATCCCACGTGGTGCCTGCGGATTGAGCAATCATTTCTGACTTGGTGTTCCACGCCCCGCGTGAAGGGTGATACACCCCGCGTATGTCGGTGGATCTTTGCTCCTTACTCGTACCTGAAATACAATTCTCGAGAGCCGAGTTAGCTTGACGTTTTATTTTCTAAATTAATCAAAAATAAGGAAAATTAACCGAAAGTACGGAATTTATTTTTATTTCGTTATTTTATTAAAACATTCTATTTTTACAATTAAACTTATTTATTTAATCCAAAATTAAACCGTAAATCACGCTAAAAGATAGGGACGAAACGCCCCTATCAAACCTCCTCGGACTTTAAAGTTTTACTTGTCCTCAAGTAAAAGAAATCGAAAGACAAGGGATTGAGATTATTAAGAAACAAACCGTCGGTTGGTTTTACCAAGTGCGTGCCAAAGCTAAAGTTTTATGCAAAGTTTTCGGCAAGTATCTACGCAAACAAATGAGTGACCAAAACTTGTTTGAAACCTCAATGATCAAATTTAATAGGCAATATTAACGGGGGTCGATTATCTTTTGAGAACCCGATAGTACCTCACCAAGGGATTTCACTCTTACGCTCGAATTTTGGTGGGTCGGTGTTTTTGGACTCTCCTTTGCACTTACTCGAAGTCACTTTGAGTTTGCATTTTTATCCGGGTTTTTCCTCCTATGTTATGGTCTAGGCAATATTAAAAATGAACCCAGAGGGGGTTGTAATGTGGGTGGCTTTTTAGTGGTTAATTTTTAGAAACTCGAGTTCAAACACCATTTTGATGATCGCACCGCGTTTTTATTTTGGCCTTGGCGAGTTCGTAAAATATAACTCGAAATTGCTCGGGTGGAGCTTGAGAATGCCTTTTGCTTTTTATTGTGTTTTTCTTTTTCTTTTTGTTTTGAGAGCGACACAAAAACGATTTCGAAAGCTTATGGTGCTTACTTATCAAGGCCTTGGCTTGTTTCGGGTAATTCATGTGCGATTTGATTTTGTTGGTATTTGAGCACGAGAAAAAAGGGTTAGATGTTGAAAAGGTATTTAACAACAAGAAGTCGGTTAATAGGCTCGAGGGGGTTTCCTAGAGGTTAATGAAAACGAAAAAAATAAGTTAAGAAAATAATTAGCCTAAGTGGGTTCGTTTTATCATCTATTGCCATTTTTACCAAAATAAGTGTACTTAACCCGGTATTAGGTGCAAACTCTATGAATCGAGTGAAGTCAAAGCTCTCGAAAAATTGTGAGAGAAATAGAGTTCTCGTACGAACTCTTTTAGGCTCAAAAATATCTCACAAAATTTCGGGTTAAATTGTGTACGTTCAAGTTCTCGTCAAATTTTCAACTATCCCGTTTTTATTGCCCTTTTAGATTTCATTATGGAGATGACCTGTGGGTTAGGACTCAATGCTTTTGTTTAGTACGAATCTAGGCTTTGCATAAATTCTACAACTTCAGAATTAAGACTAAAATTTCTTACTTGAACCGATCCTTTGTGTTAACGTCTTTTCATTTAAGAACAAATAACAGAATTTTTAATTGATTTCCGAGGGGGGTAGTGTGTCGAAAAATTTAAGAATCAATAAATTAGTTTAATTATTTTGTTGTTTATTTGATTTTTGATTTTTGTTTTTGTTAGTGCAAAACAAACGGTGAGTGCGGGGTTGCACGGCCCTTCACGTTATTAAAATGACGTCTATTCCAAGCACGTCGCAAAAGAGAAGAAAAAACAAAAACAAAAATAAAGATGGAATCGAAAAAAGGACCCTTGAAGGTCAGGTCCTACACGTGGCGTGCCCAGGCGGGCGCCCCGCGTAGGAGGTGCGTTTTAAGTTTATTTTAGCCAGAGACTCAGATACGCGGGGCGCGCTAAGAAGGGCGCCCCACGTGTTCCGAGCTCTGGGCCAGTTATACGGGTAAAACGGTGGGGCACGCGGGGCGTAGAATGGGGTACGCCCCGCGTGTTCGTTAGTAACTCAAATAAATATATAAAAGAAACAACACGAAAATGGAAAATAAACGAAACAACACAAGGAGAAAGCATACGAAAGGGAAATATATATTAAAGGAAAGTACAAGATAAACATAAAAACACGAACGAAAAAACATAAACACGAAAAGAAAAAACATAAAACAAAGGAAAACATAAAACAAAGAAAGGGAAACTAGGGCGGAGGCGGAGGAGGATTGCCGTGGATGTTGAAATAGGAGGAGAAGGTGTTGGTGAGGGCATCGAAGCGAGCATCGAGATGGGCCCGATCCTCACGCCGTTGGGCCTCAATGGAGTTGAAGCGGGTGATGAAGGTGGAATGGTTTATGAGGCGATTAGCCTCAAGGGTGTCAAAACGGGTGTTGAGGTTGGCGAATTGAGAATCAAAGTGGGCACGATCGGCACGTTGGTGGCCCTCCAAGGCATCCAACCGAGCATATATGGAGTTGAAGTCGTGGTTGGTTGGTGGGCTGAAGTTCAGGCCCATGTCCGAGTCCGATTCCTCGTCCTTTTGGGGTTGGGCTGCCCCCGAACTTTCACCCAGGCCGGAGGTGGGGCGCTTGAGTGATTTGAAGGCGTTTTTGTCCAAGGGCCGCGGCTCCAAGCTGGGAAGGCGGTCAAGGGCAGCTTCGCCAAGAGCGGAGGTGGCGAAGATGGTGATGAGATGGCCCAACCCGAGTTTGCCACGTTTTCGGGTGGGCATGTGGTGGAGTTGGACGGCCACGAGGTAGGAGAGGTCGTAAGTGAGTCCGTTTGCACAATAATAGAGGGCCAAAAGCTCATGGTTATTGACCTTGGTGGACTCGAACTTCCCCGAGAAGTAGAAGGAGATGAAGCAGTGGAGAAGTTGGAGGGTTGGATCACGGATACAGGCCGGGCGGAGGTTGGAGATGTCATAATCGTCGGACTCGGTGATGGAGGTCCAAAAATCATGAGGGGAGACACCCTCGGGCCAATGAGCTATACCGTCCTCCACTTGACGGGTGAAATGGTTGCGGAGCCATTGTGTGTCGATGGAGAAAGGGTGGTTGTGAAGGCGGAAGTTGAAGAGGGCGGCTCCGGGAACCCCATTAGATTCAAGGGTGGTGTAGAACTCCACAACCAACGAAGGATAAATGTGTTGGCGTGCACGATAGTGATCGAGGCAATTAAGAGTGCGGAGGCAGTCTTCGAAAGCACCTCCGAGGTTGTAGCGATCGAGAGTGCTACGGTTGATGTATGGGAGTTCCATGATGTGGGCAGCAGAGAGTGTTTGGTAGGATTGGGCTTCTTCTTCGGTGAGAAGATGGAAAAGAGCCCGATATTGGCGGGTGAGTGGCGGTGTTTCTTCTCGTTCGGGGGGTGGTGGTGATTGGTGTTGTTGGGAACGAGAGGAGCGGGCCCGAGTGGACCGCGGGGGGCACATGTCAGCTACATGCTTTCGTCTTGTCATGGTGGGTAGGGAAGGAGGAAGGAAGAGTTGTGAATGAGTGTGGGGGGTTTAGAGTGAGTGTGACGGAAGAATTTGGGGAAAAAGGATAAGAATTTATAGGAGAGGGGTGGAATTCCAAAGGATTCTCGGAATTCCAGGAGGGGTACACGGGGCGTGATGGGGCCACGCCACGCGTATCCCACCTCCTGAGTTTATTTAACGCGAAAAATGCCACCGAACGCGGGGCGTGCCTTGGGACATGCCTCGCGTAACGCGTCTCCTGGCCAAAAATAGGTGGAAGAAAGGCGAGAACGCGGGGCGTACATGGGGGTACGCCCCGCGTGGAAAAAACAATTTTTGGTTTTAAGGATTTTTTGAATTTTTATGGGTTTTGATTGCTTATTTAATGTTTTTATTATTTTTTAAAGAGTAATTAAGAGGTGGTCAAATCAAAATTGATGATGGAGGGAGGTTGAAGGAGTTTTGAATTTGAAAAGATGGGATGTGATTGGAGGGTAGAAGAGCTGGAGTGGGGAGATGGGAAAGACTTTTGGGGAAGAGGGAAGAGTGATGGGAGAGGTGGAAGAGGAAAAGCTGCCATGGGGAGTTGCAATTCGCAACTCCCCTATGATACACGGGACGTGCCTTATGGGGTGCCCCGCGTGTCCCAATACGTGGCGTTTATTTGGGAGAGAGCTACCTGCCGAAGGTTACACGGGGTGTGATAGGAGGGACGCCCCGCGTAACTCGTCTTTTATTTCGGAAATGGGATAGACACGCAACTGCGCGGGGCGTACTGGTGTGTACGCTCCACGTGGCTTATTTTTGGATTAAAAATGAGATTTGTTTTTCTTTTGATTTATGAGACGGGAGAGAATAAAAATAACTAAAAATAAAAATAAAAAAAATAACATAGTAGCTCGACTTTCTCATGCGGCGGCTTACTGCAGGCTGTCCGAGTTGGAACTCGATGGGTCCGAACTTCTACCATTAAGAAGAGTTATTGCTTGTCCGGACTCTCTATTTTTGCCCCGCGGGTTTTGCTCGATGTTTGCCGGGAGAGTTCCTAATGGCCTCTCCTGTTGCTGACGATTCAAGTGGGCTACCTGGCAGCTAAGGTCCCTGCAAAACACCTCACTATCGGCAAGACGGGTTAAAATATCCTTTAACAAGGATGTTACCGACTAGCCATGCACGTTGTTGGGAGGCTGAGTGTTCCGACCACCGGGCATGGTTTGTGATTGCCCTAGCCCGTTTTCCCGATATTTTTGATGAAAGTCGGGTGGGGGCCTCAATACATTATTATTATTGTCGTACGACAAGTTAGGGTGTTGGTACCGAGGCCTCCATCCGCTGTCATTATTATTGTGGTGGTGTGAGTAGGAGTTCGGGTTAGGGTTGTACCTTTGATTGCCTCCTATGTAACTTACATTTTCGGTGTCACCGGCGAAAGGGCTACCGGCTTGGCAATTAAGTCCGTCATGATCTCCACCACAATGATTGCACATCAGGACCTGTGCAACTTTGTTGAGGCACAACTGGGCTATCAAAGCGTCAAGTTTTTTATTCATTTCCGACATGGAACTTTTCGGAACCTCTTTCTCCACGGCGAATGTTTGATGTCGCGAGGGTCCGGCAAGCCGATCTTCTTGCCACTGTACGCTTTTCCTTGCGAGCTCGTGAATGAGCTCATATGCTTCACTGGCCGACTTCCTAAACAGGTCCCCACCTGCTGCGGAATCCACGGTGGCACGATTAGTAGGTGTTAATCCGTGATAAAAAGTACTTACCAAATCGTGCTTGGGGATATCGTGGTGCGGGAAGCTTCGAAGTAACTTTCGGAATCTCGCCCAAGCCGCATGAAGGGCTTCGTGCTCGAGCTGCCGAAAGGTAGTGATGTCGTTCCTCAACTTAACCGTTTTGGAAGGCGGGAAGTAGTAAGAAAGGAACTCCTTCTCAAGCTCCTCCCATGACGTAATCGATCCCGCCTCCAACGAGTGCAACCACTCTAACGCTTGTCCTGTCAAAGAGAAAGGAAACAACTTTAGTCGGACGGCCTCAACCGGAACACCGTTTTGCCGAGAGGTTTCGGCACACATAAAAAATTTATCGAGATGTTCGTTAGGGTTTTTATGGGGTTCCCCTCCGAATTGACCAAGTTGTTGGATGAGTTGGATCATGCTAGTCTTTATTTCATATGTGTTGGCCGGGATGGTGGCGGGCAACGATTCCGTTGCGGTTTTGAGGGCGATGCGGAGCAAGAATCTCCATCATCGAGCGCATGTCATTGCCTCCACCATTGCGGTTGTTATTCACGGGTTGCACCGGCAGCCTTTGGTTGACCTCGGGTTGGTTAGCTTCATTATTGAGGTTTGCCATTTTCTCTCTCCGAATCCTACAAAGAGTACGTTCAATTTCAATCAATAGGAACGAGAGTATCACTCCGAGATCGGGTGTGCATAAATAAATAAATGGAACAAATTATAGGCAAGAAAGAATGTTGTTAGTAAAAAGTATATATAAACAATTTATACAAAGATAATGCCTAGACTAACAATAAAACGTTTTGGTCTAATATTGCAAGAACATATAAATCCCCGGCAACGGCGCCAAAAACTTGATGAGAGTCCGGTAGAGCGGTAATAATATGACGATAAGTGTGTGCTAGGGTTATGGATATGATCTTTCTAAACGCTCTAACTCTACTAGACGCTACTACGTAGGGGCACGTGTACCCCGTCGTATCAAGTAATAATCCGGTTAAGACCGGGTATTGAATCCACGAGATTTATAACTACAAGTATTAAACTACTCGATTTTATACGTTATCTAAGCGGTGAATACTTTAGATTGAGTTTTGGTGACAACTCTAAACTACTCCTAAACTATGGGTGAGACAATTTTCATGTGTTTCAAGCCCTCTTAGAATGATACGGGTGACGATAAGTTATAACCTATGATAAACAACACGAAATATACACGATTAATAGTTTTACTCTTGCAAAGACGACTATTAATAGACCGAACAACTCCGTGAGGTTCTAGAGTCGTGATTTCCCCTTAAGGCGACTCTAATTCTTAGGATCAGAAACTAGGGCCCGTAAGTTCCGTGGCTCGTCAATTCCTACGGTTTCCGGTTTGTCAACTCCGGTGAGGTAACACCTATGTGATTCCTAATAGATTTCGAAGCTCGTGAACGACCTACACAATAATCAATTATAAGTATCAAAGCAAGCAATAAACATTAACACGTATAGTGAAAACGGAATCATAAATCATGTATTATAAATATGGAATACGGCAATACGGGATACAACCAAGCCTAGTACATAGAAAGAGTACAAACTAATTAACAAGTAGAAAGGGAAGAAGAATCGGCCCTTAAGACTAGCTAACAAAACTGTAACACCCTGGTCCAATACCATGTAGATATTGTCCGCTCTGGTCCAATTCCAACACATTGGGCCTCACGGCTTTAAAACGCGTCTGCATGTATTGGATTCACATCCTACTAATAAGCCCCAATCACTCCCTCTCCATTTCCGATGTGGGATTCAGTTCATTCCTGCCCCCATCGCCATCCCTTAGGGCCGCTCCTTGCTCAGGTCTTCCTACCCCAGCGCCACCCACTCCGGACCGGGTCGTTACAGGCCCACCAGCTTCCGCCTGGTTTGTCCCCGAACCACACATCGTACGTGGAGAGTCGGCTCTGATACCAATAAATGTGACACCCATTTCAATTAAAATAAATTAAAATGAATAAACCATAATTACAAAGTATCATGAATAAATATGTTGTAATTATAGTTGTCATATACACATATATATATGTAGATATAATAGTCAAGGACTTAGTTACATAATATAATATATACAAAGCAGAAAAACAAAATTTTATTTACTGAACTCAAGAAGATAAATCATCTTTTTCTAGAATACATACCTGTAGGGAATTAATAGGAAATTAAAAATAGTCCTAACTATCTTAACCATAAACTTAATAATTAAATATATTTAAATAAATAAGAAAAAAAACAATTGTAACATTTCAATTAAAGAAAAATAATAGTGAACTAAAACTATCAATTTCGGATCACAATTCATATGAGTTTGCATCTGCAAACTTAACACCTCATAAGAGACATAGTCTCGATGCCGATTGAACTAATAATATATAAATTAATATACAAGTTCTTAGTAATTAATCAAGGTAGCAAAATTTAAAATCCTAATGACGACGACTTCACATACTGACCAATCGGAACCAACGTCTCTAATCTTTTATTCCTGAAAAGTGGTGGTGGCAAGGGGTGAGCTGCCGACTCAATAAGATAGTTAATTAAATACACAGTTCAACCACATACGCATACAATAGTTTCATACATTTAATTTATAGGTTATCAAGCACCATGTACAACGAATTGCAAATTAATAGTCATTTAATTTAAGGGCCCTGCTTATTCTAGTATGGTAATACTCAATGGTTGCATGGCCATAATATCTATATCATGTCCATTCGATCACTAATAAGTCTCGGTCTAAAATCCATTCATGTCCTCACAACCATCGATGTCAAATTCAATTTATTCACGTCACCGAAGTCACAATAAATATATCAAGTATACATGTCAAACATATGAATCGAATCAGTAAGCAATTAATACACTCAGTCAAGTATAGCACTCAAACATACAAACACACATACTATATATTTAATTAACCACTTACCTCTATTAGCAAAATGTAAGTTTAACTAATCAGATAGCTTCTCTGGTATATCCTCCGCTTGTTCTTCGTGTCCTATATAATAATTATAATATCACCTATTAATTTTATATTAAGAACACCACAATAAATAAATATATATATATATATATATATATATATATATATATATAATACTTTAATTATTTTCATTAACTGTAAAGGCGTAATATAATTATAATAAAAGTGTATGTACATAATAAACTAAATCTTAAAACTTAATATATTAGCTATTAGCATATAGGATAAATTAGGTGGTTCTGGAACTTTAAAAAAAACAAAATTGTTAACCAATCTTATAAGAATGTATGAAATATGAAAAAAAAACTAAATCATTAAAATAAATAATAATTAAAAATAAAAGTAAACCTATATGTGGATGGGATATTACCACCACTCCCTATCTATGAACAAGTATATGTAGAGTCCTATATTGTGGATAAAATAGTATATATATATATATATATATATATATATATATAATATTTTGAAACCATAAAAAGTTGTAGTCTGATAAATCTTAGCTATAGGCTGAACTCTCACAAAGTTTATGTATAAAAATATAAATTTCATGGTGTGTTGTCTAATTAAAACAAACAATATAAAAGAAAAATCTAAAAACCCCTACAAATAACTTCTAGAGAGATTGATATATATAAATGGATGAGAAATAAAACTAACATGACTTACAAGTTTTTGCAGATTCGCACCAAAGAAAACCATCATAAAAATTCTATTAATCTGTTCACCCAACTGACGGCTCCAAAAGAAAAGAATAGGCTAGGTTTTCTTTTTGGGTATTGTTAAATACCGCCCTTAATTTCTGTTTCACCGCACTGTTTTGACCATTTTACCCTTGCCACTTTTTTTCCCCCTAAAACCTTAAAAACTCTGTCTAGTTTTCTCTCCCGAGCACAAATCCCGGATTTGAAAAAAATGGATCAAAACATTCCCGAAGACAATGAGTTAGAACATGAGGTAATATTACGAGAATTAAAAACGTTATTAATCATTTTTTTTATTTTTTTTTATTCGAATTTTGCCTGGGCGGGTGGCGATTACCACCCGTTCCTTAGGCCGATCGGATGAACTACCCGATCGGCCTAAGGAACGGGTGGTAATCGCCACCCGCTCCACCCATGGAACGGGTGGTAATCGCCACCCGCTCCACCCATGGAACGGGTGGTACGCGCCACCCGTTCCACCTTTGGAACGGGCAGTACGCGCTGCCCGTTTCCACCTATGGTGGAACGGGTAGCCTGCCCGTTCAGGCAAAAGTGGGCAGAAATTGCCCCGAACTAATTTCGAACGGGAGAAATAGGCCCGAAGTATTTTTTTTGTAATTTTAATGTAAATTTTTCGTATATTCAGGTACCGATAGAAGATTGGAACCCCGATAACATTGATTATAGTTCGCGTTTTATAACGGATACCGTTTTCCCCTCCAGTCAGGATGCTATTGATTGGGCAAAAAAGATAGCTATTCAGAATGGGTTTGAGCTTGTAATATCTTCGCACAAAAATGGGGGTAAACAGAAGTTGTTGCGCTGTTCACGGGGTGAACGATATAGAGGTGTTGTGAAAAATGATGAAGATCCTGCAATTAGGAAAAGTAAAACTAAAGCGTGCCGATGTAAATTTCAGATTAAAGCCTATCAACATGCAGACCTTTCGGGATGGGGGATAAAGGCTAAGGCTGGGTTAACTGGAATGCATAACCATACAATGCGTATGTATCCAGAGGGAAGTCGGCAAATGAGCGGACTCAGTATCGCATCTAAACAAATTGTGCGTGATATGTCTTCAGCTCAAGCAAAGCCTTGTGCTATTTTAGCAGCAGTTAAAGAAAAACACCCAGAGGACAACTCAGTAATTAAACACATATATAATTACAGGGACAAAATGAGGAGGGACGCGTTTGAAGGTAGAGACCTGGCTAGTCAATTCTACCATATTGCTGTGGAGAACAAATATGTCAATTACACACAGGCTGATTCAGGTGTGATAACGCATGTGTTCATGGCACATCCAGAGTCAGTTGATATGTTCAGGACTTACCACTGGTACATCGGCATTGATTCAACGTACAAAACAAACAAGTACAAAATGCCGTTTGTTGAGATTGTTGGGATGACGCCATGCAATAATAACTTCAAGATAGCGTATGCTATTGTTAAAGACGAGACCGAAGGGAGCTATCGTTGGATTTTGCAAAGGCTGAAGATTTTGCTTGGGGATGATCTTAACCCGACCGTTGTTGTTAGTGACAGGGAGCTTGGGTTATTAAAGCCGATACAAGAAGTTTTTCCACAAGCAGCGCACTTGCTATGCACTTGGCATATTAATAAGGATGTGGAAGATCGTGTGTATAGAATCATTGGAGATAAAGGCCTTGCCTCTAAATTCAAGAATGGCAAATGGAGAACAATATTAGAATCATTAACCATTGAGGAGTACGAGACCAATCTTATGATGATGAAGGAAAAGATGAGCAGGTTCAAAGGAGTTATCTCGTATGTTGAGGAGACGTGGTTGGTGCATAAGGAGAAGTTTGTTGTTGCTTGGACAAAGGAGTTCCTACATTTTGGTAACACAACTACTTGTCGAGTGGAGAGCGAACATGCTAGTCTAAAGCAATGGCTCAATACGGCAACTGGGTCCCTTGACACGGTATGGCAGAAGGTTCACAAGCAGATTGAATCACAAGCAACCAATATAAGGTATTTGCAATTTCTTCTACTGCGATTTTGGAATTTGCATTTAGGGTTGTATCATTTCACTAACTAATAATAATTTTGTCTTCGTATCAGGTACATGCTTGAACAGTCGCGGCTTCGTCAATCAGTCACTTTCACCGGATGCCCATTAAGCCAACTTGTATTCAAAGTCTCTCATTATTGTCTGCAGTTGTTGAATCAAGAGTTAGAGCGTATGAGAGGGTTGAGCCATGAAGTGTACGTGCGTTGCGATTGTGTATTGAGAACATCGCATAAGATACCATGTGCATGTGAACTGAAACGAGCTTGTGATCTGGAACAAATGATCAGTTCTGAGAGTGTTCACGTGTTTTGGAGAACACTTTTAATTAATCATGGTCACACTGATGAAAATGACGGGCGTAATGATCTGAACGAGGAGCAGCGATATTTTAAGTCCTTAGTGGACCAAGTCTCTAAAGCCGACCCATCCGTAATGCGTAATATTTCAATGTTTATCCATGATCAACTACACCCTGATCAAGCTCAGTACACCGAACCCGATGTCAAAATTAACGTGCGGGGGCGACCTAAGGTGAGCAAATCCACAAAACGTATGCCGAGTTCTTGGGAATATAATGAAACTCGTCGTGGACGGGCTCGTTCTACTAGTTCATCTAGGAGTCGTGGTAGAAGTGGCAGAATTAGCTCGTCATCCTCGGTACATAATGCTGCCTCATCAGGTAAATTATATCTGATAAACCTAACTTTTTTTTATAACTGTTTTGCAATATAGAGTTGTTTTACACTAATATACATGAATGCAGATGGAAAAATGTATCATGGTTCTGAATTCGTACATTCCGATAAAATAGTTGGCATAAAATGGTTCATGACTTGTGGCCGGTTCCTACCATGTACAATTCTGCTATCATGTTATTTGGCTTCTCAGGTGGGGACACATTAGCGTTGTGTGGTACTATCTTACCATTGTATGCCGCATCGACTGCTACAAGACCATCACGTGAGATTTGTATAGCTCATTTAGGGAATCACTGCCAGCACTACATACGTTTAAATTTATCGCCTAACTTTCCGGTGCCCCCTATAGTACACTGGTGGTTTGTGCACCGAGGCCAAAGCGTTGTAGGATGGGAGCGCTTCTATCAGGATAGGGTGACACAGTGGACCAGATTGGCCCAACTTAGGGGATATTAGTGGTTGATATTCTGTAATGTTACAGGTGAATTCTGATGAATTATGTGTGGTTCTGTAATGTTACAGGTGAATTGTGATGAATTATGTGTGGTTCTGTAATGTTACAGGTGAATATTGATGAATTTTGCTACTTCAGTTATCCACATTCCAACGTCTATATTCCAACGTCTATATTCCAACGGCTATATTCCAACGTCTATATTCCAACGTCTATATTCCAACGGCTATATTCTCCATCTATAAAATTAAACAATGTTGCTACTTCAGTTATCCACATTTACTCTTTACATTACGATCAACGAAAACTCTCAAACATAAATGGCTTCATCTGATTTTACCAACGAGTTCCCTAATTTTCCTCTCGAGAAAAGCATAGTTTCAACTTTGAATAAGTCTGATTGCACGACGAAGATGCTTGATTATCAATACTACGCAATCCGTGTATATGGAGAGACATTTGTGAGTCCAACAATGTTCCATCCTGAATTTCCATTTATGTTTTGCTTCAAGCTTCCGTCTGCTGGTGAGTTTCCAATATACTCACTACACATGCTGTGGTTCTTATGTTATATGTATTACATGCCTTTTGAATTTGCTCTAGAGGAATGGTTGAACAATTTGAATGAAGGAAATATTCCTAGTCATATTCAAACATTTCTGAAGTGGTTTATGCCTATTGATGACTGGAAAGCTATGTTCGCCAGACTATTGCGTGATAATCAGAGGGGAATCATCCCTAAAAAAAATTTCAAATCCATCATCTTTTTAAGATGGACAGAGTCTGAAATTTCTCATGAGGTTCATCGAACTTATCCTTACTCGATCGTGAAAAATTGGGATCGCTATAAATTAGAGGTTCGAGTACTACAGAGTATCAGCGCTTCAAAGAACGATTACCTGCCAGGACGAGCTTGGCCAAGAAATAGAGGAAATGCTCAATGGAACATTTTTCCTGTGGAATATGAGACGAATATTGCAGAGGAGAAAGAGATATACCTTGCAATACAGTCAGGTGTACCAGCGACATCTTCACCAAACATTCAGGTGTACGAAGAAGATAGTGACTAATGTCTTTTTTTTCCGGTTTATGTCGTTGTAATGTCTTTTTTCAGTTTATGTCGTTCTAATGTATTTTTACAGTTTATGCAGTTTATGTCGTTCTAATGTATTCTTAAATTTGCAATAATAACAAAACATACCACAAAAAAGTACTAAAATATCAATCCACCAAATTCTGTCAAAATAGTACTAAAATACTACAAAATACAGTCATAACTCACTTGGCCAAATGCCAAGCATCCATAATCTCCTCTAACGACTGCCTATATACAATCGCAGCATCCTCGTCCAGATGACTCATGTGATCCAGCACAGTTTCACCCCAGCCAGATAATCGACTAACCCACTGTAAAAAAGTAAGGAACAAAAAACAAGGTTAATATCATTTCACATTTCAGTAAATATCATTTCACATTACTAGACCAGTCAAGAAAACCAAAAATAACTTACAATCTCACTGTTCGAGCGAGTATAAACAGCCGGTCCGGGTGCAACAATCTCCGGAAGTAGACGAGGGTGTGAGTGACGGGTGTACCAATGCATGTACTGATCCTCACAATCTGATGGAGTATGTGCTGGAGTGAATACAGACAGTATAAGGACGGGCGACTGGGGAAAAGAGTCCCAAATACCCTGCACCATCACAGCTGGCACCTCTACACGATACTTCAAACTGGTCCACGGGCGAACAGCCTTAGAAGGCTGCAATATCGGTCTAGGAATGGTCTGCACATGTCCAAGCTGTCGAAGGCATCGCCCCGGCATGTACGGCTCGATCACATCCCGATACCGTATCCATCCAGAATATAGAGTCCTCGGGGTCTCAGTAATGGCATCAGGGCCATACGGCATCCACATGACCTACAGATGTATAAAATTACATTAACACATACAAGTAATACACAAATTTGTTTTAATTGAATAGTATTTATAATTATAAAGCAAATATACCTCATCTGCTGTCAACACATCAAGCCGGGCACGAAATGCTCTCAGCCGCTCATCGCTCTTCTCCATCGATATAGATGGCCACAACGAAGCCCTAGGAAGATCCGGGTCAACTGTAACTGCCTCTCGATGTGGCCTGAAGCAAGGAAAATACTCGTAAATCCAGGACTGGAGCAATGTCATACAACCCGTCATCTGCCTGCAATCTCCTCTGGTAGCAATACCAAGATGACGGTATAGATATGCTAGTGCAGCTGATCCCCAAGAAAGTCCAACGGCTCCAGCCGCCGAGTCCTGCACCTCTAACAGACAAGAAGGTCGGATGCGGTCACCACTCTTGTCTACGAATAAGGTGGAACCGAGCATCAGCCACGTCCAAGCTATAGCCTGGGTCTCAGGAATCCGATCACCTCCACAACGCTCCATGACGGAAGCGGCTCGTATACTACTAGAAGCATAATGACGGGCATCTAACTCAACCCGAGTCACCCCAAACAAATCCATCACGCACTCCTTAAGCTCATCAACAGTCGCATCAGCAGTCACCATGGCACCATCTACGGGGATGCGCAATATCTCCCACGCATCATGCATCAAAATGGTCATCTCGCCAAATGGCATGTGAAATGATGACGTGTCTGGCTGCCACCGCTCAACAAATGCCGTGATCAGTGCAGCATCTATGTGACTGTGCATAATACCAGGTAAATGGAACAAGCCAGATGACTCGATACGCGACTGAATCGTCCGGGAAGAACCACTGTACCATAATCTCAGCTTCGTGCAATACCCTGATCTGGTATGACACCTAAGGACGCCCCTGTCCTGACCGGCCCATATAGCACATGCAATATGTCCCAAAAAGCTCGGGATCACAGCACCATCAAATGGACCCCCGGGGACGGGGTCCTTCACAACCCAGTCATCCTCTACACTCCTCGATCGCTTGCTGCTACCTGAAATTACAGCAAACGGTAGACATTAATTTTTTAGTATATTTTTCAATAATCACGATTAACACAAATACAAATAAACACATTTTTTAATTTCTCTTACCAGAAGAAGATGCTGCGGTAGAAGAAAATCGTCCGTCTCGACCCCTCGTCACAACGCCACGATCTATGGGGATAGTATCAGCACTAGGACGATGCATAGAAGCATCCCCGTCCATGTCTATACCAGCCGCCTCATCCCGTCCCTCAGCACGCTCCGCCTGTGCAGCATGTGCCCTCCGGGCGTCCGCCATAAACCGCTGCTGCTCCTCCCGGTCCCGCCGAGCAGATGCAGTAACAGGACGTGAAGACGTGCGTCTTGGGTCAGCTCCCTCCTTATCCTGTAATATTATTTATTTATAAGGTATATTCAATTTAACATAATTTTTTTTTCTATACGTTCGGGTTTGCCTACGCCCGGTCCGTGCAATTTTTTTTAAAAAAAATTCAAAATTTGCCCCTTTTTGGCCTGAGCGGGTGGTTTACACCACCTGCCCTAAGGGCCAAACGGGTGCGGCGCACCAGTCGGCCTTAGGGCCGACCAGTGCGCCGCAAATGTTTGGCCCTTAGGCCAAACGGGTGGCGCATGCGCCCCACCATAAGGTGGAGCGCATGCGTTGTACGCGTTCCACCTTAAGTGGAACGCGTACGTCGAGCGATCCACCCTAAGGTGGATCGCATGCGCCGCGCGCTCCGCCTTACGGTGGAGCACGTGCGCCGTGCGATCCACCTTAGGGTGGATCGCTCGACACGCTGCATCTCCACCTACGGTGGAACGCATAGTTCATGCGTTCCACCGTAGGTGGAGATGGATTCCGGCGCCCGCCTAGGCGAAATTCTGGGATTTTAATCCCGAATTTCGGCCCGATTACTCACGATTTTGATAATTTTTTTTATGGAAATACTTACCGTAATACCCATGTATCCTTTGCCGATGCCTCCTCTTCGTGCCATCTCGTTTTTGGTCGGTTTTTAGAATGGAAAAGATGTTGAGAGGATTTGGAATTTCAAAACTTATGTTTGAAATAATGAGAAGGGAAAAAAGGTCAATACAGGGCGGTGAACCAGAATTTTAGTGCGGTATATAGTCGCCCACTTCTTTTTTCTACTCAAACTCCTCTAAAACCCTATATATTTATATAGGACTGTAATTTATTATATAAGGAAGGGTAAAAGTAATAATAAGAGTAAGGTTAGGTAAACTAGAGTCTTATCTACTTTCCACCAACGTGTACTTCATTTAATTGGAAAATTTATAATTATTTTAAATGTTAAAATGCTAACTAATTAGCACAAACATAAATATTTCCATATCATAAGGCTTTCTTCTGTTATTTTTTTTTCTTTTCATTCTAGCTAATTTATTATCCTAAGCCCCAAATTTTGCGGATGTTACACAGACTCAAAGTCGTCTCTTAGGACTTGGAGATGGAACTCTCGACATCGGTGAATGCGGATGGAGCGAAACTTCGGCGGAGTAACGGGAGGATTAAACAAGCTCTCAAGGTGTGAGGAACTCTAATACATGGAAAATTGAATACTGAAATGAGTGCTAATCACTCTTACTTATACATCAAGCTCGGGGGTAGAATCATAAATACACAAGTTGCATTATTTCTGCATTTTTCCCAGGACACGCCCCGCGTGGACAGGCAGGCGCCCCGCGTGTTTGCCCATTTCGTTGACAATTTCCTACATGAGGATCAGATTCAGGCCTGATGTCATGAACACGCCCTGCGTGGACAGACAGACGCCCCTCGTGTTTGCCCATTCCGTTGATAATTGACTGTGTGTGGATCGGAATCAGACTGGTTGTTGTTGAGCGATTTCCGCAAGTGCACGATATACGCTTGTAGTAATAAAAGATATCGATCCCACAGGGAACGTTTTTTAACAAAACTTATTTACAATCGGTTAAATTTACTTTAAGGTTTATAATATGGAAAAATCGTTTAATCGGTTTTGGTTTTGAAATTGCTAGAATGAGAATTAGATTAGAGTATGAAAACGTTAGAAAATATTCTGATTTAAGAATGAATTTGCAAGATAGGAACGTTTAGTACTTTTTAGAAAAGTAAACGAATGTATTTGTTTGCATTAAGCAAAGAAAACAACTTTAAACTTTGTACGAATTATAAAGATGAAATAAATGACGGAACCTCTAATTAATTGGCTTTGAACATGACAAAACCCTTTCGGGATAGTTGCCCTTAATCAAATTAAAACTCTTTCGAGATAATAATTTGCCTAAGTGTTCAACAAAGTTTCCTTGTAAAGATTTTAGATTAAATACGTTTTAATGAAAACACCAGCAGTCACTTTAGTGGATTGGTTACCATAAGTGCTGCATAAAAATCTATCGAATAGAACGGACTTTATTAGATGAAATATAAATTGATACAAGTTTACAGAGAACATGGAGCATGGAAACATTCGACGACTTGCAAGTGAACGGGTTGATCAATCCTTTCCTTGGATTTCGTTAGAGTTTGTCAGGCTCAGGGGCGGATCCTCTACTCAATCTTCTCGTTGAATCTTCGTAATAGAGACTGGGTCGGTCTACTACCAAAATGAAAACTAAACTGGAACAATGTCTAAATGCTACTAAACTTGTTATTATTGAATAAACAATGTGTGTACATCATATTGCTTTGAACAGAAATGAAATCTAATCTCTGATCTCTGACTCATTTCTGAGTCAGAGTTTCTGCATAACTCTTGCACTAATCTTAAAATCTAACTCTCTCCTATTTTTTCAACTCTCAAATCAATACTTTATTTATAGATGTTGAAGAGTCTTGATTGAAGTGTCGTGTCCGTTGTGGAGAGTCGTGAATGAAGTGTCGTGTCCGTTGTGAAGAGTCATCTTTATCCACCCGAACGAACGCGTTTCTTGGATTTTAACATGTGTTCATTGTACTTGGCAGAATTTCTGCTCTTACCGAGAATGGAAATTCTCTGCCGAGAATGAGGAACTGATTTTTCAGCCTTCGGATGAAAGAGCGTGTCGCGACCGAGAATTTGAGATTCCCTGTCGCGGCCCCAAATTCTCTACCGAGAATTTTGGATTCTCTGGTGAGAATTTGCGTTTTTCTCTGTTTCTGACTTCGTCTTTGTCCTTGTTTTGGTGTAATTGATCTTTGTTGTTTTTGACTCCTTTTGTAAGGGTTTTCTTCTGTTTTTGAGCTCTTTTCGTTCCTATTTGGATTTTACTAAATATTTAGGTACCTTACAAGAAAGAAACATATTCGAGAGTAAAAGCTTTCCAAACAGTTATAAATAGCATAAATTTGTAGCAATATTGATGTAATTATTGATGATATTTTAGGTATATTTTGGGCTTAACAAATCTCCACACTTAATCTTTTGCTAGTGCCGAGCAAAATTTCTCTGAATTTATTCTTTAACTAATCCCTTTATGAAAATAAAACATATATCTCGGTATTACCTTTTGAATTAGTTAAGCCGAAAAGACTAACTTCGCATGGCAAATTTATACGCAAAATATCAAACTAACTTAGTATAATATACGATATATCATTTGTCTTGTATTTTCAATTTTGAATTGAAGCATTCGGGACGATATAAGCACGCATATTCAGTCTTTCGTCTCAAGGCATTTCAAAGCACAAAATTTCCTTTCCCAAACCTAAATTAATATATGAGATATATTAAATGAATAAGTACTTAGGATTAATTATTGCTTAGTTACGCCCGAGATAAGGGTGGTCTCAATCGTAACTTTATACGTATTTTGTTGCTTGGTGTTTGCTTAAGAGGTACCGACCATGCCATAGGTGGACGCAATCGTTACTTTAAACTTATACACGCTTATTTTTTTTGTTTTAAACGTTCCTTCCATACCTCGATTGTGATAAGGGTGGTCTCAATCGTGGCCAAAAGTAAACGGTACTTAATTTTCTTCTCTTTCATATCTCGATTGTGATAAGGTTGGTCTCAATCATGGCCAAAAGTTAAGAATTCAACTAATTGATTAATTAATATGAAATATAATATTGAAATTGGGAAAAAGAAAGATAGCACATTCATCCTATATCGACTTAAAATTCAACATGTATTATGGCTAAAGTTTCCTTAAAAACTTTAATTTGTGTTAATGTAAGACGAAATCAAACCGAGCTAAAATTGTTAGTTCAATTTAATGCCTATAAACCTAATTGAAAAATTAAAAATAAGATTTATTGTATCATGAATTGCATGATATAAAATAGAGATTGAAAATAAAGAATTTATTTAATTAAAGGGTAAATTCCAAAAAAAAAACCCCTTGTGGTTTGATGTTGTTCCAAAAAAACCCATGTGGTTTGTTTTTACAAAAAAAAGGACTGTGGTTTCGCCGTTACCCGAAAAACGAAAAAGAACTTAACACCGTTAAAAGTGCTGTGGCAAGGGGTAGAGTTGGAAATTTTTTTTTTTTAATTTTTTTTAATTTTTCTTTTTTCTTTTTCTTCTTCTTCCTCTCCTCCTCCTCTTCTTCTTCTTCTTCTTCTTCTTCCTCTCTCTCTCTCTTCTCTTCTTCTTCCTCCTCTCCTCTTGTTCTTCTATTTTTTTTAAATTTCTGAAATCCAGACGTTACGTCTGAAATTCAGACGTTCAACGTCTGGATTTTAGATGTGTTGAACGTCTGAAATCCAGACGTCCAGAATTCTGGAAAAACCAATTCTTCTTCTTCTTCTTCTTCTTCTTCGAATCGATCATGGAAGAAACCTATAATAATGAGGTAAAGCTTCAAACAGATCTAGCAAATTCTAAAAACAGAATCTCTATGTTGAATATGGTAATCAATTCTGAAATCGCAACTCAATGCTTTCAATTCTGAAATCGCAACCAAATCGGAGGAAGAAGCGAAGATCAAGCAAATTACCGATGAAACAAACAAAAAACACAGAGAATTAAAATTACTCAATCTGAGCACAGAGAAAGAGCGAAAAGCAAAATCGAAACTGAAACAAAACCTGAGCATGAAAAGACAGACTCTGAGAACTTTCCTTCTCACGCTTCAAGCGATTAAGATGGAAACGGAAGCTTACAAAGCATCTATGGAAAACAGTGTTGTTCGGATCGGTCAATGGGAGTTTTATGCATTGAAACAAAGAGGAGATCGAAGGAAATTAGGAGGAAAGAAAAAATGGTAATTAATGAAGAATTGATAATCTCTGAAGAGGTTAAAGAAGAAGAAGAGGAGGTTGTGAAGAAGCTGAGCAGGTTACGTCGATGGCCGCCGTTAGGGAAGAAGCTGAGCAGGTTACGTAACAGAGAAGAAGAAGAAGAAGTTGGGTTTTTTTTTATTATTTTAATTTTCTTTTTAATTTTTGTTTTTTTTTATTTATTTTTTTAATTCTGACCGTTTTACCCCTTGCCACGTCATTCAAATTAACGGTGTTAGGTCATTTTCCGTCTTTCGGGTAACGGCGAAACCACGGTCCTTTTTTTTTTTGTAAAAACAAACCACAGGGGTTTTTTTGGAACAACATCAAACCACAGGGGTTTTTTTTGGAATTTACCCTTAATTAAAATACATTTACTCGAGACAATTCTTACTTAAAATCATATCGGAGATTTATGATAAATTTGAAAAATAATATTGCCCGTATAGAAATATTATTTCTAACGATAATGATAACCTAAAAATAATCATATTAACTTATGATTAATTTATAAACATATGAAAATGTTAAGTTAATAAAAATAGTGTTAAATAAATTGTGTTGCAATATATGTTGCACTTGCATAAAACAAGTGTTGCATTTATAAATATTGCTTAAAAATTATTCGTTGCATTTATTCGTACTAAAAACAAAATGATATATGCAATATCTCCTCCCACACTTAAATTGGACCATGTCCTCATTGGTGCAAAAATTGATAAAACACGAAAAATTTGTACGAAAATAAAGCAAAATTGTATGAAAACGGATAAATATGAAATGGATTGTTGCCAACATAAATAGAAATTGAAATTGTACCAAACTTAATCAAAAATAACATAAAAATAAATGAGTTGAGAAAAGATAAGATAAAACCTATTCTTGTGAAGGTGAACCCGGTGGAGATGGTGCGGTCACTACGCCTCGACGACGGAAAAATGATAACAATCGGCGTCGGGTGACGTATGATCTCTCCTCAAAGTATGTATATTTGCATCCACCGCGTAAATTCTCGAATCCATCACTTGATTGTTTGCAATAATATCATCTAACCGCAAATTCATTTGCCGATTCTGTGGAGGCATATGGTTCAAAATTGTTGCAAATTAACTTGATCAACATTGTGCTCATTGCCAACATGCCTTTGTGCTTGTGTGTAGGCATCAACATGCTCCGGCTCCGCACCTTCTTCTTACATCATCATAAGGCATATCGTCATCCGCACTAAAATTTGTCAGCGCATTACCATCCTTCTGAATAACATTACCATGTGAACTTGGAATTCCAACATCGAAAAATAAGTAGGAGTAACTGACGGAAAACCAGGCCAAAATACTCGTAGCATCCAAAACAAGACCCGTAATCAAAGTACACATAGTAACGTGCTTATTGGTTGAAACGGAAACATGGACTCAATTGTCAAAAGGGTATCCAATTTAATCTACCACGAAAACCAACGATCTTTAATGAGTGTGCTAGTAGCATTCTTGGGATTAAATCCATCCAAACTAGTCAAAGTATGTCCAAACCGGATTGGTTGGAAAATGAATGGCTTAACAATAAATTATTTTTGTATGATATCCAAACCAAATACGCATCTCGTCATCCCCAACTTTATAAAATCAACCGAAATCCTAAATGTAATCCGCTCATTCTTTTTAAAGTAGGAAAGAGTAACCAATACAATAATGTCTGATTCACTATGCACGATGTCCATAATAGTGCTTGTACCATGTGCCCAACCCCATCTGAAATAATGCTGAATGGATCCACATTCAACATGCAAACAATTATTAGACATAGAGGAAACCTGGTTAGTAACCTGCTGATGTTTAGGCATTGTGTGTAAAAAGGGTTAGGTTATGGATGTGGTGTTTGGGAAAGATGTATTTTGGAGAAGTAAAAATTGGTAAAAAGTAAAGGTGATATGGTGTGGAATTGAGTTGTGAAAAAGAAAATGTGTTTGAAATAGAGTTTATGGAATGTGTGTATAAGGGATAGGTATATATAGGTTTGAATATAAGTATGAGGAAGTAGTGTAGGAAGAGGAAAAGTGGAATTTATGTCAAAAATCGGACTCAAATCCCCCCTACAGGTCGTGGGTCGCGACCGAGAATTGCCTAGCCGCGGTCGCGGCACGCGAAATTCAGAGAATTTTGCACTCTGATTTCGGCCTATTTTCGCTGGACTTACCGAGAATTTTTAATTCTCGGTAGAGAATTGGTCAAAAGTGCCTGATTTTGTGCATTTGGACTTGGTTTGTGCAATTTTGTTGATTAATTGTGTCCTGAACGTAATATAAACTGTACATGCACTCAAAAACTAAAATAAATAACATTAAATCCAAGGGAAATCAAAGGTTTATCCTTATGAAATTTTGAGTAATGAAACATTAAATGTTGAATTAGAGTTAATGTAGAACCAATGTTCATTAATTCACATAAGTTGAATGAACAAGCATTTGAATGGAAATTAATCTTTAAAAAGGGAATAAATAAAAGTGAATGTATATCAACTCTTAAATACGAGTAATCTTTTAATCATAGTAAAGTTTAGGTATTGGCAATGTATGTGAAATAATCAAATTAACACAAAAGTATTTAAACATGATAAACAAATTCATTGAAAAGATATACTGTTTCATTTTGATAAGTGCATACAGATATATGTTAAATAATTATCATGATTAACATAAATGAATCAACAAATAAAAAGTAAACTTGATGATTTAATTTAAAATGAAAATTCATTATTATGTTCAATAGTTAATAATGATTATAACTTATTAGCTTTTAAGATATATGGATAGATTGATTTGCTAATAGTCTATAAATTGTAACAGACATAAACCAGAATAGAAGATTAAAGTATGGAATGAAATGAATTCTTATTGCAGGAACTCATATGTACATAAATCAAACAAGAACATATATACAAGAAAGAAGAGAAAAGAAAAAAAAAATAAAAAAACGATCCTATATACAAAAACAAACAAATGAACAATTAAACAAATCAAATTTATTAATCACTTATGCATATTAATTCTGAAGCATTGAAACTGATACAGAGTAAAATTATTGGCAGATTCATGTTATTATTATAGACAAAATCATGGTGAATGTTATATTGTTCCATATCAACATATATATAGATTTAGTCAAATAATTTGCATAGTTAACATATACTAATAAAAATAACCAAAGAATCAAAAGTGGATATGTTTATCAAAATTGAAAAACATATGTGCAGAACAAGACTCAGATTTATCATATAAAATGAATGTTCATGAACTTGTTCAATAGTTATGAATGATTATACCGTATTAGTATGTAAAATATATGAAAAGTCAGATGTTCAGAAACATTTCAGAAATGAATACAGATTTATGAAAAATAATTACAGATTCTTGGACAAGGTTCAATTGTTTTAAGCAAAAAGAATTAAAGAATCAAACTTGACAGTTTTATTAAAATTAGAAGAACATATATACAAAGAACAGAAAGAACAAACACATATAAAAATGAAAACAAACCGTTGTACAAACTATACACAACAAACATTTTTATTATATTTTCGTTCTTCATTAAATGGGAAATGGTGCACTGTAGCATTCTGATATATCAGGACGCTTGCTGCGTGCAGCAGTAATCTTCATGGAAGATTTATGCTTGGAAATCATGCGTTTGAGAAAAGGAAAAAGTCTCTGAAACTTTTTGAAAGGTTTGAATAATTGGAGAAGAATATCAGATTTTGTCTGAAAGAGATGAAAAAGTATGGAAATCTGATCTTCTCTAATTATTTAATGATGTTAGGATGACTTAAAATGTATGTTGGTGGTTTCGAAAGTAAGAAAACAATTTCTGTAACTTTGTGTGTTTTTTTTTTAAATGTGTGATAACTGAGAAGAAATCAGATTTTGTCTGATAGAGATAAATAGAAAGTGTAAGTAACAAAAATCTGATCTTTTCCAATTATTTATAATCAATCCAGGACAAATCAAGGTGTCTGTTGGGATTAAAAAGGTGTAAATTCACACCATTTGAACATGAACAAACTTAATTTTTCGAAATGTATAGCAAAGGTTCATGAATTTAAAGAAGAAAGAAGGATACAGGTAAAAAAAAAAGACCCGTGTCGCGACCGTGAATGACGATCCGCGGTCGCGAATTTTTTTTTTTTTTCGCTTCGCTGAAGTTACCGAGAATTTTTTTCTCTTCCTTTCCCTTGAAATTTTGAAAATCCTGAATTCTCTACTGAGAATTCACATTCTCAGTAAGTTCAGAAATTTTCAAAACATCAAACAAAAGTCACAGTAGAGATTTTAATTATGAAACTTAAATTTTGTGTAACTTTTAATTCAATATCGTTCAATGATCAGAAAAATTTTATTTCTAATCTCACCATTATTACTAAACTAAAAACTAATGTATAAACTGAACTAAAATGACATGTAAGAATTTAAAATATGAAAAACTAAAAACTAAAAAAAATGTGATACCCCTTAAGAATTCTCAAGGAGAATCAAAATCATGGACATAATCAATTACTTAGACCGGTTTTAAATAATGGTCATGTCCATTTAACTTATCAGGAACAATATGTTTTTTTTTTGCATTTTTTTTAAGCGCTTTCTTTTTAGCGTTTTCTCAATTTAAGGATCTAATGATTTCGGTGAATGCCCAAACTTCTAGTTTTGTGCACGAACTGGAACTACGCACATGAACTGAAACTTTCAAAACTATATTAAAAGCATACAATTCATTCCTGGCAGATAAGGTAATTTCATCCTACTTCTGATATATCTTTCTTTGATTAGCTATTTCTTAGAGAGATAAATGTAGGTGTTTGTAAGGAAATGATAAAAAGGGAAATTATTTGGGTTTAGTGTAGGAATTGAATAAATTTCTTAACAAAGAGATATGATGTTTTGGTGAAGGACTAAGTGTATAGAAAAGAGGTAAAGGTTTCTGGGAAGATTTTTTTTCTGGGAAAAATTATCTGTCTTGTTCCTGATACTGCAGTTGCGGAACCCGATATGCAATTTGAAAAATTTCCATTCCCTTCTGATGTACTTGCTAGCCGAATTTCTTTTCTGTAGACTCCTTTTGTGAATTTCATTGATAATCAAATCTCCAGTCTATCTTTGAAAAAACTTGAATTTTTATCTGCAAACATCTAATTGCAAACGTTAAATAACAACGAGGATTTAGTCCTAGTGACCATCCTCAATAAATAATAAAAACTATAAAATAAATAAATACATATATTATAAACCAAGGTGCGAAATAAAACACGAAAAACATAAATTTTTGTTAAAAATTTGGCGTTCCCCAGCAACGGCGCCAAAAACTTGTTGAGCGATTTCCGCAAGTGCACGGTATACGCTTGTAGTAATAAAAGATATCGATCCCACAGGGAACGTTTTTAGACAAAACTTATTTACAATCGGTTAAATTTACTTTAAGGTTTATAATATGGAAAAATCGTTTAATCGGTTTTGGTTTTGAAATTGCTAGAATGAGAATTAGATTAGAGTATGAAAACGTTAGAAAATATTCTGATTTAAGAATGAATTTGCAAGATAGGAACGTTTAGTACTTTTTAGAAAAGTAAACGAATGTATTTGTTTGCATTAAGCAAAGAAAACAACTTTAAACTTTGTACGAATTATAAAGATGAAATAAATGACGGAACCTCTAATTAATTGGCTTTGAACATGACAAAACCCTTTCGGGATAGTTGCCCTTAATCAAATTAAAACTCTTTCGAGATAATAATTTGCCTAAGTGTTCAACAAAGTTTCCTTGTAAAGATTTTGGATTAAATACGTTTTAATGAAAACACCAGCAGTCACTTTAGTGGATTGGTTACCATAAGTGCTGCATAAAAATCTATCGAATAGAACGGACTTTATTAGATGAAATATAAATTGATACAAGTTTACAGAGAACATGGAGCATGGAAACATTCGACGACTTGCAAGTGAACGGGTTGATCAATCCTTTCCTTGGGTTTTGTTAGAGTTTGTCAGGCTCAGGGGCGGATCCTCTACTTAATCTTCTCGTTGAATCTTCGTAATAGAGACTGGGTCGGTCTACTACCAAAATGAAAACTAAACTGGAACAATGTCTAAACGCTACTAAACTTGTTATTATTGAATAAACAATGTGTGTACATCATATTGCTTTGAACAGAAATGAAATCTAATCTCTGATCTCTGACTCATTTCTGAGTCAGAGTTTCTGCATAACTCTTGCACTAATCTTAAAATCTAACTCTCTCCTATTTTTTCAACTCTCAAATCAATACTTTATTTATAGATGTTGAAGAGTCTTGATTGAAGTGTCGTGTCCGTTGTGGAGAGTCGTGTCCGTTGTGAAGAGTCGTCTTTATCCACCCGAACGAACGCGTTTCTTGGATTTTAACATGTGTTCATTGTACTTGGTAGAATTTCTGCTCTTACCGAGAATGAGGAACTGATTTTTCAGCCTTCGGACGAAAGAGCGTGTCGCGACCGAGAATTTGAGATTCCCTGTCGCGGCCCCAAATTCTCTACCGAGAATTTTGGATTCTCTACTGAGAATTTGCATGTTTCTCTGTTTCTGACTTCGTCTTTGTCCTCGTTTTGGGCTTAACAGTTGTCATAACCACGCCCCGCGTAGGTTGGAGTACGCCCCGCGTGATTGGGCCTCTGGGATTTAATCGCTTGAATCATGTCTTCGGCGCCCCGCGTGGCTTGGAACACGCCCCGCGTACTTGAGCTTCTGAAACTTAGATTGAAGAATTGCTCCTGTACGCCCCGCGCATTAATAGAGACACCCCGCGTGTGTCGGTGGGTTTTTACTCCTTTGCTTGTACCTGCGAAATACAATTCTCGACAGCCGAGTTAGCTTGACGCTTATTTTTTCGAAATTAATTGAAAACAAAGGAAATTGATCAAAAACATAAAATTTATTTTTATTTTGTTATTTTATTAAAAACACATTATTTTTGTAATTGAACTCACTTATTTAGTTCATAATTAAATCGTAATTCACGCTAAAAGATAGGGACAAAATGCCCCTATCACATAAACAACATAATGGTTCAAGGATATCACGTCGACTAGTCAGCTAGTAAAGTAAATGTACTTTCACGAGGAAAGATTCAAGGGTTTACCCATTATATGCAAATATCGACTGTAGAGTGTTATCACTACATCAATTTTTCGATTATCAATTTCATTCACGTGGGTTTTGTTGGAAAATTTGGCATATATTTGTGATTATTCATCAACTTGAGGCTCAAATATATAATGGATAGATGAATTTTGAATAATAGGAAAAATATCATTGTGTTCTATTCCATGAGATCTTTCCAACGATACATTATAAGCTCAAAACGGATAAATAATCAATGAGAAATTGATTCTCAAAATATGCCATATGCAATGGTTTTATTGAGGAAAATGAAATTAAAATTTCTTATATCACATCCCTTTTTATTAGGAGTTCAAAGGTTCTTATATTAAGCCATTTTCCAAGGTTTCAAATATTAACTAATTAAAAGGCTCTCTCACACGCAAGAATGCAACCCAAACTGAATGGGTTGAGAAGCACACCCGCACGTCCGTGAACGAGGTGAATGTCGGACCGAATTAGATCCTCAAAATTGCCTCATTTTGCCTCAATCCGTTTATTTGTTTTTTTCTCATTCGTCAGAATCCTTTAGAATTTTAAAATATGGTGGTTATAAATAGCTTAAATTATATCATTAAGGAACATGAGTTAATTTTTGTTTGCAAAAACCTATTTTAATCAATTTTTTCTTCATTTTATCGTCTGACACTGTCTGGAACTCTATGGTGGAGTTGCAGATTTTGGAGACACTCAATATATTGCCTCGTCGTACATCAGCTCCTCGGATTCTTCCTATTCGTTGGTCTACGCCTCCGCATGGTTGGATTAAGGCCAATACTGATGCATCAGTTACCCTGGTGAATTCTGGCTGCGGGGGTGTTTTCAGAAATCATTCTGGCCACGCGGTTGGTTCTTTTGCTTTGCCTTCGTCCTGTCGTTTGGTGCACGTTGCGGAGCTTTATGCTGCCCTTTACGCGATCCGCACGGCTTTCAACCTAGGTTGGCGGCGCCTCTGGTTGGAGAGTGATTCCAGGTATGTAGTTGCTCTTCTTCATGACATGGGTATCACAATTCCTTGGGAATTACTTCAGGATTGGATCGAGTGTCGACGTATGATTTCTGGAATGCATTTTGTTGTTTCGCACGTCTACCGTGAAGGGAATTAGGTTGGTGACGCACTGGCAAACTTTGTTAGGACTTGCTCTGACGCTATGTGGTGGGACACTTTTCCGATTTTTTGTTCTAGCTTTCTCTGGGACAATTTTAACGGCCGAGCCTTGTATCGGTTCGCTTAGTTTGTGGGTTATTTTTTTCACTCTATTGACTTTTTATGACTTGTTCTACATTTTTTAATATATTCGGGTTTAGGTTTGGAGGCTTAAGTGATGCCAATCTTATTGGGATTCCTAGGTCTTCTTCCTTTGTCCCCCACTTTCAATCAAAAAAATGAATTAACGATTGTTCAATAACAGACAAATCATGGCTTAAGAAAATCGTTTCATGCAATTAGTACAAGGTTTACAAGTATTTAATAATTTCTAAAAAAAAAAACTTAATAATTTCTTAAAAAAAAGTACTTAATAATTTTTGTTTTCTCATATTCTTGTACGTTTTTATTTTATTTCTTCACATGCTTTTTATAACTATCATTATTTTTAATTAGTTGTTCAATTTTTGTGGTTACTTATTATATGAGATTAAAATGCACGGTACGACGAAAAATAGATGCGTTTCATACATGCAAATAGCAAATACAATAAATTATTACGAGGATGACAAGTCACCTTAATTTAGTTCGGGGGGACCATTTTTAAAGGAATGAAGGAAATATAAAGAATCCATTTTTGTTTTTATTCTTTGAATTCATACATATATTCTCAATGCCCATTCAAATACTTTGATTCAATATCTATAGCTTTCGTTTTTAAACCAAAAGAGTCAATTACTTTGAATTCTATACTTTTTGTTGCGTCTTTCATTTTTTTGGGTCAATGATCCTTACATATACACGTTTTGTGTTCATGAGACCAGTGAGGGAAACATATTCAAAATCCTTTGTCTCTTGTCTATAGCTAAAGCGAATAAGTGTCTGTTTCGCTTTTCAAATTATTAGACAGATTCGGTTTAATTTAAATTGAAGTTTAGGTATAGTTTAGTTTTGAAATTGTTAATATTTAATAAATTAATTTAAATTTGATAAATTTTTAAATATTAAAGGTTTAATATATTATTTGTTCTCTGAATTTATCCAAAAAATTTGATTGGTCCTTTGAACTTTCAAAGTGTCCAGATAGCCCCCTGAACTTACATAAAATGTTCAGTTAGCCCCTGAACTTGCGTAAAATGTAATTAATTGATCAATCGGTTGCAAAAAAATAAGTTAAATGCAGAAAATGTATTGCACGCGTCTTAAAAAAAAGTAAAACAATCAAGATCGGGGTATTGCGGTTGTAATATTAGAGAATACAATGTTTATAGTTGAGAAAATAATAACTTCATTTTTACTCTATTCTTGAATTATGTAATAACATTCTAAGACACGTGGAATACACCTTCCGCGTTTAACTTATTTTTTTGCAACCGATACATTTTACGCAAGTTCAGGGGGGCTAACTGGATATTTTGTGCAAGTTCAGGGAGCTAACGGGACACTTTGAAAGTTCAGGAGGCCAATCAAGTTTTTTGGACAAGTTCAGGGGACAAATGATGTATTAAGCCCATTTCAAAATTAATTGTATTTGGATTAATTTATCAAATATAAACACACTTTGATTTGAGTGTAGCCAAATTAACCCTTAATTCATAACTAAACTTATGAAGCATATATACTAACACATGTAGTAAATATTACCCGACTGCAGGCAAGGTTGGAACAATAGCGGAGGGGCTCGGCTAAAGCAGACGCAATATCATATGAGGATACGCGAATAAAGCTGGTCAACCTCTTACTTAAAGAGAAAGACCATTGGAGACAGCGGTCAAAAATATTATGGCTTTAGAAAGGGGATAGGAATACCAGGTTCTATCATTCATTTGCGAATGGTCGGTGAAAGAAAAACCATATCAGTAGACTACGAAATACAGAAGGGGACTAGGTGTCTGATAAGGTTGGACTAGGCCAGATAACACATACGTACTTTTTTGAGGTATTATCTGATAGTAGCAGTGACTGCGGGAGGTGGTGGATCGAGTTCAGCCTCATGTCTTCATAAGTGATAATGAGCATTACTAGTTCCTTTTACTAAGCACAAGTTTCAGAAGGCGTTATTCGAGATGCATCCAGATAAGGCCCCAGGGCCTGATGGGTTCAACTCGGGGTTCTACCAACATTTCTGAGACCTTCTGGATGATGACATTTTCAAAGCCGAGACGACATGGATCGAATAGATATTTTCCCAAATGGTTTAAACAATACTATTATTACCTTAATCCCCAAGTGTGAGAATCTATATGATATGAAGGACCTTCGATCTATTGCGTTGTGTAATGTCCTGCTCAAAATTGTCTCCAAAGCATTGGCCAATAGGTTAAAAGTTATTTTGCCTTCTATTATCTCTGAAACCCAGTCTGCATTCATTAAAGGTCGGTTTATTCATGATAATGTCCTGATTGCATTTGAGCATATACATAGTATCAATCGTAATATAGCATTGAAAATGGATATGAGTAAGGCCTATGATAAGGTTGACTGATATTATCTGAGGGAGATAATGCTTAAATTGGGTTTTATGGATAAGTGGATCGGTCTGATAATGCTATGTGTTTCCTCTGTCCAATATATGGTTAAAATCAATGAGCAGTTAGTGGGACAAATTTTTCGTAAATGGGGCCTGAGGCAAGGGTATCCTTTGTACCCGTATCTCTTATTGATTTGTGTGGCGGGGCTATAAATCAGGATTTATTGCATGGGTGTCGGGTAAGTAGGGGTGCTCTGTCTGTGTCCCACCTTTTGTTTGCAGATGATTTGTTTCTCTTTTGTCAGGCTAGCATAGTAAAAGCTCGGGTTGTCAAGGAATTACTACATACGTACAAAAAGGCATCTAGACAGGTGGTCAACTTTGCCAAATCTAGTATTATGTGTAGTAGGAATGTCGCATCGGAACTGACGCTCAGAACTTCTAGCATTTTGGGTGTGTTTAATCCTTTCAATACTGGTAGGTGCCTAGGGCTCCCTTCACTAGTGGGTAGAATGAAGACGACCATTTTTGCACATTTTAGGGACCGGTTATGGCAACGACTCCAAAGGTGGTGTGGTAAAAAAATATCCAAAGCTGGAAAGGCTACTCTTATTCGGGCTACATGACATGCTATATCTATCTATTTTATGAGTGTATTCCTACTTCTTATCTCCACGGCTGACAAAATCCAGAAGATACTGAATTCCTTCTGGTGGGGCAATAAGAAGTCTGGAGAAAAATGACTAAATTGGATGTCCTGGGACAGATTGTGTGCTCCTAAGCTATTCGGGGGTCTCAACTTCAGAAATTTTACGGCCTTCAATATTGCTATCTTGGGAAAACAAGAGTGGCGACTTTTCTTGGATCCCATTTCTCTCGTCAGTCAAGTGTACAAAGCTAAATATGATCCCGGAGGAGATTTTTTAGGAGCCTCCTTGGGACACTCACCCAGTTTTATATGGCGGAGTATTTGGAGTTCTCAACTGGTCATTAGGGAAGGCATAAGGTGGAAGGTTGGAGATTGGCATTCGATAAAATTTTGGAAGGAAAAATAGCTAAGGGATGATTCTAATTTCTATATTCAGACATTGATGATTGAGGAGTTAGAGCAGTTAAAAGTCTGTGACCTATTTATACCAAATTCGAGGGAGTGAGATATCGAATTGTTGGAGGAATTGTTTGAGGAAAGAGGATATCCGTGAAATGGAAAAATTGCATGCTTGACTGGTTGATACAACATATCAGATTATATGCTAGGCTCACCCATCGGGGAGGTATTCAGTTAAGAGTGCTTATCGTCTTGTGGTGTCACTTGAAGAAGGAGAACGACACCATGTACTTGGAGCCTAGGACAAAATGTGGACTACGAGAGTTCCGCATAAGATCCGATATTTTGGGTGGCAACTAGCTCGGAACTGTCTGCCAACTAAAGTAAATCTGCATCACCGGGGAATACAGGTCAACAGCTGCCGTATCTATTGCAATAGACCTTAGGACGATGTGTGGGCATGTCTTCATCGAATGCAACTGTGCAGCTCAAGTATTGCAGACTAGTGGAATGACTAATCTGATGCGCAACAAGGCTAAAGTAGCAGCAAACTTCGAATATTAGTTCTGCTCAATTCTAGCAACTTCGAATTATTTTCAAAATTATTTTTATATTTTATTTTTGGTCAATTTATTTAGATTGAAGGGAACTCATATTAATGTGTTTTATAAGTGTAATTATATTAAATTTTTTGCTTTGTTTAAACAATTATTATCTTTTAATATCCATCCACATTGATTTCTAAAAGTGCTGAAAAACCCCTAAGTTAAGACCATCAAGACGATGGGACTTATCCTGATGTATTTGGAACACATCTCCTTTAAATTCATCATAGAAAAAAGGCTCAACAAGCATGTTGTTCAAAAAATTTGATTAAGGTCTTGTTCTTTTTTACTTAATTTTAGCCTAAATAAGTTCAGTTCAGTTAAGTTCAGCAACATTCAGTTCAGTTCAGTCCAGTTAATTTATTTTCAGTAATTATCATTATTTATTATAATTATAATTATTTATATATAATTTACAATTTACAATTTATAATTTAGTATTATTTATATATAATTCATCATTATTTATTATAATTATAACTATTTATATATAATTTATTATAATTTATATTATTTATGTTCATCATTATTTGTTATAATTATAAGTATTTATATATAATTTATAATTTATTATTATTTATATATAGTTCATCATTATTTATAAATAATGTATTTTTTTTTTTGGTAGGAACAGGAAAGAAAAACAAAGACAAAGATTAACCCGGGATTAGCCTAGGGAAGCTAACCCCCACTACATCTTCCAAAAGAAGAGGAGATAAATAATCAGGAGGAGAAGATAAGGTTGTAATGCCCAACATCCTCTCGTGCCCAGCTGTCGCCAAACGATCTGCTACCCGGTTTTGTTCTCTGAAGACATGGCTAAAACTGATGAGGTCAAAGGAAGAGCAAAGTCTGCTAATACCTTTGATTAAATTTTGGCTATTTAAACAAATAGCATTTTCCTCGAAGATCATTTTAATCGCCTCGAGGTTATCCGATTCAACAAGCAACTTTTTCAACCCCAGACTCTTGGCCAGTCTAAGGCCAAAAAAAATCCCCCAAAGCTCAGCTGAAAAGGACGAGCCCAAGCCCAGATTCTAAACAAACCCAGACAGCCAAACACCATCATCCCTTAGAGCACCTCCTGTAGAAATTCTACCATCTTGAAGGCAAGAACCATCCGTATTTAATTTTACCACTCCTTCCCTCGACCTACACCAACCAAGAAGGTGAATACTCTTCTTTTGGATAGATCTAGTAAGAGCATCTCCTTTGAAACTATCAACAATATTAGATAATTTTTCCGAGAAGAACTCTCTCAAATTAGGAAGAAAAACAGTCTTCTTATCAAAAATCTCCTCGTTCCTCCAATTCCAAACCTGATGACAAACAAAGCAAAGAAAATATCACCATGCTCAAGGTTAGCCAACAACTTCCCCCTAACTCCATCTACAAACCAGTCAGTATCAGAATGTTTCAAGAAAGTCGAAATCAAATGGTGGGGGAGAACTTTCATCCACACCTCTTTACTCTTAGTGCAATCCCTGAGAGCATGGCAAATTGTTTCCACATGCCCTCTCCATCTGCTACAAGCACCAGAATCCACCAAATGCCGTCTATTTCTATCAGAATTAGTCAGCAATCTATCCTTCACACCAAGCCAAAGAAAGCTTCTGATACGGTAGGGGATTTTTAAAGCCCAAATAAGCTTCTAGACTTCAGAAGGGAACCTGCCTCATTTTGATTGAAGGCCTCAAAGGCAGACTTACAGGTATAAGCCCCGTTTTTAGACAATGCCCAACAATGACTATCCTTATCTTCCTCCTTATTACTTATCTTAACCCCTCTAATCCTTAGGAGAGTATCCAGGTTGAGAAAAGAGTCAAATTTAGACCAAATCCACTCCCCCTCAGAGTCCACCACATCAGCAATCCTCCAATTACGGATGTTCTCAGGCAGCAGGGAATTGCACACTTCTAATAAGGATTTATCACCAATCCAGACGTCATTCCAGAAACTGATAGACTTCCCATTTCCCACCTCCCAACCAATCCCAGAGCAAAATTCTGGAAAAACAGAACTGAGGCCTTTCCAAAGAAAAGAACATTTAACAACTCTCTCCTTAGGACCCCCAAAAATCCTATCTTTCCTATATTTCCCACAAAGAAAACGAACCCAAAGAGCAGAGGGAAGTTGCCACATTCTCCACAACAGCTTCATTAATAACACTTTGTTATTGTCCTTGGCTTGTCTAATCCCCAGGCCTCCCATGTTTTTAGGTTGACAAACCTCCTTCCAAGGAACCAGGTGGATCTTTTTCCCCTCCGTGGAGTCCCCCCAAAGGAAGCGACGATTAATTTTATCAATATCATTAAGAACAGGCTCAGGCAGCCTACACGCTTGCATAATATGATTCGGAACCGCACCATTGACAGACTGAATCAAAGTAAGACGACCCACCAGAGAGAGAGATCTAGCTTTCCAACTGGCACAATTCGCACTAGTTTTGTCGATAGTCTCTTTAAAGGATGCTTTGGAGACTCTGTCACTATGAAGAGGAACCCCCAAATACTTACCCAAAGAATTAGTCAAAGGAATACCAGAGATTTCACTTAGTCTTTTGCAGAGACTCTTACTCATGTTTTTAGAACACAACATCCTGGATTTTAGGATATTGAGCTTTTGGCCAGAAGCAGTTAAGGATGTCCATAACCACACCAATTTGCTCCTCATTCCCGTCCACAAAAATCATAACATCATCTGGAAAAAACAAATGGGTAATCGAAGGACAGAATCTGTTAATGGAAACCGGGTGGAAATTTCCATTACCCACAGCTTCTTAGATAAGATGAGACAACCTTTCCATAGCAATAACAAATAAAAAAGGACTCATAGGATCCCCTTGACGGATACCCTGGGAAGGAGTAAACTCCTCAGACATATCACCATTGACCAGAACCTGAAAACAAGGAGAAGAAATGACGGATACCCCGGGTGGAAATAATGTATTATTATTTATTATAATTGATATATAATTTATAATTTAATATTATTTATATATAATTCATCATTATTTATTATAATTATAATTATTTATATATAATGTATTATTATTTATTATAATTTTTATAAAATTCATCATTATTTATTATAATTATAATTACTTATATATAATTTATAATTTATTATATATATAATTTCTTATTTTTTTATTATAATTATAATTATAATAAATTATATATATAATGATATATATAATAGGTTATGTTCTTCCTTTGGTTCCATCAACTTTGAGCATGTCTTTAGGGAGCAGAACATGGTTGCTGATTGCATTGCTGCTGAGGGACATGTGAGGATGCTGGGAGTCACTACCTTCTCGTCACCTACAGATTTCCTTTTTTCCTTGCTTTCTGAGGATCGGGTTGGGTTAGCTTTCCCAGGCTAATCCCGGGTTAATGTTTTGTTTTTTTTCTTTCCTTTGTCTACCAAAAAAAAAATTATAATTATAATTATTTGGTGCAGTTAAATTAAGTTAAGTTAAGTTCAGTTCAATAGCATTTAGTTCAGTCCAGTTCAGTTAATTTAATTTTAGTTAAGTTAATTTAGTTTAATTTCAGTCAGAAACAACATGGCCTAACTCTTTTAACTTTCAAAGTGTCTAAATAACCCTATCAATTTATATAAAATGTAATTAATTAATGGGAAAAAGCATCATTAGGCCCAGGATCTTTTATTTTTTGGTTCATTAAGTCATTAATCTATTATTTGGACACATTGAGCCTCTGATCATTTATTTTTGGTCTCATCAAGCCTTTGACGATAAAAAAAATAATTTTGAACATAAAATTCGGTTAATAGGTTGTTATTCATTGCATTTCCATTCGAAATTTGTATTTTTTTTCACTATTTGAATGCAGTTTTGGATGTGTAATGTGACTGTAGGAAAACTGTAAAAACCTTAATTCAAATTTTAAAAAATATTTTTTTAATAATTTCAAATGCAAATGAAGTTAATAGCGTATTTTTAACAGAATTAGATGTTTATAACTTACTAATTTGGTCATGAAGGGTTTAATGAGATAAAAAATAGACCAGGGGCTTAATATACCCAAATAAAAGATCAATGACTTAATGAACCAAAAAATAAAAGACCAGAAGCCTAATGATGTTTTTTGCCTTAATTAATCACTTAGTTGCAAAAAAAAAAAAGTAAATGCAGAAAATGTAGTGTACGCGTCTTAAAAAGAGAGTAAAACAATCACATTTATTTAAGACTTTTTCAACCCCATATCCGCTGGAAGCAACGTTTGAAGGAAGAGTGCTTTCGCATCTTTTACATGCAGCTTATTTTTTTACAATTGAGTAGTTAATTAATTATATTTTACATAAGTTTAGAGATCTAACATTAGAGAACTGTAAAAACACTTTAAAAAAAATTTAGAAGCCTAGTTACATGTTTTTTTATATATAATAATGATGTATTAAGCCGAAAAACCAAGTATATCCTTAAACATCAGTATTACATTGAGAAAATCCGATGGATCTGTTCGATTCGTACAAGGAATGAAAAATTGTGATGACCGTTGATACAGGTGAAAATGTTTGTTTTTAGTAATCTGAGAAAGATAGACGGTGATTGCGCGGTTTCACTTTGACCGAGTGATTTTTGACAAAATATAGTCAAGGGTCAAGGTCTTCTCTCTCTTTGCACTCTCCTCTCCATAATTTTTTTTGTTTATTTATTTATTTATTTATAAACATAATAGTTTTGTTTAACCTCAAAGAAATTCCTCCTTTTTCTTATCTAGTATTGGTACCTCGAATTCTTATATTAAACCTATGGTATTTCGTATTATTTGAAGGACTTCCAATTTATATTTTGACACATATATTATAATCCCATTTAATAATTAACATAGTAAAACCTTTTACAATGTATGTGATTCCATGTCACATAATAAAAGATGTATGTAAGGTCATTCATCTGACATGGAGAACCGGGTGCTTCTAATAATTTCCCTTGTATCTCCTCCATTATTAGACATGAACATGAGCCCGTTAATCTGTTCAATCTATGGGTTATACTTGAAAATGTATATTTAAAAATTGGCCCAGCCTAGGAATGGCAATAGGTACTGTACCCGCGAGTAACCAACACTACTTGTATCCTGTATAAAAAGATATAGGACGGATATGGGAATATCCCCTAAGGTACCCGATAACTGTCATAAATCTTTTATATATTAAAAAATATTATCGTTTTTAAAAGTAAAACGTGAGATTCAAACCCAAACCTTTAGTTCTTCAAAAAAAATATTTTTAACTCTAAAATCAAAAAAAAAATCTCTAGAAATAGAAATGTTATAGAATGGAGGAAGTATTTTTTTTATCTATTTTATTGTAAATTTAACCATAAATCAATTATTTTCTTAATATGTGTAATTTAATATAATGTGATAATTATTTTGAAATTGAGAAAGTATAATATTGTAGCATTAATTGTAATATAGCATAACAATAATGTTAAAATGTACTACTCTCTTTATTTTCATTCTCTTATATAAGTCATCTTATGATGAAAATTTATTGTACCAATTTTCAGTATCTCTTATCATGTCCATTTCATAAAAAGTGGTCACTTTTTATTGAGTGGATCCCCTAGGTTCAAAAAATTGATTATTTTAATTAAGCGGGAACCACTTTTTGTGAGAAAGACATGGAAGGAGACACTAAATTTAGATTGGTTAACTAAAAAAAATTTCTCTCATGTTAGGATTGGGGAATAATTCTTGGAATATTAAAAAACACGTCGATCAAGGTAAAAACTTAATGACTGGACCAAAAATTAAACTAATTTAAAAAAAAACTAGAATAATTTATATTTAGAGAAAAAAAACTAATTTGCTAGAATTACTTGTATAAGGAAATTGAAGGAGTATCCGGTGTTAATAATATATAAGAGTTGTTTGTTTTCTCATTTTCATGCTTATGTTTACATTCTCATTTTAGAATGGAGAGTTTTAACATTTTACAACTGAAAAGTAGTTTTTTCATAAAAGCAGAAAACATCTGCTTTTCGGAAAATCAACTTTTTCCCACAGCAAACCGTAATAATAAACAGTAGATAAAACAAATTGTAGGTACATGCACATACACATATTGATGGTGAGTTAATTGAGTCGTTGTTTAATAAGCCTCTTTTCCTATATATGTTCCCCCTCTTCGCTTCCATTTCTGTTATATGTTCTCCCTCTTATTGTATTGTCTTCCTCCTCTTCTTCTCCGTACCGTACCGTACGTAGCTTCTTTTGTTTTTGTCATTTATTTGTAAGTAAGAATAAGATGAAGAAAATAGAGCGGAAAACAATAGAGAGGAATCGGAGATTCCAAATGAAGGGTTTATGCTTGAACCTTGCTTCTCTCCTTCCTCCCAGCTCCAAACATTCCATGGTACCCTATTCTCTCTCTCTCTCTGTCTTTCATTTCCTTACAATTTCACAGTTGTATCTCAATTTAAATATGCAATTGCAGCTAGATCAAATAGATGAAGCCGCAGCCTACATCAACCACTTGAAAGAAAGAATTGAGAAATTAAAGAAGAAGAAGGAACAAGCATTAAGATCTAATAGTACGACGGAGTTAAGATATCCAGTGGTTCAAGTTACAGAAAAGGATTCCAACATAGAACTTGTTCTCATAACTGGATCCAACAATAAGTTGATGCTCAATCAAGTTATTTCAATTCTTCAACAAGAAGGTGCTGATGTTCTTACTGCCACTTTTTCTACTGTTGCTCTCAACATTTTCTACTCCATCCATGCTCAGGTAATTCTTTTTTAAGGCATGTAGGATCTAAATTTTACCTTAACATTTTTGTTGGGGGAAGGGCAAATGTATAATGTATAATCACCATGTTTCGCAAATAGCAGTTAGTTTCCTTTGTTTTTTACAAAGCAAGCATTACTTTGTATGTTTTCACCATTAGATTAATTTTATGCTCCATCATCTAATAGTGAAAACACACCAAGTAATGGTACTTTGTCAAAAACAAAGTAACCATAGAAGGCACCTATAAACTTGTTTGATAAAACTTGAGTGATTGCTAATAGCTATTTATATAAAATGATAAATATTAACGTGGTAAAACTTTTATTCGAAGTTAAAAGATAGTAATTAGAGGTAAAGTTATCCTTAAAATAAAAGAGATAGAGCAGTAAATTAATTGAAAAGGTTATTATACTATTTTTTTCAAAATTAACTTTCTGGATCCAATAAACTTTTTTCATCCAATACCACTACGAGGGATATGCCTTCTCAAACCTTTAATTTTATCCAAAAAGTTCTTTAACAAACAGTATAAATATGAGAAATGATAAAATATAATAAAATTTAGAATTTAGAGCAATTTTGAACATTTTTCTACGGTACATATAGCAATTTTGGATCTAAATAGTAAATAACTGAACTGATATCTATCTATTGCACCCACCAAATGGAGAGCTGTGCAATTTTTTTTTGCTTAGGCAAAAATGGTATCGTTTTGAGTTGGGTATATACAACAAAAAAATATATGAATTGATATACTACAATTTTATTCATTATTGTCTAGACTCAAATTACTCCACGTCCACGTTTAGAACATTCAGAAGTATCTGATGCTCTTGAAACATTTAAAAGTATATCGTATTTCAATTAAAGTTTTTTATATGTATTAGAATTTGAATACAAGATTTTTAATTTAACGATTTTGAGGTTTTAAGCATTCAAACAAGTTTTAATTGATGATATTTTTTGTCAATTAAATTAAATGTATTGTCAAATATTAATTTTGTTTTTATTAACTAACCCAAAGAAGTATTTGATAAAATTTCATGGAACTGAACTATTTAAGTTATTGAAAAAAATGTCTCTATCTGATAGTGTATATATTATTGGTATTGATGATATAGTTAAAAATTTCAGGTAAAAATATCAAGAGTCGGAGTGGAAATATCAAGAGTTCGGCAGAGATTGGAGGAATTAGTACACGTGAATTCATTTTCATAAAACTATTTGTGGACAGCATCATTTTAGTTTTTCACTTCTATTTATTATCTCTACCTTTCGATGAGATTGGCTTCTCAACTACCAATTTTGCCGGAATAGGATTTTTACCTTGAATTGGTTGATCAAGTTGGGGTTTAAATTTTATTTTATTTTGATAAAATTATCGATTATAATGCGATTATAACCACCTTTAAAAAAAATGTTTGTTGACTCTATTCTTTTCTCATTTTTATCTTTTCATGTTTAAAAAAAAATTCTAAATATTCAAATAGAAAACTAATGTTTGTTTGTATATATAAAAAAATAGTTTTTTTTTTCTAAAAGCAGAAAATCTCTGTTTTTTTCAACAGTAACATCAAACATCAAACAACAACTAAACCAAACAAACACTTATATATAGATTAATCTATATGGAGATTATATATAGTATTAATATAATGAAGAACTTAGAATGAGAAAAGTTAATAATAAGAACATAAAATGTCTTAATTTTGGTGTGTATTACAAATAGGGAGTTAAACCTTATTTATACTGGTAGACTAAGGTCCTGTTTTTTTTTACTGAAATTAAATTAAATTAAATTAACTTAACTTAACTTAACTTAACTGAACTGAACTGAATGCTACTGAACTGAACTTAACTTAACTTAACTACACCAAATAAGGCTCTGTTCTTTATTACTGAAAAAAACTGAACTGAACTGAACTGAACTGAATGCTACTGAACTGAACTGAACTGAATGATACTGAATACTGAACTGAACTGAATTTAACTGAATGCTACTGAACTTAACTGAATGATACCGAACTTAACCGAATTTAATCGAACGTAACAATAATGATGATATTAGACTTTAAAATAATTTAATGATAATATTGGACATTAATAAGCTTATAATAATAATAATAATAATAATAATAATATTTCTACCAAAAAAAATAATATCAATAATAAATAAACATATTATTAAAGATTAAACTAAATTAAATATCAAATAAAATCTAAGCTCGATAAAATCCTATGACATTAAATAAAAATGAGTCTAATTTAAATTAAAAATATAAATTACATACAAACACAAATTTATATATAATTTAAAGCCTATGAAATTAAATACAAATTTTTATATGAATACACACTCTTAACTTTTTATTACAATTAAGTATTAAGGTACAAAAATACCTTTAACGTTTTGGGTCGGGGTTATTTTACTCCTAACGTCTAAATATGAATTTTCATATGAATACAAAATCTTGACTCAATTTATCAATGTTAAGGGTAAAATTGCTATTGGCTTCTAATATTAGGGATAAAATTGCACTATTTGAGATATTAAGGTAGTTGAGCCAGTTAATTTTTTAGAGCATTGTAATGTAAACGTATTAATATAATATTTATTTACTTTTCGCAAAATTTGCAAATAAGTTGCACCAAATAATTATAATTATAATAAATAATAATAATATATATAATGACAAAGCATAAATTATATATAAATATAATTATAATGAAAATAGATAAATTAATATATAATAAATTATAATAATTATAATAAATTGCTGAAATTATAAATAAATAATGATAATAATAATAAATTATATATAAATAATAATAATATATAATAATTATAATAAATAATGATAAATTATTGAATACTGAAACTGAATACTGAAACTGAACTGAACTGAACTGAACTGAACTGATTACTACTGAACTGAACTGATTACTACTGAACTGAACTGATTGTTACTGAAATTAAGCAATAAAGAACATGGCCTGATTGTTACTGAAATTAAGTAATAAAGAACAGGGCCTAATTCATTGAACTGAACTGAACTGAACTGAACTGAATGATGCTGAACTGAACTTACTTATTCTGAAATTAAGTCAAAAAGAACAGGGCCTAAGGCCCTGTTCTTTTTGACTTAATTTCAGCATAAGTAAGTTCAATTCAGTTCAGTTCAGCAGCATTCAGTTCAGTTAAGTTCAATTAATTATTTGGTGTAGTTAAGTTAAGTTCAGTTCAGTTAAGTTAAGTTAAGTTAATTTAATTTAATTTAATTTAATTTAATTTAATTTCAGTTAAAAAGAACAGGACCTAACTATCACATGTGTATAATTAATACATGTTTAGTTGTTGGTGGATATTCATTTAATGTGGACATCAATTAAATAATTATTAACTTAATTATTTCATAACAATTTTCTTTTTATCTATAAATGTAGAATTTATCGGCCATATATACATCTTTATATTAGTTCTGATATTTTGTTATTGTTATCCTCTAAGAGTCGATTTTATAATTATAAAGAATTTCAAACCAATTGATTTATTTTTTAATTTTATTTTTTGAAAATATGAAGTTTTTTAGTTGTGGGATTAAGTTGCAGGAAAATATGAACAATTATAAGTAGTAGTAGGAGATTCCTTAGGATGTGACATATTGGCTAGCGATTCTCTAGCATCCGGCTAAAGGAATCCGCATAAATGAGCTACAGGTAATCTATTTCAGTTTTTTTTTTTTTTTTTTTAATGAGGCTGGCCTTCTTTATGATATGGAACTTTGGTCGTTCCACAATAAGATGCTTGTTCTCCATCGAGAAATTACAGTGTATGCCTGGCACACCACACCAAATTCTGATGTGGTGTGCCATAACCAATCAAATCAAGACAGGTGGCTTTTAGTTTTCGATAGACACATGACTTTTAATTTAGTTTCTCCAGAAATATTTCAGGTCTCAGAAAAGACATGAACTCAGAAGTCCACTGGTCACACCGCCGGCTAAATCCACACACAGATCTTGCTAGTGGGAATCGCCGCCGAACATGAAGAAGATTAAAACCTTGCTTAATCTCCAATTCAATTGCTAATCTCTTCACTTCTTCTACCGTAAAAGCAATTGTAGTCTTTAAGAATATATATACAATTGATTTTGCCTTCATCCTTAATGGAGAAAGGAGCCAATAAGATTTATAGGTTTCTCGCTCAGCTTTTCGGAAATTTCAGACCACTCTGATCAAATTCCGGCGAGCTTCCCATCGGATTTTTCAATTGATAACCAGACCGAATCGAGTCCGTTTCTCGAAAAAAAAAATTAGGCAATACTTTATATTGGATTCAAGTGGAACCGAACCGGCAACAAGGGTGAAGTCCTTGGCGGTCGAGCGAGGTCTCCATCTTTAAGAGACCAGAGAACAATTGTTTCATCTCTTCTTGGTGTGGATCTTGCCGCCAGTTGTTTCCGGGAAGAGAATTTTTTTTTTTTTAGAAATCTGAAATATATATTCTTTTATCATTATTGGAGAAACTAAATTAAAAATAACATGTATTGATTCTATTGGTTATGGCATACCACATCGGAATCTGATGTGGTATGCCAGGCGTATACTATAATTTCTCTTCTCCATCGGTTTTTCAAAGCTGCAATTCCTACCTTGGTATCTCTCTTCAACGTTCTCTTATAGGTCAAAATCTATAATATCCCGGTGGAGTTATGATAGAAACGGTAGGAAAACAACTAGGGAATTTTGTGGGAGAGTTTATGGAATATGATTTTACCAATAACTTGGGTCTCTAGAACTCGAATATGCATATTCAATTTAAGGTTGACGTTAGAATAAGAGATGACAATGGGTAGGGTACATACGTGTAGTGCCAATCTCAAATTCTTACCCGTTTATTTTTTAATTATCCATACCCGTCCCCAGTGGCGGAACCAGGATTCGGAATGATCCGGGGCTCAAAAAAATCAACAACAAAATTTTCGTAATGTAAAACACGAGCTTGGATAAATTACATTCATAGCCACTGAACTTTGATTTTTTAACAGTACGACCACTAAACTTCAAAACTTAATATAAAAGCCGCTTAATTTTCACTTTTTAAGACATGTGACCACTCAACGCCTCAAAACGACCGTTGACGGCTTCAAATTGAAAAAATTCCAAGAGTTAATGATATTTAAAAAAACTTTAATTCTTAAATTTTTTCATTTTGAGGTCATTTATGTGTTGTTTGGTTATGAGAGAGTGAATTTTTAAAGAGAGAAAACTCCAAAAATGGTAATTTTGAAAAATAAATAATGTGGTTTCATGGTAAATATCGTTCCGAACAACTTTAATTCTTGAATATTTTCATTTTGAAGTCGTTAATGATTATTTTGATGAATTAGTTAAAAATTGAGTAGACACGGCTAAAAAAAAGTGGAAAGTTCAATCAACTTTATGTTAAATTTTGAAGTTCAATAGACATGCTATTAAAAAAACAAAGTTCAGTGGTCATAGATATAATTTACCATTTAAAACCTTGAAAGACTAAAACCGGATGTGAAAGATTAGAAATACAAAGGGATCTGAGTTGTTTTTATTATTTCAAACATCCCCACTTAGTTTCATTAAACTAAAACCACGCGTTTTGTTTAGGTTTTTAGAAAACAAAATTAGGAAGGGACCTTCTTCAACCATAACCTAATAATAGTGTACAGCACAGGTTCCTTGCTCCCACGCTGCCGCCGGAATAAAATACAGGGGCTCATAATTTTTTTATCACCATTTTCTGGCGGCCATCCGGGGCTCCAGCCCCGGCCTGGTTCCGTCACTGCCCCATTACCTTAACGGGTATACTTTATGCATCTCATATCCGTTCCATTTAATTTACGGGTACCCTTACCTTTTAAGAATCAATAAATAAAACAAAAAATATTAAATTTTTTAATAAAGTATAAATTTAATAAATCATCCATCTAAAAATTGAACAAATTGAACCTTAATCAATAAAAATAAAGTAGCATAGTAGAATCATGCAATGGTTGAAGACAAAAGGTTAGGATTCAAATCTCACATCTTAAATCTAAAAAACAATAATATTTTTTAATATATAAAAGAGTTAAGATAGGTAACGAATACTGAGTACCCGTGGGTATTCTCATACCCGTCCCATTACTTTAACGAGTAATGATTTTGATCACATACTCATCTCATATCCTTTTATACAGGGTACAGATAGTCTCATTAGGATTAGGTAGTGTCGAGTACCCGTTGTCATCCCTAGTTAGAATGGCCCTCAAATTTGGAACAAAATAAAGACTAAGAATGGTGGTACCAACATCATGCAATTTAAGTACGAAAGAGAGATTAGATTATTATAGTTTACGAAAACTAATCTATTAACTTGAACTTATTCTAGAAGTACAATTTGGATGTGGTTGTCTTAGAAGGATTCTCTTATAGGCCAAGTGATAATACAGCTCGAAAAAGGACTGACAAGATAAGTGAATTCTGTTGGGGTTTAGTGTCCTATAGACAATTGTTCTAGGATATGAACTAAATATAAATGAAGTGTTCTTTATGTCATTTGTTTTAATAAGATATGGTTTCATAACTGTATAAAGGCAACCTCTTTTAAAGAACTAAATAAGTCTGATAAAAGGAAATCCCTAAGTTTGTTTAAAGTGATTATAAAGTGTTCATACAAGCATGAAGTGAGACGAAACTTTATAATAAACTAATAAACTTAAAACCACCCCAAGTCAAGTAATATGTTTAGGATTGACATATCACTGTTGAGACTTGCATGTAACAATGTCTTCTGTCAAGACAGAGAGTTGATCTCACAAGCTTCAGATATACAGATAATCTGGACAGTTGCATGGATCCAATGAAAGGGAGTTCATTAGGATTGGGGACCCGACTTGAGATAACAGGATGGGTAGATTCATCCTTGTCACATGTTCATCTCATTGGTATTAATAGGTATAAGTAATCCTAAGACTCAAAAGAATGTTGATTAGTGATTCTGGATTAGGGAATGTGATGCTTTGATCTTATTGTAACACGATCCATAACAGAGATGACTCTGGGGTGTGAACGGCAGACGTTGGGTGTCACAGGAAGTAATTGCAGGATAGTTATACATTGGATTGAGCATTTGTCACTCCCGATAAATGGGAGATACGTCCAAGGATCGCTTGTGGAAGACTTGACTCTAAATCCTTGCAAGGTGATAGCTTAAGACTTGAAATACAGATTTCACTTAACCTATCTAATTGGAGTTGACTCGGCCTGTACAAGTAAAACGAACGTCTCGCTATATGTGACTTGACATTATCCATAGTCATAAGATTCAGTTCAAGGATGTAGTTGATAAAGGATCGAATTATACTGTAACTAATACGGAAAGGTCAACGACAGAATCAACATGTCTTTTTATAGCTCTGGGGGAATGTTTCGGATTTGCTAATCAAATTTCGCGCACTCATTCCGTTATGCAAAGATTAAATATAATTCTGAGAAAATTAATTTAATAGTTGCATACGGCTAGAAGCAATAAGAACCTAATGGGTCACACATAAGACTTGGAGCCCAAAAGAGAAACAGATGTTAATTAATTAATGGAAGCCCAACTGAGTCCACTAAGGCCCAGTAAATGGGGGGGGGGGCGAATTTCATGTATGAAATTACATGAATAATTAATTTGATTCTTAAACAATTTTAATTAGATTATAATTTTGAATTAAATTAATTATAGGATAATTCAATTAGGAGGTTTATTTTGATTATATTACTTCTAATTATTATCCTACTAAATAAGTTATTATTATCTTTATATTTAGATATAATTATAGATAATAATAAGAAGAGTATTATTCCGAATATAACTCTTATTAAGTAACCTAAATCTATCTAACTAGGTTTTAGATACAAGAGGTTATTTATACCCCCTACTAAGTGAATTTCGGCCAACCCTTGTGCAACCGAAGAGAGAGAATTTCGAACCCCTTAGTCGAGGACGAAATAATCCACCGCTTCCTACCGATTCAATTGATTTCATCTCTTTCTCTTTATCCTTGATCTTGTGTTGATTAATTAGAGACAATCTACTTTGGTTGTTTCATACGGTTGAGTTCTAATTTGATTTTGAATTGTGTTTTGTTTTGTGCTCGGGAACTCGGAGTAAGAGTTGTGGGCACTTCGATTGCAACGGTAGATAGAACTCCAAAAGGTATTTCCTTCTATCCCTTTTTATATAAAATAACGATTAACGGATCTTGGGTTAATGGAAATAGGTTAAAAATTTTATATTTCCGCTGCCAAACGTTTGCCTATTTTCCTTCAAATTCAAATTATGATGAAAGTAAAGAAGTTGAAGGGAACGATTATCATTTACATACACATTCCAAGATTTTATGTTTCACAGTTCAGACACTTATACTAAGATGTATAATTGTGAAAATAGAACTATGTAGAGATCTAAGTAAAGTTACAAGGAATGTGAAGTGAAATCTGAGTTAATGACATACAATTTTTTCGATACTTTTGCAGCAGTATGTATATCCTTAACATGTGTACAATTCTCCGTTATCGAGGCGCTATATATCTCTAACAATTATGTAGCAATGATGCTCTCAATGGTATTCTGGTCACACGATCTATTTGCGAACATGAAAAGAGAATGGAAGCGCAAATTTATTACCTGCAAGTGAGATGAATTATCCGCCCGTAGGAATTCAGATGCGATGGATTAGGAATTCGAGTTTTATCTAATTGTGTTATTAGATAATTAGGAATACTAATTGAATTAATCATATCTAATCAAGTGATTGTTTAATGGAAATACTAGTTTAACAATGAAGTGAGAATACTAGTTGACATAGGATTAATATTGTCTAATCCTAATGGAACAAGGAAACCTTAGCCTATATAAAGTGGCCTAGGTTAGACATAATATAACATAAGAATTAAGAGAACAAATTCTTCTCTCCCTTTCTCTCTCTAAGGAATCAGCATCCGCCTCTCTCTCTACAAGCAGACTTCGTTTTTAGATCATAGATAATCATTCTTCCTTCCGAATAACTTTAACGTAGGAACAGCGTGAACGGTAATACAAGTTCGCGGTTTGAGTTCTTTACTGCCAACTCAATGCTAATATGCGCTTCAAGAGGTAACCCGATAATACGTGTTTAAACTTGTATGATTAATAGAGTAGAAATCCTTCAATCACTTAATTTGATAAGTCAAACTATTTAACTTAAAGTTTTAAGTTCAACATTATCAACTAAATTTTTATACTTATTACTTAAATTTAACATTTATTAAATAATTATATGATTTTATACTTTCAACATTTATAATATTCAACATTTATTTTTTCAGTACTTAATTTTCTGTTTTATTAAATAGGAAACTCATTTAAATTTTTAATATAATAATTTTAAATGAAATTACAAAAATAATAATAAAAATAATAATAATTATTTTTAATAAATACTTGCAAATATACACTAACTTTTTTGTCCTTTCATTTTCAAGTTATTTTTTTCATTTTTAGACTATTCATTTTTCTTCTGTTCTTCCTTCTTTATATTGACAGTTATTTAGGGAAAAATGAATTTATATACTTTATGTTTTAATCTTCCAATTAAGAACTTAGTTTTAATATTTTAAATTTCATGATGAATATTTATAAATATTTTATGTTTTTGAACTAGTTGCCTAAGAAATCCTAATTTAAAACTACGGCTTTTTACTTAAATATCACAATTGATTATAAAATTACAATTAAGTCATTTTATCAAAATTAATTTTCAATATGTCATTATTTTATGATTTTATACTCTAATTTAAAAAATTAAACCTAAATTTATAAATTTTAGTAAATTCTAAACTTTAGTAAATATATTTTAGACTTTTAATTTATAAATTTTAATCTTTAAAATATATTAAAAATAATGATTTTATTAGTTTGATATAATTTAAATTATCATTTTATATAATAATTGTAAACAAATTTTTAAAAGTGAATTTCTATGCAAATTTCCTTAAAACTATGACGAATACGTCTTAATGAAAAATCCAGTGGTGCACAAGACCAAGCCCAGGCCACTATACATATCTAACTTTTATCTTATTTAAAAATGGCATTAAATCATATTAGCAATGTTCTAAAAATCGGATAAGGGTACCGCCTAGGCGGCATCTATTCGAATGAATCATCCTTTTTACGGAGGTAAATCTTTGCCTGCTAGGCAAAAGGATAGCAAGTTACAAATTCTATCTCGGTAGGATATACATGTATTTTATTTCTATTATTATGAAATTCATAAATGAAGTAGTTAATAAATGAAATAGTTAATGGTGGGGTTACTATCATCCTTTTTGTAGTGACGAATCTTGTATGTGTTCCTAATAAAACACCGTTCCGATTTTCACTAGTCGGGTAGTATAAATCGGTTGACCGATTTTTTGCCTCCTAGGCGGGCTCAAACGGTCCAAGACGGGTCTAGGCGGCTCCTAGACAGTCCGAGATGACTCCCATACGACCCTTTTGAGAAAAATTGTCACTTAAATTTTATGTCAATTTTTTTAATTTTAAATAAAATATTAAATAACAAAAAACTAAAAAAAAAAACTTAAACTATCAAATGTATTTTTAAGAATATTAATTTTATTTTATTTTGACATATTTTGTTATAAATGTTATTTTATTGATCTATTTGTTATTTTTTAAGGACATTAATGTAAATAATATTAAAATATGTATATTTTTCTATCCTAAATATTTTATATTATTATTTTTACATAGTATAATTCATATATTAATTGTATTTATATAATACTTTATTTAATAAAAAATAAATAAATATAAAAAATACAAAGCCGGTAAATCAATAAGGGCCATGTCCGCCCGACTAGTATCTAGCGTTTGTTACAACCTTGCATATTAGTCGTAAAAATTGCAATTAAATTATATTATAAAAATTAATTTTAAATAAATTGTATTTTTATATATCACGAATCAAATTTATTTATATCTCCTAATTTATAAATTTTAGACCACAATTCATAAATTTTAACTCTAAAAAATAAATTCTAAACCTCTAATTTATATATTTTAATCCTTAAAATATATTAAAAATAATGATTTTCTTGATTTGTTATAATTCAAATTACTATCTAACATAATTGTAAATAATTTCTAAAAACAAACCAAATCAATAAGTTTTCCCTATCTATCTTAAGGAATTAACACAATTAAACAACAAATAAAAATTAGTGATAACAAACCAATCCTAAAAAATTAAAGACAATGAAAGGAAATTTAACCTTACACTTTTGAATAATTAAATTGGAATCTGAGTATTTGGTGATTCACAAGTACCTTAAAAAAATACTTGTTCACGATCAAGATAATATTGTAAGAGTGATGACCCATTTCATATAAGTTTCCCTTTCAAAATAGAGTTGTTTTTGGACCCGTTAACTCACTGGATCCATTTACATCTTTTATGGATTTTAATTTGGACATGCATATTTGACATTTGAGTCAATTTGATTAAGGCCCGCCCATATATACACATAAACTGATTTGGGTTTTGGATTTGTTTCAAAATGTCTAATTGGTCCATATATATATATATATATATATATATATATATATATTATTTTGTTAAATGTTTTTTATATTTAAAAGTGTATTCATTGAGTTTTATTCGATTAATTAATTAAATTTTAGTTTGATGCATTTTTTTATTGATCATAATTATGGTTTAATTTTAATTTATCGTTTAATACAAAAATATTAGTTAAGCGGGCCGAGTTAGATTCAGCTTGTGACTTAGTTACCTTAGCTTGGGCCATACCGGAGTGAGTCTAATATGCAAATACTGAGCTAGACTTGAACAAAATATTTATATGTGATGTCCAGATACACCCCATCCAAACCCGAACTATAAACAATTGCATTCGTAAAGGCAAAGTTTTGAACAAACTTGTGGAATATTTTAATTTAATGTTCAAATGAACTAGAAATGAAATATAATTGAACACAACTTCATTTGGTTGCTTGTCGTGCAATCAGAAATGCCATTCATTTACTATTAATTATCCCTTAAATCCATAACTAAATCATTTTATAAATATAAGAAAAGATTAGTTTGATTTGAGTTGCTAATTAAGAATAGAGAATACAAATTTGTAAGAATCACAGGTTGATTAGATTAATTGACTGAATTTTTAAAAGGTTGGAATACTAACAGTGATTGGATAAGCAAGCAAGCATATATATATATATATATATATATATATATATATATATATATATCCGCAATCCTTAGGTATTTATTTATTTTTGGGCTTAACGTGTTATTGAGCTCTGACCTATTCAAAGTTTTGTTATTTGGCCCCTAATCTATTATTCGGTTACATTTGGCCTCTGAACTATTCCAATTGGTAAAATTTCACTCAATTTAAATGGAGATTTGACAAAACTGTTATCTCCCTCATATGTAATGATATTTGGACATATAAACTTGACATGTCACACGTCTTGAAGTTTATTTGTCATATAAACTCTATTATGTAACAATAATTAATTAGATTAAAAAAACAAAAACAAATAAAAAAAATTCCTAAACTAAAATGTATCATATTTAAGTGTCAAATTTCGTCACGTGCTAATAGAATAATAATTATGTCAAATCTGTCTTTAAATTGAATGAAATTACACCAATTGGGATAGATCAGAAACTAAATGTGATAAAATAATAAAATTTTGGATAGGTAGATCGCGAAATAATGGTTTAAAGATTTTTGTTTTCTATGCCATCCATGCTTACACTTTTTTTTATTACTATGTTACTTCCTTCTCAATTAATCATAAAATAAAATAAAAACCATAACAATGGTATTATTATTTTTGAAACACTATTATAGTTTTATTTTTTTGGTAAAAAAGGAAAGAAAAAAAAAACAAACAAATAAAACAACTCAATCCGGGATCAGCCTAAGAAAACTGACCTCACCACATCTTCCAAGACTATTATAGTTTTATTAATTAATGCAAAATTACTATTAATTGAAAAAAAAACGAGTTTTGTAGTTTTATTGAACTTCCAATCTACAAAATGGGAAAGTTGAAATTATGTTATCCATTGCATATCTTTTTAGAGTTGAATTTTATTGGGAAAATTACATAGAAATTCATCTTTTAAAAACTATTTACAACTATATCAAGTCATAATTTTGGATTATGTCAAACTAGTAAAATTAGCACTTTTAATATATTTTAAGAATTAAAATTTATGAATTAGAAGTCTAGAATATATTTTCTAGAGTTTATAATTTATGAATTGAAGTCTAGATTTTTTAAATTATGGTGTAAAATCATAATATATAAAGAATAATGACATATTAAGAATTAAGTTTGGTGATATGACTAAGTTGTAATTTTGTACTTAATTATGATATTCATGTATTTGACCCAATTTTATTTGACACGTTTTTCTTTTTCTTTTTAAGTTTCTAAGGGTACGTTTGGTAAGACGTAATGGACTTCGTAATGGAATCCCATTACATCAAAAGCCCATTACTATGTTTGGATCCAATTTCTAATTTTATTGAAATGTAATGAGAAAACCATAGGTTATATATTGTTCAATAAAGCTTGTAATCCCCATTACATAGAAAAAGGAGTTGAATTCTCATTACATCTAAAACATGTTGTCGCAACCTGGCTTCCGGTTTTTACACAGGTCGGAGTGCGTGGCCGGCTCGATCCGCCTTTCTCGTGTTTTAAGGTTTCGAGTCGCCACCAATCATCACTTGGAAATACGTATGCGGGCGTGATTGGTCGCCCTATCTGTTTGGATTGACTCTGTGCGGTTTAGGTTTGGTAAAGATGGTCTCTGGGGAGATTTAAGGTTCGTTTTTCCGGTTACGTGTAGGGAAGAGATGTGATCTCACCCTACCCCGCCCGACGTATCGATACTATTGTGATATCATGTGTTTGCTATTTGTTTTTCTTTGAATTGTCGATATAAACTAGGTACTTGCGCGCGTCTTGGGATTATCGGGTTTAGTACAAAACTCTAATGACGTTTTCACATCTATTAGAATTAGTTTGGTTATTAAATTCAAATGACGTTTTCACATCAACCCAAATTAATTTAGTTACGAATTCGGATGACGTTTGCACATCAATCCGAATTGATATGGTTATAAATTTGAATGACGTTTTCACATCGATTCGAATTAATTTGATTTTGAATTTGAATGACGTTTTCACATCGATCCGAATTCATTTGGTTTATAAATTCGAATGACGTTTTCACATCGATCCAAATTAATCTAGTTATGAGTTCGGATGACGTTTTCACATCGATCCGAACTAATTTGGTTATAGATTCGGATGACGTTTTCACATCGATCCGAATTAATTTTAGTTATGAATTCGGACGACGTTTTCACATTGATCCGAATTAATTTGATTAATTGTATTGATTCGAGATAACATCTCGAAATTTAACTTATTACTTCACTGGGCATAGTGTATATGACGCGTGTATATTCATATTAAGCGAGCATAAGTCCGAACTTTTACTATATATATATATATATATATATATATATATATATATATATATAATAAGGTATGAATTTTCCAATAAAGAATATTTTCATACGTATTATCGAGTTTAAATGATATTTTCGTATTGATTTAAACTAATCTCGATTTTATTGATTCAAAACCGTACCTTAAATTGTTTAGTTTTTCTTATCCCGTGTCTAATCTCGATTTTTTACTAGTTAATCATCACGGGTCACCGATATACGAAACCGTGCAATTAGACTAAACTAGTGTGATTAAACCAAGCTTAATCTAATGTAATTAGATCTTATCTAATAAATCATAGTGGGCTTTCATTTACAATTTTGTCCCATAAAAAACAAAACAAAAAAAAAAAACAAATCAAAAGACCCAATTACTAATTAATCTACTTCTAATCCCTAAACCCCCCAATTACTAATCTATTTCCCAACTCTTCTCACTTCTCTCATTTTCGTGATTCTTCTTCTCTCTACCCCCTCTCCTGTTCCGATCACTCACCTCCCTTCCCTTTTATCGTGATCGTTTTCCTTCGCCGGTCCCATGGATTCCGGCCAGATTTCTTGCCGGTCTCACTCTTATCCACTCTCTCTCGGGTTCTCCTAGACGGATTCCATGGCATTGTTTCGTTCTAATCAGACCTCCATGAGTTCGGTCGAATGATCTCGGGCTTCGAGCGACGGCCGGTTTACTCTGATGATGTCCTTGGTTGCCTGAGGGGTTCTAATCGGCCTCTGTTCCTACATGCAAGGTAAGATCACGGTTTGCTCTCTCTCTCCGATCTCGGCTTCTATTCTAGTGTATTGCGATTTCTATTCTATTCCCCCTGATTTGAGATACTTGTTGCGTTGGCTTGGATAGAGATGGGTTTTCGTTGAGTTTGCTCGGTTTGAATAACTATGGGGGTGTTTACTTTGTTGGTTTGATTTTTGCGATAATCTATCCCCTGTTTCTAATCTCCATCATTACTTAAATGAGTTTGATTTCTTTGTGTGAGAGGGTCTTTTAGGACTCTCAAACTGGTTTTAGGAATGCAATCAGAGCCATTACAGGCTCTGGAGGGTATTCCGAACCTTCGAACCGATTCGCTCGGGGATGAAACCTAAGTCTCTGTTCTTGTTTTAATGATATTATGTGATGGAAAGTGATAGAAATGATGAAGAAACAATGATCTAGAGACAGTTCATATAGATATACACATGTATGAATAAACTGGAAACGTGTTAACCTTGCACTTTTGATTGATTGTTTGCTGTTACAATATTGAAGATGAACTTGTTCTTTTGCCTTCCAGCCCTGTTACAATGAAGCTCTTCTCCTATTACAGTGAGGAAATTTTGCCCCAATTTCTATCCCCTTTACATTGAGATTACAGATCTTTTCTCCCCCTCATTACTCCCCTTACATTGTGTTTTTGGCTCTCAATTCCCTTCCCCTTACAGTGAAGAACAAACTCCCAATTACAGTGTTATTTTTTGCTCCCCCTTTACATTGAGATTACCGATCTTTTCCCCCCTCCTTACAGTGATAGACTTTCTCTATTTATAGTAAGAGATTTGTCTGTGAATTATTGCTCATCATTTTTCTTTATTTCCTTCTGTACCCTTGAGGGTTGTTTCGTCAATCTGCTTGCCCATTTTCTCTGGTCTCGATACCTGCTGAATGAGATCATCTTTGTTGAATTATTGATCTTTTTGGCAAAAATGCTGTTTGGTCCCTGTAGTTGTGTTTTTTTGCAGACTCACGCCGTTGGACTGAATTCTGACCCGAATTTGATGTGGATCCGGATTGAATTTGAACTATTTCTGACCCGAGCAGACTCCGTTGGACTTGTACGGACACAATCCCGAGCTTTGGAACTTCTTAGGCTTGAACTGGTAGTTACTCGTGCTTTGGGAATATATCGGACTTGAACTGACAATTACCCGTGCTTTGGAATCGGACTTGAACTAACAATTACCCGTGCTTTGGATTTTGTTGGACTCGTACGGATATTCTTTGAACTTCCGATTTGTTGGGACTTGTACCGCAATGAGATAACTCAGTCACTTGAATAAGATTTGATCGCTTCTTGAATTGAGCGTGCATTTTGATCTTGCTTTTTGGGATATAAAAATTGTCTCCAATTTTAAAGTGAGCATTTTCGGGTATCTCAGACATTGACGAGCGAGTCTTTGGATCCGTCAAAATTACTGTAAAAACAAAGATAAACATTTATATTAATAATACAATATTTATTTCTTACCAAAAAAAAAAATAATGCAATATTTATTAGCAAAAATTCCATTTTTTAAACGTTCAATTGTCGTTAACTTGTTAACTTATTAACTTTTCAATTTGTCATAATTCGTTATTTAGAAATCAACTATATTCTAAACGTTTAATTATAATATAAATCGTAATCAAAGTCAATATTAACTTTAACTTTAATATACGATATTACATCATAATTTGCAATTCAGACTATAGACATTTCTAGATATAGTTTACGACAAATAAATAAGCATTGAAATGTTAATTCGATTGATTGACATCTGAACCTTAATTAATAAATTATAACTCGGATTCAAACAAATTCAATTTTATTCAAAATACGAGGAACATATCTCGAATAAAATTTATAATAGGTTAGATTGTACTTTAATTCTATTAAGTCATATTTTGGATACACTTCGGAATTTTTATCGACATATGACAAATTAGCCTTAATAGCACAATTTTCCCTAATTAATTATTTTCGAGATAATACCATATATTCTGGATAATTCATGAATTGTTCAAATTCTGAGTGAAATTTACTAAAAACTTAAAAATTGGCCCGGACAAAAATGGGTATCTACACATGTAATCCTAATTATTACTCTCAAAGCTTCTCTAACCTCTCATTTATCAAATCTCACACCTCAATCTAACCTCTTATCATTCCCAAAAACGCAAAAAGTAGAAAAACACGAAAATTTAAAAACGAGAAAAAAGTAATTTTTTTTATATATATGCACTAATTAAATTGTTTCAGCTAATCTAATTTTGTATTTGATTTTGATTTTGATTCAATTTTTTGTTTTTTGTTTTTTTTTTTTTTGCATTTTTCGTGTTTTTCGTTTTTCGCTTCATCTCATTTTTTATGTTATCATGTTTTTCGTTAATTTTAACTGTGCAAATAAAATTTTATGATTATATTTATTTAGGTAAACATAAATATTGTAATGGTAATTACATTTCTTCATTTTCTTTTTATTTAACAATCAAACATAGTAATGGAATCACCATTCCATTCCATTACATTACAAGTTTGATTACATTATATTGCATTACGGCATACCAGACAGACCATAAATGTCTTTGTCTTAATGGTGATTATAACTTATAATTAGGAGTAATATAAAACGAAGCAAAACTGATTCATCTTATTAAAATTAATGGAGGATACAATATAAGTGACGTGAAATTAACTAGATTCATAACAATCTAACAAAAAAAATCCCGCTTATTTCCTCCATTTTACACGTGTCAATAACTTCGTACTAAACATAGTTGTATCTATCCTTACCGAATACATTATTTGATGTTGTCTTTCACATACTTTCATGTTCTTTCACTTTAATGCTTTCACATCTTTTCACTTCATTTTGATAGCCATCATTTTTCAACAACGTTCTACTTATTTCTATTTCATTTTCTTTCGTACAAGTAAAAGAATTATTTCTTACCTTTATATTATATATATTATCATACATCGTGTGTATAATTTTCTTTTAATGAAACATGAAATATATTAAACAAAACTTATCAAAGTTTTATCATGGATAACAATAGATCTAACAAAATCAGGAGTTGAGTCCTAATAGAAAGGCCTAAGAAAGATACAAAACTTCTTAGCTAGCCCATCTGCAACAGTATTAGTAATACGTGGAACAAAGGATAAATCAAACCCTGAACATTTCCTAGCAATAACTCTACATGTCTTTAAAACACACCTCAACTCAGAAAAATCCTTAGCCTTAGAAAAATAATTGTCTACCACTCCTTTGACATCTAATACGGATTAATATTGAACTTGTTGATTTTGATCTTAAATCAACTAAAGAGTTTCTTCTCAAGCTAAAACATGAAGGAGTTAATCCCAAAGAAAGATTTCAACATTGCTCTAATAGAGGCTTTTGATAATTGATTTCATAATCCTTACAAATAAGGAGGCTTAAATAGCTCTCCCAATTAATAATGTAAAAGACTCAAATAACCTAGCTAGGGTTAACAATCATAAAGTAAATGATAGGCGTAGGATGGGTAAGGGTGCCAAAATGACATTTAGGGAATTAAGTCTAAATGGCAAGCCAATAAATAAGGAGTGGTATAAACAGTAATTAAAAGAAAATCAGAATTCTGACAACTGTGACAGCTCTTATCCCCTAGCCCAACCTTGTCGAGTAAGTCACTCCCCTAGCCGAACTTGATGACACTTCAAAATGCCCTCCCTTCATGAGTTCACACAGTGTATGCACTAGTTCACACGTCGTGTGAATTAAAATATTTGGACCCCAAGTCTATCATAGGACAAGAAATAACAAGTTCCCTAACATGTGTTCTCCGCTCCGTACGCCCAAAAACTCACATGGTCTACTTAAGCTTAATAGGACCACTCCCGATTACAAACAACTTGTCAAGGCCCAATGTGATTGCCGAATACACTATCTCATAGATTCGAGTCACGAAAACCTCATATTCATTTCTCCACCTAGGCTCTACGTCATCATTCAAGGGTGGTGCCATACGCATATAGAGGGTGTACTCTACTTTGAAATCCTTTATAGTCCCACCAGCCTAGCATTGCATAGTAAGTCACTTTCACACACTGTGTGGCCGTGTGACACGACGTGTGGGCCTTGAAGATCCAGCAGCCCAACTTGATGACGCTTTAAAATGCCATCCCTTCATGAGTTCACACGACATGTGCTCTAGTTCACACATCGTGTGAATTAGAGTTTTTCCAATAAGGGGCTCAACAGCTCCTCCACACGGTGTTTGCCCCTGGTGATATGGCGTGTGGGTTAGTTTCCTCACACTTCATCCTTCGCCTCATATCTCACATGACGTGTGACTGAGGGCACACGTTGTGTGAGGTCTCCCTTCGCATTGACTCGATTGCATGAAGGAGATGCCCATATCAACATCCATCTCAATGTGCACAAATAATAAACCCAACGATGGAATCCATTTAAGAGCCTCCCTAAGACCTACTACCTCTATCGTTCAAGCAGAAAAAATCCGATGCAAGCTCTTCATTTGGCATGCAATAACCCGCCTTAATGAATCTGAGAAACATTGCCAAAACCCACTCTCCTACCTTCAAGGTCGATCAATGCATCAATATTCACTTTAACCCATCCTACATTCGGGAATGGCCAACATGTCAAATTTGGAGACAGCTTGCTACGCCTAGGATCAAAATGAACCGCTTGAGCAACATGAAAATTGCACAACAAGACGAAGCTTTGTGTGACATGTGTTTGTGGAGGAATAATGTTGCCATGCCAGACTGAGTTATTTCTTTGAGTCCAAATACACCACAGTGCCATGCAAACCTTCTCCCACGTATTCTCTTTGCCATGCAATGTAAATAAATTGGATAGTCAAGTGCTAAAAACTTTAACATCCATGAGACTATGGCTTAAATTTAGAAATTTCCAACAGTCCCTCGCATACTTACGGTCCAAGAATATCACAAGTATTCCTAATATTAATACCCTTTAGATTTTTTTCCCTATTGTGCAAAAAAAAAAAAATATTACAAGCCCTTTAAATAAAACTTTTGACCTTAGGAGGGGAGATTCATGTGCCAGATGCTCGTGCAATCTCCAACCAGCATAGTTGCACTCGCCCTAAAAATCTGCTTAAAAGAGACTCTATACTGTGACCTCACCAAGTAAGAACCTTTTTTTTCACAATGCCAACTTATCTTGTCTTCCTCATCGATCTCTCCTACAAGAATAGTAAGAATGTTTTTAACAGCATGCTCATCGAAAACCTCTTCTAACATTGAAACATTCTATTCTGCATTGCTAGTCGCGCAAAGGTTAGAACCCACCAAATCTTCTCCACCCTCCTTAGACATGGTAAACAGCTTAAAGTGGTTATTTTTTTTAATCCAAGGACTTTGGGACATATTGATTGAAGCACCCGCTCCTAATCTCCAGATACACCCTTCCGCAAGGATATCTCTAGTCTCGAATATGCTCCTCCAAATTAGGCTAGGGTTATTACCCAAAGTAGCTATAAAAAAAGCTCATCTCGTAAATATTTAGCTTTGAGTACTTTACAAGCAAGAGAATTACTACCAGATAACATATTTCAAGTTTGCTTACCAAGAAAGGCAAGATTAAAAGCTTCTAACTGTCGAAATCCTAAGCCACCATACTCCTTTCGAAGGCGATGTCTCTCTCATAGGACCCAGTGAATACATTGTTTGTCACCCTTCGAACCCCACTAGAATGAAATCATCATCTTCTATAGCTCATCATAAAAAGAGATCGACAATAAAAAATACTCATGCAAAACAAAGGAATCGTTTGAGCCGCATCTTTAAGAAACACTTAGCATTATAATTATAAATCAAACTTCAATATATCAAGAAAAATCAAATATCATAACATAATTATAAATTTCAAATCTTCACAATTCATAAGAAGGTTAAACTTTATTGGCAGGTTACATCTCCGTTAAAAATATGTAAATAAAATCTCTAATCAAACAATTTATTTTTAAGATCAATTAATATAATGCCATAGAGATGAATATTTGATGTGGATGGCTAATCTAAGGCAAAATTAATTATCTAACTCTCGTTGAATCCAATTTTAATTTAAAAGTTTAACGTTAGGACTAAATTTGGTCTTTATACATTTTAATTTTTTTTATTTATCATAATTGGTATTGTAAGTTCACATAATAATGTGGATATAATAAGAATATTTTAAAAATAATAAAATATTGATAAGTTTTTTAATTTTGGTGATGTATTAGTTTTGTTTTTCATACTCTTATAATTCGTTTTATAATTTTGTTCTTGCTTTAAATAATAGTCTTATAACTTTGTTTTTATTTGAATCCATGATTTGTGATAGTGAAATTTAAGATGGTTTTTGATTGAATTTGAAAAACCTTCCTTATTGAAGCATCCTTGAAGGTTAAGGAGATTAAAATCTGCCTAAAAAGTCTCCAAAACATTCCTTATCCAAATTAAGGCATGATAAGGGAATGAAAATTATACCAAATAATTAACATAACCTAAGAATGGCGTCTAATGTGCCGCCTTCTTTGGATTACCTGGATAATTATTTTGGGATTGAGGTTCTTTTCAATCCCAAAGCTCCTTTCTCTGGCCAGATTGCGTGTTCTTCTTCGATTCCTAGGATTTCGGTGGGTAAGGCTTATGTTGCTCCTCCTGCTGGTCAGAATTTTTCTTATACGTAGGTTGTTTCGGCTAAGGCTGATACGGTTCCGAGTTCTACCGCTGTGGTTACTGAAATTGGAGGGTTGAAATCAATTAGAATTTCTCAACAGGCATATGATAAAAGGGCTGAACTTTGTTCATATTCTCTAATTGGGCGTTTGATTCTCAGTAAAGGGGATTCCCCTTGAAAAGTTGCAGCTCTTAAGGATGCTTTGTCAAAAATTTGGGGATTTCAGGATAATTGGAGACTTATATCTATTGGGTGCGGGTTCTTTCATGTGGTGCTTAACTCTCAGGAGGCTAGAAATTATGTTTTCTCAAAGGGAATTGTGAATGTTAAGCCAGGTATGTTTCGTTTACAATCATGGGTTCCTGATTTTGATCCGTATGCTGAGAAGTCTACTAATGTAAAAGTTTGGGTTAGACTATATTCGCTTCCGTGGGAATATTGGGATCCACAAATTCTGTCAGACATTGCAGCTGGTGTTGGAGGTCTGATTAGGCTTGATAAGGCTACTATTGAAGGTGATTATGGGCATTATGCTCGAATGATGGTTGATGTTGATTTGAGTTCCGATCTTCCAAGTAAACTTGGAATTGAAAGAGCAGGGAAACAAATATGGATTGATCTTGTTTATAAGAGATTGCCAAGCTTTTGTAAAGTGTGTTCTAATATTGGTCACATGGCTTATGATTGTAGGAAAAATAAGAGACCGGCTGAAGGGAAAAAGATTGAGAAACCTTTAGAAGTGGTTGTTAATGCTAAATAAAATCTTAATTTGGTTAAGGTGCATAAGGAATCACAGGTTGTGCAGGTTCAGCAAGTTAATGCGAGGTTGCTTAATGATCTTGGGGTTCATGATGGGCCTCCGGGTTTTATTGAGGATCGGCATGAGGGTGACTTGGTTGTGCCTTTGTCTGGCAGCCTGCTTGGGTATCAAGAGGATGGTTCTGATGTTTCTCGTCCTCCTTCTCCGGGGATGGCAAATATTTTTGGGGCTTTGGAGAAGGGTAATTGTTCAACTTCTGATCCTGTATCTCAGGGTTCGAAATCTTGGGCAGATTTAGTTGAGGGGGATGATATAGGTTGGAGTACTGTGAATTGTAAAAAAGTGAAGCAACATGAAAGGATTATGACTACTACTGAGAACATTTCATCTCCTGCGAAACGGGCCAGTAAGCCTCCGGTTCGTTTTAAATGAGTGTTTTATATTGGAATTGCAGGGGTATTCTCAATAGAGATACCCGGAATTATTTGTTTCATTTGTGTTCGGTTCATAAACCTGATTTGTTATGCCTTGCTGAGCCAATGGGGAGTTTTGATTCAGTTAGGTTGTCTTTTTGGAGAAGTTTGGGGTTTTCCTTGATTGCTGTTAATGATAGGTCTTTGCCGACTCTTTGGGTTTTTTCTTCTGTTCGTTTTCTTTCTGTGTGTTTCCGTCATGAGCAGTTTGTTCTGTTGCATTTGAGATCAATTAATACTTATGTTTGTGTGGTGTATGGTAGTGTTTGGGCTAGTCGAAGAACTTCTATGTTTGATAGTATTCTGGATCAGAAAAGTAGGATGGGTGGGTAGTGGATTATTGTGGGGGATTTTAATGCGGTTTTAGGTGCTCATGAGAAGCTTGGTAGAGTTCCTGCTGCTAGGCCTTGCAATGATTTTCGTAATTTTATTGATAATGGTTTGTTGATGGATTGTCCCTCTCAGGGTAATTTTTTTACTTGGTCTAATGGTAGGGTTGGTTCTGCTAGAGTGGAGTCTCGCTTGGATAGGGTTTTAGTTTCGTCTAATTTTTTGGATTTCTAGAATACTATTAGTTGCACGGCTTTGTTGTGGCATCATTCTGATCATTGTCCTTTGTTTTTTACTTTTTCTAATGGGCCGCGGATGTTTTCTCGCTTTCATTTTCAAGCTATGTGGGTTCTTCATCCGGGTCTTAGGGATGTGGTTGTGGAGTATTGGAATGGTTCTCATCCTAGATTACCTCCTATGCAAAGTTTGTGTGACAAGCTTAGGCGTCTTCGCCCGATCCTTAGAAATTGGAATAAGAATGTTTTTGGTAACGTTGACATTACAATTTCTGAGTCTGAGGAGAGTTTGGCTAAAGTGCAGTATGATATCTTGGTGTTTGGTTTTTCTAATTCTCTTTATCTTGAGGAGATTGTGGCTCATTCTAATCTGGATTCGGCTCTTCGTAGGAAAGAAGTTTTTTTACGGGAAAAAAAGCAGGGTGAAATGGTTAAAAGATGGTCATAGAAATTAGACATTCTTTCATAGAATGGCTTCAAATCGTGTTGCTATGTATGGAATTTCGGCTCTTAAGATTGATGATCAGTTGGTTACTAATACTATGATGATTAACTCTCATATTGAGGATTTTTATTCAACTTTGTTTAAAAATGATTTGGGCAGCCCCGGTAATTTTGATTTGGTTTATGAGGTGGTGCCGAGATTGGTTGTTGATGCTGAGAATGATTTGCTTATTCATTGTCCGGATTTCTCTGAAGTCGGAAAGGCTGTTTTTGAGATGGATGGTTCTAGCTCTCCTGGTCCTGATGGGTTCACAGGGATCTTTTTTCAACATTTTTGGGACATTGTTGGTAAGGATGTTTATGAGTTTGTGAGGAGCTTTTTTCTGAATGGGATGGTTCTTCCTGGTTTATGCTCTAGTATTATGGCTTCAATTCCAAAAGTTGATGGTGCCATTACACTTGATCAGTATAGACCGATTGCTATGAGCAATTTTTGTTATAAATTAATTTCCAAGATCTTGGCTGATAAGCTTGCTTCTGTTGCTTCAAATATTGTTTCTGCTAACCAGTTTGGTTTTATTCCTAAGCGAAGTATTCATCAGTGCATTGTTATGGCTTCGGAGGGCATTAATATGCTTCGGAAAAAGTGTTTTGGTGGTAATATGGTTTTAAAGGTGGATATTAAGAAGGCGTTTGACACTTTGGATTGGAATTTTCTTTTAGCAGTTTTGGATGCTTTTGGTTTCTCCTTGCAACTTCGGGATTGGATTTTGAATATTTTGTCGGCTTCTAGAATTTCTATTCTGAATAATGGGATAATTAGTGGCTATTTTAAATGTTCGAGAGGGGTCAAACAGGGGGATCCTCTTTCTCCTATTTTATTTGGGATCGCTGAAGACTTTCTTAGTCGTTGGTTGCTTTATCTCAGAGATTCGGGAAGGTTAGCTCTGATTCAGTACACGAGTTTGGAGGTATTTCCTACTCATTTACTTTATGCGGATGATATCTTGCTTTTTTATAAAGCTTCATTTGCTAATTTGGAGGTTATTAGGGATGTTTTTGATATGTATGGTTCTTTGTCAGGCCAGAGGGTTAATTGGAATAAGTCGGAATTATTTTTGGGTAGCTCGATTGCTTTTCATCGTGGTACTCGTTTGGCGGCAATCATTGGTATTAGGCTTGGGGAGGTCCCATTTCATTATATGGGTGTTCCTCTTTTCTTTGGGGCCCCTCGCAAACAGGTTTTGAGAAGTTTGAAGGATAAGGTTTTGGCTAAATTTACCAAATGGAAGGGTCATTGTCTATCTATGGCTGGTCGCGTTGCTTTGATTAACTCTGTTATTACTGGTAGTTTCATTCATTCATTTATTGTTTACAAATGGCCTGTGGCTCTGCTTCGGAGCATGATGGGTTGTATGAGAAATTTTGTTTGGTCTGGGTCAATTGACAATCAAAAATTAGTTTCGGTTTCTTGGAAATTGTGTTGTGGTTCGATTGACTCTGGTGGGCTTGGGGTGAAGAATTTGATTTTACTTAATCAGGCTTTGCTTGGTAAGATGGCTTGGGGCTTAATTCAAGAGAAGTCATTGTGTTTTAATTTATTAAGATCCCGTTTTATTACTAAATCGGGTTAGCATAGGTCTTGGCTTCATAATTCATCCATTTGGGGTTCGGTTAGAGGGGTATATTCTTTGGTTTTAGATAATTGTTGGTGGTGGATTGGGCGGAGATCTGGTCTTAATTTTTGGAATGGTAGATGGATTTGCCCTACTGTGGCTTCCCAATTGGATTTATCGGCCTTGCAGAAAAGGCGTGGCTTGGATATGGTGGATGATTTTTTGATCAATAATGCTTGGGTTGGTTTGCCGAATTTGTCGATAGAGGTGGAAGAAGGTATCAATCGGGTTTGTAGAAGTTCTAAAATGGAGGATTTTTGTATTTGGGAGCCTGCGACTGGTGGGATTTTGACGGTTAAATTGTTTTATGATTGGTTGCGGCCTCCTAGGTTGAAATTGGATTGGTGTTGTTTTCTTTGGCGCCGATTTATTCCCTCTGCGCATTCATTTATTTATTGGAGGGCTTTTTTGGGTTATCTTCCCCATGAGAATTTGAGGGGGCGGGGTTGCTTGATTGTTTCTAGATGTCTGTTGTGTCTTTCTCATGAGGAGATGGCTGGTCATATTTTGCTAACATGTGTTTTTTCGCAGGAGGTTTGGCGAGGTATTTCTGCTTTGTTTGGGAGGCATCTGCCTTTGGATGGTGATTTCCAAACTCTGATTTTGGAGGCTAGTAAACAAAGGTTTAGTTCACAAAATTATTGAACTTTGGTCTGCGGCTATTGTTAGTACTGTGTGGGCTCTTTGGTTAGCAAGGAACAATCAAATTTTTGATGATGAGAAACCGGTAATTTCTTTGGTTCTTCGGTGTATTTGGAACGCAATTCGTGAAGCGGAAAATCAGGGTCGTGGTTTTACTTGGAATTCTTCTGTGGAATTACAAATTCTTAGGGAGTTGAAAATTGATAGAAGATTTCCTAAGGGACCTCGTATTATTAATGTGGTTTGGCAGCGTCCTTCGATCGGTTGGACTAAGGTTAATATCGATGCTTCTGTTTTGGGTAGTCCGGGTGTTGCGGGTTGTGGTGGTAGTTACCATTCCTCAAATGGTATGTTCCTTGGTGCTTTTGCATTCCCGTTTGACGTTTCTTTTGCTTTTTTAGCTAAGTTGAAGGCTGCCATTTATGCGATTCATATGGCTTTTGACAAAGGTTGGTATCACCTTTGGTTAGAGAGTGACTCGACTTATGTTGTTCAGTTGTTGCGTAGTAAGTCGACTACTGTTCCTTGGGTGGTTCGTCAGAGTTGGATTGATTGTTTATCAAAATTAGATTCCATGTAATTTGTCATTTCTCACATTTATCGTGAAGGAAATGCGGTTGCTGATTCTCTTACCTCTTTTGGTCGTATGGCTGATAGTTTGCATTCGTGGGATTTAATTCCTGATTTTTGTTGCCCAACTTTTTTGCATGATCTTGTGGGGGCGTGGTTCTTATCGCTTCGCTTGACATGATTTTGTTTTGAATTTTTGTATTTGGTTCTTTGTAACTTTTTTTTTCTTCTTTAATAATATTGGTTCGGGTTTGCTGTGGTTTTCAGAGGTGCCAGCATAGCTGGGATGTCTGTTTTTTACACTCTCTCTCTAACCGGCCTTCAATAAAAAAAAAAAAAAAGAAGAGGAGAAAAAAATATAACTATTAGGATGAAGTTGAATATTGATGATGAATATAATAATAACTAAAGTTTCAAAATCAATAAGTATCTTAAATTATCAAAATCATCAATTAGATTTCTAAATTAAGTAAAAATCATCAATTGAGTCTTCATCCCCAAGCAAAAATCATCAATTAATATTTCATTGAAAATCATTTGGTTGATCGTTTAGACCCTCTTTTCCAAACTCATTTTGAACCAACACAGAGATCGTTATAGTCCATATCAAATAGTCACAGTTTCTAATTTTAGGAGGATATGGACTCAATTGATTATTTTTACTTAGTTCAGAAACCTAATTAATAATTTTAATAGTTTAAAATTCTAATTCACATTGAAATTTTAGGTTAAGAGCGAAGAGCGCCAGATGGGCGGTATGCCTAAAAAACAGAGTGAAATAATTATGGTAGGGTGAGTAAGCAAAAAAAAAAATGGTACTTAAAAAAAGAAAACTTAAGAAATACAAGTGCCCTCAAAATGTGGTATATTTTGTAATTTCCCCTTTTCTCTTCATGTCAAGTGAAGAATTCAATTATTGAGTTTATACTTATATGATTTTACATTTATATTTCCCTATTTTTTATTTATTTACATTCTCTCAAATTTAGCACAAAAAAGAAAATATATTTTTCTAGGCAATGATTTTCTTTTTCTTTTTCTTTTACTATCAGTGTATTATTTTGAAAAGATTTTTCTAAATCTATTTACTAGAAAGAATTTTTATCCCTACTAAATTGTTAATAAAACTGAAAATTAAATGCTGAAAAAAATAAGTACTGAATTTTAAAGGTTGACAAGTGTTGCAAGTATTAAATGATCCGACTATTTTATAAATACTAAAAACAAGTGTTGAATATAAAAAATATTAGTTAATAGTATTCAACCTAAAATGTTAAGTTTAATATTTTGACTTATTAAACTAAGCGATTTTTAATTCCAATTGACTAATTTAAATGGTGAGAAATCACCATTATCAACACAATTAAGTTAAATAAGTGTTCAATATTTTAATTTAAGCGATTAAATGAGTTATTAAACAATAGTATAATTACGAATGGTGATGTGATTTTTTTAAATAGAATTTATGATTTATTTTTCTATTGTTTCGTTTAATATTTTTTTTTTTTGAGAATAGTAAATTTTGTTTTACTCGTGCTTTTTTTTTTGGATTTTGTTATTTGGCTAATGTTTGAATTTAGATGAGTATAATTTTCTTTTATCCTTTTATTTTTTATTTAATATGATAAATATATATTTTCTTATTGTCGGTCTTTTTTTATGGGTGGTTGTAGTTTGCCATCTTTTTTTTTGTAGGCAAAGGAAAGAAAGAAAAAACAAAAAACCAAAGATTAACCCGGGATTAGCCTGGGAAAGCTAATCCCAACCCGATCATCAGCTAGTATGTCACGTCCCGTGTCTAAAAGTTTCAATCTTTGTACCTCCGATATAGGTTATAATGTATATATCTTTTGAAGTGTTAACTATTTATGATTTTAAGTATAATATTCAGTTCAATTTAGTGTTTTTAGGTGTAAATTAATAGTTTTGGGTAAGTTTTATAAAAAGTATAAATTAAGAGAATCAAAATAATTATTTTCCAATTTTAAAATTATACACGTATAAGTATAATTTTATCAGCAATTAAATTTCATAATATTTAAATGAGTATTATTATGATTCTTATTATTAGGTAATTGTTATTGTTATTATTAATATATATATCTATGAATAGTTTAAGTTATAATGAAGCAATAGTATTTCAATAAAAATAAGTGAAACCACTAACCAACTAATGCATGGAAACTCGAGTGTTGAGTAATCATCTCGCTTTCCCTGTCTCTCCTCATGGAGTGTTTTCCGTCTTCTCCTTTGAGAAGTTTAACCTAGCTTGACAAAGTAAAACCGTAACCCTAACCATACACTACCATCACCATCATCACCCTCCTAACGCAGCAGCAACACATAAAAAACTGAACCCCGCAAATCGCCCTCCTACCGCAAATTCCACCGCAACGATAACTCACAGATTACAAGTGAAAAACTTATCGCCTGTAAACAAAGCACTAGGAAGGTAATACATCAGATCATGGAGAAGAATAAAGGGCTTGCGGAACGCCCAGCTATGTCTGAGTAGCGCGGATGACGGCCTCGAACTCACAGACGAACTGCTGCAATTAAATGGCGAAAACAACAGGTATTTCATTGTTGGTCAGTTCCTTGCGATAAAAGCAATCCACTTTGAATCCATGAAATCAACCCTAGCAGCAATATGGAAACCAGTTAAGGGCGTGACAATCACAGAAACCGACATAGAGGGGAGGTACCTATTCCAATTCTACCACAAACTTGATCAACAGCGAGTCCTCAATGACGGCCCCTGGACTTTCAACCAAAACCTACTCATAATGAAGCAGCTAGAAGCCTCTGAACAAGCTTTGCACCCTAACCTCACTGACCTCATAATCTGGATACAGCTATTTGATCTCCCTATGGGCTTTCAAACGGAAGCAGTATGCAAAGCAATCGGAAACCAAGTCGGTAACTATGTCGAATCCGATCCAAAGAACTTCACAGGCTTACGAAGGAGCTACCTCAGGGTCAAAATCACCATAGATGTTCGAAAGCCTCTGAAAACGGGTCAGAAGATAAAAATAAGCGGAGGGGATTGGCTGTGGGTGAATGTCAGGTATGAGAGGCTACCTCAATTTTGTTTTTTCTGCGGAACCATTGGTCACTCCGATAAGTTCTGCCCCGCCCTCTTCGACTGCATAGACATTCCGACTGAACGCAGGTTTGGCAGCTGGCTGAGAGCCGTAATTCGGAAAACCGGTATCCAGAGAGGAAAAGAATGGTTGCGTGATCCAACTGCGGAGGCAGACAACTCCAAATTCGAAGCTTTAACCCCGTTCACACTAACGATGGAACCACCAGGTAGCAGCAACGAGAAAAACGGAAGCTCAGACAGTCGTGGGGGTGATCGATAGAATACAAAAGGTATAAATGCCATCATGCAGCTGAAGAACAGTGAAGAGGAGGATGTGATCAACGTGGAAGTAAAAAGGAAACGTACTGAGTCTATGAACATGGAGGTGGAAACAGGTTGTTCCGATCAACAAAAAAACGGAGAAGAGGCGAGACCTGGCAACCAGGTCCGCCAGGGGTCATGAGTCTACTAAGCTGGAACTGTCGAGGGTTGGGCAACTCTCGCACAGTGAATGTCCTAAGGGACTTGGTTCGTGCCCACAGGCCTCTAATTGTTTTTCTCATGGAAACAATGATAAAGGAGGTTAAAGTGTTATCTGTTTGTGAAAAATTGGGGTTTGAAAACCATTGTGTAGTGGATGGCAGGGGTCATGGGGGTGGAATTGCACTCTTCTGGCGAAACAGCATTGTATTGGATATCCGCTCCGTCTCAACTAACTTCATCGATGCAACTGTATCAATCCCGAATATACAACCATGGAGGCTAACGGGATTTTATGGTTACCCGGAAAGAAGTCAGTGAAGAGAGTCATGGCAAATGCTTCAAACTTTAGCTTCACAAGGCGAAGGTGCATGGTGCTGCGTTGGTGACTTCAATGATATTATCAGCAATGAGGAGAAAAGGAGAGGTCCGTTGCGCCCTTACTGGTTATTGAGTGGTTTTCAAATGGCACTAGAAGATTGTGAGCTTACCTCCCTACCTATGAAAGGATATCGGTTCACTTGGGAAGTCGGACAAGGCTCGTAAAATTGGGTAGAGGAAACTTTAGACCGAGCTGTGGTAAATCCTGAGTGGAAGGCGAACTTTGGTAACTCAGTCCTGCGAAACTTAATGACAGCATGTTCTGATCATTCGGCGCTCCTCCTTTAGTTCAAAGCCTGGATGTGTGTTCCTAATGTGCGAAGGTTCCGGTTTGAAAATATGTGGCTGAGGGAAAACAGGTGCGCAGTGGTGGTTCAAGCGGCGTGGGAAGCGAACGCCAACAATTCAATTGCGACTAAGGTGGAGGCCTGTACGCAGGCTCTAAAAGAATGGAGCAGATCACTGAATAACAACCTGCAATCACGTGTTGATGAGTTACGGAGGCAAGTGGAAGAGTTAAGACACCGAACTGATCAGCTTGGCATTGAACTTTTTCGTACCGTCAGAACAGATTATATAAAAACTCTACAACAGCAAGAGGACTATTGGAAACAGAGAGCCAAGCAACACTGGCTCCAGGAAGGCGATTGTAATTCTCGTTACTTCTACGCCTACGCTTCTGCAAGAAAGCGGTTCAACAGTATTACCGAACTCAGAGACGAATAGGGCGTTATGTGTGGTTGGGGGAGTGGACTCGAACGGATTTTGCAAGACTATTTCACCGGAATTTTTTCTAGCTCTGGCTACGACGCTGCTGGAATACTATCTGCTGTCCGTAATCAATTAACGCAGGCCCAGAATCAGCTTTTATCAAATGAGTTCGACGCGGCGGATGTCAAAGCTGCATGCTTTGATATGCAACCCGATAAAAGCCCAGGGCCGGCCGGTCTTAACCCCGCGTTTTTTCAAAGATTCTGGCATATTATTGGAGCGGATGTTACGACAGCATGCCTTCAGATCCTTGATCAATCACAACTACCGGAGCATCTCAACGACACCCTCATTGTACTCATCCCAAAGAAAGAAAATGCTGAAAAGGTTACTGATCTACGACCAATCGCCCTTTGTAACGTCTTATTCAAGATAATATCAAAAATGCTAGCAGCAAGATTGAAAGAAGTCCTTCCCTCTGTTATTTCACCAAACCAGAGTGCCTTCCTAAAAGAGAGATTGATATCCGACAATGTAATTGCAGCATTCGAAGTCATACACCATTTAAAAAACAAACGGCAAGGGAAGCATGGCATAACGACGCTTAAACTCGACATAAGCAAGGCGTATGATCGTGTGGAGTGGCAGTTCATATGGGCTATGTTCACCAAATTGGGTTTCAATGATCAATGGATAGGTTGGATGAAAATGTGTGTCGAATCGGTTAGTTATAAAATTATTCATGATGGCAAGGAGGTTGGTCCGATCGTTCCTACCCGGGGATTGCGGCAAGGCGACCCCCTTAGCCCGTTTCTCTTATTGATATGTGCAGAGGGATTATCCGCCCTATTACAAGAGAAGGAGCGCGCGGGGCTCTTACACGGTTGTCAGATTGCACACACATCACCTAGGATCTCCCACCATTTTTTCACCGACGACAGCTACTTGTTTTTCCGGGCATCAGTTGTACAAGCAAAATTGATAAATCAGTGCCTTCAAGAGTATGGGAAAGCCTCTGGTCAGTGCATCAATGTTGAGAAATCGGCCCTGTTCTTCAGTACTAACACGAAAGCGTCGGATAGAAGTATGGTCAGCTCAGAACTTGGCATTCAGGAGGTCCAAGAACTCGGGTTCTATTTAGGTGCACCAGCAATTATGGGCCGAAGTAAAGCTCAGACATTCGCCTTCCTCAAAGACCGAATCCGGGCAAGGATCCTCAATTGGAAAGAGAAATTTCTCTCGAGAGCAGGTAAAGAGGTGCTAATCAAGTTGGTTTTATAGGCCATACCCAACTACATCATGAGCGTGTTCTTATTACCGATTCAATTCTGCGAGGAAGTGGAACGGCTAATGAATCGGTTCTGGTGGCGGAGTGAGAATGGGACGGGATCAGGCATCCATTGGATGAGCTTTGAATGCCTATATACGCCAAAAACGTGTGGTGGAATTGGCTTCTGGTGGTTGAGAGAGTTTAACATGGCACTCATTACCAAACAGGCTTGGCGCATCCTGCAACAACCTCACTCGCTGCTCGCTCGTCTGCTTAAGGCTCGATATTTTCCAAATACAGACTTCCTAAACTCAACTACTGGTGTAGGTGCCGCGGCCTCGCTCGGGCGGACCGGGGGTGGACACCATTGACGACAGATGCTGTGATTGGCGCCGAAAGCAACCAATCGTGGAATCAAGCTGCTCGGCAGGACCGGAGCCTGGAGTATGGAAGAGTCGCCACCCACGAATGGGAAAATGAACACCGATCCCTTGCAGGAGATCGGTGAGGGTTCAGGAAACTTAGGTACGAGCCGAGAAGGCTAGCTCCTTTCCGGAGAAAGGCTACTAGGCACCCCGACATCGCCCGGTTATGAACCACCGGCCTCCTACTTAGCGTGTTAGGCGATAACGGACTAATCACATATTTCTTTAAGTTTAAAATTCATTTGAAACCTTTTCTTTCTCGCTTTGAAAACCGTTTTGAGCATGTTATTAAAAGCCATTTTAGTAAAGAATCACCCATTTTGCATAAATTTAAAATACATAGGAGAGAGAGGGGGAAAAGAAAGAATTGATTTATTCACAGTGTGATTTTATGCTTTAGACTATACGCTAACTCTAAGTTAATCTCATTCCCCAAAAATGAGTTTATTTACATGGTTCGTACCTTAATCGTCGTTGGAGCGATTTAGGTACGTTTCAAAACCCTGTTAATTAACATGATATCGACTCGAATCGCCGTTGGAACGATTCGAGTGTTTGAAAGTGTGATATAAAAAGCTTTAACAAGAAAACGTGATTAAGCATACAAGTCCATTTATTTTTGTACAAAATCATTTAAATAGGAAAACGATTCAAAACTCTATTATTTACAATTTAAGAAACGGTTTTAATTACAAGGTTCGCTTAATCCGCCGTTGGGACGGATTAAGGTTTCAACACGTGATATTTTTGGAAACGGTTTAAAAATGACAAAAATAAAAACATTATTTACACTTTAGGAATATCTAGAAAAGCTTTAATTTAAACAACAACTTGAAATCTCTTTTTGTGGTTTATTTCTTTTTCACTCAATTAGCCCTTACTTGAACATAATTACAATAATTAACAAATCAAGACCAAATTTACCCAACCAAATATATTTGAAATATGTACATATATGCAAAAATATAATAAAAATACATATATATATACATAGTTTTTTTCTAAAGATAAGGATATATCTATAGATAAAAACAAGTATGAAATACTATATGATGTAATAGAGAAAATGAAAAGAATACTAAATATAATACCTTTTTTTAATTCTAATTCAAAACATGTGAAAACAATGAACAAAGTTCATAAATGTAAAGAATAACATTTAGTTCTAAATAGTTTTAAGAATTAAATATATATAACATAACTTTCACTCTAAATAAGAGCTAATATAACTTAAATGTGCCAAAACTATATATATATATATATATACAAATATAATACTTTACAAAACTAAGTCAAAACGAATTAAGTTCCAAATATGAAATAAATAGCTATATAATACATAATTAATAGTTATAGGGCCCAAAAATAATTTTTATAAATATATACATAGTTATATACATATATATACAAGTAGAAATATCAAAAAGTTGAGAAAAGAGGGTTAAAAGAGGGATTTTCGGATTCCAGCAGATTACCGACAGAAAATCCGTCGTTAATCTGCCGTTAGTGACAGAAAAGGCAGAATTATAGAATTAGTCCCCCAGTTTCCAGATTTATTCAAAAGCTTTAGATTAGGTTTATTCTATCATTTTAGGTCTCCGAACTACCAAAATTGGATCATAGTCTATAACAGAGACTCCTAAAACGATGTTTTATTTCAAAACGTTATTTAGAAATATTTTCAAAACTTATAATTACAACGTTTTTTAATCCCGAACTACCTTTGAATCGAATCACGATTCATATTGGGATGTTAAAACGAGGTTTTTATTTCAAAACAAAACCAAACGTTTATTTAGGGCGTGACGGAATTTAAATAAATACGGGAAAATAAATAAATGTGATAAATAAATAAATAAAACTATCACCTAAATAAATAGAATAAATAAATAAAATGAATAAATAAATAAATAAAGGAAATAAATAAAACGAGTCTAGTCCTCGGATAATACCTCAAGATCGGTATTGACAGCTGAAGTCGGTTGATTCCACGAATTGTAATTTTTCGGTGTTTTTGGTAAAATATTTAACTTTGGAAAATTTGGATTTTTTTAGGAAAAAAAAAATATTTTTCCCAAAAAATTCACTTTCTCTCTCTAAAAATTTCCTTAGAGTGAGAAGCTCTCCAAAAAGTCCTCCTCCTTTTTGCATGGGGATCCGTCAACTTTTGTTGGGCGTACGCCCAACTTCTGTTGGGCGTACGCCCAAATTTTGTTGGGCGCGCGCGTCTAACCATCGTTGGGCGTTCGCCCAGCGCCGTTGGGCGCGCGTCCAACTGCCCACGCCGGCTGCCGCTAGGCTCTCGCCCCACGTCGCTGAGCGCTCGCAACCCCTACGGACCCCCTCGTGATTTTATTTTATTATTATTTTTTAAAAAATTATCGGAACCAACCGTTTCAACCGTCTTGTTATGGGTTTTCGTCACAGGTCCTCCAACTCGATGTCTACAGTTGCCCCTACTTTTCTATTTTGACAGTGATGTGTGTGTTTTAAAAACGTTTTTTGCTAACGCAGCACATGCAATGGAAATATATTAAAGTAAGAGACACATATAGAGTAGGAGGAAGAATACCTGATCTCTGCACCGCACGCTCCGGCCTTGTCTTCAATCTTCACCATTGGCTATCCCGCCCTTGCCTTTAAATCGGCTGCCGGTGGATGCTTTCCCTGGGGACCCTTGTCTAAACCGACCGTGGGTAAACGGCTCTTTTTAGCGACCCTATTCGTCGATCGCGGGTAAAAGAAATGGCTCTCAATAGCAATCTCGATCATCGACCGTAGGTAAGATGGCTCAAAAGCAACCTCAGGCATCGGCCGTAGGTAAGATGGCTCAAAAGCAACCTCGGTTGTCGACCGTAGGTAAGATGGCTCAAAAGCAACCTCGGTCATCGGCCGTAGGTAGGATGGCTCAAAAGCTACCTCGGTCATCGACCGTAGTTAAGATGGCTCAAAAGCAACCTCCGTCATCGACCGTAGGTAAGATGGCTCAAAAGCAACCTCGGTCATCGACCGTAGGCAAGATGGCTCAAAAGCAACCTCGATCATCGACCGTAGGCAAGATGGCTCAAAAGCAACCTCGGTCATCGACCGTAGGCAAGATGGCTCAAAAGCAACCTCGGTCATCGACCGTAGGTAAGATGGCTCAAAAGCAACCCCGGTCATCGACCGTGGGCAAGATGGCTCAAGAGCAAAAGGCTCTCTTTAGCAATTTTGGATTTTAACACACTGTCGTCTGTATTTTTTTACTGGAGCTATCGTCTCGGGTATTTGATTTGTTGATAGGAACGTCCTTATCTCATCGTCGGGAACATTTTAGACTAAAAATTGTTTTTCCGTTGACTGTTATCTGTATTTTGACTGGCGCCACTGTTCTGTAAAATTTCAGCTGTAGTCTGGAGTCATATCCTTAGGGTATTGGTCACTGCCTGGCAGAAACGCAGGCTGAAACGGACTGCAAATCGGAGGTCTGTGCACCTAGTAATTAATTATTTACTTTTTACCTTTATGTCACGTCGTACCTTTTTCGCTATTTACGGGAATGTCATTCCCTTCTTCTATATAAAGTGGTGGGGTTTCATTTCAACCCCACACCTTCTCTCTCTTCTCTCTCTCTCTCTCTAGCACTAAACTTAGAGCATTCTCGTGATGGGTTCGGATAGATACGATGGCACGAAGGGTATGGAGGCGGGTTTTGAGGACTTCACTAGAGTGGCTCCTTTTCAGAATCCTGCTTCTCATCTGAGTCGGACCAACATCAATCCGGTAAGTACCCCCTTATTCTTTATCCTTTGACAAGATTTCTAGGCTTTAGCAGCCCCATTTCGAACGTCATTTGCATGCTAACCTTTAAGCTGCTTAGAAGACTTTTAGTTAGAAAACGCGAATTTTTATGCACGTGAGCAATGCTTTATGCTTTTTGTTTGTTGAAAGAATATAAACTATATACATGTGAATAGTAAAAATATGAACAATGCATGCCCACAGTAAAAACGTGAATAGTGCACGTGAATAGTAGAAACGTGAATAATGCATGCTAACCGCAAAAAAAACGTGAATAGTGCACGTGAATAGTAAAAACATGAATAATGCACGTGAATAGTAAAAACGTGAATAGTGCACGTGAATAGTGCACGCGAATAGTAAAAACGTGAATAGTGCACGTTAATAGTAAAAAATGTAAATAATTAAATTAAACGCTTTTAACCCAAGTTAGAATTGGATTAAACCCCTCGCACACACGCGGGAGAGTGGAATACCAAAGAATAATGAATTAATCAAATCCTATACAAATGATCCTACGAATGAAATCTCAAAGAGTAACGATCCAAATCGAAAGGAACTCCCATGTTAGATTTAAACATAACCGAAAGAATAACTAGGTTAACAAAATTTCTACATTAGACATACGCATAGAAGTGAGGCTCTCGAGGAGTAATGACTTTAGTTTGGCCTCTTGCCTTACCCGTACTGTTCCTTCTAGGTTATTGGCATCAGTGGGACTACCGTGGATATTCATATTTGGCATGCCATGCTTAGCCCGGCGGCTAAAGCCCGAGTACGAGAGTTGGGCTTCGAGCCCTTCATCCTGGCGTTGCCTCGCGCCAACGGAGTGTGCGACTGGTTCGGCTTGCGCGCCTTATGCGAGAGATGGATAGACTCGACCCACACCTTCCACTTCTCATTTGGGGAGATGACGATCTCGCCCCGCGACTTCTCACTGCTGACCGGATTGCGGGGGTAGCGGCACCCCGGTCCCGCTTTGCTTTGACATGGTGCGTCCTCGGGTTGACCGTGCCGAGATATCTGATCTGATCGGACCCGGAGTCTACACGGGTGTCAAGGCCACCCCGGTGAAGTTTGTTACTACTTTCGGGCTATTGAGCCGCAGGGATTTCTGTGACCGAGATGACACAGATCGGGCCACTCGCAGCTTCCTTCTGTATGCTTTAGGCGAGACGATCTTCCGAACCAAGAGCGGAACCATACATGCGGGTCTCATCCAGGCCTTCCGTGATTTGGATGCAGTGTCGTCCTACGATTGGGCGGGAGCTAGCTTGGCCTTTCTATACAAGTTCCTGGACTTGACTTGCCGGAAGCGCAAGGATTTCGTTGGTTACACCTTTGCCCTCCTGGTACGTCCTCTATCCTTGGCTTGTCTCTTTATTCTTTTCACAATTTCTGCTTCTGACATCAGTTTCTACGAGCAGGTTTGGGCCTATGAGAGGCGGATTCTTCCGAGCGCCCGCAAGAGTAGGCCGCGCGCGGTTAGGCTTCCACTCATGGCGAGGTGGACTGACTTTAATCTGCGTGACGAGAAGAGCCGGATGGTGGCACGACTCCTATCATGGATCGACACGCGGAGCTTGGGACAGGTGAACGTCTCCTAGCTATGCTGGATTTTCGTTTGATCTCGTCTGACTTTTCTTTTGTTTTTCAGATTTCATTCAGATGGGACGACCTCGACTTTGGTCCCGATTATGCTTATGTCACCCGCATTCAGGGGCAGCAGTGTGTGCTCACTGGCCCGTGCGTGCGAGCATGGTATTTGGGCGACCGGAGCTTTACCAGGGTTAGCGCCACACATTGGACACCCAGCGAGATTCCTGTGTCCATGTTTGCGGTGAGGGTCATGTCCCTGTAGGAGATACACAGTGAGCTGACTCGTCGATTTGCGGCTCGGGACGTGTGGGACCACGCGGGGGGTCGCGCCCATTATTTATCGACATTGTTGACTCCATTGGATCCTCTAGAGGTTGCGATGGATGTGGACCCTGCGGATGACGTGTTCTCGGCGGCGGCCGTTGCTGGAGTCTTTGGATCAGAGGAGGTTCCGGTGAGTGCCTGACTTATTTATTCTTTGTTTATGAGGTAGTTAGGTGTATTCATTTTGCCTTTATTTGCAGGAGGGTTCCTTGAGGAGTGCTCGGACGTCGGACTTTTTGGATGGCACCCGAGCCCGGACATCCGTGAGCGAGGCTTCTTATTATGCGGACGATTCCTCCGGCGCTGCCCGGCTAGAGCAGCTCCGCCTTGGCACACCCTTCCCGATCCCAGAGAGAGATTTCTCGACGGTTCATTATGGCGAGGCGGGCGTAGCTTACTCCGACGTTGAGACAGCCCCTTCCGTTTTTACCTCGAGGATGTCGTTCGATCCTCCTGATGCCTTGCATACTTCGAGGGAGATGTGTACCGATTACATGGGATTGTCTGGTTATTTCAGAGAGCAGCTCAACCTGCGCTGTGCCGGCCACCTGGTGAGTATTCTTATTCTGTTTTAGTGTAGTGAAATGTATGCGTGTGATGCACATATGTATGTATGACTTCTGTTGTTGTCCGTTTTTTTGATGTTTTTTGTTTCTTTTTTTTTACAGAGCGATCTTCATGCGAACGATCAGCGGTTCAGTGAGTCGCAGCGGGATGCCGATGCTAGGGTCGGGCATGTCTATCGAGAGAGAGATGCTCATTGGTCGGAGGTGATGCGAGTGGAGACTGAGGGGCGCCTTACCGCAGAGGAGATGAAGCGAGTGGAGACCGAGAGGCGTCTTGCCGTCGAGGAGGTCGTTGGGTTGCCGAGGAGGCCTTATCTGCGGAGCGGGCTTCTCGTCTGAGGGACTTTGAGGACTTCTGGGATCTTCCTCCTTATTAGGCTCATTATTTGTAGTTTTCTCATTAGTATTACCCCGATGTATAGCTTGTATATAGGGAGAGGGGTGGATATGACGTAGGCTTTTTATGTGAAAGAGGTAGGAAATGTATAACTCATGATTCATAATACAATGCATTCAGTAGATTATAATGATTCCAATCATCATCTTCAAATATATTCATGCCTTTATTTATTTACAAACAATAGAAATACTTAGCCGCTTATACATTATTTTCATAATTGCTCAAGATATAACCACTGTTACCAGGACCCGCCTTTTTTCGGTTTTCAGATCCCAGCGATTTTTCATCTCTCTTTTTATTATCCCAGAATTTTCAAACGAGTGCCCTTTCGGGTTTTCACCCATTGGGATGTCCCTTATTGTTGCATAGGTCGCCCTTTGCGGGTTTTCAACCTATCGGGAATTTTCATTTCTTTTTTTTCTTTTTTTTTTTACGAAAAGTATTTCTTAAGCCTATCCAGATTGGTAGGTTCGGAGAACTCCATGCCGTCCATATTAGTTAGCTTCACCGCCCCTTTGCTTAGGATCTTCTTCACGAGGAATGGTCCTTCCCAGTTTGGCCTGAACTTGCCCCTAGGGTCGGTGTGCGTCATTTGGATCTGTTTCAGCACCATGTCCCCTTCTTTGATAGGGCTGGCCTTGACCATTTTATTGAAGGCTCGTGCCATCCTTCTCCGATATAACTGCACATGGTAAAGATCCTCCATCCTTTTCTCGTCCACCAATTCCAACTGTTCACATCGCTTCTTCACCCATTCCGTCTCGGGAATTTCTGCTTCTACTGCGATTCTCAACGATCGCTTTTCAATCTCGATTGGGAGAACGGCTTCTGCACCATATACCAAGGAGAACAGCGTTGCCCCAGTTGACGTTCTAACCGTCGTGTGATAAGCCCATAAAGCGAGCGGAAGCTACTCGTGCCAATTCCGATGCGACTCCACTGTCTTTACGAGGATCCTCTTAAGGTTCTTATTTGCGGCTTCTACTGCCCCATTAGCTTGCGGGCGATACGGAGAAGACCTATGATGCTCAATACCATACTCTTGGAAGAGACTTCTCACCTCTCCCTGAAACTGGACCCCATTATCCGTGATCATGTGATGAGGCACTCTGAACCTGGTGATCAAGTGCTTTTCAATGAACTTCCTCATCTGCTTAGACCCTAACTTGCTAAACGATTCTGCCTCTACCCACTTGGTGAAGTAATCAATGGCGACTGCAATGAATTTGTGTCCGTTCGACGCATTAGGCCTCACCTCCCCGATGATATCAATGCCCCAAGCCGCAAACGGCCAAATGGGTGCTAACACGTGCAGTTCCATAGCTGGTAAGTGATTATAATCTCCGTGGATTTGACAATCATGGCATTTCTTCGCATATTCGTTACAATCTCTTTCCATGGTGAGCCAATAGAAGCCTTGCCTTACGATTTTCTTTGCTAATACTGCTCCTCCCATATGGGCTCCACAAATTCCCGAGTGTACTGACTCCATTGCCTCACGGGCTTCTCCCTCATCCAAGCACCTCAATTGTAAACCATCGGCGTGTCTTTTGTAAAGCAAGTCATTGTGGATGACAAATTGCTGAGCTAACCTTCTGATCACAGCCTGATCCCTAAGTTCTGATTCTGCCGGGTATGTTTCACTTTTCATGAAGTTTACGATATCGAAATACCAAGGCTTTTCATCTGCTCCCAACAGCATTACGTCTTCATAGCACAGTTTGTGGGACCTCCTCGGCACCAAAGGCTTCGAGGCAAGATTCCGAGGGTTATCCCATACTGACACCAAAGCGGCCAAAGCATCCGCTGCCTGGTTCTGCGCTCGAGGAATGTGATAAAAACGACACTCGTTGAATCTCTGCGCCAATCCCTCCAACTGGTCTAGGTATGGATGCAACCTTTCTTCCCTTACTTCCCAGTTTCCCTGTGCTTGTTCGATAATCAGTTTTAGTCGCCCCAAATTTCAACATATGATGCTCCCAGCGCTGCTAACGACTCTAACCCGTAGATGCACGCTTCATACTCTGCCATATTATTGGTGAGAGGGAAGGATAACTTCTTTGCCATTGGGACCCTTTCTTCCTCTGGTGAGATAAGTAACACTCCTACCCCGGCTCCATTTGAGTTAACCGCTCCATCGAAGAACATTTTCCACGGTATAACTTCTATTGCGTTCAAGTGCTTATCGGGGAAATCATAGTTTATCTCTTCCTCTTCCGCATTTAGAGGCTGATTGGCCAGAAATTCCGCTACGGCTCTCCCCTTAATAACCTTTTTCGTTACATATTCGATGTCAAATTCGGACAAGAGCAACAACCATCGGGCTAGCTTCCCTATTAGAGACGGAGTTCGCTACAGATACTTCATGGGATCCATCCGGGAAATAATGATTACTTTGTAAGATTGAAAATAGTGTCGTAGTTTCTTTGTTAGCCATACTACTGCCACACACGTCTTTTCGATCATGTTATACTTAAGCTCGTATTCCAGGAACTTCTTACTCAGATAATACACCGCGTGTTCCACACCGCGTGTCCCCTTCTTGGGCCAACATTGCCCCCAATAGATCGCTCCTCGATTGCTACATAGAGGAGAAGCGGTTTTCCAAGTTTAGGTGGTCTTAAAACCGGTGGATTAGACAAATAGTTCCGGACACTCTCCAATGCTTGCTGGCACTTATCATTCCAAACCGTGGGTTGATCTTTCCATAGCAGCTTAAAGATCGGCTCGCAGATTGCTGTAAGTCGTGCTATGAACCGACTGATATACTGAACCTGCCCCAGCAATCCTCTCACTTCTTTTTCATTTTTGGGCGCTGGCATTTCCTGTATGGCCTTTACCTTGTCGGGATCCACCTCAATCCCCTTGTTACTGATCACATAGCCTAAGATCTTCCCCGATGAAACGCCAAAGAAGCACTTCTTCTGGTTCAACCTTAGCTTGAATTCTGCGATTCGGGCCAAAAACTTCTCAAGTGCAGGGAAATGCCCCTCTCTCATCTCCGACTTGACCATCATGTCGTCCACATAAACTTCCACCTCTTTGTGTATCATATCATGGAACAGTGCCGTAGCCATCCGTTGATAAGTTGCCCCGGCATTTTTCAAACCAAATGGCATTACTCTATAGCAGTACATTCCCCACTCAGTTGTGAACGAGGTCTTTGCCTTGTGTTTTTCTGCCATCTGAACTTGCATGTAACCCATGAAGCCGTCAACATTCGTGTGCAAGACGCTCGATGCTGCACTGTCAATTAATACATCGATGTGAGGCAATGCGAATTCATCTTTGGGGCAAGCCTTGTTGATATCTCTATAATCGACGCACATTCTCACTTTACCGTCCTTCTTCGCGATCGGCACTACATTTGCGACCCAGGGGGGATAGTCGATTACTTCGATGAATCTTGCTTCTAACTGTTTCTTCACTTCCTCTCTGATCTTATCCCCCCATTCTGGCCTCATGCGTCGGAGTTTCTGTTTCACGGGCTTAGCATCGGGGTATGTTGGAATACGGTGAGTTACGATTGATTGATCGATTCCTGGCATGTCTTCGTATGTCCAAGCAAACACTATTTCGTATTTTTTAATTATTCTCTCAAATTCTTTCCTCTCTTCAGTAGTTAATTCTTGAGCAATTTGTATAAGTTTAGGATTTTCATCCGTGCCAAGATTGAAAGTTGACATTTCTATTGTATTGATTTCAAATGTAGGCATGTTATATGAATGAGAATGCATGGAATGATCAGAATCAACATCAAGCAAGTAAGCAAAATCAGAATTCATTTCATTGATAGTATTGGTGAGTACATCATCGGATTCAAATAAAGCATTAATACAATTATCATCATCGGGGTTCTCAGGTTTCTCATGGGCCTTGGAGGTACCGGGCTCGTCTATCGCTCCCACAGTGGCTTCCATTATGACGACTTGCTCCTCGGCATTCAGATCTAACATCATGATCTCTTCGACGAAGCAGCTTGCTTCTCCTTTGCCCCAGCTGGTGACATCGTTGAAGATCTCGAAGCCCGGCAGAATCTTTCCTTCGGTCCCCACAACCATTTCCAGCTCACCATCAGACTCATCCTAGATATTGATCGGAGCTCTCTGATTGATACCTTCCTCGTCCGAGGAACTTCCCCAAATATCCACGACCATTAGGTCCATCACATGAGGGACATTCGGATTCACATAGGAGGGGTCCGACGATCCATACAAAGCCCAGCCCATCAGTTCGTCGTAGTCCCTGAGGAACACCCCGTTCATTCTTCTAGCCACGAGTGGAATAGCACCCTTTCGGATGCACATGAGTTGCTCCTGATCGCTCAAGGTGACCTGACATAAGGCATACTTGAACCTCCATCTTCTAGCATAATCCACGAATGCTTCCTCGAGAAATTGCTTGATTGTTTCTAAATCCTCTAATGACCCTGTCCATGGAATGTACATCTCATACCTTTGCACAAAGGCCTCCATGAGGGCTCCCCAGTCCCCTTTTGTCTTTGCCGAGAGCATTCGGTGCCACATCAAAGCTTCCCCTATGAGTGTCTTTGGAAAATGTTGGACCAACTCACTTCGGTAGAGTCCCGCGTCAAACATGTAGGCACGGAAATGGTTTATGTGATCGATGGGGTTCTCATCTCCCTTATACTTAGACATGGTTACTACTGCCTCAGGTGTCTCCTCTTCGGGTAACGCAGGCGCTTCCTCTAGACATTCCCATGCGGTGTATTTCTTGAGGAATCTCTTGGTCACTTCAGCCCAATTCACCTTAACGTTCATCGGAAGAGACATATACCACACTAGAGACTCTCCTGCCAACGAGTTGCAAAACAAACTCGTGATTTCGTCCTCTTTGAAGCCCAGAGGACACATGGCGGACAGGTAAAGATGCAAGTGCTCCATGGGGTCCTTGCCTTCATTATACTTGCTGACAGTCGAAAATGGGCATTTGATAGGCCCAATTTGCATCGCGCTATGTTCTCCTGCCTGTTTTTTGGCTTTTCGATACTTCATCAAAAACAAGCTTGACATCAGTGACCAATCATGCTTAGTCGAGTCAGGTATCGATTGAAACCACTTCAAAGGTTCGCCCACCAGCGAAAGATAGAACCATGGAGCGACTTCTTCTATTTTGTATGGCTCTCCGAACATAGCACACATGTATTCATACAAATGAGCTTCGGGGTCTTCTACCCCACTGAACAATTTCAACACAGGCATGATCCTCCGAGATGATACCCCCTCGGTTTCGTCGGTTTTAGTTATATCGTCCATCACTTCTTCCGTTGGCTCTTCCTCCAAAACAGACATGTACAAACCATTTCCCACGTTCCTCTTCTCATCGGAGTCCAACAACTCCTCTTCGTCTTCCCCGATGGATTCCATGACTAGGCTCTCTTCGAGCCCAGACCCGATCATGCTCACCTTATGATTAGGCAATGGATTACGCCTAGTGGAAGGGTTCGCTGATGAAGGATCAGCTATCTTCTTCTCCTCAATCAAATCTTGGATCTCATGCTTCAACCTCTCACAGTTCTCAATATTGTGCCCATAATTACAGTGGAACTCGCAGTACCCCCTAGCCTGTATCTGCGGAGTGGGCGGTGCTTTGTTATAAAGAGTGAGGGCTTTCAACAATCCCTTCTTCTGCAATCGTTCGAAAACTTTTGAGTAGGTTTGATCAAATTTGGCGAACTGCCTCTTCTCGATAGCATTCAGTTCAAGCACTTTCACCGCAGCAGATTCTGTACTCGTGCTCGGCCCTCCGACACTATATCCCGACTTTGTCCACTTGGTATAAGCTTTCTTCGGCTCACCATCCCCTTCAACTGTCAAGGTGCAACTATACATCTGGTTGAAATCGGTAAAGGGCATATACCGCAGCTCATTCTTAATATACGGCAAGGTGTTGCCAATTACCATTCGGATCTGATCCTGCTCAAGCGGCTTCTGCTTCATAACTGCCGCCTTGGCTCTCCACCTCCTTACAAAATCGGACAAAGACTCACCAGTTTGCTGCTTAGTGCTATCCAGCTCTTTCAGCGTAACCTCAAGCATAGTGTTAAAACTATATTGAGCGATGAATGACTTCGCCAACTCTTTCCAATCTCTCTTCGTCACCAACGGCAACGTATGAAACCACACGAGGGCAGCCCCCTCCAGGTAAGTATTGAACAGTCCAAGAACTTGTTCCTCAATTAAGATCGTGTGTTTCATCACAGCAACATACTGATTCATGTGGGCAGTAGGATCCCCAGTTCCATCGAACTTCTTCATGTTGGGGAGCCGGAATTTCAAAGGCAAAGCAGTTGCCGACAAACAATTCTTCAAATTATAAAAGTCCTGACTTCCGGAGCTTCCCCCTCGCAGATCCTGTACCTCCTGAGTAATGTGCTGCTTCCATTCCTCTTCCTTAGCTTTCTCCTTCTCAAGCTGTTTCTGGATGTAATCCTGATAGTCATCCTCGTTCCCGAAGCAGGGACCAGTGTTCACCTCATTCTCAGCGCGCTTACTACCACTCTTGTTATCCTTCAACGCTAGCTCAGCTAGCTGGGCCAAAATTGCGGCCAACTGATCATTAATGTTGTTTACAGAATTTTCTAATTCGGCCACTTTTTCGTCGGTCGCAGACATACTGGCAGAAGACTAAGTATACTCGGACGAAGATGATTCAGAAGCCACAACTGCCGATTCGGAACTGTCAATCTGTAGCTGATCAAACTGCCTGACTAGCCGATTACTCTCGCGAAACCACAACCGCTTAATGATGAAGTCTGCGCTAACGGCATCTATTAGTATGTATGCATGATTTTATATGCATGATTCGTGGTGTGTGCGTTTATTTATTTACAGATATATAAGATAAGAAGAACAAACGTCAGTCTAATTACACGTATCACAACATCTCTCTTCCACCCTTATTCCTCCACACACTCGACGGTCCAAGTCTCTTTCCTAGGATTTTGGTTTGGGGCTCACATTGCGGTCCAGGGGACGCGTGATGCCGACGATTATTGCAGAAAAAGTAAATCATCCATCAGACAATACAGTTCGTTTTGACGTATCAATATTCAGTGACTAAGATATCGACCAAATGGATTGTCCTTTCGAATAACTCGTCTTTTGTTATTTCGCGAGACGCATTCGTTCGGGTTTTGATTCCCTTTTGAGCGTATCTCGGATTTAGACACGGTACGAGTTATTCTTCTGGTTCAATCGTTCGTTATTGACAACAACTCGTTCCTTTTTATTCGCGTGGGTTCATGTCTCGATATTTGGATTATGACGGGATCTTTTGGATCTATCGAGAGATGTAACCACGTGTTCGTTTAGTGATGAAATCACTTTTTGGATTTTATTTTAGGGAACGGACTCATCGCGTAACGTGTTTGTTTTTAACGTCAAGAATCCGTTTGCTCATTTTGACTACGTGAGAAGACAGCGAGTCTTATTTGAGCGCACGGTAATCTTTCGGCTAGCCACAAATTTTTATTTCTTCCAATTTACGGGATATATCATCCTAGCGTGGTTATAGAGAATCAATGTTTCGTTGAATTGCATGCTTATTCGAAGTAGGGATATTACCGTTCTTTTTCATTTAGGCACGAGTTAAGCAAACCGCACGTCGGGCCATACTTCTTGTAGTTTTGGTAACGGTCGAAATGATCGAGCCATTAGTCAAACCCACAGTCTCGTCCATATGGTGCGATAATGCGGTTTCTTAGCTTAAGTCGGCTTCGTGATTTTAAACGGCGTATATACCAGTCCGAGGCACGTATTTAACGGCATTGGTTCATTTTCTTTAACTACCCTCGGGATAGACATATATCGTAGATACGGAATGATTTTGGTCGTTTGTTTATTTTTGTTTTTCTTAGTCACTTTTGCGGATACATCCATTTCTCTTAAGAACAACACAAGGCGTAACGTAAGAGTTCATTTTTCGTTCAGAGGGGTCGGGCCACGTTTATGAAACTCTTTATGTTACAACGGGGTCGTTCGAAACAGAAATGTTCTTTGTTTTCGTTTCGTCATAATCTCGCTTTATCCCAACGTATTTAAAGAATGTGAATAACGACTATCGTTTAATATAGTTTTTTGAATCGAGATATAACTATCCTTAATACCAAACTGATTCACACTAATACGTGCTTACATCATAACGCATTTCCTGAACATGTGCCTTCTTCGCGACACGGAAAGGGACTAGGCGGGTCGCACAAGTTCATTCATGTGAGATGACTAAGTCGTCTTTAGTTCGAATCGTTTCGATGTTTTAGGGTAGTTTATATATCGGTTCAAGAGTATATATTAACGTATCGTCTCATTTTCTTTACGTAGTTTTAGGATTAGACACGTATCATGGCAATTTGAAAACACGAACTGATTCATTTATCACATAAAAAATGGTAATGGGTAATCCTATGGCAACTTCTAAGGCTACTATATACTGACACGGCTGATCGCGGGACCTCACAGGACCGCACAAATTCACCCCTAACGAGTGGATGGGGACCCTTTGGCGCCTTACTGTAAGGGGGAACTTACACTCGCCTCTTTCGAGCGATGAATGGACTCTCGCTAGAGGTTTCGCGGAAATTACCCAAAAGGTTTGCAATAATGCGTATGAATGCATACAAAAAGAAATAATACAATCCGTCCCCGTTAAGGGCTTAATACACGCCTTCCGGAATCAAATTTCTCGCTTCCCCAGCAGAGTCGCCACTTGTAGGTGCCGCGGCCTCGCCCGGGCGGACCGGGGGGTGGACACCGTTGACGACAGATGCTGTGATTGGCGCCGAAAGCAACCAATCGCGGAATCAAGCTGCTCGGCAGGACCGGAGCCTGGAGTATGGAAGAGTCGCCACCCACGAATGGGAAAATGAACACCGATCCCTTGTGGGAGACCGATGAGGGTTTGAGAAACTTAGGTATGAGCCGAGATGGCTAGCTCCTTTCCGGAGAAAGGCTACTAGGCACCCCGACATCGCCCGGTTATGAACCACCGGCCTCCTACTTAGCGTGTTAGGCGATAACGGACTAATCGCATATTTCTTTAAGTTTAAAATTCATTTGAAACTTTTTCTTTCTCGCTTTGAAAACCGTTTTGAGCATGTTATTAAAAGCCATTTTAGTAAAGAATCACCCATTTTGCATAAATTTAAAATACATAAGAGAGAGAGGGGGAGAAGAAAGAATTGATTTATTCACAGTGTGATTTTATGCTTTAGACTATACGCTAACTCTAAGCTAATCTCATTCCTAAAAAACGAGTTTATTTACATGGTTCGTACCTTAATCGCCGTTGGAGCGATTTAGGTACGTTTCAAAACCCCGTTAATTAACATGATATCGACTCGAATCGCCGTTGGAACGATTCGAGTGTTTGAAAGTGTGATATAAAAAGCTTTAACAAGAAAACGTGATTAAGCATACAAGTCCATTTATTTTTGTACAAAATCATTTAAATAGGAAAACGATTCAAAACTCTATTATTTACAATTTAAGAAACGGTTTTAATTACAAGGTTCGCTTAATCCGCCGTTGGGACGGATTAAGGTTTCAACACGTGATATTTTTGGAAACGGTTTAAAAATGACAAAAACAAAAACATTATTTACACTTTAGGAATATCTAGAAAAGCTTTAATTTAAACAACAACTTGAAATCTCTTTTTGTGGTTTATTTCTTTTTCACTCAATTAGCCCTTACTTGAACATAATTACAATAATTAACAAATCAAGACCAAATTTACCCAACCAAATATATTTGAAATATGTACATATATGCAAAAATAGAATAAAAATACATATATATATACATAGTTTTTTTTCTAAAAATAAGGATATATCTATAGATAAAAACAAGTATGAAATACTATATGATGTAATAGAGAAAATGAAAAGAATACTAAATATAATACCTTTTTTTATTCTAATTCAAAACATGTGAAAACAATGAACAAAGTTCATAAATGTAAAGAATAACATTTAGTTCTAAATAGTTTTAAGAATTAAATATATAGAACATAACTTTCACTCTAAATAAGAGCTAATATAACTTAAATGTGCCAAAACTATATATATATATATACAAATATAATACTTTACAAAACTAAGTCAAAACGAATTAAGTTCCAAATATGAAATAAATAGCTATATAATACATAATTAATAGTTATAGGGCCCAAAAATAATTTTTATAAATATATTACATAGTTATATACATATATATACAAGTAGAAATATCAAAAAGTTGAGAAAAGAGGGTTAAAAGAGGGATTTTCGGATTCCAGCAGATTACCGACAGAAAATCCGTCGTTAATCTGCCGTTAGTGACAGAAAAGGCAGAATTACAGAATTAGTCCCCCAGTTTCCAGATTTATTCAAAAGCTTTAGATCAGGTCTATTCTATCATTTTAGGTCTCCGAACTACCAAAATTCGATCATAGTCTATAACGGAGACTCCTATAACGATGTTTTATTTCAAAACGTTATTTAGAAATATTTTCAAAACTTATAATTACAACGTTTTTTAATCCCGAACTACCTTTGAATCGGATCACGGTTCGTATTGGGATGTTAAAACGAGGTTTTTATTTCAAAACAAAACCAAACGTTTATTTGGGGCGTGACGGAATTTAAATAAATACGGAAAAATAAATAAATGTGATAAATAAATAACTAAATAAATAAATAAAACTATCACCTAAATAAATAGAATAAATAAATAAAATGAATAAATAAATAAATAAATAAAGGAAATAAATAAAACGAGTCTAGTCCTCGGATAATACCTCAAGATCGGTATTGACAGCTGAAGTCGGTTGATTCCACGAATCGTGATTTTTCGGTGTTTTTGGTAAAATATTTAACTTTGGAAAATTTGGATTTTTTTAGGGAAAAAAATATTTTTCCCAAAAAATTCACTTTCTCTCTCTAAAAATTTCCTTAGAGTGAGAAGCTCTCCAAAAAGTCCTCCTCCTTTTTGCATGGGGATCCGTACCTTTTATAGGCACGGATCCTCGGACTACGCCCAAAAAATTTTGGGCTACGCCCAACATCAGTTGGGCGTACGCCCAACTTCTGTTGGGCGCGCGCGCCCAATAGGCGTTGGGCGTTCGCCCAGCGCCGTTGGGCGTACGCCCAACGTAGGTTGGGCGCGCGCGCCCAGCTGTCGCGGGGCGTGCGCCCCGCGCCGCTGGACACGCGTCCAACTGCCGTCGGACATGCACCGGCTGCCGCTAGGCGCTCGTCCCAAGTCGCTGAGCGCTCGCAACCCCTACGGACCCCCTCGTGATTTTATTTTATTATTATTTTTTTAAAATTATCGGAACCAACCGTTTCAACCGTCTTGTTATGGGTTTTCGTCACATGTCCTCCGACTCGGTGTCTACAACAGGTCATAATCCATCATATATATGGCGTAGCATCCTAACTAGCCGTGCCATGTTAACTAGCGGTTTACAAAGGAAAATTGGGAACGGCCTACATACTAGAATTCTTGAGGACCCTTGGCTCCCAGACCCGACAAATCCAAGAATTAAGAGCATCATGCCGCTTGAAAGAGAGACATGGAATGTGTCGGACCTAATGCTAACCGATGGGAACTGGAACCGTGAGCTAATAACAGAATGCTTCAACGGCAGGGATCAACGTCTAATCTTTTCTATACCACGAATGAACAACTCCTCCAGCGATCAATGGCTGTGGAGACTTGACAAGTCGGGTGACTACACGGTGAAGTCGGGTTACCATTGGTAGACAGACCCACAATACCCAAGGGGAGAGGCCGATACACAAGTATGGAAGTGCATCTGGATGTTAAAAACAACACCTAAGATAAAAAAACCTGATATGGAGAATGGTGGCCAAGTGTATTCCTGTCCTTAGGAATCTCCAACAACGACACATCAGCCTATCCCCCATATGCCCGCTGTGCAATAACACCGTGGAGGACGAGCACTACGCCTTCCTTCAATGTACCTATGCACAACAGGTTTGGCTTTCTTTCTTCAATGACAACCGCATGGCATCTGTCCCAGATTTCTTAGCATGGCTCAAGGAGGAACTGACCAAACGAGTAAACATTATCGAGGGCACGATAGTCTGGTTAATCTGGTGGCTCTGGAGGAACCGCAACAACTAAGTCTGGAACAGCAAAAGAATGCCGGCAGCTGACCTTGTGAACACAGCAGTCTGTGAATCGGTCGAATGGCGTATCGCTTGGGATTTCCGACACCAGTCAAACCACCATGCTAACCAGGTCGCAGCTAGATGGCAACCACCAAGGGAAGGAACAATGATTTGCAACGTGGATGTCGGAGTGTTTCAAGAGGAAGGGTACTGCTCATATGGTTTCTTAATACGTGATCATTCGGGGACGTGCACTTTTGCGAGACATGGAGCTTTCCCAGGCTGTTTTGAACCCGTAATAGCAGAAGCTATGGCGGTAAAAGAGGCATTATCATGGACAAAGCAACACAACCATAAGAACATCGAGCTGCAATCTGACTGCTTGACGGTAGTACAAGCTCTCAACGGCAGAAATCATTCTTTATCATATTTATCAGACATTATTTTTAATTGCAATTCTTTATTCAACGAGTTAGATGTGTCTATCTCATTTGTTAAACGTTCAGCGAATTGCGCAGCTCATAGCCTAGCTAGAACAGTCAATTCTGAGTCTGTTCGTGGGGAGTGGTCCTGTGCCCCCCTTTTCTTATTTCAACTGTAGCTACTGATTTAATTCAATAAATTTATTCTTTCTAAAAAAACTAATGCATGGAAAAGCATAGGTGTCTTACAAGGATGAAGACACAAGAAAGAAACGTGTCAAAAAAAAGACATATGAAAGGTGTAATTTTAATAGAAATATAATTGGTAATATATATATATGTCAGAAAGAAAAAGAAAAAGATAGAGTGATCACGTAGAAGGAAAAAAAGGGGATATAAATTAATGTGAAAGAAGGAAGTTCAACGTGATAATATTTTCCGGAGCAAACGGTTTCGTGTGAACAGACTAGCCTAGAAATTGTATCGTTCACGAGGTGATATTCTTTAACCGTTATAAGGCAATATCATTTTCTCTTTGATAGTTAGATATTACAATAGATACAGATAGACTCGTAGCAGTGTCACGAGTCTAATTGAACCTTCGGTCGGAATTAACGATATCAGGTTAATTTATATATTACAATTTCGGTGATAAACGAGAATAGTACGATAAAGTGTTTAGTGTAAAATTTAGTTTTAAGTTATTTCCTTAATATTTAAGTGACTTTATTTTGTCAAGTTAAAATAAGTTATGAAGGACTAGTACTGATATTCATCCAGTAGAGTCGGTATAAAGGCGAATATAAAATTCGTACAAGAAATTGAATTTAAAACTAGTTCAAAAGACCTTATGCCAATATAACGAGTCTAACGGTGTATTCGGTCTAAATTAATTATATTGGTTTAATGTTTTAAATACGTTTTATTAAAGGGATAAGTACAAAAAAAATGCATGTGGTATACCTGTTTTGCGAACTCGAACCTGTGGTATTTTTTTTGCAAACAGAGGTCTGTGTTACAAACCGTTAGCAAACAGAGGCTAAATTGACTAACGGTCTTAAAATTCAAAGAGAAAAGAGTTAATTTGGTCCTTATATTTATTTATTTTATAAATTAACCCCCTAATTATCTAATTTTCACAAATAAACCACAAAATCAAAAATAAAAATCAAAAATACCTTCTTCTTCTAATAGATATGATTTGTAACAAAGAAAATTAAACTAAATATGCCCTAATTTCATTAACTTTTGGTAACAACAATGCAATAATCTCAAAAAGCATCATCAGTAACCATCTTCAGATGTGTTAATCATCAATTTCTGAAGAAACGCAAATCCATTGATAAACCAAATGCAACAATACTTCCCCAAAATTGAAAACCTTAATTTGATAAACCCTAATCTAATCACAATAAAACAAAAAATTTCCAATTTCACAAGACACAAAAGCATCAAGGCAAGCATACAGAACCCGCCATTCGATTTCTCCACAACCAAATTTCAATAAAAAAAACCCCAATTTCTTAAGCTGAGCGGGTGAAAATTCACAAATTAGAACGGTTGTTGTTCGTCTTCATCATCAATGGCTGCTGTTCATCAACGCCTTCACCTAAAAAAACTTCCTCAATTGTTCATCAATGGCTGCTGTTCGTCATCAATGGCTGCGGGTGAAAATGGCTGCTCTTCGTCATCAATGGCTGCAGGTGAAAATGGATGTCGTTCGTCATCTGTGGTAGTTGTCTCTTTAATTTGTCGAACAGAAATTGAGATGCCCAGAACTGATTTGCTAAGAAATTCAATTGAAGTTGAGATATTCAATTGAAGTCTTGAACTGAAGACTGATTTGTCGAACAGAAGTTGAGATGCCCAGAACTGATTTACAGTCTTGTTCTATTTTGCTAAGAAATTCAATTGAAGTTGAGATATGCCCAAAACTGATTTTAATGTCGATGAGTATGATTAAAAATCTAAATTTGTTCATGTAAAAGCTGTATCCATATCGTTGCAACTAGTACCATCCATTGAAGAAGAAGAAGAAAAAAAAGAAAGAAAAGAAAAAATGGAAAAGATGATATTTTTTTTTTATTTTTCATTTTGGGGTTTATTTGTGAAAATTATATAATTAGGGGGTTAATTTATAAAATAAATAAATATAAGGACCAAATTAACTCTTTTCTCTTTGAATTTTAACACCGTTAGTCAATTTAGCCTCTGTTTACTAACGGTTTGTAACACAGACCTCTGTTTGCAAAAAAAAAATACCACAGGTTCGAGTTCGCAAAATCGGTATACCACATACATTTTTTTTGTATTTATCCCTTTATTAAATTGTTTATAATATGTTGTTTAAAACATTTATATATTTTTTATTTTGATTATTTGAAAGAATAATTATTTACTATCGTGGTATTTTGGAAATTTGGTCGGAAAATGAATTTGACTATTTTATGCGAACTGTTTTTGGATTGAGAAAGCTGCTGCGGTGGTTATTGTTATTATTTCTGTGATTTGGAATGAAGTCCAAATTTGATTTTTATTTGTGATATTTTGAAAGAAAGATAAAATGGTTTTGTTCATCTAGGATTGTTCGGGGTAGGAGTTGTAAGTTGTAAGACCATACCTAATGGCGGTATGGCCAGAGTGCACGGCTGGTAGTCCTAATGTTAGGCAAGGCGAGATATGAATGAGATATCTCGATTATTGATATGATTGATGTTATGATAAGACCATATCTAATGGCGGTATGGCCAGAGTGCACGGCTGGTAGTCCTAACGTTAGGCAAGGAACGAGATATCTCGATTATTGATATTATTGATGTTATAAGAAACTACACGGGTGGAATTCGAGGATGGACACACGTAAATTTTGTATTACGCTTTGACAATGTTTGATGATTTGAAATCTAATGTTTTACGTTTGCTTGACTACGAGTTGGTTTGTTAAAGTAATTTATTTGATTACGAGTTGGTTTGATAAAACGATTACGAATTGGGTTTATAAAAACGTTTATTTGGTTACGATTCAGTTTGATAAAACGTTTATTTGTTTTTGATTCATTTTGATAAAATGATATATATATAATTATATCGTAGTAAAGTGAAATATACAGTTAAATGATTAGTGTGTCGATTAACGTATCAATTAATTAAGAGAACTACCTAAATAGATAGAACTACGTGGCTTTGATTCTCGATTTAAATATTCAAAGGTATTCGGGATACGTATGAAGCTTGATAGAATTATCAAGTCCAAGCCAAATAATTATTAAAATTTTAGGTAGTCCAAATAAATTTTTATCTGTTAGAAAATAAGTTTGGTTTTTGGACTATTAGAATTTGATTATCCTATTTTCCACTCATACTCGATGCCGTTTAGGGTCGGGTGAGACATAGTAAGGAAGAGAGAAAGTCCGGAGGCGACGAGAAGGTAGACACTCCCAGCATCCTCACCTGGCCCTCCGCAGCAAGGCGCTCAGCAGCCCTATTCTGCTCCCTGAAGACATGCCCAAAGTTGATGGTGTCGAAGGAAGTACATAACCTTTTGATTCCTTTTACTAAATTTTGGCTGCTCAAACATAAGGTCTTATTTTCAGAGATCATTTTAACAGCTTCTAGGTTGTCAAATTCCACAAGAAGATTTTTTAATCCCAGATTTTTAGCGAGCCTAAGCCCCGAGAAAATTCCCCAAAGCTCAGCAGTGAAAGACGAACCCACTCGAAGGTTCTGAGGAAAGCCAGACACCCAAGCCCCTCCAGTGTCTCTCAAAACCCCACCAACTGCAATTCTACCATCCGACAGACAAGAGCCATCAGTATTTAACTTAATAGTCCCTTCCCCGGGTCTGCACCATCCCAATAAATGAACAACCTTCCTTTGGCTAGGGTTCGGAAGATAATCCTCTTTAAAGCTTTTAATAATAGTATTAATCTTTTTAGAGAAAAAAGCAAGTAAATTAGGAAAGATAACTGCTCCATCTCCAAAAATATCAGCATTCCTCCACTGCCAAAGCTGGTGACAAACAATAGCAAAGAGAATAGCACCATACTCTAGTTCCGGCAGTAACAAACCTTTAACACCATCTCTAAACCAATCCTTACCAGGATGGGCCAAGAACTTAGGAAGTAAATGGCCTGGAAGAATTTCCTTCCACACCTTTTTGCTATTCTCACAATCTCTGAGGGTATGGCAGGTAGTTTCCGCCTGAACTTTGCATCTACTATAAGTATCAGCCTCTACTAAATGGCGTCTTTTCCTTTCCACGTTCGTGAGCAACCTATCTTTAGCCCCAAGTCAAAGGAAGCTCCTAATACGAAAGGGAACTTTCAGGGCCCAAATGTTTTTCCAATCGACAGAAGGAGGAGAATCCAAGTTGATATAAAATGCCTCAAACGCAGATTTACATGAATAGGCCCCATTATTTGTAAGGGACCAACAATGTCTATCCCCATCATCTTCCTCACTACTCACTTTAACTCCACGAATCTTCAGGAGAGTTTCCATATCAAGGTATTCTTCAAAATTAGACCACATCCAATCTCCCTCAGAGTTCACCACATCGGCAATACTCCAATTGCAAATCTCCAGAGGCGGCGGAGAAGTACACACCTCTAATAAAGGCTTCATCCCCAGCTAGGTATCGTTCCAAAAACTAATTGATCTGCCATTTCCAACCGACCAACCAATTCCAGCGCAGAACTCAGAGAAAAAAACATTAACCCTTTTCCATAAGAAGGAACAACAAAGAACTCTCTCTTTAGGCCCCCCAAAAACCTTATCTTTTCTGTATTTACCGCACAATAAACGAACCCAAAGAGCCGAAGGAGATTTCCACATTCTCCAAAGAAGCTTCATCAACAGGACTTTATTATTATCTCTGGCTTGTCTAATCCCTAACCCGCCCCTATCTTTCGGTTGGCAGACTTCCTTCCAAGGAACCAGATGAATTTTATTTCCCTCTTCCGAGTTCCCCCACAGGAAACGACGATTGATTTTATCTAGGCCATTAAGAACAGACTCAGGCAGCTTACAAGCTTGCATTAAGTGATTAGGAGCCGCACAGTTCACTGATTGGATCAACGTGAGCCTTCCCGCCAGAGAAAAGGAATTAGCTTTCTAATTTGCACAATTCCTATTAGTTTTGTCAAAGATCTCTTTAAAAGAAGCCTTTGAAACCCTATCACTATGAAGAGGAACCCCCAGATAGTTACCAAAGGCTTTGGTTAGAGGGATACCATAAATCTCACTTAATTTCTTACAGACTCTTTGGTCCATGTTATTAGAGCACAACATCCTAGACTTTTGGATGTTAAGCTTTTGACCAGAAGTAGAGAAAAAGTTAGTAAGGATATCTATAATCACCCTAATTTTCTCCTCACTTCCGTCAACAAAGATCATCACATCGTCAGCAAAGAACAAATGAGTGATCGCAGGGCAGAACTTATTAATGGACACCAGGTGAAGTCTCCCAGAACTAACAACATCTTGGATAAGATGAGTAACCTCTCCATGGCGATAACAAATAAGAACGAGCTCATAGGATCTTCTTGACGGATACCCCAGGTCGAAGTAAACTCCTCAGACATATCCCCATTAATCAAAACTTGAAAAACATGAGAAGAAATACAAGCCTCAATTAAATTCCTCCACTTATCCGGAATCCCAGCTTTCTCCAGACTATCCATAAGGAATCTCCAGTTTATCCGATCATAAGCTTTTTCCAGATCAAGTTTCAAGGCCACAATACCTCGCTTACCCTTTCTGACCTTCATCGAATGAACCATCTCCTGAGCAATAACAATATTGTCCATCATCTGTCTTCTTGGGACAAAACTTCCTTGATTCTGACTAATAATCTCAGGGAGAATACACCTAAGTCTGTTAGCCACGATTTTGGTAACTACTTTATAAATCACATTACAAAGACTAATAGGTCTCATCTGTAAGAAAGAGGAGGGCTTCTCCACTTTGGGAATAAGGACCAAAAGAGTTTTATTCAGCAGCCTAATATCCTCAGAGCCCTCAAAAACCCCTTTAATAAAGCTATACACTCCTTCCTTAACAGTCTCCCAATGCTTATGGTAAAAGCCAGCTGGGAGTCCATCAACTCCATGGGCTTTAGAAGTGCCAATGCTAAACACAGCCTGGCCAATCTCCTTCAGATCAATAGGATGAAAAGCTTCACTAACCTTCTCCTCACAAACCGCCGGAAAAGTCAAAATAGCTAGAGCACAATCCAAATCCATCGGGTCTTCTTTAAATAACTCTCTGTAGAAATTGAGGGCCAAAAGATGGATCTCCTCATCCTCATAAATCCAGTTGCCATTCGGGTCTTTAATAGCATCAATCCGATTCCTTTGCCTTCTGATAACAGTCGAAAGATGGAAGTATGATGCGCGCGGCTAGTAAAGTTTTCTAATGACGACTAAATGTGTATATTACGATGAATGTGCTATGAATAAGGATGTGATCTTTTAAATGTTCTAACTCCACTAGACACTACGACTACTTAGGGGCAAGTATACCCCATCGTATCAAGTAATAATCCGGTTAAGACCGGGTATCGAATCCACGGGATTTATAATTACAAGTATTAGACGACTCGGTTTCGTATGTTATTTAAGCGGTGATTACTTTGGGGTAAAGTAAGACACAACTACACACTATCCCTAACTATTGGCGACACAGATTTATGTAGCTAAAACCCTATGAAGTAGGATGAATAACGATAAGTTATAACCACGATAAATAACGACTCTAAATGTATACGGATAATAATTTACTCTTGCAAAGATGACTAAGTGTAGTAGGACCGACCCGTGAAGCACTTAGACTACATGATTCCTAGTCAAGGCGTGTCTAATGTGGGGGAATTAGAAACTAGGGCCCATAAGTTCCGTGGCTTGTCAATTCCTACGGTTTTCGGTTTGTCACTTCCGGTAAGGCAACACCTATATAACTCCCTAAGGATAGCCCGAATGGCGGCGGAAATCGCGTTCTCCTACACAATAATCAATTACAAATATCAAAACAAGTAATAAACATTAACACGTAAAGGGAAATAGAGATTATGAATCATAAATTATAAATATGGAAAGTGAATAGATGAAATACAACCAAGCCTAGTACATAGGAAGAGTACAAGCTAATTAGCGGGTAAAAAGGGAGAATCCACCCTTGGAACTAGCTAACCGGACTCAAAGCCGTCTCCTAGGTCGTGGAGGTGGAACTCTCGAGCTTGGTGACGAATGGTGGAGCGGGACTTCGATGGAATGCCGGAACAACCGAACAAGCTCTCGAGGTGGAGAGTTTAGCTACAAAAACTGAATCTATACTACAACAATAATCAAAACAAGTATAGTTTGCTCTCTAGTGTGTAATTGGTTCTTGGTATCAAATGAAGTTCAAGAGCTTCCTATTTATAAACATCAAGCAAGGACAATGTTGTAACTTCACAAAGCACAAGTATGGAGCAACATTATTTGGTGCAGAAATCCCATGATACGCCCCGCGTGAGGTGGTCTACGCCCTGCGTAAGTGCCCATTCCGTCAGAAATCTCCTGCATGTGGACCAATTCCATGTCTTGTTGTCTCAAGCACGCCCTGCGTAGCTAAAGTACGCCCCGCGTGTTTGAGTCTCTGAAGTTTTATTGCTTGAATTGGAGCTTTTACGCCGTGCGTAGCTGAAGTACGCCCCGCATAAAAGAGTCTCTGAGCTTTTATCATTGAGGAATTGCCTGGTACGCCTCGCGTGTATGGTGATACGCCTCGCGTACGAAGAGTTGACTCAAGGAGACAGTGCAGTCTGACTTTCAGGATTAGGCCAATTATTTCCGACATGTGTCATACGCCCCGCGTAGGGTGGCATACTCCCCGCGTATGCTGAGTCAATTCCACATGGCGTTTGCAGATAAGGCAATTATTGCTGACAACATGTTTCACGCCCCGCGTAAAGGATGATACGCCCCGCGTATTTGAGTAGATTTTTTGCTCCTTGCTCGTACCTGAAATACAAATCTTGCGAGCCGAGTTAGCTTGACGTTTTTATTTCCTAAACTAATCAAAAACACGGAAAATTAACTGAAAGTACAAAATTTATTTTTATTTCTTTATTTTATCAAAACGCTTTATTTTTGTAATCAAACTTATTTATTTTATCCAAAATCAACCCGTAAATCACGCTAAAAGATAGGGGTAAAATACCCCTATCAAACCTCCTCGGACTTTAAAGTTTTACTTGTCCTCAAGTAAAAGAAATCGAAAGACAAGGAATTGAGAAAATTAAGAAACAAACCGAAGGTTGGTTTTGCCAAGTGCGTGATTTCAAAGTTATGGTTTTATGCAAAGGTTTCGGTAAGTACCTACGCAAACAATTGAGTACGAAACTTGTTTCAAACCTCCATGATCAAGATTAATAGGCAATATTAACGGGGGTTGATTATCTTTTGAGAACCCAATAGTACCTCACCAAGGGATTTCGCTCTTACGCTCAATTTTAGGTGGGTCGGTGTTTTAGCACTCTTCTTTGCAGTTACTCGAGATCATGTTGAATTTGCATTTTCATCCGGGTTTTTCCTCCTAAAATATGGTTAGGCAACATTAAAAATGAACCCGGAGGGGGGTTGTAATGTGGGTGGCTTCTTTAGTGGTTAGTTTAAAGAAACTCGAGTTCAAAAATACCGTTTTGTGATTGCACCGTGTTTTTGTTTATTTCGGCCTTGGCGAATTTTACAAAATATACTTCAAAATTGCTCGGGTGGAGCTTGAGAATGCCTTTTTATTTTTATCGTACCCTTTGTTTTGATAGAGGCACAAAAACAATATTTTGAAGGCTTATGGTGCTCGTTTTTTAAGGCTGTGACTTTTTCCGAGTGATTTGGGTACAAATTGATTTTTGTCGGTATTCGAACGAGAGGAAAAAGGGTTAAATGTTAAAAGGGTATTAACAAAAAGGTTGGTTAATAGGCTCGAAGGGGTTTCCTAATGTTCAATGAAAACGAGAAAAATAAATTAAGAAAAATTAGCCAAAGTGGGTTCGGTTTATCATCTATTGCCTTTTTACCAAAAATAAGTGTACTTAACCCGGTATTGGATGCAAATTCTATGAGTCGAGTGAAGTCAAAGCTCTCGAAAAATTGTGAAGGAATTAGAGTTCTCGTATGAACTCCTTTAGGCTCAAAAATACCTCACAAAGATTCGGGTTTAAATTGTGTACTATCAAGTCCTTGCTAAATTCTCAACTATCCCGTTTTTATTGCCTTTTCAAAGTTCGTTATGGAGATAACATTTGGGTTAAGACTCGATGCCTTAGTTTAGTACTAACCTAAGCTTTGCACAAATTCCATAATTTCAAAATCAAGATTAAAATTCCTTAATTAGATCATCCCCTAGTATCGACGTCTTTTATTTTTGATGACAAATAACGGAGCTTTAATTAATTTCCGAAGGAGGGATAGCGTGTCGAGAAAAATTTGAAAGATTCAATAAAGTAGTTTAATTATTTTTGTATTTATTTTATTTTTATTTTTGTTTTTGTTAGTGCAAAACAAACGTTAAGTGCGGGGTTGCACGACCCTCCACGTTATTTAAAATGACGCCTATTCCAAGGGCGTCGTAAAAAGAAATTAAAACAAAAACAAAAATAAAGGTAAGGAAGGAAAAGAAGACCCTTAGTGGTCAGGGGTCCTACGCGAGGCGTGCCCAAGGGGGCACCCCGCATAGGGCGGCGTGTTTATCTGTTTTGGAGTCAGAGACTCAAATACGCGGGGTGCCCTGTTCCCCGCGTGTTTGAGTTTCTGAACTTGGGAACCACGGAAAATGCAGGGTACGCGGGGCGTATCATGGGGTACGCCCTGCGTAGTTATTTGAAACAACAAAAATAAACACAACGAAAGCACAAAACACAATCGGAACTTAACTATATAGATTAGAATGAAAACATCGTACACTAAAAACATACAAAAAGAACACAGGAAATGACAAAAACTACATCAAAAGGAAATACATAAAGAAAACATGAAAAGAAAAATGGAAACTATGGTTGTGGTGGAGGCAGATTGCCATGGATGTTGAAGTGGGTGTAGAAGGCGTTGGTGAAAGCGTCAAAGTTAGCCCTATCCGCTTGCCTTTGAGCCTCGGAGGCGTCGAAGCGAGCGTCAAGGGCATTGAAGCGGGAATCAAAGTGAGCCCGATCACGACGTTGGTTATCCTCCAAGATATCCAAACGAGCATAAAGAGCGTTGAAGTCGTGGAGGGGTGGGGGCTGAAATTGAGACCCATGCTTGAATCCGAGTCCCCTTCCGCATTGGAGTGAGCCGCCCCGAAGTCTCGCCCGGGCCAGAAGTTGGACGCTTTAAGGATTTAAAGGCGTTTTTGTCCAACGGTCGAGGCACAAGGCGCGGGAGGCGCTCAATGGCGTCGGAGCCGAGAGTGGAGAGGGCAAAGATGGTGACGAGGTGGCCGAACCCGAGCTTGGCCCATTTCCGGATGGGCGTGGAGTGGAGGTGAGCAGCCACGTGATAGGCGAGGTCATAGGTGAGCCCATTGGCACAACAGTAGAGGGCCAACAGTTCGTGCTTGTTGACCTTAAAGGACTCGGACTTCCCCGATAAGTAAAATGAGATGAAGCGGTGGAGAAGTTTGAGGATAGGGTCGCGGATGAGAGATGGGCGGAGGTTGGAGATATCATAGTCCTCGGACCCGGTGATGGAGGTCTAAAACTCATGAGCGGCAACACCGTTGGGCCAACGAGATGTGCCCCCGTCCGCCTGGAAAGTGAAATAGTGTTGGAGCCATTGAGTGTCAATGGAGAAGGGGCGGTTGTGGAGGCAGAAGTTGAAGAGGGCGGCTCCGGGGATGTTGTTGGAGGTGAGGGTGGTGTAGAACTCAATGACCAAGGAGGGGTACACGTGGTATTCTTTACTGTAGATGTCGTACCACCCGAGGGCATGGAGACGAGCTTCGAAAGGTGTGCCAAGATCGTGTTGATCGAGCATGCTACGTTGGATATAGGGAAGCTCCATGACGGTGGCGGCACAAAGGTCTTCGTACCGGGTGGCCTCCTCCTCGGTGAGAAGGTGAAAAGGAGCCCGGTATAGGCGGGTGAGGGGGGGTGTGCTTTCTCGCTCGGGTGGTGGTTGTGATTGGTTTTGGGTGCGACCGGTACGGTCACGAGTGGCTCATGGGGGAAGCATATCGGTGGTGTTCTTTCTCCTAACCATGGTGGAATGTGAGATAGAAAGAGTAGAAGATGAGTGTTGTGAAGAGTTGAGGTAATGAGTGAGGAAGAAAAAGGAGGAAAGGAAGGGTGTATATATAGGAGGGAAGTGGGGATCCAAGCAAAACTCGGATCCCCAGGAGGGATACGCACGGCGTGAAGCGGCCACGCCACGCGTATCCCACCTCTTGAGCGTAAATTACGCAATAGGGGCACGATACGCGGGACGTACATGGGGGTACGCCACGAGTAGTGCACCTCCTGCCCTTTTGGATGGAAGAAAAAGGCAGGGACGCGGGGCGTACAGGGGAGTACGCCGCACGTAAAGACGAACTTGGAACAATCTTTTTCGGTTTTTTAGATGTATTTTGAATTTTTTTGGAGTTTTGATTTATGATGTTAGTAATGAGGTGTTAATGTTTTTATGGTTTTTTATATTTAATTAATGTTTTTGTGTGTTTTAATTTTGAAATTAAGAGGGTAGTTAATGCACAATTTATTATGGAGGGAGGTTGAGGATTTGAATTTGAAAAGGTAGAAGTTGATTGGAGAGGAGAAGAGGTGGAGTGGAGAAGTGGGAAAGATTTTTGGGGAAGAGAAATGATGGGAAGTTATGAAGAAAAAGCTGCCATGGGGAGTTGTGATTCATAACTCCCCGAGGATACGCGCGGCGCATCCTAGGGTACGCCCCGCGTGTCCTCTATGTGGCTTCTTATTAAGATGAATTAGGGAAGGTACGCGAGGCGTGCCTATAGGTACGCCATGCGTAGTGTGCCTTTCTTTGTTAGAAACAGGAGCAGACACACAACTACGCGGGGCGCAGGGGGTTGTACGTCCCGCGTATCTTAAAATTTTTGGATTAATGTGGGATTTGTTTTTCCTTTATTTTTATGAAAATAAAAGAAAATAGGACAAAATAAAATAAAGGGCAGTAGAGCAAAAGATGGAAATGAAAATGAAATAACAACAATTCAAGGAAAATAAATAAAAGAGAAAAGAGATAAAAATAAGTTTATAATACATATAGACAAGTGGTTCGAGAAATTCAAACCGATGCTACGTTTTGAGTCTAAGTAGCTCGACTTTCTTATATGGTGGCTCATTGCAAGACGTCCGCGTTGGAGCTTGACAGGTCCGAACTTCCCCTATTCATGAGTGTGATCGCTTGTCCGGATTCCCGATTCTTACCCCGCGGGTTCTGCTCAGTGTTCGCCGGGAGGGTTCCTAGAGGCCTTTCCTACTGTTGACGGTTCAAGTGGGCTACTTGGCGGCTAAGGTCCCTGCAAAACACTTCGCTATCGAAAAGACGGGTTAATATGTCTTTCAATAAAGACGTGACCGATTGGTCGTGTACATTGTTGGAAGGTGGAGCGTTCCGATTACCGGGCGCGACTTGTGATTGCCCGAGCCCATTTTCTCGATATTCTTGCTCAAAGCCGGATGGGGACCTCAACACGTTATTATTATTGCCATATGATAAGTTCGGGTGTTGGTACCGAGGCCTCCATCCGCCGTTATTATTATTGTGGTGGTGATAGGAGTTCGGATTAGGATTATACCTTGGATTTCCTCCTATGTAACTTACACTCTCGATGTCGCCGGCGAAAGGGCTACTGGCTTGGCAGTTGAGTCCGTCGTGGTCTCCACCACAGTGATTGCACATCAGGACCTGTGCACTTTTGTTGAGGCTTAGCTGGGCAATTAATGAGTCAAGTTTCTTATGCATTTCTACTATGGAGCTCTTCGGAGCCTCTTTCTCCACAGCAAACATTTGGTGTCGCGACGGGCCGGCGAGCTGATCCTCTTGCCATTGCACGCTTTTCCTCGCGAGCTCATGAATGAGCTCGTAGGCCTCACTAGCTGACTTCCAAAATAGATCCCCACCTGCAGCGGAATCAGCAGTCGCACGGTTAGTGGGGGTTAACCCGTGGTAAAAAGTGCTTACCAAGTCGTGCTTCGGGATGTCATGGTGGGGGCAGTTTCGGAGCAACTTCCGGAACCTAGCCCAAGCTGCATGAAGGGCCTCGCATTCCAACTGCCTGAAGGACGTGATATCGGTCCGTAACTTGACTGTTTTGGATGGCGGAAAATAGTAGGAAAGGAACTCCTTTTCGAGCTCCTCCCATGACGTGATGGATCCCGCCTCTAATGAGTGTAGCCATTCCAACGCCTGTCCTGTCAATGAAAAAGGAAACAATTTTAGTCTCACAACCTCAATGGGAACACCATTTTACCGAGAGGTATCGGCACACATAAGAAATTTATCCAAATGTTCGTTGGGGTTCTCATGGAGTTCCCCTCCGAATTGACCACATTGTTGTATTAGTTGGATCATGCCGGTCTTGATCTCGTATGTGTTGGCCGGGATCGTGGGAGCGACAATGCCATTACAATTTTGGAGACGATGCGGAGCAAGGATCTCCATCATTGAACGCGTATCATTGCCCCCGCGGATGTTGTTCAAGTGCGGCCTTGGGTTTCCGTTGGGTTGGTTGACCTCGGCGTTGGGGTTTGCCATTCTCTCTTTTCGAATCCTACAAAGAGTACGTTCAATTTCGAGATCAATAGGAATAAGAGAATCTCTCTTAGATCGGGTGTGCATAAAGTAATACAACGATTATCAACAAGAAAGAATAATGTTAGTAAAAGTATATATAAACAATTTATACAAAAAGAATGCTTAAACTAACAATGAAACGTTTTTGTCTAATATTGTAGGAGATTATAAATCCCCGGCAACGGCGCCAAAAACTTGATGCACGCGGCAAGTAGAGTTTTCTAATGACGACTAAATGTGTATATTACGATGAATGTGCTATGAATAAGGATGTGATCTTTTAAATGTTCTAACTCCACTAGACACTATGACTACTTAGGGGCAAGTGTACCCCGTCGTATCAAGTAATAATCCGGTTAAGATCGGGTATCGAATCCACGGGATTTATAATTACAAGTATTAGACGACTCGGTTTCGTATGTTATTTAAGCGGTGATTACTTTGGGGTAAAGTAAGACACAGCTACACACTATCCCTAACTATTGACGACACAGATTTATGTAGCTAAAACCCTATGAAGTAGGATGAATAACGATAAGTTATAACCACGATAAATAACGACTCTAAATGTATACGGATAATAATTTACTCTTGCAAAGATGACTAAGTGTAGTAGGATCGACCCGTGAAGCACTTAGACTACATGATTCCTAGTCAAGGCGTGTCTAATGCGGGGGAATTAGAAACTAGGGCCCGTAAGTTCCGTGGCTTGTCAATTCCTACGGTTTCCGGTTTGTCACTTCCGGTAAGGCAACACCTATATAACTCCCTAAGGATAGCCCGAATGGCGGCGGAAATCGCGTTCTCCTACACAATAATCAATTACAAATATCAAAACAAGTAATAAACATTAACACGTAAAGGGAAATAGAGATTATGAATCATAAATTATAAATATGGAAAGTGAATAGATGAAATACAACCAAGCCTAGTACATAGGAAGAGTACAAGCTAATTAGCGGGTAAAAAGGGAAAATCCGCCCTTGGAACTAGCTAACCGAACTCAAAGCCGTCTCCTAGGTCGTGGAGGTGGAACTCTCGAGCTTGGTGACGAATGGTGGAGCAGGACTTCGATGGAATGCCGGAACAACCGAACAAGCTCTCGAGGTGGAGAGTTTAGCTATAAAAACTGAATCTATACTACAACAATAATCAAAACAAGTATAGTTTGCTCTCTAGTGTGTAATTGGTTCTTGGTATCAAATGAAGTTCAAGAGCTTCCTATTTATAAACATCAAGCAAGGGCAATGTGTAACTTCACAAAGCACAAGTATGGAGCAACATTATTTGGTGCAGAAATCCCATGATACGCCCCGCGTGAGGTGGTCTACGCCCCGCGTAAGTGCCCATTCCATCAGAAATCTCCTGCATGTGGACCAATTCCATGTCTTATTGTCTCAAGCACGCCCTGCGTAGCTAAAGTACACCCCGCGTGTTTGAGTCTCTGAATTTTTATTGCTTGAATTGGAGCTTTTACGCCGTGCGTAACTGAAGTACGCCCCGCGTAAAAGAGAGCTTTTATCATTGAGGAATTGCCTGGTACGCCTCGCGTGTATGGTGATACGCCTCGCGTATGAAGAGTTGACTCAAGGAGACAGTGCAATCTGACTTTCAGGATTAGGCCAATTATTTCCGACATGTGTCATACGCCCCGCGTAGGGTGGCATACGCCCCGCGTATGCTGAGTCAATTCCACATGGCGTCTGCGGATAAGGCAATTATTGCTGACAACATGTTTCACGCCCCGCGTAAAGGATGATACGCCCCGCGTATTTGAGTAGATTTTTTGCTCCTTGCTCGTACCTGAAATACAAATCTTGCGAGCCGAGTTAGCTTGACGTTTTTATTTTCTAAACTAATCAAAAACACGGAAAATTAACTGAAAGTACGAAATTTATTTTTATTTCTTTATTTTATCAAAACGCTTTATTTTTGTAATTAAACTTATTTATTTTATCCAAAATCAACCCGTAAATCACGCTAAAAGATAGGTGTAAAATACCCCTATCAAAGTACCTTGTATTCCGGTCTCCATCCTTAATCCAGGTTTTCCTAGATTTCTGAAACCAAAGTAACTCCTCTTGTTTTAGCACAGCTTCCAACTCATTCTGAAGGGATCTAAGGAGACAACTTAGACTATGATCAAACCTGATCTCCAAAATACGTTGGATACCCTCCATCCTTCTCAGAATTTTCTGTTTTCTTCTTATAATATGGCCAAAAATGTTTTTATTCCAGCTCTCAACCTTACTTCTAAAACCCTCAGCAGCCAGTAAGACATTTGAATGAGGTTTCCAATTAGCATGCACAAAGTTCTTAAAATCAGGGTGAGATTCCCACGCCACCAGATACCTAAAGGGTCTCTCCCCTCTCGGTCGAGGAGCTCTCACCAACCTGACCAGGATAGGGCAATGATCTGAATGACGGAAGGGAAGATTTAACACGGTCGCATCCGGATAAACGCTCTGAGCCACAATATTAGCATAGACTTTGTCCAACCGAACAAAGGTGCTATTACGCTTCCACGTAAACTTATGGCCCGCAGCACCAAGGTCAATTAGACCACACAGATCCATATCCTTTTTATGATTAAGACACCTATTAATATAGTGATTTCCTCCCCCTCTTTGATCACTCATAACAGCAATATCATTAAAGTCTCCAGACACAAACCAGGCCTCCACCATATTCATACTAAAAGAGAACAAAGCCTCCCAGAGACGCTTCCGGTTGGCCAGAATCGGGTCGGCATACACAATAGTGATAAAGAGGGGTCTATTCCCAGGGATGGTAACTTTACTATGAATAAATTGTTTATCGATTTTCACGATATCAAACTGAACCCGATTAGGCTTCCAAAAAAGCCAAATACCACCTGATCTGCCACAAGCCTCTGACCTGACACACTTCCAACTTTTAAATAACTTAACTACCTCATCAGCTTTAGCTCCACTGATCTTGGTTTCCAGAAGAGCAAAACAATACGAGTTAAACTGCTTAATCAAATCCTTAACATGGATACGGGTCGCCTTGCTAGCCGCTCCTCTAACATTCCAAACAAAAAAATCCATCACAAGAGGACAGCAGCACACAGGCCCAGCCAAACTAAACCAGATATTTGTTAGGGGCTCCTTCGAGCCTAGAAAAGGTACCAGCAGCCCCCCTTTTTCCATGAACCCTAAAGAAGATTGGCTAGTCTTATAACTACCTTTAGGCTTCTTCCTATTCATCTTAATAACCCCCATGGATTTATCATTTCTAGCCTCAATCCTGAGTTTAGAGAAACTAACCTCTTTATTTGATTCTGAACCTTGAGGAACATGAACCTGAGGGCAACTCTGGGAGACTTCTTTAGATTCAAATAGCGTGTTGATGGTCTCCACCTTATTCTCCGCTGGATCAGCAGGTTCCAAGTCTGGCATTTCTAACTCTGATTGATCATTAGTAGGAACCGGTTCTTGATCACCATCCATGGGAAGAAACCCAAATCTGGAACCAGAACAAGCCTCCACAGGTGTGTTGGAAACCACACCTATATTAGGATCAGCCACCTCTTTACTACCATGACCAATCTGGGGCTGGACCTGAACTTTATTAATGTCAGGAGGAGGATTATGGACAATAGGAGCACATGTCCTTCTTCTTCCAGATCGCTTAGCAACCATCCAGGGTCCGAAACTCCTCCCATCCCCTTGGATTCCCTCTTCCCTGGTAATGACAGTATCAACAACATCCTCATTAACCTTCCTCTTCTTAGGACAACCCTCATAAGTATGCCCAAAAATCTCACATTCATAACAGATGTTATGGATCCATTCATACTCAATAAAATAAATTGTATGTTGTAAACAGTATTTAGAAAGAAGGGGTTTAGCTAGGTCAATATCAATACAAACCCTAGTAAACTTGCCTCTTTCAGCACCAATAGTAGTTTTATCCACATGGTGGACTTTACCAACCAGTCCAGCGATTTTCCTTAGAAAGGTTTCATTATAATACTCAATTGGTAGACCCGGGAATCTCACCCAAGTCAAAATCCTATTCACAGAACAATCTCTAGGATTAAAATTAGGGACCCAAGGCCTTATGTCTAGAACATGATTAGATATAATATATGGGCCCCCATTAATAACAACATGATAATCCTCAGTCTCTGTAAACTTAATCACATAGTAATCATTTTCTAAGTTAGTGATAGTAATTTTTCCTTTTTTGGCCCATTGCGCACGGAGTCTCTGAGCAAAATAATTAAAACCAATTTTTTTCCCCAGAACCGTCACAATTAGAGATAACTTCCATTTAGATCGCAAAGATCGTTTGTCAGCCGACGTCAACCGAATCACCGGACACAGCGGGTCATCTTGTTCCTCATCCTCCACATCAAAATCTGAATGAATTTCCTCCAAGTCTTCATCTCTCATCTCATCATGAAGGGGTGTGTCTTCCTCCATAACACCAAAGACAGTATCCTTCCATGATAATTTAGAGTATCCCGGGTGAAGCGAGGAATTAAATGTCTCCGAAATGCCATTCACGACATCCTCCTTGCCCTTACCTAAGCAATCTGAAACATTTACCCCCGTCCCTGGACCCCACGGGTCACCCGACTCTCCACCCGATATGTCACATCAGTGTCCTTAATTTTAATTATTATACCCTAACATTATGTTACACTACATTTATTTATTGATTGGAGAGTTAATTGGGTATTATGGATATAGTTTGGAGGCTAATTTCATATTTTAAGTGTAAAATTAAAAGTTTAGGGTAAGTTTTAAAAGAAGTTAAAGTTTAGAGGGATCAAATATGATGTTTTCCCTCATTGGAACCTAAATAGCACATTTCAATGTAGCTATTTAGTGATCATCATCACATAGTCTCCCCCAAAAATATCTCTTGTTCATCCTCTCCCTTTCTCATTCCAACACCAATATTACCCAATTACAGTGATTGTTTGATATCCAGAGTTTGCATGGTCCGATTGAGCCAAATTTTTTACAGTAGGTTCTAGACATCCTAATACACATTGTGGACGGTGTGATTTTGATTTGGAGGTTTTTAGCATGGATTCTTCCTAAGCAAATTAGAGGGGAAGATTTGAGGCTTAATGTGTTTATTTTCTCAATTATGGCTAAAGTAAGTAATTATCAACTACCCTTTTGAGTTTTTATGTATATATATGTATATACAACTCTATATTTTCCATAAAATTGAATTTTTATGGTGATTTTTGACATGCATTTGATTAATTGGAGTTTTTATGAATTAGTGTTTAACATGAACTTAAAGTTAAGTTCAAGTAATGATATATGTATTTGCATGTCAATTTCAACCTATAATATATGTTTATGTATACATGATTTGAGTTTGGTTTTGATGAACTTAGTATATTTGATTAATATTTGTGATATATTTGATATTTTGAAGAGTAGAATTCAAAAGAAAGTGTATTGAGAAACTTTATTGATAATTGGTTTGTGATCAAAGGTATATGTATATATAATAAGTGGTTTTCTATAAATTTATTTCTAAAAGTAAATTTGAGTTTTAATTAAAGGTTGTTAAAATATTAATTTTGATGAAATTATGACTTATTGAAATAAAGTCTATATATGATGATTTATGTGTTATTTTTAAGAAATTGAAGTTAATATTGATAAGTATAATTTTTTTAAATTATTTATTGGTGATTTTAGTTCAATCATGATTTATGATTTAATATTTTGGAAATTGATTGAGTAAAGGTATTGAGAAAAATTTATGATGTTAATTTATGAGGGATATATATATATATTTCTGATTTTAAATTATATTATGAAATTATAATATTTTTAGTATCCATCAAGAGTAATCCGGATAGGTGGTTTTTATTAAAGTCCGTATTTAGTGAATTTATGATGTTGATTTATGAGGGATATATATATATATATTTCTGATTTTAAATTATATTATGAAATTATAATATTTTTAGTATCCATCAAAAGTAATCCGGATAAGTGGTTTTTATTAAAGTCTGTATTTAGTGAGAAATACGGCATGTGTACACAGTTGAAAGACCTATCGGGTATGGCAAAGAAGTGTTGAGTAAGACCATGCGGGCTAGGCAAATTATGAGATATCTCGATTCTATTATATTGTGGGGATTGATACATACGGGGATTATCTCTCGGATGGATACGGTTTGCGAAGTATTTATTGATATACGATTGCGAAATATTTATTGATATACGATTTGTGAAGTATTTATTGAGATATGATTTGTGATCAATTTATTGATATACAGTTTGTGAAGTGTTTATCGAGATACGATTTATGAAGTCTTAATTGAAATACGGTTTATGAAGTATTTATTGATTTACAATTGATTTGAGTAAAAGGTTGATTGCAAACCTATTTATTTTGTATAATTGAGATTTCAAATAAAATAAATATATGTAGCTATTTTAGACATGAGTTTTATATTAAGTGTTTTAATACAGTGATTTACGTTTTGACTATGTGTGGTATTTTGAGAAATGATAGCAAGCTTATGATATTTTAAAGTGCATATTTGGTTAAAAGTACTACTTTGAGTATTTTATTATGGTTTAATCCATAAAGTGTTCATTTTTAATAATATGAATTTTATATGATGCATTTTGAAAATTAAACTATAAATATAGTTATTTTGAGTATAAGTATTTTATGTAGTTGATAATTGCTTACTGAGATTTTTGTCTCACCTTTTTAAATGTTTTAATGTTTTTAGGTGAGAAAGTACATGATATAGAGAAGATTATCGATCGATTAGGCGAGGATCGGAAGTAGTTGCTTATTGTTAGAATTATTATTAGAACTTTAGTATTTAATTGTAACATGAGGAAGTTGGTAAATATGTTGAGGTTTTAATGTAATAGGAATATGGATTTGTTTAGAATATACATTTAAGAGGAATACCCAGAAAAGTGATATTTATGATATTTGGAGACTATTAAGTGTTGATTGTGATCTTTCTATTTCGCACCCGATGCCGATTGGGGTCGTTCCAGGTCGGGTGTGACACGATAGGCCGCCCGACCCGGATCCGTCCCTTTCTCCTATTCTGGATCCACCCGATCCATCTCCACTCCCTAACCCGACCGAGACAACTCCTCCGTCCGCCCCGAGCCTCCAGCGCCTTCTCCCTGAAATTCCCAAAAACCACCCCGCCTAACAACCCCACCCCCACATCGGCACCACACGGCACTGACAGAGGTGGAAAGACTGTCGGCCGCAGTGACAGCGATCTGCGCCCGCAGATCTCCTCCCCCCGCCTCTCAAAACAGACAGATCTAACATCTTCCGACCCACCGCTAATCCCACCGTCAGCCACCAAGCCAGCCCTCACCGAAGCCGCACCATCCAGCCCTCCCCCTAAGCGAGAGCGATCCCGCAGCCTCTCCCGTTCCTTCATCCAAGGACGAACGACCGACAATGCAAGAGAGAGAATATGGTATGTCGAGAGAGAAGAGAGAAATTCGCAAGAGAGAATATTATATAGATCTATTATTGAAATATAAAAGTTTTATCTATTATCATATAGATCTGACTTATTGAAATATCACGAAGTCATTCCTAAAGAAAAAAACTCTGAATTCGATTCTAAATGGAGTTCATTTTTCGTCCATTGTACCAAAAATGGTTTTAAAAACTGCTTATTATTACTACATCACGATTTTTGATATTGAAAACACAGATTCAAATTTATCTAATGTACTCTTAAATTGTAATTATTTATCTATTTATATTGATATTTAATATTTTTTCTCCGAATAAAATAATTATTTATTTTTTTTATGAAAAATGGACAAAACTTTTTTATAAAAGATTTTTTAAAAAGAAAAAATAGAAAATGATGGAAAGTATTTAAACAATTGTTTATAACTTGTCCACGTACGCTAGCTAGCTAGTGGCCATCACGAGTCACCACCATTGACCAAGGTGTTTATACAAAATAAAATGAACCAAATAATTCATCAAATATTCAAATTTAATTAATACTTTTGCTCTCCCTTCCATTGGAGCAACTTCAACATTTAAAATATAACAACCTTTGACTTAAAGATAAGAAATTAATCCAAGATCGATGCACACTTTTTATAGGTGCAAGTCAACATTTAAAAAGTTGACATTATTAAATAAAAAACTACTCAATATATTGTGCGTATAACCAATGGGATAATGCCACGCAAAGAGAAAAAAAAAACATCAACATCCCAACTTCACTTCCGAATTAAGTGATGATAAATTTATTCAATTTAAAAAGGCAAAGTCAAATTCAATCACAGTTTTCATTTCATCAGATAAGGAGAAAAGTAGCAGGAGCTAGCTCAAATTTGAAGAAACCCTTTGAGTTGAGACATATAAGGAAATAAATAACCCATAAATTAATATGGGTGAAACTCTATTTTGCTAAGAAAACTCCATTTGGTCTGCCTTTAATAACGATTTAAATCCCTGCTCCACATGTTTGAAATGTGATTTTCCACTCCGTTTATTGATAGATAATTTGTAAATTTCATTTTAAATTTTCATTAAAATATGTCGTTTATTATGATTTTGAAAGTGAATAAGCATACCTAAACTTTGTAAAACAAAACAAAAGCTGTTTTTCTTATAATTGAGTCAACTCACATGTCGATGTATAATAGGCTAAAAGCATTATTAGGTCATTGATCTTTCATTTTTTGGTTCATTAAATTATTGATTTTTTATTTGGATACATTAAGCCCATAATCATTTATGTTTTGTCTCATTAACCCCTTGATGATAAAAAAAAAAAAAAAATTTTGAACATAAAACTCAGTTAACACTATAACATAGTGTTATTTATTGCAACTGCATTCGAAATTTGTATCATTTCACTGTTTGAAATTAGTTTTGGATGTGTATGTGGCTACAGTAAAACTGTAATTTTTTTTTTATAATTTCAAATACAGATAAAATTAATAATGTCTTTTTAACATAATTATATTTTCACAACTTACTAATTTGATAAGCAATGACTTAATGAAACAAAAAATAAATGATCAGAGGCTTAATATATACAAATAAAACATCAAAGGTTTAATGAATAAAAAAATAAAAGATCAAGTGCTTAATGATGCTTTTTACTATATAATACTAACGACGATGATGACAACAACAATAACTAGTCAAAGACATGTGCGGTGCACATGTATGATTTTTTTTATCAAATTTTCAACTTTAAACATATTTATAAAATTAAAAATATATATTCAATAATGCATTAACAAAATTAAATTTAAGACAGTAAACATAATAATTGAAATCAAAATGAAAACAGGTTAGGCGGCTTTGTTTGTTTTTTTCTTTCATTTCCTACCAAAAAAAAGAAATCAAAATGAAAAAATTAATTGTTAGGTTACGAGAAACTAGCGTGTAAAAGCTAGCACAATTAAAAATAAATGTTATTATATTAGTGAAATTTAATATATTTGATAACCAAAACTAAGAATAAAAATTTATCTAAAGAAATCAAAGATTGAGAAAAAGAAAAATATGCAAAGAAAACTTAAAAGAAAATAATATTGATAAATTTCAGAATTCCTATAAATTATCATCATTGTTTGGTCTTCTAGCTTTTCTTGCATTTTGTCACGCCTAATTCTTTATCTGCTTCTAGTATTCAAATCTTCAAATATATAGATTCGAGTTAAAAAAATGTTATTAAAAAGAAACGATTTAACAGATCTAATAAAACAATGCATAGAGAAATGAAAATGATATTTCAAATACTCATTAAAAAGATTTGAGGATCCAATTAATAATAAATGGAGGGAAATGAAAAGACATTTTTGTCTAGGTAAATCTGCCATTTTTATAAAATTTAGTTCCTAACCTAACTGTATAATTTATTCATGCTTAATCAAATCTCTTTAGTTACTTCAAGAGAGACGGTTCAAAATTAGAGAATGTTGCAGTACTTTCGAAACTTGGATCACCGAATTAGTATTCTAATAAACTTATTTGCTTAGTGACCTCAAATAATTTTGAGATTGCATCCTAACAAATTAAATTATATCTATTTAGATCCATATCTAACTATGTGAAACGAAATAATAAAAAACTGTCAATATGTTGAAAATCACCAACATTAATAACCAAACATGTTAGCTACCAACCTAGAAGATATAATTGAAAATACAATACTTTGTTATAGTCTAAACTGTGATAAATATGATTCTTTTTAACTGGGTGTAGAATTCAAAATACGTAAATCATACCTTTCAGTTTTTTTTATTCCTTTAACCTATTGGCAGTAAGTTTGACAAAATCAAAAGTTGAATAAAAATAAAATATTTCTTACAATAACTGAAGCTCTTATTTGGATTTTCATTTTTTAAGTGTTGGAACAGATCTGTTTAGAAAGAAATGAAAAAAATAAATAAAAGGCAATTCAATCATTTATGTACCCATTGAAGAAGAAAACATAACTAGAATAGATTGTTTTTGAAGAATGTATACATAGATACACCTATCAGCCCTTAAATTTGAAAAAATGGTATTGCTTTTCCCCTATATGTAAATCTTCCAATATAATAAGGGTGTTGTTATACCCAGACACCATTTCCCACCCCTAGTCTCGTGAAAAGACGAAACTGTCCTTATTGTTTTAGTCTTTGCAAAATGTTTTTTTTTTCTCTCTACGGAACACGGACGTGTGAACATCACGCCTCACCATGTTGAGGCAAGATGTTCACATGCCTCACCACATGGTGAGACATGTGGCTATCACGCCTCACCACGTGGTGAGGCGTGATGTTCATATGCCTATGTGTGAATTTTTTTCCTCAATTTTACATTTTAATTATTATTATTCTAAACAATTATAAATATTCTAAAAAATTCTAAATATTTTAGTTATTAACATTATAATTTGAATTATAATTTATAATTAAATAATATACATGAAGTATCAAATATGTATTAAAATGTGTTAAAAACAATAAGTTTTAAAGAATTCTAAATATTAAAAAATCACAACAAGTCAATTCGTCCGGTTCCATTCCTCCATGAATCGGTCTGTGATAGATTTAAGAAAGACAGTTCTCACATGGCCACGTGTGAATTTTTTTTCCAATTTTACATTGTAATTATTATTATTCTAAACTATTATAATTATTATAAAAAAATCTAAATATTTTAATTATTAATATTATAATTAAATAATATACATGAAGTATCAAATATGAAGTATCTAATCCGGATTAATTTGGTAAAGAAAAAACATGGAAAATGACTAATGATACGTAATTTTGTTCGAAAATATGTTTTATTTACGGTTGTTTATAGTAAAATCGAATGATCTTTTAAAAAATCAATTTTTCGGTGTCGGGGCATATGAACAATATGCTTCCACCACAGGTGATAGCCATACGCCTCACCTTGTGGTGAGGCGTGATTCCCTCACGCTCGCGTGTTTGGAGAGGGAAAAAATATGTTTCGAAGCTTCTATAATATTGTGTATTAGTGGTTTATTGTGGATTATAGTTGCGGATTAGTGGTTTATTACGGATTATTGTGGATTATAGTTATTAACCTTTTAGTTTTAAATATAAATAATTAACATTACAATTAATTAATATACGCAAAATAAATTAACTAAATTTAACTAAAATTAACAATATAAAAATTTAGTTAAACTCAAATCAAACAAAATAAAATTTACAACAACTAAATTTAATTAAAATTAACAAATTAAATTAACAATATAAAAATTTAGTTAAACTCAAATTAAATAATAAAATTTACAACAACTAAATTTAACTAAAATTTACAAATTAAATTAACAATATAAAAATTTAGTTAAACTCAAATTAAACAAAATAAAATTACAACAATTAAATTTAACTAAAATTAACAAATTAAAATTTACGACATAAAAATTTAATTAAACTAAATTAAACAAACTAAAAATAAGTGTTTGGGCGGGCTTCTTTAAAAAACATGAAGTGTGTCAGGGACCTCTTTGATTTTTATGCGAGTACCTCGGGTCAGGATGTCAATTGGGATAAATCTCAAGCTTTATTTTGTAATTCTGTCACCTCTACTGTAGAATTCGGATGATTGGAGTCATAGGGATTAAATTGGCCTCCCTTCCGTTTAATTACCTAGGAGTTCCACTTTTCCATGGAGCTCCAAAGGCTAGATATCTGCAACCGCTAATTGACAAATTTCTCAGTAAATTCAGCAACTGGCGGGGAAAATCTCTCTCTTCTGCGGGTCGGCTTACATTGATTAAATCGGCTATGACTGGGGCTCTCATCCACTCCTTCTTGATTTATAGATGGCCCTGTGCCCTCATCTCCCGTGTCAATAAAGCGGTTAGAAATTTTCTTTGAACTGGGGACAGAGATAGAAGAAAGCTAATTTCAGTTCCTTGGAAAGTTTGTTGTTAGCAGATTCAGCATGGTGGATTGGGAATTAAGAATTTCAGAACGTTCAACGCGGCCTTGATCGGGAAATTCAATTGGGGATTAATTCAGGGTCAGGGTCACATTCCCATTCTTCTTCGTCACCGCTTTCTTGAAAAATCGGGATTGGCTAGAAAATTCCTCTTGAATTCCTCCATCTGGACTTCCTCTAAGCCTATTTTTGATCAAATTCGACTAAATGTCACTTGGTGGTTAAATGAAGACTCCAATTTAAACTTCTGGACGGACAGGTGGATTGTCCCTACAGTGGCTGATCAGGTGGGGATACCAAGGAAAGATCAAAGCAAGCTATTTGCCCCCATTCATTAATTCAGACGGAATGGAGGCTGGACTAGATTGCAATCGCTTCCCATTCACGTTCAAGACAATATTAATAATGTCTTGAGTGTTAATAATGACACTGATATTTGCATTTGGCAGCCGTCGGACACCGGCAAGCTCTCGGTGAAACTTCTCTATTTATCATTGATTCTAGGGAACCCAATCGACTGACATAGGCTGCTGTGGAATCTGTATGCCCCTCCTAGGCGCGCGGTCACATGTTGGATGCTACTTCATGGCAAATTAGCGGTTCAGGAACAACTACAGGTCCACGGTTTGTCTATGGCTCAGCGTTGTGAACTGTGCAAGCATGACGGTGAGAATATCAACCATCTATTCGTTACCTGCAGCCTATCACGGAAACTTTGGGGAATGATATTTCAATTATTTGGAGTGGCGGTTTGTGGCGGAACTGATTTCGCCGATTTCTTCAATAGAATCCGAGCTGTGCGGGTTAGGCGTGGAATTGTGCTGTGATTACTTGCATCTGGTTTATATGGACTACTAGAAACAAAGCTATCTTTGACTCTGATCTCCCTTCAATCCAAATTTTGTGTAGTAAGTTGTTGTTTTTTTGCTAAAGAATGCATGAGTTTATCGCCTAACAGCAGACAAATAGTCGAGCTAGATTTCAACGTGGTAAAATGGTGTCCGCCTCCGACCAATTGGCTGAAGTTCAACACGGACGGAGCCGCTGACAACCAAACGAGAAACACGGGAACGGGGGGTGTGTTTAGAAATAATAGGGGGTTTGTGGTTGGTTGCTTCACGTTTCCTATATCGGGTGCTTTTGCTGATGTGGCTGAGCTTAGAGCAATTATATATGCTATTGATGCAGCTTGGGACAGAAATTGGAGGAATTTATGGATTGAATCGGACTCGGCTTATGCGGTTCGGCTTCTCAATAGCAACTCTAGTGATATTCCGTGGAGAATTAGACGTGAGTGGACCCGTTGTCTGTCCAGGCTCTCAGCTATGCAATGGCGAATTACTCATATATTCAGGGAAGGAAATCAAGTAGCGAATCGCCTTGCAGGATTCGGTAAATCGGTCTCTTCTCTGAACTGGTGGCACTCGGCGCCACATTTTTTGTCAAGCTTTAGTGTTTGATGACATTTGTAACGTAGCTCATATTCGTTTCCTTTAATTTCTCTTCTCTCCTCCTCTCTCTTTGTACAGATTTTCCTTTTTTTCAATAATACTCAGGTTGGTGGTTTGTGCTGGGGGTGCCAACCTAGTTGGGATGTCCAGCCTGCCATCGCGTCCCAATCTTTGATTAAAAAAAAACTAAAAAATATAAAAATTTAATTAAATTAAACTAATTTTAAAAAAAAATTAATAATTGCCCATACGCCACACGGGCGTATGGGCATCACGCCCTCACCTTTGTGAGGGCGTGAGGCTATCATGCCGCACCACAGGTGACGCCGTATGAATATCACACCGTCGCCTGTGGTGAGGCGTGAGGCTATCACGCCGTCACCTGTGGTGCGGCGTGATGTTCATACGCTGCACCAGAAATGATGTCGTGATCGCCACACGCTCCATATCTCGATTCTGATTTGAAATTACAACCAACTCCGATGCAAAAAAGGTCCAAAAAACATCAAAATCAAACGGAAATACGTAGCATATGTCCATTTCCTTTGTCGCCCCTCCGCCGATCCATGTTTTCGTTGATAAATTAGTCCAGATTAGATTAAAGAGAGTTTAGATTGTTTTGAGAGGATTTGAGAATTTTGAAAATTGAGTAAAGGGTATTTCGGTCTTTTCCAAATGCTAAGTATGGAAATTAGTGGCTAGGTATAGTAATCCACTATAATTATGGCAAAAAGTATTTAGAGATCATTAATCCTTAATTTGGACAAATTAGGCTCTAAGTATTTATTTTTTTTGTTGCATTAAATCTTTACTTGCAAATTAGTTAATTGTTAATATCTCATTTAATTAAAAAGGTATATTCATTTCAGATGTATTTGAAATTATATTTTTTACAGTTTAAAATAAAAAATTATAATTTCCCTATCACATTACGCATATCAAAAACTGCTTTCAAACTATGAAAAATACAAATTTCGAATGCGAATTTAATGTATCACGAGTTTAATGTGTAATACTATACTAATTGAGTTTTGAAATGAATAATACTATACTAATTGAGTTGTATGCTCAAAACTGACTATTTTGGTCATTAGAGGATTAATGTGACTAAAAATTATCACGAGTTTAATGTATCCACATAAAAAAATCAAGAATTTAATGAACCAAAAAATAAAAGATCATGGGCCTCATGATGCTTTTTACCTATAATTATTTAGTAATGGTTTAGTTACTATCATACTTAGAGTTGCAAATGGTCGAGGTAAGAATGGGGACTTAGGGTTACAAACGGAACAGGTCGGGGTCAGGATGGAAACTATTTTTCCATCCCCGTCCCTATATATATATATAGAGAATTTACATTCATGTGTCTGTTTATGAAATGTGAAAAAAATATCAATGTCACATGCATATTCTCTAATAAGGAAGTGGGAACTTTGGGATGATCGCGCCAATTGATTCTGCTCATGTGTCGGGAATGGTCTATGAGGACACTTAGACGGTCAAGTTAGAGATTGCAAAGAGAAGAAGATAATATAAGAGAGAGAGAGAGAGAGAGATTCCATTCCTTTATCAATAGTGTTGGTTTACCTTTTATAGAGGTTTGTATAGTTCATGATTGCCTATGGGCTTGGTTTAAAGATGGGGCTGCTGGGCTTGGTTTAGAGATGGGGCTAGGCTTGGCCCATATTCCTTATCAATTAGTCCCTTCTATTTTATATTGTTGGGAGAACCGAATCATTATATGTGAAGGTATGGAGGATGTCTCACCTTTGGTGCTTCGTTTACATATCGATGCAGGGGACATGGATAGGATGTGCGACGGTCAAACTATGTGTAGTTGTTTTAAGGTCAGCTCAGTGGCTGCCAGTTGTTTGGAACTTTAGAGTTGCTAGGAATGGCAGTACTTGATGGACATGTGGTGGTGCCGCAGAGATTGTTTCTTTATTGCTTAGTGACCTTTGGTATGGCAATGGCCCAAACGTGCATGCCACCTTTCAAAAGGCACTCTTTCTCCCACAAGTGCTCATTTTATGGTGGTCGGGAGCATACATAAGCCATCCTTACTAGGTCCGTAACAAGATTGCCCTAGAAACCTAATCTTTGACAAGAAAATAATTAGGCCAAAATTCAAAATAACAAGCATTATCTTTGGTGAATCGTTATGCAGATAGAAATTATTTTGTAAGTTTAGAGACCAATAAGATATCATTAACAAATAAGTTTTGAATTTTAGCATGAATAGAGTGAGAAATTTGTAAACCTTACTGATTGCCAAATTGCACTATATCATACCCCTAATAGGGTTGCATCTGTTGTAGTTATGCGGGATCAGTCGTCATGTGATCTGTGGCACCAGTGTCCGGATACCATGGTTGATTAGAGCCATTGAACGGATCATATTGTGGTTGCCATGCAAAATTGGCTTGTGACGTGGTCCATATCCATATTGAGGAACATACGACCTTTGATTTTGCCTCTTACATTTATCTGCCTAATGATTGACATCTCCACATTTGAAACATTGATCTTGTTTCTTCTTTGATTTGTGCTACTGCTCAGGATCCTTGCCATTCGCAATTGGTAATACTAGTGTCGATTGCACCATATTCAGAAGTCGAGTATTATTAAGAAGTCCCTCATACTAGCTCCTTTTTTTGTAATTAAAGTTTTGATTGCATTGTGATAACCCTCCCTAAGGTTTTTAAACAACATAGGTGGAAATAAATGCATCGAAAAAGGATTTCCTAAGGCTGCCAAGCCATCTATAATTGTCTTAATTTTCTACATGTACTCACCGATGGACATATCATTCTTTTTAAGATCATATAAGTCAAGACTGAGCTGAAACCGATGAGTACCCGACATTAATACAAAAGTACATTATAAAGCATACCATATGTCATGCGAAAATTTGAAACAAGTAATGTTAGGATATACCTCCTCAGTAATGGAGTTGAAAAGCAGTGGCCAAACGTTGTTCTCAATGTCATTACAGTATGCAAATATTGGATTTGGAACAACATCATAAACATCTGTTGAATAGGGGGATTCAAGGAATATACATTGGCGATGACGGTGCATCACTGATCATATGATCAAACAATCGATGAGATTGTAAAGTAGCCTCAATGTTCATTCTCCAAGCTCTATAATGGTGTGGTGTTAATTTCATGTGAATAGTGATGTTGGCTAGAATTGTTCTAGGTAACAGAGCTGGTGTGGGAAACGCCACAGTGTACAACGACAGGTTGTTGTGTGTTTGTGGAGGTCGAAGCTGGTGTGTAAAAATCAGTGGAGGGTTTGACTAAGGTAAAATTATGAGCAGTAATCAAGGAGCCAATATGAGTCGATAATTATTGTGACGAATAAACTGAGCCTAGAGGGTGAGAATTCGGTCTAGAAAGATGGACACCAGTTTGATTCGTCCCAATGAGATGCGATGATGGATGTGAAGGAAACGTAAAATGAGGAGCAATCGGTGGTTCAGGATAGGATTTTGTTTGCTAGTTTTTGAGGATTGAGCAAGTTGAGAAGATGGAAATGGCGATTGAAATTGCTGGTGTTGGGATGAAGGGTGAGACTGAATAGAGAATGAAGTGCATTTAATAAGTGTAAAAGCCGATAGACCATTAGCAGATGATTCCGGCATATATGGGATCGACGCAGTCTGGGAATAAGCTGCCGACAATGGAGCAGAGATTGCCGAAGTTACAAACACCGGAATTGATAAATCGAAAGCAGGAACAGTCTACTGTGATACCATATTGAAGCAGGAAAGCGAGAAAGATTAGGGTTATAGATTAATGACCGTAGAATGATTTTCCTTAATTAGGAAGTGTACTAGGTAATGTGAAAATATAGGATATGTAAGAGATTTCCAACCTTAATATACAAGCTAGAGATAAGAATGAATTTAACAACTAATTAAATACAAATAACACATAATTATCTTAGAGATAAATGCGAAAAGATTATCTCTAACAATTTTTAGTTTCATTATGCGTTTTAATTCTAAATAATAAATTACAAGTGTTTAATTATATTTGAAAAGCATAACTATTTTGAAATGAAATGTAGCTAATTTTCACTAAAGTATCAATTGAACCACAAACTCTTAAAACCCTTATCCAATGTGGGGGATAGCTTGTCCCAAAGTTGTTTAAATTTTAGAAGTGTTTGTCATATGTTTGTAATGAAAGTGTGTACGTAATTCATGGATGGATGTATTTTTGTCTATATAATTTGATTATTAAAGTTAAAAGAGAAAAACAAGGGTTAAGGTGCAAAAATATCCCTAACGTTTTGAGTCAGGAGTAATTTTACCCCTAACGTCTAAAATGGTGCAATTTTACCCCTATCGTTGGAAGACAGGTGCAATCTTACCCCTAACGTTGATAAATTGGTTCAATTTCAGAAATAATTCATCAAACTGTCTTCTCGGTCATGAATTTTGTCATTTACACTTCACATGTGCGTTATTTTATCAGTAACAAATCACAAGCATATGTTGGGATTGAAAAAAAATAAAAAAATATACTGTCTTTTTATATGAATTAGACAAAAAAAAAATTCAAAAAATTCACCGAATTTATAAATATTAATCTCCAATTCTATTATTAAATTATAAAAAATATGAAATCATTTTTTTAAACGAATTGTTATACAATTGGTGCAGAATAAGAAACAAAAATATTTGTGTTTTATAATAGTGTCTGAAATTGATCCAATTTATTAACGTTAGGGGTAAAATTGCTCATGACTTCCAATGTTGGGGTAAAATTGCACCATTTTAGACGTTAGGGGTAAAATTGCTCCTGGTCCAAAACGTTAGGTGGAGAGAGATGAATAAAATTGGTAAAACTATTATAAGATGATTAATACATATAAGAAAGATGAATAAATATTAAATAATGAAAAATGCTTTTAGTTTGTGAATATTGAAATAGAGGTCAAATGCAAAAAAAAAAAAAAGACATAAATAAGAGATAGAGAGAGAAAGTAACGCAAGGAAGAAGAAGAGGAAGAAGAAGAGAAATAAAAAGGTGGGTCAGAAATCAGAAACAAATACACGTTGAGAGGAGAGGCAATTGCATGTGCCCACATGGCCTCTTGCAGCTGGACACAGCATCACCACTCTTCCCTAACCTAACATTTCCATTTCTCATTTCTCAATTCTCAATTCTCTCTTCTTCCTTTTTCAATTTTCTCAGCTCAGTCGGTCTTGTCTAATATGAAGGATACCAGTGACGGATTTGTTCGGGCCGATCAGATTGATCTCAAGTCTCTTGATGAGCAACTCGAGAGACATCTCAATAAGGTATGGACCATGGATAACAAGAACAAGAAGCCCGATGATGCTATTCTTCCTACTACTCGTCTTCCTTCTTCCAAAGACGATTCTCTTCCTACCACTCCTCTCAAAATTACTCCACCTTCCTTCAAGAAGCAGCGCCAGGAATGGGAGATCGACCCTGCTAAGCTTCTCATCAAGACTGTCATTGCTCGTGGTACCTTCGGTACTGTTCATCGTGGCTTCTATGACGGCCAGGATGTCGCCGGTTAGTCTTAATCGGTTTTACCTTACTTTTATGTGTTTAATTGTTTCTGGATTTCACTTTTCACTGTTCATTTCTTGATTCTCACTGTTGCCTGCTCTGTTGTCTTCCCAATCTGTTAGGTAGAAAAAGATTTAAGTAAAATTGTGTTTGGTACGCAATTCCAATTGCTCGAAACACTTAATTTTGATGGTTTTTTCTGTCATACTTGTTGTGAAATCAAGTATTCTAGTGTTGTTTTCTTCTTTATTTTTATTTTTTGGTAATTTCTACTTTTAGTTTGGTCGGTCCAAAATTGAATCAGGTGGACCGTTTTGAGGATCAGTTTTATTATTTCATGCTCTTTGAATCCTATAACTCAATTATGCAACTCATCCGATGTCCTTTTTTGTATTTAGTCTATATGCTGTTTTTCCCCTAAAATTACAATTATGAAAAAGTTTCGTGGGAAAATTCTGGATTATGTTGTAATTAACTATACCGGGGATATCGGCGATTGAGCGTAGTAAATGTACTCTTGTAGAACCCGTGACTTCTGCACGGGTTTGGGTTGAAATTGGTTGTTGCACTAATAATTTGGGTGATAATGGTGTCTCTTTAACTTTCATGTGATCCTTCAATACCCGCCAATAAAGACAGAAAATATGAAAAAATAGATCCAGTTGCAGGAAAAATCACGATCCCAAACTATCACTTTTTTTTATTATTGTTTCTGTACATATTTTTGCATTACATGTCAATCTTCATTAATTTCCTTTAAATTGCTTCAGCGTAAAGAGTCAACAGTGTTGCTATTGGTACGGCTTGATTCTTTTATGATTTGTTTTTGGATTCGCTAACTAAAGTTGCCTTTGTTGAAACTCAGTTAAACTGCTTGACTGGGGTGAAGAAGGCCACAGAACGGAAGCTGAGATTGCCTCGCTGAGGGCAGCCTTTACTCAAGAAGTTGCTGTTTGGCATAAACTTGATCACCCCAATGTTACTAAGGTAGCTTTTCTTTTTCTTGGAGGATGCAGATTTTGTTAGTTATGAGGTTAGAGAAAGATAGAGAGATGGAAATATTATTCTGTCTTTTACACATTGTCTGAGTTTTTTGAGCCAGTGGGAGGTGAACTGTTGTCTTTCCCTGTCTTGCTTAGGGCACATACATGAACTAGCTTTATGCTTCAGTCATATAGTTTGTGGTTATTATAGAATTTTATATTTTCTGGTTTTTACTTTGAAGAACGGCTGCTAGATTTACATTAATATGCCTGTAAGGTGGATTTTGGTTATTTGGTTTTAACTATTGGAATGGAAGTTGTTTGGTTGTAGTCTTTTTCACTTTACTGCTAGGGGGATAAATTTTAGATTTTTGGTCCTTGCTTCTTGTTTTGGTTATTATATCACTCTTTAACCTTTTTAGGGGCAGAGTGCAACTTTCTGTTTTTCTCAAAACCATTGTGAAATTGATCTCTGATGACTATTGCTTACTCATTACTTATCCATTGCTTTTGGATGGATACATCAATTATATTCGCCATTTAATTCAGCTATGTAGGTTGTAGGTTGTGATCCCAGTCATTTAGTCTATTAGGGCTTAGAGATGGATGCATAATTCATATTCTATGTTTCTGTTTTTCTCAAAACCATTGTGAAGTTGAGTTCTGATTTCTACTGCTTACTCATTACTTGTCCATTTCTTTTGGATGGATGCATCATTCATATTCGCCATTTAATTCAGCTATATAGCTTGTAGATTGTGATCCCCGTGATTTAGTCTGTCAGGGCTTAGAGATGGATTACTGCATTGGCTAACTGCTGATATTCAATTAACTGTACGTTAAAAATCTGTAGGATTTTAGGAATAGTTTGATTGATTCCCATGCTTTCTTCATGGATTAGTTCTTTGGTATTCCTTAGCGTATTAAAACTTGTTATCACGCTGATTTCAACAGTATCAACATTTTGCTTCCATTTGTGTGCTTGACTCAAAAGGAGAATCTGAAAAAATCCCCAAATTTATATGGTCCAAGTTCCATAACTTACAGTTCCATCAATCATTGTGCTACTTTTCTTCTGTAATTAAGCCTGCCCTTTCTCCTATTTATTAGTTTTCCTTGTCAACATGGTTTTATTTTTGAGAATTCTTTGGATAAGCCAGATGGTTTCTATGGGCTCTTTGCTGCAGCATACAACTGCTTTGTAGCATTATCATTTTTTAATGATTGCCGAAATTGGCTTTTGAACCATTAACATCTCAAGGACGAACTAGAGAATGTTTTGAATATGGAAGGCTTTTTTGAGTGTAAAATGCTAGTAGTTGATATTAGTATTTGATAAGGTAGCAAGCCTTTTTGGCAATTAGTCATCTTTGCTGACTATGGTTTTCCTCATCCAGTTTATTGGGGCAACAATGGGGTCATCAGAGCTGCAATTACAAACTGAGAATGGCCGGATTGGCTTACCAAATAGTGTATGTTGTGTTGTAGTGGAATATCTTCCTGGAGGTGCACTGAAATCTTATCTTATAAAGAACAGAAGAAGGAAGCTGGCTTTCAAAGTTGTTGTTGAATTGGCACTTGATCTTGCCAGAGGGTATGTAGCACCTGAATAATTTCTTTTTCCATTTCTAGAAACACCTTCAGTTTATTGTGTTTTGGCTGGTTCACTGGCGGTCCATTACTTGTTTCCTCAGCTAACAGCACATTTTTAATTCACATTGGCTCTATTTCAGGTTAAGTTACCTTCATGCCGAGAAGATTGTTCACAGGGATGTAAAGACAGAAAACATGCTATTGGACAAGTCACGCACAGTAAAAATTGCTGACTTTGGAGTTGCTCGAGTAGAGGCATCAAATCCTAATGATATGACTGGAGAAACAGGAACACTTGGATACATGGCTCCTGAGGTATAGAGCTTATTATAAAACAAGTTCATTTTGTATTTCTATGATGGAAAATGTGGTCATATCCTGTAAATTAAAATCAACATAAGCATTATAATGCATGAAAAGATGCAAATTCTGATGCATATGCCTTTCATGGAGCAAAGGCATTCTTGTGATTAGAAAATGTCTTGTTTCAGCAGAATTTTTTATTTGAAAATCTTTTGATTTTTGTCATCAGTATTTAAATGTAGATTTTGCAAATTATTCTTCAGTTGAGTGAATAACATGAGCTATTATCTGTGTGTTATAGGTTCTCAACGGTAGTCCATATAATAGGAAATGTGATGTGTACAGTTTCGGAATCTGTCTGTGGGAGATATATTGCTGCGACATGCCGTATCCAGATCTTAGTTTTTCAGAAGTGACTTCAGCTGTGGTCCGCCAGGTATAAAATATTCTCTTTTCTTATTCACCTCTGCTTGCAATACTTCAGGATTTCATTTAAATAAACAGAAAGAGTGATAAATTGAGTTGAAAGTTTTGTTAGCTAATCATTCACATGTATTGCAGAATTTGAGACCAGAAATACCGAGATGTTGTCCAAGCTCTCTAGCAAACGTAATGAAGCGATGCTGGGATGCAAATCCAGACAAGCGCCCTGAAATGGACGAGGTTGTGTCCATGTTGGAGGCGGTTGATATATCAAAAGGTGGAGGTATGATCCCTCCAGATCAACAAAGCGGTTGTCTCTGCTTTCGCAGGAACAGAGGACCTTGAAGAATTACTTGGTTCCTGGCAGAGGAACGACTAGTGAAACGATCGTTTTGAGCTACATAGATTGAATCTGTAATTAAGATGGAGGTAAAAAGCGATTCGGAATGTGGAAAGGTAAAGAATGGAGAGGTGGATAGTGTGGGATGGATGTAAATCTTTTCAATTGTTTACTCCATTTCTTCAATATTTTTTGGGGGAGATCTTGAGATATGTGTATATCTATTTGGCTTGACATCGGCATCATGTCCAAGCTCACCCATTATATATGATCTTACTGTTAACATTCTTATGGTAATTAATGTTTCTGCAACCATTTGATTGCTGTATATCCTGTGTTCATACAGGTAATTGGCTTATTCTATTTCAGCCAAGTTGTAATATTAAGAATCTATTTGGTTCTACTGTTCATATCTATTATTTGTTATTTACTATTTGCTGTGGCTGGTAAATTTAGCTGATTTTTCTTCTAAGGGTACTTACTGTCTTCCTTTCTTCTTAAGGTGGCAATGTAATGAGACTCAAATCTCAATTTCCCATTGTTAAAGGTCATTGTAGCATGCTTCTTTGTCCTTGAAATTTCTTCATGGAAATTATTGATCTTTGAAATTTCTTCATGGAAATTATTGATGGTTTAAGATTTCCTTTTTCCTGTGCCAACAACTTAAGAGAATCATCACTAGCAATTTGGATAAATGACAAAGAAAAATGGATTACAAGTATGGAAAAAATGAACAGAAGTCAAACATGATTACTAGTGATTTCGACCTGGGCTAATTCTAACTTATCTTTTGCTTAGTTATAATGAAAGTATTTGGATGCATTCAATATTCAACTATAAGAGTATTTTTATATACATGTTCTCATTACTTCCAGGAAAAAACGGAATGCATACTTACATCACCAAACTTATTATTAAACTATAAAAAATAAAATAAAATAAAAAGCTTACGTAGGAGATAGAGAGAATCACAAGGAGCTGATATTCCTGCAAAATGAAAGGATATAAAATGTTAATGAAATTGAGATTAGGTTTTTATAAGACTAGAACTTTGTTTAACGCAGTCCATCGACATTTAATATCTTATTAAGGGGGTGTTTGGTTGCTCCTTTTCAGGCACCTTTTGCCTTTTCACTTTAAAATTGAGAGTTTTAGGTGTTTGGTTAGTGACCTCCTGTTTGCCTTTTACAATTGAAAAGCAACATTAGGTGTTTGGTTAGTGATCTCCTGTTTACCTTTTACGCCCGAAAAGCAGCCTTTTACAAAAGCAGAGAATCTCTGCTTTTTGGAAAAGCAGCTTTTTCCAACAGCATACAACAAACCGTAACAGCAACAGCAAACCGTAACAGTAAACAGCAAACAGCAACATCAAACAGTAGATAAAACAAACGGGCCCTAAGTATATATTTTTGTAGTAGAAGTTTAATAGATCCTTAATTCTCGATCTAATTTTGGTTATGGGTGAACAGTCAAAAGTTAAATGGATATTCAAGTGTTATGGTAAATTTCAAATAACTATTACTTGTAAAACAACAACAAATGGTATAATAGTGTTAATTCTGAATAGCAATCAAAGAAATTTGCGAACCCATCCAAAGTAACAACAAATAGAATTCCAATACCAAGTGCAAGAAGGAAATCCACCAACATCAATTATCAATAATATAACAATTTGATTTTACCTTCTGCTAAAAAAAAAAAAAAAAAAAACTAATAGAATATCCTTTATGCACTGCATATTACATATGTTTAGTGTACCAGGTTTCTTGTTCTTGGTAGACCTTATTTTGGTTGATGCCTTCGGACCTCAGCCTCTAGAGATGACATTAGTGACGCCTTATGAGGTCTTATCCTTCCATTACCTTTCTTTGGATGTCGAACCTCACTTTGCTTTTTCAGAAAATGGTCTAGCTTTCGTTGAGTCACCGACTTTTCTAGCTCGGCGATGAGTTGCTTGTCATCTTTCGTATCGTGTTTTTCACTTTTATGGAAGTTGCAAAATGCTCCATTGCTGCGTGAGGGTGATTTCTTCATTTTTAGAAGGTAGGTGATGGGTACCCTATTTTTCTCTACCCAGTAAAGGACGTCATCTCAAGGAGCATTTAGGGAGATTGGTGACATCTCCGAGTGCTCTTGTGGCTTTTTCCTTTTTCGTTCCTGGATTGTCTACTAGCGAGGATGGCCTTCTCGATCATCAAAGGATTTGGCCTTTAGGCTCCCCCCTACAAAAGTCTCTTGCCCGAATCATCAAGTCTTTGAAGGTGCATGGCCTATTGGTGGTTAGCTCCCATGATAATTCTTTGTTGAGGCAATTGGCTGCCATGATGTCGACCGCTTCCTGCTGCAATCTTTTTACATGGTCCTTGAGAGTTTCCTTCTCATGTTGGACCAGGTAGTTGTTACGATTTACACTTTATAGAAAAGAAAGAAGTTCAGAGGTAGGAAAGAGATAGAAACAGAGAATAGAGAGTGAGAAAAAAAAAGAATCTAGTTCATTAATATTTTTTGATGATCCCTTACAATGACAATAGCTGTATTTATAGTAGTGGCAAAAGATACTTAAGGAAGAAGAAAAGACAGCTAGCAAAACTTAACACTTAAGTAACTAAGACTTAGTAGCTAAGACACTAATAAAAGGAATTAAAAACTTAACAACTAAGTAATGAAACTTAATAGCTAAGAAACTAATAGCTAATTACTTAGCTGTCCTTCAATTAATCTTCTTCTTTCTTTGGTACGTAACAATACCTCCCCCATAAGAACCTTCTTGTCCCCAAGAATGGTTAAAAATAGGAAACTGTTGGCGAATAGTGTCAGCATCCTCCCAAGTGGCATCAACTGCTGAATATCCCTCCCACTGAATGAGAAGTTGAAACTTAGTGTGACTGCCAATGTGGGCATAGCGTGTATTCAGGACCTTCTGAGGAAGAATCACCCATTCAGCATACATGGAGGCATTACCTCGAAAATTCACCCTTCATAATTCGTACAGACCGTGAGAGCATCAAGCATTTGCTAGAGCAAAAGCTTCACACCTATTTGCAGCATAAGGGAATATCTAATTACTTAGCTGTCCTTCAATTAATCTTCTTCTTTCTTTGGTACGTAACAATACCTCCCCCATATGGTATTTGGCTTGCTTAATAGCAACATAAAGTGTAGTGGGTTCAAAAGATCTAACAGCAGACCTAATTTCTGGTTTTAATCCAGTGATGAAACTAGAAATATAAAAAGATTCAGTATGATTAGGGTGAACCTTTTCCATTTTGAGCTTGATTGCCTCGAATTGTTCCTGATAAGCAAGGATTGTAGTTTCCTGTTTTAGTTGTGATAATTGTTGCACTACATCTTCCACCTCTGTTTCTTGGAATCTCTTTTCAACCTCTTGGACAAATTCATTCCAAAAAGTTTGAGGATTAGAGGAAATCCAATTTCGGAACCATCGCTCTGCTCGTCCTTGCAGGTACAATCCAACCAGCATCACCTTCTTTTCTTCTGCAACTTCAAATATCTGAAAATATTTATTACACTTACTCACCCAAAGATCTACATCAACGCCTTCAAACATAGGAAGATCGCATTTCGGAAGTAACTTGTGGAAATAGGGAGTTCTCTCAAGAGGAGAAACTTCTACGAAGGATGCAGGGGATGAATTAGGACCGCTGCCGAGAATTCCTTTCCCAGTGTTAGTATTGAGGGTTGAAGTCGTAGGCTGATCGGAATTAATCTGGATACCAGAATTAATCTGGATGAGCTTGGTGAAGGTAGATAACACGTTGTGGAACCTTTCATCAATGGATTTGTTGGAATCCAATTGATCTCTTCGTAATTGATTCTGCTCTGCAATTAGAGTTTCAATCCTCTTCTGTTGCTCAGTTTGTTGATCGCTTATCTTGTCCAATCGTTCTGCAGTAGACTCCGATCGATCATAAAACTGAGCCGCGAGAGCCTTGATCTGATCTTCGAGAGTTTCCATGGCTTGTTGATTCTTCTTAGTTACACGAGTTACCGGTGCAGTATTTATCATACCCAATCAGAATTTGCCGGAGAATCGAGATCTCTGATACCACTGTTACGATTTACACTTTATAGAAAAGAAAGAAGTTCAGAGGTAGGAAAGAGATAGAAACAGAGAATAGAGAGTGAGAAAAAAAAAAGAATCTAGTTCATTAATATTTTTGATGATCCCTTACAATGACAATAGCTGTATTTATAGTAGTGGCAAAAGATACTTAAGGAAGAAAAAAAGACAGCTAGCAAAACTTAACACTTAAGTAACTAAGACTTAGTAGCTAAGACACTAATAAAAGGAATTAAAAACTTAACAACTAAGTAATGAAACTTAATAGCTAAGAAACTAATAGCTAATTACTTAGCTGTCCTTCAATTAATCTTCTTCTTTCTTTGGTACGTAACAGTAGTTGAGATCTTGCATGGTTGGTTGTAGTGATAATTAAAGGAATCTCTGCATCTAACTGGTCCTATGTTCGAATCGAATGGGAGTTCTGGACCGGTGGCATCATACCGAAGAGACTTCCTGATGCAATCTTTTTATTGCATGGTTGGTTGTAATAAACTTATGTTGCACAGAATGGGAGTTCTGGACCGGTGGCATCATATCGAAGACACTCATTTCCCTCTTGATTGAGTGTCCATATTCCTTATTCAACTTTTCAGAGATCCATCTTGTTGATGATAGCAATTTCGAAAAGTTCGGTGTCTAGTCGAACAGTTGGTATTTTTAGATTTGTTCACATACCAGAAAGTTTCTTTTGCTATCACTAATTTTTCAATGAATTAACAAGAAAACATCTATGCTATTTTTGCCCAATCAAATTAATTCACTAATTTTGCTACTGATCTTTGCCCAATCAATTAATAGCACCTTTTCTTTTCTTATCTATTAATTAAAAATCTATCTCATTGTACTATGTTTCAAACGCAAAATTGTTAAACGGCTGGCTCGTACTATACGAATATATATGGTTGCTTTGGAAGAAGAAATATCATAGTACATATGGTCTAAGAGCATCCACAATGGTTAATAATAACCATTGTGACTTGTGGGGAGTTAGTAATAAAGTATTGTAACATACCACTGGGGAGGATTAAATTTTTAAAATTTCATGGGATCAAAAACGAAAATATTAATTAATAAAAGGGATTTGAACTGTAATTATACATCTTTAATATAAAGCAGCACAAAAGTGGAAGACCACGCCTGGCACACCACTTGCCAGATCTGGCACGTGTAGGTCACGCGCCAGAATGCATCATCGAGCCTTGCGTGGCCTTCACACCTTTTTGTTTTGGATTCTAGGGAGGTTCATATTCTATGTTACTAAAATCTGTAACATACATCTTTTGGTAATAACCACAATAGTGGTTTCTAACAACTAAAGTAGGATTGTAATAACAAAAAACCTTCCACTAGAATTGGTCTAATATATATATATATATATATATATATGACATGTTTCATTTATTGATATCTTACATTTTTAAAATAATATATTACACAATTTATAATTGGCTTCAAAAACTTATTATATATTTTTTTTAATTGAAGCTGGGACGATACAGTAGCAATGATCCTGAAATCTCAACTAGATTGGTATCCCAAGAGCACGCACTGAAAACCCGATATTATTAAAAAATAATAATAATGTATCGGGGAAAATGAAAAAACAAAGTAAAAAATAAAAATAACAATAAAAAGCAAAAAACAAATAAATCAACGAAATCTAAAGTGACCAACATTATAGATATCATAAAAAAAAGCAGTGAGTGACAAAAGTGTGCAGCCGATTGCCACCATGTAATGTCGGAGGAGGAGACGCCGAAGTTGGCTAAAGCATCAGCAACCTGATTACCTTCTCAGTATATGTGGGTAATCACGACGGACATCTGTGAGCACTGTTGTAGACATTTCAACCAGTTTTGATAGACATTTCAAAAACCTATTACATATCTATAATTAATTCAGATAAAACTTATAAGTTTAAAATATAAATATATATTAAATCTACATCTATTTTAGGTTAAATATAAGAAGGATGCATTAATCTTTGATAGAGTATGGATTAAATATTAATTTGAAGACAAAGTAATGAAGATTTGGTTGCAGCTTGAAATTGAATCAAGCAAACATGAGGTGTGTGCTTTTGGTAATCCAAGTAATATCAAATGTCACATGAATAGATATGTTCCCATTTGAGAAGTTGCCAACTTAATTTAATTTCATAATTAGAGAACAGTTTAAAATATGTTGCTGTATATATTAATTTCATTTTCGTGTATCTTTATTACAAATTGACATTTTTGTTTAATGCAACCAGAATAATGATATATGGTGTTGAGTCACCACCCTCCCTTTATATATATATGGGAAAATTACAAAATTGGGTCAAATGGGAGACCCATTTACATATTTAATCCATTTACTCAACCTACTACATATTTAGACTATTTTTGTATAACTTTCCCAAAATACCCCTAATATGTTTGTAATTTTACGGCGTGGCTATCTCCCTCCCGTCTGACTTTGCAGATTCTAGCATATGCGAAGCTAATGTTTGGTTTAGTTGATGATTTTAATTAGCATATGCGAAGCTAATGTTTGGTATAGTTGATGGTTTTAATTAGCATATGCGAAGTTTGGATGTGTTTTTAACAAAATTCGCTAAGTGGTATATAACAAAAAATGCCAAACAACAACGGATTCTAACATTAAAATCATAACATTATCAAAATTTACAACAACATTGCCACAATAACAACATTAAAATCATAACATTATCAAAATTTACAACAAGATTGCCACAATAAACTCCTAACAAATCACTTCAAAGTGAACGTGACGAATCTGGATGGAAATTTCTCCCTGTATTGAAAGTCCAAACTTTTTTGGATGATAAATGGAAGTCCAGACATTTTGGGATGGACGTATCACATGGTACACAACAAGATTGGCACAGTAACTCCTAACCAATCATTTTAAAGTAAATGTGACCAATCTTGAAATGGAAGTCCAGGTCTTTTGGGATGGTTGTCTCTCATGGCACTCCAGTACGCCGCCTTTCCGAAATGGATGTTATGTATTCAACCACCTTCAGAAAAATTTAATCGTGTTAGGCAGGAAAAATGAAGATTTTGGCTTCACGAAATGAGGATTCGCGAAGTATGCAAATATAAATGTGCAAGAGAGAGGGTGAATTTACTTCGCGAAACGATGATTTCGCGAAGTCTGCGAGAAAAAAATCATGAACTTTGCCCTCGCAGACTTCGCGAAATCATCGTTGCGCGAAGTAAAATCATCCTCTTTCAGGCTCTTTCTCCTCGCATACATTCGCGAAAACGGAATATGCTAAGTGAATTTTTGAAAAAAACGTAGAGAAAACAGTAGATACTTACATTTTTCGACAATAACCATATAATAAACTGGGAAAAACGATGAAAATAACGTACAATAACAATTGCTTTGAACCGCACAAGAAGAAAGAAACCAAGAGACGAGCAGTAACAGGAAGATGAAGAACCATGGCGTCGTTTTCTAGCAATAGGAAGATGAAGAATTAAGAGATGAAGAAAGGAAGAAGAGAAAGACATGGTGATGAAGAGAAATGGTACAGATTTCACAAAATATAAAGGAAGAAAGGAAGATCAAAGGTCTGGGAAGAGGAAAGGTTAAGGAAGCGTAAGGAAGAGACCGTTCGCGTAAGAGGAAGAGGAAAGGTTATGGGTATTATGGGAAAGTCACAAAAAAACAGTCTAGATATATAGTGGGCTGAGTAAATGGGTTAAATATGTAAATGAGTCTCCCCATTTGACCCAATTTTATTATTTTCCCTATATATATATATAGGGTAAATTCCAAAAAAAAACCCTGTGGTTTGATGTTGTTCCAAAAAAACCTCTGTGGTTTGTTTTTACAAAAAAAAAAAAGGACCGTGGTTTCACCGTTACCCGAAAAACGGAAAATGACTTAACACCGTTAAAAATGCTGACGTGGCAAGGGGTAGAGTTGGAAAATTATTTTTTATTTTTATTTTTCTTTTTTCTTTTTCTTCTTCTCCTCCTTCCTCTTCTTCTTCTTCTTCTTCTTCTTCTTCTTCTTCTTCTTCTTCTTCTTCCTCTCTCTTTCTTCTCTTCTTCTTCCTCCGCCCCTCTTCTTCTTCTATTTTTTTTAAATTTCTGAAGTCCAGACGTTACGTCTGAAATTCAGACGTTGAACGTCTGGATTTCAAACGTTCAATGTCTGAAACCCAGACGTTCTTAAGAACGTCTGGATTTCAGACGTCCATATTTTCTGGAAATTTTTAGAATTCTGGGAATTTTCCAGAATTTCTAGAAAATAAAAAAAAAGAAAAAAAAGATGAAAAAAAGAAGAAGAAGAGAGAGAGGAAGAAGAAGAAGAGAAAGAAAAAGAAAAAGAAAAATTAAAAAAAAATAAAAAAAATATTTTTCCAACTCTACCCCTTGCCACGTCAGCATTTTTAACGGTGTTAAGGCATTTTCCGTTTTTCGGGTAACGGTGAAACCACGGTCTTTTTTTTTTTTGTAAAAACAAACCACAGAGGTTTTTTGGAACAACATCAAACCACAGGGGATTTTTTTGGAATTTACCCATATATATACTACTTGATATTAGTCAATATGTGCTGCCTTGATGACCTAAAAGGGAGAAACCGCCGGCGAGAGAGGAACCAGAGTCCGACAAACCCACTCTGATGCTTAGATTAGCAAAGGTTGAAGAGAATGAGAATGTTAGTGACTGTGACATTAAATACCTTTTTAAGGTGCTCACCTTATCTATATATAATAGCTATAAGGATAGTTGTTGTAATATTTGGGAATGTGTGCCCTAATGACTCATCGAACATATGTCATTATTTGATTGATTCTTAAGTCCTCAAACCGTTATAACGTCAGTGCACCCTGTCATGGAAGCTACGTAATCGCCTCACATGATCCAAGGATTCTCCTTTTTTCATCATGATTCTAGTTCAAACTGTGGATATTGATGCGCCCTCGGTATGTATCTGAGTTCTTTAGGGCTGGATTTTCATATTGGACTTGGTAAAATGGCACGGTTGAACAATTAGGTAAAGTCATTTCTGTCCTTTTTCATAGATTCGGTGGAACGCATGAAGTCACTCTCTAGTGCTTGCATGAGATAGCTGGCTATAGAGAATTATGGTTCTTCAATCTGCACACGCAATTCTAGGTGTCTATTTATCACTTTCTCTCTCCTATTGGGATTGGTCAAGAATCTTCAAGCCTTAAACCTCATCATTAAACTCATTTCATTACGATCATTGTAGCGTCGTTGTTGTTTCAATTGCCTATAAATACTTCCCTTCAATGTTTTCCTGCATTTTACTTGTGTTATTTCTCTTCTAGTATTTTCAATGATATGTTTGCACTCTCCTCTTTTCCGGCGACATCTGTTTCCTCCGACCAAGATTATTCAAATTTCTCTTTCTGTTTCTTTTTATCTTCCTTCTAGTACGACCGCTAAAAATATTGATCTGTCGAACCAAACAGGAATTTGGAAACCTAGAAAACCCCGATAGCAAAAACCTAAAAGTGATAAGCATGTTTCCTTCATGAATAGTTTTTCGCTAGCTAACCTCACCGCTAAATACGCCCATCTAGAGGTGGTTTTCCTGGTGATAATCAATTTATCACCCATGCTCCAAAAGTCTATATAAAGTGAAAATGGCTATTAATTTGTAAATGACGTTGTTTCAAAATGGTAAAAAATGCCCATTTGGGTTGCCCTACCAGTGCATGCGCACACATGTCGCACTTCCAAATGATATAGGGTCATTCTCGTCAAGTCATAGCTTGGGTTAGATGCCATAATCAGAGCAACATTTTAGTCTTAAAAAGCGTTTTTATCCGCTTTCTTTTTTTGGTGGGGGAATGGGGGGCTTCTAATAATTGACGAATGTTATCCGTTAAGCCCCAATGAGCAGTTTGAGCCAGATAGCCTTAATCTGGATGTTTAAAGATTCAGATCTTACATCCACAAGAATGGTCGCAAGACATACACATTGAAAGTCTAATGTAGATGAGTTCCTAAAAGGTGGTGCATGTGTTAGCTTCCTATTAAGACATTACTTACTGAAAAAGAAGTGAAGTCCTACTTTATTGAGGACTATAAATAGACTATAAAAGATAGGAGTTAGAGAGTCTTGGTATGTTACATATTCAAACCTACTTTATCTTAAAATATTACTTAGGCATCAGAAAATCCTCCAACGAACGACGGATGCTTCTCTCTTATTTTGCAGGGAGCAATCAAACGTGAAGATAAATTAGAGATTCAACCAAATCTACACTAATTATTATTACTATATGCAACGGAAAAATGTAGAACGTATTCAAGTTATCAAATCAAATTAGAAGGCTAAAGATTAGTAATAGCCTCTTTTCTTTTTCAAAAGCAACAAATAGTTGTCATATGTTATTCAAAGATTAATTATACTGTCTGAAATCACGGTGGTAACTGGTAAGAACATCAAGTTTCTTTTTCAGAGTAAAAAAGTTTAAATATAATGGTAAATCTATTTAAAGTCAAACCAAACATTTATCTCTTTTTTCTGTGGAAAACATTTATCTCTTTAAATACATTTAAGATTCAGAGAAATTTAAAATAATGTTGGAGTATACCTTAATTATAAAAACTAATTACATATATATTTTTTATTAAATTTAAAAAAGAAAGCGATGCCAGTAAATACAAATGCAGTAGTGAGCAGAAGATCCATTTATTGTGAAAATAAAAAATGAATATTAGTAAAGTGAAGTGTTGAAATGAAAAGATTGGAGCAGAAAGGGCCAATAAATAAAATATGATTAGATGAACTTTAGCAACAAAAAACAACAACGTCCCACTTGTATCATATTTAACTCAATATCCTATTTTCATATTCACCAAACTTCCTTTCTTCTTCACTCCTTTCGAATACTATACACAACCATTTTCTGAGATTTCATCTTCTCACTATTACATTTTCTGCACAAAGTTTTCATATTTTTCATTTGGGTCCACTGATATTGCAAGAGAAGAGACAAGGAGTTGTTGGTTGATTTCTTTCTGGGTTTGATATGATATGGGAATGGAGATTGTGGCCTCTTTGCTGCTTTTTTTAATGGGTATTGCGGCTTTGGTGCTTATTCATCTTTGCATAGTTGGGAGAGTTTTTGGGGGAGACATGAATGGAGACACCAAGATTCCTGGACGGATCTCAAATGAGGACTTGAAGAATCTTCCGTGCTTCAATTACACACAAGAATCTAGTACTTCTAGTACTAGTACTGGGGATTGTGTGGTTTGCTTGGAGATCTTTAATGATGGTGATAAATGCAGGATGTTGCCTAATTGTCACCACACCTTCCATCTTCAATGCATAGATTCCTGGTTGTTGAAGACAGCTGTTTGTCCTATTTGCCGTACTAGAGTTTGTCCTTTGAAAATCACCTCGATTTCGGCCCAAGAATCTAGCGTTTCGGTTGCGGTTCAATCGTCATAGTCTATGACGGATTCAAAATTCATGAATCAATGGAGTTTTCCAAGGATCGATGGGTTTTTAAGCTCCCTCCCGGCCCTCCTACGTCCACCCCTGGTCATGGCGATGTTAATTGGACTCGTAGCAGTTGCTTGTCTTATTTTTGCTTTATTCTTGTTCATACAACCATTGGAGCAATCCTATGTTGCATTCAAATTTCTATTCTTTCATTAACTGAGCTAGAAGAAATAAAAGTATTCAGCTGGAAAGATAACTTTGTTGGATTTTACACATTACAAGGCAAATTGTGCTAAGCAAAACGTATTGTACAACTTTTATTAATGTGTAACTTTAATGCTTCTGTTTGGTGGTGCCATTTTTGGATTTTACAACTGATACTAGAATTTCCCCTTTTTTTCCGACTTCTGTATTTGTTCAATGAAAATGAACCAGAAGTGTACCAGTTTCTGTATTCAATGTCTGTTATTTACTCAACAGAGACCAATGAAAGAGAGCATGCCACTTGAATGCCTGAGAATTTGGGAGACAACTTAACTTGCTTACCTGAAGCATACTATGTTTCAGGTTCTTTTAATACGCAATTGTAATGAAATATTGGAGTAATTGCCAAGTGGAACACAACTTCTAAAGTATAAGATAAGATTCACATCCATGAGAATGGCCCAAAAGAATAATGGAGGTAATCACTAATCAATCACAAATATAAGTATTTGTATACTGTAATGAAGCAGTCAATTAAGATCAAATTTCCACTCAGAGAAAACATAATTGTCTACAGTTTCGTAGCTTGATCTAATTTCACTAATTCTTTTCAAAGTAAAATTGAAGATCCACATTCAGACAACATAACAAACAACTGAGACAGAGCAAGAGTAACAGAATAAGTGACAAGTTTGAAACTCATTTTTTGCCAGCATCCTTCTCTAATTCCTTCCTCAGCTGCAATGAGAAGTCATCATTCACATCATCATCATCCCAATCATCTTCCCACTGTTGTGCCACCTCTTTTCCTTCCTCCTTTACTTCCCACTCTGCCATTAGAAGCATAAGGATGATTCATAAAGCAGGATGTCAATAAATTTTAAACATTTGTGATGATTAGAAACAAAAAAACACTTAAAACCAACAAATCCAATGAAAATTAAAGAAACACTGGTTACATTGGTATTAAAAGACAGAGCAAGTCAAGGTGATAAGTTTTTCTCATCCTTAATGCTTGTCCATTATTCTGCTGCATAAAGTTGCAAGCTCTGTTTACACATATTTGGTAAAGATTTTGTAGCTAACATATTACGAACAATTTTTCTGCTAAAATATTTAGGAGTGCAGTTAAATAAATTTCAAATGAAATTTTCTCATCATTAAAAATCACATGTTAATCAGCACCAGCATCTAAGCTTGATAACATTTTCTTTGCTGACATTTATGAGGTTTCTTTCTCCTTTGTGATACAATATACTAAGACCATAATTATGGCCTTTGGCCATTATATTAAGGACAGCAAGAGAAGCAAGGTGCAGATATCGCAATGAGTGTATGTGTGTGCACTCATGGCCCAAGCAAACAAGGTACAGTGAATCTGTGAGTCATACTTATTTCTGATAGTGTACAAGCATTTGCGTGTGATGTGATCGATAGTAAAAGTGGTGAGATGATAGTGTATTAGAAGGCGAGCCTTGGCGCAACGGTAAACGTTGTTGTCGTGTGACCAAGAGGTCACGGGTTCGAGTCTTAGGAGCGGCCTCTTGCCAAATAAATTGGCAGGGGAAGGCTTGCCCCCAGTACACCCTTGCGGTGGGACCCCTCCCCAGACCCTCGCTCAGCGGGGACGCGTAGTGCGACCGGGCCGCCCTTTATATATATATATATATTAATAAAATAATTTGTTTTATTTCAACCATTTGGTATCAACTATGAAGCACGGAAACTCTTCATGACATGCGTTTCCCCGTTTCCGGCAGATGTGGGAAACGGAAACTCTCGGAAACTGATACGAAACGTTTCCGGGCACGTTTCCGTAATTACCCAAAATATGAAACGCGTCTCTCAATTTTTAAACAGTTTTCCCTACCTATTTCGATTAAAATTCTGGAAATTCAGACCTTCTATTTTACAATTTCTATTCAATCTAAGATTAGAAAAATTGAAACTTCCAATTTGAGAGATAATTCCTTCCATGTATCCTTCAATTTAAAACACTTACCCATATTTTTTTCTACTATAATCTTTGTCTCTTGAATCTCGATTGAACTTGGAATTTCTTCCTCTTGTTCTTCAATCTTGTTCTTTTAATGTATTATTATATTTTTAATATTTATAAATATGCCCCTATATTTTTAATATTTACACGTTTCCCCCACGTTTCCGTTTCCTATGTTTTTCAAAAATTACGTTTCCCGTATCCGTTTCCGTTTCAGTTTCCGTGCAACATAGGGTATCAAATCCTGGAAGGAAGATATTTCCTCAACTAAAGCTGGAGTTGTTGATGTACATCTTTGTGCAAAGAGCAAACAATGATAGCTGAACTGCTAGTGAGAAACAGCAGCATAACTATTTTAGTCATTACAAGGATAACACCTAGGAGAGAGCTACCTGAGCCTGTGCAAAAGTTGACTAAAAGAAGAATAACTACCATGTGAAGCTACCTGGAGTAGTCATATCGGACCGTGTTTGATGACCAACCATCATGAACAGTCAGGAAAAGTTGTGAAAATTGGACTAAAACTAAGTTTTATTTGTTGGATTCCAGTCACCACCAAATTATGATAGAAATAAACTAGAAATGATGAGGAACTCCACTTGAACCAAGTTTCATGAACCAGTAACTTGGAAGCTTCATCATTCATTGAAGTAAATCTCAAGCAACAAACTCAATAATAAGACAAGTATGCTGACCGCAAGCAAGAAGCATGGTAGTGCAAAGAGACACAATAATCACATGATCAAGAGAAAGTCAATGTTGAGACCAAGTGTTAAGAATTAAGAATTCAATGTTGCTTTCTCTAGTATTTTCCTGCTAGAATTCTCTAGGTTTAATAAAGCAATGTTATCAAAAGAGCTTTATCAAAATAGCGGTAGCAGCAGCTACAAGAAACCTCAGCCTCTTGCAGTTCCAAACCAGCAATTACTGAACCATTAATAATAGAATTAGGCAATTAACTATTTGAGCAATTTAACAATTAGCTGCATAAAACAATTCCAAGATACCATCCTATCATTTATTTCAAGAATTTGGCTACTGATAATAGAAGAATCGGGAGATTTTTTTTTTCAAAACGTTATACACTCTGCTACTGCGCCCACTCGATAGATCAACAGGAGATCCAAAACGAAATTGGGATAACCAACAAAATAAATTCATCCGAAGTGGCCAAAAAGCGATTAGATCGAAGGAGTTCAAACTCGAAACAAAACAATAGCAATAAAGAGCCGCTCAAGGTAAGTTAATAAAAGTTTACCTTCATTGATCTCAAATTCTTCAAATTCATCGTCATCCTCAAAGAGGTCCATCTTGACGTCCTCAGTAGCTGGTTTAGGTTCAGTCGCCATTATCAGAGCTCAAAAAACGTCCTACAATTGCACAGTTTTTTTATGAGACGAACAAACAACCAACGAAACAGAGATCAAGATATGGATTGAGCAAAGAGAAATTAGGAACTTGATGATAGTACAGATTTACTTAAAGAAGCACAAGCGTAGATAAAATTTACCTGAAAGAGAATGGAGTCGAAGAGAGATGTAGCGAAACCCTAACTTGTCAGAACAGTTTTGGTTAATCTTGATAAATGAAGGGGAAACGAATAAATCTCATTATATAAAGTTAATCCACTACGTCGTCGCTTGAGGGTAATTGACAAGCCGGAAGTCTTTTAACTTCACCAAGTGTGTTTATAAAAATAAAAATAAAATCACAAAATGTGGTGTGGAAAATCCCGGCTCCAATTACAACTTAGAAGTGGCAAAATGACATAAGACACGATTATACGATACAAATTTTTAGTATTAGTGTTGAGTTTAGTAAATAATGGATAATGACACTAAAGATTTCGGATCGTGTTTGGGTCAACCCGAAAAACACAAAAATGACACGGAAAAGTTAAATTATAAAAGTACCCTTATGGTTTCATATTTGATTGAGTATAAATAAATTATAAATCTTAAAAACCTAATTTTCTTCTCTTTTTACCCGGTCGACAGACACATGTTCTAATTATATTAGTACTAATTTAATAGTTTGAGTGGTTTGAAATCTTTTAGATTCTTCAAATAGGTCAGGTTGTATTAGTAGTTCGAGTCGTGTTAGCAGGTCGGGTCGTGTCGTGTTTTTCGTGTCAGCAGGTCGAATTGTGTCAAATTAACACGTTTATCTATTTCTATACAAAACTCGTGTCGTATCGTGTTTTTCGTGTCAAGAGCAGGTTGTGTTTGGATTTGAGCTTTTGACACGAAAATGTTTTCATGTCGTGTTCGTGTTTTTGACACTAACCCAGAATTTGACACGACACGAATACAGATATTGCCACCTCTATTACAACTACTCATGAGTGGTTAGCGTTCTATTTGATGAAAGATAGATTATGCTCGGATTGATTTGTAAAAAGCTGCGCTTGAATATGGTAAAACTTGGTTTGAAAACTTACGAACAGCAATGATTATAGGGTTAATAAAAAAATGCATGAGCAAATTCAATTATAATGTTCATGAACATGCTCGTGAACGAGTTTGGTTCGATTATCTTTTTTTAACAATATTTCTATAAAAGGAAAAATGTAAAACAACGTAGTTTTTCGAATGTATGTAGTTTTGTGTTAAACAAATTTCAAATCAATATAATTAATGAACATAATTAATGAGTTGTTCGTGAGCAAAGTTCATGAACTGAATTAACGACAAGAACGCGAACAACTCATGAGCAGTTCACGAACATAATGTTGAACTTGAGCTTGTCAAGTTCTCACGAGCCGAGCATGAGCAAGTCAAAGCTTGGCTCGGTTCGATTACAGCCCTATATCTTCAGAGGTTAGACGTAAAAGAACGGAAATTTTTTATTTCCTTTCTTCATAAGATGAGAATGAAAACAAAACTCTCTAGAGACGGAGATGAGGCAAAGACGGATATCTTTATTCCCACCCCCCAGAATCATCCTCACCCTACCATGTCTTTACGAGGAATCTTTGTAGGATTCTTAAAAATATATTCACTCTGATTCATAATAGATGTTTTTTTAGAAAAAAATTTTGTTTTATAATACATGACGTTTTGATTCAATCCATGCACATTAATTGTTTTTTACTAAATATACTTTTATTTAAATTGTTTTTTTTTTTACTTCATTCAAAAAAAAATTATTTTTTTTTACTTTAAGAATAGATAAAAATTTATTAGTTGAACCAATCAATACAATGATAACAAAATCTTTTAGTTAAAATTAGGAGATGTTAGTTTACTTGTTTTTCTTCTCATGTTTATCTTTTCACTTTAAAATGGGGAGTTTTAATTAAGTGTTTGGTTAGAGACCTCGTTTACCTTTTATACATAAAAAATAATTTTTTATAAAAACAGATAAATTTTTTTTTTGGAAAAGTAGCTTTTTCGAACCATAATAGCAAACAGCAGGTAAACCAAAAAGCCCCTAAATTAGATTTTTTAATTATTATGCATCAACCTTAAGACATCTATTGTGGAACAGATGGAGTATATTATATTTGGTAGATTAATATACTTTTTACATTGAAAATAAACACATAAAGTAAGGCTTACTTTGTTAAAAACAAAGTAAGCATAGCCTAACCCTGAAAATATATATTATATTTGATAAATTAATTTATCTTTTACATTGAATAATTTGTAATAATTTATATGAAATTGTAGATATTCATTTTTATATTTGGTTAATTTTTATTTATTTATATATTTGCTAAATTGATGTGCTATTTAATTATCATTGATGCGTTTTTTTTGTATTAAATATACTAATAGTTTATAGATTATATTTTCATAATAGTATTATACAACAAAATTTTAATTACACCAAAGAAAATGGTATTTAGAATTTAATTAATAGGGATTCTTGTAGGGACTCGAATCGCCATGAGGATGGGGATAGAGGTAATCTTTTCCCAATTTCATAAACGATGATGGAGATTCTCAATCTAGACGGGAGCGGAGATGGGGGTAGCAATCCCGAGCCCCAACCCACCCATTTGCAACCCTAGATGTGGATAAAAAAAATGTCAATGTCTCACTTTTGTTGATGAGTCAATTACCCCTAATGTTGATAAATTCAAGGCCGACTCTATGTCTGGAGAAACCTAAAACGAATTATTCAATTTGATATATATTTTTTAGAGTATAAAAAGTATGTAAATAAAGAGTTAACTACCTTAAAAATAAGGATTGCTTTAAATATTTAAAGAGTCATATAAATTCGTAATTAAGCAGCATATATTTAACAAATTATTTGAAGTATTTTTTTTCTCTATGAAATTTACTCCTTTAGTTTTCTTTGATGAAAAATATGTAATTAAATTTGTGTAATAAATTTAGGAAAAAGTAGAAAAATAAACCTTGTGGTTTGGACCATTTTCAAACATAGACTATGTGGTTTAAAAGTTGGCAAAAATGTACATTGAGGTTCATTTCGTTAGCAAACACATGCCAAATTGACTAACGGTGTTAAAAAAAGTCAAAAATCAAAGAGAAAAGAGAAAAGAGTTGATCAGTCCCGCTCAATTGGACCCTAATGACCAAGTGGAACTTGGACCTTCACCCTTGGATCTAGTCTATTATAATCCTACAGTTGGTTAAATCAAACAATTAAATGTTAATTAACACATTTCTTTTTTTTTTATCTATTAATCTCATCCAACTCCTAAAAACAAGGAACACCTTAAGAGAGAGATTCATAAAAGCAAGTAAGGAATCTTTGAGTTTGCAGAACCACCTCCTTCTTAAAGAAAAATCCATTGGGATACTTTTGAAGAAAAAATCTTTAATATTTTTTTAATATCTTATCCAGGAAAGACAATGGAGTGTTAGAATTTAATTCTGGATATAGAATATTTGGGGCAAATATGTTTTCCAATTTCCTCTTCCTAGATTGGCTATGAAAACTGGTAATTTTACTAATCATCAAAATAAGCACATCATTCTTCTTCCTTCCTTCAATATTAAAATTTGTAAACTTCAGTTTTGCCAACTGGAATTTTCTGGGTTTTTGTTGTTCGTTGTTCTATAAATTGCAGCCAATTGTAATTTTATGCGCGAGAAATTGCTTATATCAGTGTTCAATCTGCTCAACAAAAATAATTCAGAAGAACTCGAAATTCCATAAAGTTTTGGACATAAATGGCTCCAGCATTTTTTCCTTCTCTCCAGAAAAGCTGCGATCTGCAAACTATTTTCTCTCTCTTAAGGTGTTCCTTGTTTTTAGGAGTTGGATGAGATTAATAGATAAAAAAAAAGTACAAAAATAAACCTTATGGTTACACCTGTTTTCAAACAACACCCATGTGGTTTAAAAGTTTGCAAAATGGTACCTTGAGGTTCATTCCGTTAGCAAACACATACCAAATTGACTAACGGTGTTAAAAGTCAAAGAAAAAAGAGTTAATTTGGTCCTTATATTTATTTATTTTATAAATTAACCCCCTTTATTATCTAATTATCACAAACAAACCCCAAAATAAAAAATAAAACTCAAATACACCTTTTTCTCTATCTTTCCCTAATTTCTTATTTTTCTTTTTCTTTCTCTCTTCTCTCTCCTCTTTGTTAATTTCTCTCTCTTTAAATATAACAACCATAATTCCGTTGTAAATACAACAGTACCACTTTATCAAATTCATCATCAAAACTATCATTTTAATTCTACTTTCTCCATAAACATGGCTACTACAAGCACTTTCTCTCTAATAACATTACCTCTTCTTCTTCTCATTCTCCTCACAAGTCAATTAACTTCAGCAGCTGATCCCCCCCATCTCACCTGCATCTCTCTGTAAATTCACCCCTGACCTCTCCTACTGCAAATCCCTCATCCTTAACCAAACCTCTAATGTCTACGACTCTGCCAGATTTTCCGTTCGTAAATCCCTCTCTCAATCCCGTAAATTCTTAGACTTGGTTAACAATTATCTCACTCGCCGATCCTCTTTGACTCTATCTGCAATTCATGCACTCGAGGATTCCAAATTCCTAGCTGAATTGAACTTCGATTTCTTATCAAGTTCATTTCAAACTGTTAATACAACTACTCGAACCCTTTCTTCGCTCAAAGTCGACGATATTCAAACCTTACTCAGTGCTATTTTAACGAATCAACAAACCTGCTTAGACGCTCTTCAATCGACTGCGTCTGCTTGGAGTGTCAAAAATGGCCTCTCTATTCCTTTATCTAATGATACAAAGCTCTATACTGTTTCTTTAGCTTTCTTCACTAAAGGTTGGGTTCCCAAATCCAAGAGTTGGAAACTTATAGGGAATAGTAGATTACCCAGCTTTAGAAATGGAAGATTGCCATTGAAAATGTCAAGCAAAATCGCTTGAGGTTTATCAGTCTGTTAGTCGGACAAAACTTCTTCAGGCCAATGAGAGTGGTGTTTTGGTTAGTGATACTTGTTGAAACACCTTTCCACATAATTTTGATTTGACAAAATTATTTAAGTCAATCCATGATTAAGACAATTAAATTTAAGTGCTTTGATTTAATTGTACTAATGTGTTTTTTCAATGATAAGTATAAGAATATATAAGAACAGGAATCAAAAAGTAAGACAGGACGAAGTCAGCATGAGAACACAGCACAAGCTGAGTGGAGTGTAACTCAGCATTATAGAAGATAAGTCTTCTTCAGAACTAAAGCTTACAGACAAAGCTGACCACGGAAGCTGAGTCAGAATATGACTCAGAAACAAAGAACAAAAAGCAAAGTCAATGAAGTCAAGCTGAGTGGTCGTCAGGACAGCGCGACTGATCCGTTTACTAAAAGACAAGATCCGACAACTGTCTGCACTAATAACAGAAACTTTGGAATTACGCACAGAGTCAATTTCAAGATGCATGGGTCAACTGTCCTCTAACTAAAAGATGAAACTGGCGCTAGAAGAGGAACCTGCCGGAAGAAGACAAGCCTGACACCTGCTAATTTCAGACGATAGGATTGGCCTGCAATTCTGAATGCTGACCAAGAGAATGACGCAATAGATCCGTTTGAATCCAACGGATACTTCCAAATTCAAATCATTAGAGCTTCAGAATCAACTATAAAAGGACAAGTCCATCACTTGGACTAATTGCCGAAAAATACAAGAGAAAAAAAAAAGCATACATACAAAGCACATTCAAACAATTTGTTCAAATTCGAATAGAAAAAGGTAAAAATTTGTTCAAATTCGAGCCAAACCCCGCCTACAGGTCACGTGTCGCGACCGAGAATTGTCTAGCCGCGGTCGCGGCACGTGAAATTCAAAGAATTTTTCACTCTGATTTCGGCCTGTTTTCGCTGGACTTACCGAGAATAATAAATTCTCGGTAGAGAATTGGTCATAGACGTCTGTTTAGGTGCATTTTGACTAGGTTTGTGTGATTGAATTGATTAATTGTCTCCTGAACTTAATATAAACTGTACCTGCACTTAAGAACTTAATTGAAAAACATTAAATGCAAGGAAAACCAAGGGTTTATCCTTATTAAATTTTTAGTAATGAGACATTAAATTCCTAATTAGAGTTCTTCTAAAAAAATAATGAACGTAAGTTTATGTAGGTATTTATTCATGCTTAAAACTTAAACATGAGCTTTATTCAAATTAAATAAGCATTCAGATAATGAAACATTTAACCTTAATCGTTAACCTTATTCGAATTGATACAGATTCATATGAAATATTGTATGTTTTATTTTAAGAAGTTCATACGGATATATATAATAGTCAACACGATATAAGTTCATAATTTCATAATTAAAATTAAACTCAATGGTTGCACGAAAATGAAATTTTATTATCATGTTCAATAGTGAATAACTTATTAGCATTAAAGTGATTCATACAGATTCATGTGATAATAGTGTAGAAATCTGAACAGACATAAAAAATTAAAAGTATGAAATCAAATGAAGTTTTATTGCATAACACATGTGTACATAAATGAACAAGAACATATGGACTAGAAAAATTAAAAACGGTCCTATATACAAAAACAAACAAATGAAAATTAAACAAATCAAATGAAAATTAAACAAATCAAATTATTAATCACGTATTCATATTAAATCTGAAACATTGAAACTTATGCAGATTAATGAAATGATATACAGATTCACTTAAACATCATATACACATTTATGTTTGAAGTTTATACTGATACATTTTAATATTATATACAGATTCATTTTAATAACTTGCGTAGTTAACATATACTAAAAAAAATAACCAAAGAATCAAAGTTGATATGCTATCAAAATTGAAAAACATATGGACAAATAGAACTTAGAATTATCATATAAAATGAATGTTCATGAACTTGTTCATGAACTTGTTCAATATTAATGATTATAACTTATTAGTATGTAAAGTCAGATGTGCAGAAACATTTCTGAAATGGATATAGATTCATGAAAAATAATTACAGATTCATGTTAAAAGTTAGACTGTTTTATTTAAACTTAGATTTGGATGTATTCGTATAACTTGTTTGTTTAACGTATATTAAGCAAAAAGAATCAAGAATCAGACTTGATTGTTTTATTAAAAAAAAATAGAAAAACACATATACATAAGAACACAAAGAACATACATATAGAAAAATGAAAACAATCCTATGTACAAACTATACACTCAATGCAAAATCAAACAGAACAAAACAAATTAAACTAATTTCTCATTCCGTTGAATTGGGATACACATAGCCCGTATAACGATCAATCATCGCTTGCACGAAGATCTGTCTTTCTTCCGCAGAAAGAAATCGTGGGCCAAATCGAAAAATTCTCTGGACAAATCCCTCAGGAATTCATAGTCAAGGATAGGGAATGGTTATTTATCAGCCCATGGAACCGAAATAATGTGTTTGGTTCCTAAAATAATTTCACATATTGTATTCTCGTATCCAATTTGTCTGTCCATGGAACATGAAGCGGCAACTAATCCCTCCATTAAGATTTTTGAGGAATGAATGGTGTTGCCTTAAAATATGTCTCCTAACATATATATTCCTTCATCATGATTAGAAATAGGAAATGGTTCTCCAAACTCAGAAACTATACATTCCTTCATCATGTTTGGTGAATAAAGAAAAATGTGTCTGTAACTGTTTGGAAAAGGTTTGAAATAATTGAGAAGAAATCAGAATGGTCTGATAGAGATGCAAAGTATGGAAATCTGATCTTCTCTAATTATTTATAATGATGTTAGGATGAATTAATATGTCTGTTGGTGGTTTTGAAAAGAAGAAAAAGTTTCTGTAATTTTGTTTTTTTTTAAATGTGTGATAACTGAGAAGAAATCAGATTTTGTCTGATGGAGATGAATAGAAAATATAAGTAACAAAAATCTGATCTTTTCCAATTATTTATAATCAATCCAGGACAAATCAAGGTGTCTGTTGGGATTAAAAAGGTGTAAATTCACACCATTTGAACATGAAGAAACTTAATTTTTCAAAACTTTCAACAATGGTGCATGAACTGAAGAAGAAAGAAGAGATACAGGTCTGATATAACCCGTGTCGCGACCGTGAATGGCGATTCGCGGTCGCGGCAAAGTTTTTTTTTTTTAACTCGCTGAAGTTACCGAGAATTTTAAATTCTCGGCAGAGAATTTTGATTCTCGGTAAGTTCAGAAATTTTTTTTTTCTTCCTTTCCCTTGAAATTTTGAAAATCCTGAATTCTCTACTGAGAATTCACATTCTCAGTAAGTTCAGAAATTTATAAGGCAGAGAAAGTAAAATTCTCAACCGATTCTCAGTAAGTTCAGAAATTTTCAAAACATCAAACAAAAGTTACAGTAGAGATTTTAATTATGAAAGTTAAATTTTGTGTAACTTTTAATTCAATATCGTTTAATGCTCACAAAATTTTTATTTCTAATCCCACCATTATTACTAAACTAAAGACTAATGTATAAACTGAACTAAAATGACATGTAAGAATTAAAAATATGAAAAACTAAAAACTAAAAAATGTGATAATCCTTAAGAATTCTCAAGGAGAATCAAAATCATGGACAGAATCAATTACTTAGACCGGTTTTAAATAATGGTCCTGTCCATTTAACTTACCTGGAACAAGATGTTTTTTTTTTACATTTTTAAACGCTTCCTTTATTTAGCGTTTTCTCAATTTAAGGATCTAGTGATTTCGGTTAAATGTCCGAACTTCTGGTTCTGGCCTCGAACAAAAACTACGCACATAAACTGAAACTTTCAAAACTAAATTAAAAGTATACAATTCCTTTCTGGCGGATAAGATAATTTCATCCTACTTCTGATATATCTGTCTTAGAAGAGTTGATCAGCTATTTCTTAGAGAGATAAATGTAGGTGTTTTAAGGAAATGATAAAAATGAAAATTATTTGGGTTTAGTGTAGGAATTGAATAAATTCTTAACAAAGAGATATGATATTTTGGTGAAGGGTTAAGTTTATAGAAAAGAGGTAAAGGTGTTTGGGAAGAGGTAAATTTTCTGGAAAAATCATTTGTCACGTCTGACATCCTATTTCAAAAATTTGCTTTCCTCTCTGATGTATCTGTATACGGAATTTCTTTTCTATAGACTCCTTCTGTGCATTTCATTGATAATCAAATCTCCAGGTTATCTTTGAAAAAACTTGAATTTTTTTTTATCTGCAAACATTTAAATGCAAACGTTAAATAACAACGAGGATTTAGTCCTAGTGACCATCCTCAATAAATAAAATAAAACTATAAAATAAATAAATAAATATATTATAAACCAAGGTTCAAAATAACACGAAAAACATAAATTTTTGTTAAAAATTTGGCGTTCCCCGGCAACGGCGCCAAAAACTTGTTGAGCGATTTCCGCAAGTGCACGGTATACGCTTGTAGTAATAAAAGATATCGATCCCACAGGGAACGTTTTTTAAACAAAACTTATTTATAATCTGTTAAATTTACTTTTAGGTTTATAATATGGAAAAATCGTTTAATCGGTTTTGGTTTTGAAATTGCTAGAATGAGAATTAGATAGAGTATAAAAACGTTAGAAAATATTCTGATTTAAGAATGAATTTGCAAGATAGGAACGTTCAGTACTTTTTAGAAAAGTAAACAGATGTATTTGTTTGCATTAAGCAAAGAAAACAACTTTAAACTTTGTACGAATTATAAAGATGAAATAAATGACGGAACCTCTAATTAATTGGCTTTGAACATGACAAAACCCTTCCGGGATAGTTGCCCTTAATCAAATTAAAACTCTTTCGAGATAATAATTTGCCTAAGTGTTCAACAAAGTTTCCTTGTAAAGATTTTGGATTAAATACGTTTTAATGAAAACACCAGCAGTTACTTTAGTGGATTGGTTACCATAAGTGCTGCATAAAAATCTATCCAATAGAACAGACTTTATTAGATGAAATATAAATTGATACAAGTTTACAGAGAACATGGAGCATGGAAACATTCGACGACTTGCAAGTGAACGGGTTGTCAATCCTTTCCTTGGGTTTTGTTAGAGTTTGTCAAGCTCAGGGGCGGATCCTCTACTCAATCTTCTCGTTGAATCTTCGTAATAGAGACTGGGTCGGTCTACTACCAAAATGAAAACTAAACTGGAACAATGTCTAAACGCTACTAAACTTGTTATTATTGAATAAACAATGTGTGTACATCATATTGCTTTTGAACAGAAATGAAATCTAATCTCTGACTCATTTCTGAGTCAGAGTTTCTGCATAAACTCTGCACTAATCTCTTTCTTCTACATATCTTCAACTCTCCATCAACTCTTTATTTATAGATGTTGAAGAGTCTTGATTGAAGTGTCGTGTCCGTTGTGGAGAGTCGTGTCCGTTGTGAAAGGACGTCTTTATCCACCCGAACGAACGCGTGTCTTGGAATTAAACATGTGTTCATTGTACTTGGCAGAATTTCTGCTCTTACCGAGAATGGGGAATTGATTTTTTCAGCCTTCGGACGAAAGGGGGAAGGTGACTGGCGAAGGCGTGTCGCGACCGAGAATTTGAGATTCTCGGTCGCGGCCCCAAAATTCTCTACCGAGAATTTGCATTTTTCTCTGTTTCTGACTTCGTCTTTGTCCTCGTTTTGGTGTAATTGATCTTTGTCGCTTTTGACTCCTTTTGTAAGGTTTTTATTCTGTTTTTGAGCTCTTTTCGTTCCTATTTGGATTTTACCAAATATTTACGTACCTTGCAAGAAATAAACATATTCGAGAGTAAAAGCTTTCCAAACAGTTATAAATAGAATAAATTCGTAGCAATATTGATGTAATTATTGATGATATTTTAGGTATATTTTGGGCTTAACACCAACTTCATATTCCCTAAGGTCAAATCCTCCTCATCAGCCTCCAATTTCGAGCAGTGTTTCATCTGGCACATGCTGACCTACAAACCACTCAACATGCACGTATTTCTTATCGGTGCATTCTAACGGAGCACAGGGAAACTCAGGATGGGCTCCCTCATCACAAGAATTCTTGAGGACCATCAGGTAAGCACGGTCGAAGAAGTTGAGACTTGGGGCACAGAAATAACAACGGCTCTGCTGTTCGGGTTAGCATACAACCAACCCCTCAAGTCTAAGAAAGGAAAGGGGGTTATTGAAGAAAATGAGGAAGAAGTTAATGCTGAGGAAGGAGCACAAGCTATGCCGACCAAGAAAGGAAAGAAAGTGGTGGTGAACAAGGAACCTGCTGACCGCACTAGACAGGATAAAAAGAGGAAAGTTGTCCAAACCTCTTCCAAAGATATTAACTCAGCACCGAAGAAGATTCGGTTTGTATCAAGGGCGAAGAAAGCTGATGCTGAGCAAGGTCAGGAGGAACCTAAGTCAGCAGAGAAAAGAAAAGAGCCTAAGGAAGAAAGTGAGGAAACCCCTGAGCAACCTTTGCAAAAGAAGAAGAAAACTTCTGGGTTAAAGCCGATTGATACACCTCCTCTTGACTTTTTAGTCTCTGAAGACTCACACTTTGTGAGAAGTCAAGAAATCGATCTCGAGAAACCTCCCACTGACCAAGAAGAAGAACATGGTGGTCTTGGAGGTCAGTTTGATGCTGATCAGACGGGCTCTGCTGAGCGAAGTGAGACAGTTGCTGCTGAGCAACAAAAAACAGTTGATGCTAAGCACACTGTGAATCCAACTGAGCCAAGTAAGACAGTTGATGCTGAGTCCACAGCGAAAGACAAAGCTGTGAGAGATCTCAATGCTGACCTTGGACTGAACTCCTCTTCTGAGTCCCTTGACTCCATTGCTGCTGATCCCTCTCCTCCAACTCATAAGAACAGCACAGGCAAACGACTCAAACGAAAGGCTCAAAAATCTCCAGTCATTGACCTTTTGGATGATTCTCCACTAAGAGATCCGATTACTGCCCTCACAAAACTCCAGTTTCAATTCTTCACTGAACCAACTCCAGATCAACCTAAGGAAAAGCAAGCCTCTATTTCTCAAGTTGAGGAACAAGCCGACCCCAAAGCTCCTCAAGGTCCTGTTTCTGCCGAGCAAGTGCTCGAAGTTCCTGCTACTCAAGACAAAGAGTTAGCAAAGGAAAATCCTGCTCAGGTTAGCACTGAACTACCTCAACCTTCCGAAACCAGTCAGCTTCAGACTGACTCCGAGCAGGTCAATATCTCTATCGATCCACCTCTTCCTACTCCTTTATCGCAGAATGATAACCAGTCAACTCCTTTTGGTAATCTAAATAAAAGCCCAGCTGCTGATCAAGCTGGCACATCTAAGTCTGGACAACACCAAACATCTCCTCCATCAGGTGCTATTCCAATTCCGGCCTCTGAACCACAATCTGATGAATCCTATGCTTTCTTACATGCCACTGAGTCTGGACGACGAATCATCGACTCAGCTCAAGCCCTACTTCAGGATCTTCATCAGCCTCATGCCGATGCTGCTGGGTCTGCCTATGTTGAGCCAACACAACTTTCCTCTGTCACTCAACTTCTAACTGAAATCAAGGGTCTAAAGGACTTGATGAGTGTCATGACATCCTTCGCATCTCAACAACCCAAGCAAGAATCAATAGTGAAGCTGGCTGAACTCCAGGTGACAATGGTCAATCATATGAACTCCATCCAGGGCCAACTTAATACTTTGTCAGCTGCGAACTCACTCTATGCAACCTCTACTGAGGTTAATCCACTTTTTACCCAGCTAACTTCTGAGCTGACCGGAGCTCGTGATTTAATCTCCTCCTCCTCCCATTGTTCCATTGAGCAAATTAGTGAAGTCGTTCGCCTACTCAACTTGAGTAAAGAAGAAATGGACACAGACCAAGTAAAGACAAATGAGATTCTGCAGTACTCTCAAGCCACATTTAAACATGTCCGGCATACCAATGCTCGACGTCAGTTCTATGATGCTGCTTTGCTCAAAATGTATCATCAATCATATGCCAAGCTGACTGGCACTATAACTTGGATCGGGAAATCTCAAGAGTATCTTCTCAGTATGCTCAGTGCCACCATTAGGATACCCGCTTCCACTCTAGACGATGGCATGGCAGTCTTCAATGGTCTTCGGGAGAGTACGAGTCAACTCCAAGCGTACTCATCAAAACTGACTCGTGCTGTTCTTTGCGAGACATTTATTCCTCCTTCATTTGATGATGGCAAAACGGTGGAGAAAGAAAAGCAAGCTGCTGGAACTCAGCAGAAAATGGGGGAGGCATCTGGTTCCGCAACTCAGAGTCAGTAATAACGAACCACCAAAGGCAAAGGATTGGCTAACCAAGCTCAAGTCAACAGGAAGAAATAGATTGAATAGTCTTAGTACTTGACTTGTAATTTTATCTGGCGTGTTCTATTTTGTTAATGCTGACCATCTATATATATTTATGCATCTTTCATTCAAACTGATAAATCTTATGTGATGCTTACTTACTTGTTGTGCTATGTGCTGATCTGTCTTAAATGAACAAACAAACAAAATTAACCGCCAAAGGCAAAGGATTAGCTAACCAAGCTCAAGTCAACAAGAAGAAATAGATTGACTAGTCTTAGTACTTGACTTGTAATTTTATCTGACGTGTTCTATTTTGTTAATGCTGACCATCTATATATATTCATGCATCTTTCATTCAAACTGATAAATCTTATGTGATGCTTACTTACTTGTTGTGCTATGTGCTGATCTGTCTTAAATGAACAAACAAACAAAATTAAAAAGGAACATACTCAGTACACATTAGCTCTGATACACCCTTTCATAACTTTGATACCTAAAATGACTATGTATCAAACTGAGTAAACATATGTGTCAAGCATTGAACTCTTCTGAAAGCTGACCTAGGCTCATCTGAATTAGATCTTGGAAGGTCTAGAATTGAACTAAGTCAGTATAGGCATGTCTTAATTTTACTCGATTAAATCTTAGAAGGTTTAGAGTTAATTTAAGTCAATAGATGCAACCCTTACGGGGGAGTAACTTTAGAAGTAGAAAAGGAATTTCAATCATGGGGAATCTCAATGCTGAGTTCCATAATTAAATATTTTGCCAACATCAAAATGGCGGAGTTTGTTGAAACACCTTTCCACATAATTTTGATTTGACAAAATTATTTAAGTCAATCCATGACTAAGACAATTAAATTTAAGTACTTTGATTTAATTGTACTAATGTGTTTGTTCAATGATAAGTATAAGAATACATAAGAACAGGAATCAAAAAGTAAGACAGAACGAAGTCAGCATGAGAACACAGCACAAGCTGAGTGGAGTGTAACTCAGCATTATAGAAGATAAGTCTTCTTCAGAACTAAAGCTTGCAGACGAAGCTGACCACGGAAGCTGAGTAAGAATATGACTCAGAAACAAAGAACAAAAAGCAACGTCAATGAAGTCAAGTTGAGTGGTCGTCAGGACAGCGCGACTGATCCGTTTGCTAAAAGACAAGACCCGACAACTGTCTGCACCAATAACAGATGCTTTGGAATTACGCACAGAGTCAATTTCGAGACGCATGGGTCAACTGTCCTCTAACTAAAAGACGAAACTGGCGCTAGAAGACGAACCTGCCGGAAGAAGACAAGCCTGACGCCTGCTAATTTCAGACGACAGGATTGGCTTGCAATTCTAAATGCTGACCAAGAGAATGACGCAATAGATCCGTTTGAATCCAACGGATACTTCCAGATTCAAATCATTAGAGCTTCAGAATCAACTATAAAAGGATAAGTCCATCACTTGGACTAATTGGCGAAAAATACAATAGAAAAAAAAGCATACATACAAAGCACATTCAAACAAGAAAAAGATCTTACACCAAATTTCCATTTTTGTGTAAAAGCTAGATTGAATTTTTTTTTCATCTAGAAAGAACAGATTTGTATCAATTGTAAAAGATTGAGAGAGTGGTGCTGAGTACTCGGTTTTAAGTACTCAGCGGTAGAGAATCTGAGTGTTTGGTTATAGCGCTCAGTAGGAGTTGAGTAGACGAATAGAGGAATGTACTCTTGCATATTCAACTTCCTTGTAAACGGTTTTAGCTCTACCTTTAAAGAGCTCAGTATTGGATTGAAAAAGCCCGGAGGGATTTTGGGGACTGGACGTAGGCGGAGAGGCCGAACCAGGATAAGTCTGCTGAGTAATTTCTAACTCTCTCTCAATATATATATTTGCATGTGTTGCTTGATTAAATTACTCAGGATATAAATTGTAAAAGCTGACACTAAGTAATCTCTGTGCTGAGTTGGAAGCTGACCTCAAGTGTTAATTCCCAACTCACAAGTAAAACAGTTCTAGTCAGCATCTGACTAAAGCTGTCTTACATCTCTCGGCCGTGCTGACCTAAACTAAATTAAGTAACTTAAAAAATTGATTAAGTCAGCATAATTAAGCGAAAAAGTTACATTAGTTCCTAACCACCCCTAGAACTAATCACACGGGACCAACAATATTGTGACGGTGAATCAGAATGGTAGTGGCGATTTTGTTATAATCAATGATGCTATTTCTGCAGCTCCGAAAAAATGGAATGGTGCTAATGGTTATTTCATGAGTTATGTAACTGGTGTCTATGAAGAATATATCAACGTTCCTTTATAAAAAAAAATAAAAAAGAGACGAAAGGGATGGTGTAATTGATTTTTATTTTTTATTTTGAGATTTGTTTGTGATAATTAGATAATAAAAAGAATTAATTTATAAAATAAATAAATATAAGGACTAAATTATCTCTTTTCCCTTTGACTTTTAACCCTGTTAGTCAATTTGGTATGTGTTTGCTAACGGAATGAACCCCAAGGTACCATTTTACAAACTTTTAAATCACATGGGTGTTGTTTAAAAACAGGTGTAACCACAATGTTTATTTTTGTACTTTTCCCTAAAAAAATAAAAAGAAATACGTTAATTAATATTTAATTGTTTGAGTTAACCAACCGTAAGATTATCAACAGACTAGATCCAAGGGTGAAGGTCTAAGTTCCACTTGGTCATTAGGGTCCAATTGAGCGGGACTGAGAGTTAATTTTGTCCTTATATTTATTTATTTTATAAATTAACCCCATTATTATCTAATTATCACAAACAAACTCTAAAATAAAAAATAAATATCAAATGAGCCACCTTCTCCATTTCTATTTAATTTCTTACGTTTTTTATTTTTCTCTTTCTTCTCTCTCCTCTTTATTAATTTTCAATGGAAGAGTTTCCTTCCACAGTTCCTTCCCAACAGTCAAAGCTTTTATGTCACCCCTATGAAATCATTAGTTAATAAACAAATTCCACTTTGCACACAAAATGCATTAGAATTCAGAATCATAATGAATCTAAAGGAATATACCCATGGAAAATGTGAATTTTAGTGATATCACCTCTCACTTAAAAAAGCCTTAATACATCAAGAGCCTCCGAAAGTTGGTCCAAAAAAGGGATTTCCTCCATGAACTTATAAAGTGTCTCGTTAACTCTCCGAACTTGCTTAAAGTGACACGATGAACCTCTTAAGTTGATGTGGTAGAGCAAGAAATGATTAAGACAAATTGAAATGTATATCATTTTAAGCAAATTCAAGACCAGTAGATCATAGTAAGCAAGTTGATGGGATCAATGAGTCACTTTAAACTAATTCAGGTAGCTAATGAGACACACTATATGTCCAAGGGGTCAATCAGGTTTTTTGGCCATATTCACGAGGGGTCTGGTATATTAAACCCTTAAAAATAATAATAACCATGCCAGTAGGTAAGAGAGTAATAAGGAGGGGAGGGGGAAATTTTTAACAACTAGATGTTGATGTCATTTAATTTGACATGAATGTTGTATGCATCTATACCTAAAACCATTACAATGTGTCAAAACCAAACAATAAGTCTAAAACTCATCAAGTAATTTTAGAACTTCTGTTCTTAAAAACAGAATGAGCATTTATTCCACAAGAATGAACAGAAAAAAAATTAATCAGCATTGCTCTACAAAATTCTATTGGAAATGGCTATCAAATTACATTAGGTAAAAGTTGTAAACAATTTATGGAGATCAGAGAAGTACATAGTTATGTGTTTATTAAGTGTGAAAATATCAATTAGAGCCACATACCTTAAAATATTAAAGAAGAAACTATTGCATGTCCAGAAACTAGAACAATTGATGTCATTTCAATCATTTAAAGGCACTAACACAAAATCTTCAGAACATCCAATGCCTTTCAAAAAAAAAAATTCAAACATGAAATGGTTACACGAATTTAATAAAACATATGAATCAATTGTTCTTAACAAGCATGCACAATTATCATATTATCCTTTTAAAAGCCTTTAGTTACTAACTTTCACCAATACTACTTTTTATTCACCTAGCCAACAACTATTAGCTTGTAATGTTAAGACAAAAACGGTAACCAAATCCTCCTAAAACTTAATTCCCATATCTATTCAAAATATCATGTCCATACAAATAATGATTACAGTTGTATGTTGTCAAGCTCTAGTACATCAACCATACCCCTAAAATAGCTTATTCAAACCATGCTAGTGAGAGGTGGGCAGAAGATGTTAACATATCATAACACACTGTGCAACATTCTAAAAATGAAAAACCAATATTAATTATACACTGCCATCTAGACTATAATCCACAATTTAGCTTATATAAGCAATACATTGCTTACCATCACATTTCTCAAACTTACAAACAGGGCAAACAAGCTGCAAATCTGATAGCAAAAAACCAGGTTATCTACTATAGAGTATTCTTAAGGGCTTCTGCAACAAATATGTTCATAAATACCAAAATACGTTGGTTGAACCAAATTTAAGTTACGTGCCACCTAAACTCCCTCTTTGACGTTTCTTAGAACAGAAGCCCTACATACTTCCAACATCTTCTTTGTAGCATCTTGTCTGATTTTCACTTGTAAGTTGAATCTCTCTACTAGTCCTGCTATATTTGAGTCAAATTAAAATGCACCAACTCGCATCCAATCGGATTGTCAAAAAAGAAAAACCTATATTAGGTGAAGAAACTTTATCCTAGGGAAACACAAACACTAGCTATATGCCTTAATCCGCTGTGGTTTGTTTAAAGAGCCAAAATGCTTGTGTTCATAATATCAAGTCTATAGCAGATAGAAAAGCTCACATAATTACCTAAATCTCGTAAAAATGGAAATATTCAAACGGGTAAAAAAAAACCTTACTCAAATGCTTCTCTTGCTCGTGGAAAGTGCTAGAGTTATTGTCATCGTGGAAATATTCAAAGTGTAAATTTTAAGATATTTTCGCCCATTGACCCGAGTATTTGTTTCTGGCTCCGCCACTAGCTATGTTTCTAATTAATGGACCTTGTGAAATGAAGGTGAGAGTGTACACTGCATTTAATGTTTAAAACAAACTAGATACAACAAAAAAGAAATTAAACACATCAATCAAAATTCATAATCAATAGTCAAACTAAACTTAGAAAATGCAAACCTATATTGAATTAATAGCCTTATTCCTATTAATTCAAACCCCATAAACACCCGAATTTCAAATAACAGAAAAGCAATTACATGTTGCCATTGTGGAAGAAAAATAGACCTGGAAGGACGGTCAAAGACAAGGAGGTGAGTGATGATCGGTCGTTTGAAGGACTTCAGAGCATTTGAGGATGTTAATTCTAAAGAATGAGGGATTTGGGCGGAAGGTATCGCAAAACATGGGAAATGGATGGGGACTTCCACTCTGTTGGGTTTAAAGCGTGTGAGAGAGAATAGAGTAAAATGTTTTTTTTATCTGCTCATAAAAATATTTCTTCCCACTCATAAATTTGTCTCATGTAATCAATATATTTACGTATAAAAACTTAATTAATTTCTATTAGTTGAATATTATCTTTTATTATATATTTTAAAACAATTGGAGGCAGTTAATATAGTTGTCCCCTATATTAATTTTAAGATTATAACTGAGGATAAAAATTATAAATCGTCTTTAACTATTTGTATCCATAAATCAATATTTTTTTGTAGTGTTTGATGGGAAGTTAGGATGGATGGACTCTTGATTGATTTGGCCTTCTGTACCTGTAGCAGGAGCGGTCTCTGGAAGACACTCTAACAATCAAGTTAGTGGAGTAGTTAAACATAGTATAAAATATTGAGAGAGAAAGTAGAGAGATAGATGAAGCATCCATGTACCATGAGATGAATTCTCTTATTTATAGTTTACCATTGCTGAGTGTGGTATGCCTTAAATGACCCTGAGTTGACTCATGATCTCGTTGTCGCAATCGTCGCATCAGGTTAGCGACGATAGATTGCTGGTGGAATAAATAGGCTAAAAATGTAATCGTTGGTCCAAATACACTCTTTGGCCCATATCCTTCATCAGTATTTAAACTTTACATATAAAATGAATAAATTTTAAAACTCTAATAATTATTATTAAAATTGAATTATAAAATATATATCATAATATTTTATTTTATTTTATTTATACAATAATAATAATAAATATTTACTCAAAAACATATATATTTTTTTGAACTTTTTATATCTTATGTTATTTTTAATTTATCACATTGAATTTATCATTTTGATATATCAAAATACTAGAAATTGGTATTACAAAAAATATTGCTATGAGTACAATCTTTATTAATAGTATCAATATTTTACTATATTAGACTATTAAATAAAAATAAAAATATCATTTTTACATGCTTTTTAAAATTTTGATTGCATTATGATTAAACGTCGATTGAACCTTTAACCTTTGATCATTTATTTTTTCAAATTTTTTGACCGATCTGATTTTAACAATCAATTTTTTCTAAGTATAAATCCCTATGTATATAGAAGAAGAATTGCATCTTATCACAATCACTTTAGGAGTTTTAATTCCATCTGTATCATGATAGAATTTTATCCTATTATTCATGAATAAGATTTTATTTTATTTCAATCACCATAAATAAACGGATATAAATTCTAATAACAAACTAGAATATATAAAGTATTAATTTTGCATAAATATATACATACGCAATACACTATCAATTTGGTATATACTAGCAATATATATATATATATATATATATATATATATATATATATATATATATATATTCATATATATTATTTCTGTTAATAGTTGTAAATTGAAAATTTATTTATGTTCAAGTTTCTATTCTCGGTAAAAAAAAAATTGAATCCTTTTGTCCAACATCCAAATATTATTGGAAAGATATAGTCACCACCGACTTCTAGAATTTGGTGGAAAATTCTACCAAAATATCCTATAATAATTGAGGTAGATCTTTTGATTCCACCGATTTATTTTATGGTTGAAAATAATTCAATGTTCCTATAAATAGGAAACATCAGTTGATAGGTGTGTGTATTATTGGTAGAGAAACAAAATTAAATGAGTGAGGGTGTGTGCACATGGTGGTGAGATTGAAGACAAAGAGAGTTTTTTTTTGTAGAAATTGTTATTTAGTTATAATAAAAGTGCTATATTTCAATTTAAGTCATCTAATTCTTCAGCAAGTGGTATCAGAGCAGGCGGCCAGGGACCAGTACATGGTCGAGTATGAGCAGGCGGTCTGGGACCAGTTACCGAGTGCTAGGAGTTCGCGATCCGGGATTGTGGTGGTATGAGGTACTTTAGCGTGCAGTTTAGGATTATGGAAATTATTGGCCGGTAACCAAATTTACTTGGTTGATTAAAGGAGATAACCAAGTTGTCATGGCAAATATATCTACCTCGGTAAGCACTCTGGAAAAACTTAATAATAATAAATATAGTACTTGGAGTACTCGTATGCAATTTTATCTGTTTGACCAAGATTTATTGGAGACTGTTGGAGGTAATGAAACAACGCCTAAATGACCTTAAAAAGTGGAAGGTCAAGTGTGGTAAAGCTATGTATACTTTACCAATTCCGATGGAGAACGATTTGCTGCAACGCATCAAGGATACCAAAACCCCTAAAGAAGCATGAGACACTCTTGCCGGAGTATTTGCAAGAACGAACGACGCCAAGCTCCAACAACTCGAGAATAAGTTACTGTCGGTCTCGCAAAAAGACACGACAGTGAGTCAATACTTTACTAAAGTTAAAAACTTTATGCAATGAAATTTTAAAATTGGATCTTGAAAATAAAATTACTGTAACAGAATTAGAAGAATAATAGTCCATGGATTGCATCTCGAATTTAACGCATTTGTCACAACAGCCCATGGATGGGCTAAAGAGCCAAGTTTAAATGAATTAGAAAATACCTTAGCTAATCAAGAGGCTCTAGATAAACAAATGTCTAAAGTCCCAGTCAATGATGAAGATAAAGCTCTTTTTAGCAGTAAATATAGCAAGGATCCAAAAATCACGAGATCGAGAAATGGCAGAAGATTCAAACAAAGATAGCAGCAAAAGCAAGAAGGAGGGAGTTGGCAACAAATGGGAGCTGACCACAACCACAACCAACTGAACGAGAAGGCACAACGTCACAAGAATAATCAATGTTATAATTGTCTCAAAAGAGGCCACTATGCTCGAGACTGTCGATACAAGAAAGTAGAAGGAAATGATGTAACATCCACACATGCTCAAGACGAAAGAGATGAAGATTGGGACTTCGAGGATCCGTGTGAAATTATAGAGCCAATGACATGTGATACAGTTATGCCCTCCAAAATAGATGCACAAGATAAGTTAGCACTTACTGCTATAAGTAATAAATTTATCAATTATAATGATGATTGGATAGTGGACTCTAGATGCTCTAATCATATGATTGGAGATAAAGAAAAATTATCGAGCATGATAGAGTACAAAGGGGAGCGAGTTGTTGTCACCGCGAACAACTCAAAACTACTAATCACATATGTTGGCAAGACAATGGTCATGCCCAGATACAAGTCTAAAGTAGTGCAATTGGAGAATGTATTCCATATACCTTGGATGATAAAGAACTTGATATCAGTATCACAACTAACATCCTCAGGAAACTATATGGTATTTGGTCAACGATATGAAGGTCTATCGAAGTCTGAAGCTGACAAGCACACCGTTTATGGAGGGAAAAAACTTGAGTCTGTCTATGTAATGTCAGCACAAATAATCTATGTAGATAAGGCTAGACAAAACGAGACAGTCGATCTGTGGCATGCACGATTGGGACACATGAGCTATCATAAGTTAAAATTATGATGATGAAAAAGTCGATGCTCAATGGACTTCCATAACTTGATGTTTGAGAAGAAATTTTATGTGTTGGATGTCAGTTTGGGAAAACACACAAGTTGTAGTATGAAGATTCTGAGTATCGAGCAAAGGAGCCATTTGAGTTGGTGTACTCTGATGTATTTGGTCGTGTGAAGCGGCCATCAGATAGTGGTCATCAATATATGATAACTTTTATTGATGATTTCTCAAGGTACGTGTGGGTGTACTTCATGGAAAACAAATCAGAAGCATTTAGCAAGTTCCAAAAGTTCAAAGAGAAGGTCGAGAAGGAATTTGATCGAAAGATCCAATGCCTTCGCACTGATAATGGAAGAGAGTATGCTTCGTATGAGTTCTGAAGATATTTACAAGACTACAAAATTCAACGCCAACTGACTTGTCCTAACACTCCACAACAAAATGGTGTAGCAGAAAGGAAGGACATGCATCTTGCGAAGATATGTAGAAACATGTTACATGTGAAGAATGTTCCACCTCGGTTCTGGGCAGAGTGTATGAAGACAGTTGCAGATGTTATCAACAAACTACCACAAACACCACTTGGATTCATTTCACTCTTCCAGAAGCTATGGAAGATCAAACCCACTGTAAGTCACTTTCGAGTGTTTGGCTGCATATGTTATGTTTACGTTCCTGATCATTTATGCATTAAGTTTGATAAGAAAGCTATAAGATGCATCTTCGTGGGTTATGATAATCAAAGAAAAGGGTGGAAGTGTTGTGACCCAACAACAAGGAGGTGTTATATGTCAAGAAATGTGTTGTTTGATAAAGCTTTATCCTGGTGGTCTCCTTATGAAGTTGTATTACCTGATTCAAAAGAAATTGATGAGAAACTACAAGAAAAAGTTAAAAGGGTCGAGCCAGTTGAAGAAATCACTCAATAAGTGGAACTGGTAGAAGAAAACCTTGGGATAGTCACCTGAAAAGACTTAATCTCCATGGAGTATATGAGTGCATCATCAAACATCTAAAGAAGAACGAGCAATTCAACTCGAGGAGATCATTGATGATCATAAAACAACAGAAGAACAATAATCACCGGTACGAAGTTCAACACGAAACGGAGACCAAATCCTAAGTACACAAATACGGGAGTGATCGAAGAAGCAATAGAGGAGCCTGCAACGTACGAAGAAGCATCCTTAATTAAGGAGTGGAGAAAGGCTATGCAGAAAGAAATAGATGCCTTGAAGTAGAATGAGACTTGGGATTTAGTTCTCGAACCCAAAGATGTAAATCATATTTCCTGCAAATGGGTTTATAAAGTAAAGCAGCGCCTTGATGGATCAGTCGAAAGATACAAGGCTCGATTGGTGGCTCAAGAATTCTCACATAAGTATGGTCTGGACTATGATGAGACATTTAGTCCAATTTCAAAGATCACCACAGTATGTGTTCTACTAGCACTTGCAGCTAGTAAAGATTGGAAGCTATGGCAAATGGATGTGAAGAATACTTTCTTACATGGCGAATTAGATTAAGAGATTTACAGGGATCAACCTCAAGGGTTCGAAAGAAAGGCTCAACCAAACTATGTATGCAATCTGAAGAAATCGTTGTATGGATTGAAACAAGCACCAAAAGCATGGTACGGTAAGATAATAGAGTTCCTAATTCAAAGTTGCTATATGATGGCACCGGCTGATGCTAGTTTGTTTGTGAAGGTCCAATGTGAGAAGTTGGCTATAATATTAGTTTATATTGATGATCTTATAATCACAGGTGATTATGCTACCGAGATTAATCAAGTCAGAGCCAACTTATCGGTAGGTTTCCAAATGAAATCTTTGGGAGAGTTAAATCATTTCCTTGGTCTTGAAGTTGAACACACAAAGGAAGAAATTTTCTTGTGTCAACATAAGTATGCTAAAGATCTTTTGGAGAAGTTTGGGATGCTCAAATCAAGCCTATTACAACTCCAGTAGAAGTACACATAAATTTATGTTCTGCTGAAGGAAAGGATTTGAAAGATGCTACGATGTACAGACAACTAATTGGAAGCCTGATTTATCTCATTCTGACGAGGCTAGGCATATCATATGCAATAAGTATGGTAAGTCGGTTTATGCAGAATCCGAAGAAGCCTCATTTAGAAGCTATCCGAAGAATTCTTCGATATGTTAGAGGTTCGATGGACAATGATATCTTATACAAGAAAGGAGGAAAGTGTGAGGTATGTGGATATTGTGATGCTGATTACGCTGGAGATCATGACACAAGATGTTTGACTACATGTTATATTTTTAGTCTCGGATCAGGACCTATATCTTGGTGCAATAAAAGATAACTTACAGTGTCCTTATCAAGTACCGAGGCAGAGTACAGGGCAACAACAACAATAGCTCAAAAATGTACCTGGCTAATACAGCTTGTGAAGGATCTGCATCAGCCAATCGATTACTCGGTACAGTTATACAGTGATAATCAGTCAACTATCCACTTGACTAAGAATCCAATGTTCCATGCAAGAACTAAACGTGTGGAGATGCATTACCACTTTGTACGAGAAAATGTCTTACGTGGAAACATTAAGATGCAATATGTGAAGACTGAAGACCAAGTTGCTGACATCTTTACGAAATGACTTCATGGTACAAAATTTGAACAATTCAAGATATAGTCACCATCGTCTTCTAGAATTTGGTGGAAAATTCTACCAAAAATATCCTACAATAATTGAGGTAGATTTTTTGATTCTACCGACTTATTTTATGGTTGAAAATAATTCAATGTTCCTGTAAATAGGAAACATCAGTTGATGAGTGTGTGTATTATTGGTAGAGAAACAAAATTAAATGAGTGAGGATGTGTATACGTGGTAGTTGATGGATGTGTATATTATTGGCAGAGAAATAAAATTAAATGAGTGAGAGTGTGTGCGCGTGGTGGTTGATGGTGCGTGTATTATTGGCATAGAAACAAAATTAAAATGAGTGAGAGTGTGTGCATTTGGTGGTTGATGGGTGTATGTATTATTGGTAGATAAATAAAATTAAATGAGTGAGGGTGTGTGCAGATGGTGATGAGATTGAAGACAAAAAGAGTTTATTTATTTTAATTTATTTTATAAAAATTGTTATTTAGTTATAATAAAAAATACTATATTTCAATTTAAGTCCTCTAACTAATTCGTTAACAAATATTTTTAGGCTTTAAGATTATTTTTTTGCTAATCCATGGAGAATTTTTTAAGAATTTTGGCTAATCCATGGAGAAATTAAAAAAAAAGACTCGAATCCCGATACTCTTTAACACTTCGTAGTTTTCATATAAGACCATCTCTAATGGTTCTAATAACCTTGTTACCTTCAATCAAATTGTTATGACCAACCACTAGAGCTCTTGTTGCTAAATATTGTTTGTTATATATTCTAGTAACAACCTCCTCTCTCCTCAAAAAATTGACTATAATATTTTCAAAAAGATAACATAAATACACACAAGCATTTCATTGGCTGTTTTGGGCGCGTACACCAAAGAGCAAATGAGGTTCTTCTTTTACATTCATTACCATTAATTATAATGTACCTTTTGACAAAAGGTATAATAATATTTTATTCTACTTTACTTTTAGTGTTTGGGTTATTATTTTATTGTATTCATAGATATTTAATATTTATTTTATTGTTTCATCATTTTATTGTGTGCATAGGTGTTTTATTTTATTGTTTCATCATTTTCGTAGTTGTATTTAATTTATGACTATTTTATAAATTGATGGGTTTTATTATTATTGGTAAGAAGTAGTTAAGTTGGTAAATATAATTAATGTAATAAATTGTGTAATAATGGTGGAAAATTTTACTTTTACTCTATAAATCAACATAATTTTCACTCTTCACCACCAATAATCTTCTATTCTCTCTAATTTAATTGTATTCTGTTTGTTTTTCAATGGAGAACAATGAAGAATATTTTAGCCAATATTTTTCTCAAGTTCCAAACACTCAAAATCCCGAAACACAAAACTCACAATCCCCGAACCAAAATGCAAAAACCCCAAATACGTCAACTTTTGAAAGTTCTCCTATTAGGCCAACAGCACGAGCCTTTTATGATCCGTATATCTTCATTATTCTCCAAACCCTCAAAACTTTTTCAATCCCGAATTCCCTCACCCCTATATGAATATGTCAGGAAATTACCCAACGAGGCCGAACTACTACCCACGAGCGCCATTCGCTAATGATCCGCTTACGGGTCAACAAACAAAACGAAAGGCCGGTTATAGTCAAGTCCCCATTAATGTTGAATCTCCAAATACAGGTTCAATGGATGAGTGCGTTAAAGCAACCATACCTCAAACACAAGCTATTGGCGGGTCAACAACGAGGTTCAAGTGGAATAATACACTTGAAAATTTTTATGCACTAGTTGGTTAACAATTGCAAACGACGAAATCGTTGGTACTGATCAAAGGATGGGTGATTTTTTGAAGAGAATCACCAACCATTACAATATTTACAAGCCCGAAGGTCCTTCTTTAATCAAAGAGAATACGGCTTCAATAAAATTTTACAGAATTAGTAAAACAGTAAGTGATTTTGTTGGGTGATATTCTGATATTGTCCAATTGAAACCAAGCGGGCATTCAGATTCGCAAATTATTGAGAAGGCCGAGGAATTGTATGCTCAGAGGCATGGCTCCAAATTTCAGTTTCTTCATTGTTGGATGATAATGAAAGACGAGCCCAAATGGCTCGCTTTTAAAGAAAGACACAACGATGGCGATTCATCAAAAAGAACGAAACTTTCGTCGATGGGAGAACACGGTTCACCCGGTGAATCAATGAACGACGTGCAATCGTTTCCTCAACGTCCAATGGGACAGAAAGCCGCTAAGAAAGTTGCTAAAGGAAAACAAAAGCCGAGTGCATCTTCTAACTTGGTGAAAAATGAATTTTTCGTAGAATTACAAAAGGAAAAAATTAGAACAAACCAACTATTAGTGGATCAAGGGGTAACGTTTCTTCGTAATCAGACCGAGGAAATTAGGGTGAAAGATTTCAAATTTCTCGAGAAAGATACATCGGATATGGATGCGACAAAATTGGTTCAACACGAGCAAATGTGCGCATACATTAAGTCCAAGTATGATTGTTTTAATAAGTAGTTTATTTTAATTTAGTTCGTTTTTAGTTTATGCTTATTTTTTTTTTAATTTCAGTTGTTTTTAATGTATGTTGTTTAAATTAGTTTGTTTAAGTGTGGTTTTAATATAGTAATATAGTTGTTTAATTAAGTTGTGTAATTTTATTGTTTAATTTACGGAATATATAGTTGCTTACAAACTTTGTGTGTGTAAATAGTTTGTGTAATATAGTTGTTCAATTTATTGCAAACCATTAATGGTCCTGACTTTTTCACCAATAAATTAATTACAAATAAATTATGACCAACACCACATTTTGACCAATAAATTTATAACATTAAATACCAATTCGGATGTGCACAAGTTTTACCAATAAATTAAGTCTAAGGTTCTCACAATTCTCAGAAACTCAAAAATTGTATTCTCATATTTTTATTGTATTCTTCACAAAATGTCAAGTTCGGATGGTCACAATTTTTACCAATCGAGAGTAAATGCTATTAGAAATATGTGGGACGAAGCTGATGAGCAAATGGAACTCGAGTTTTTGCAACAAATATCAGAACCATCCGCACCTCGACGTCGAAAATATGTAGATCGAAATCGTGAAGAAGGTGCATCACGTTTGTATAAGGATTACTTTGCTGACCAACCAGTATATGATGATACCTTTTTTCGTAGAAGATTTCGCATGAGTAGACCGTTGTTCGTACGTATTGTGGAGGCATTGGGGAATCACACTGTGTATTTCCAACAGAGGGTTGATGCAACAAAGAAGAAAGGACTTACTCCACTTCAGAAATGCACAGCGGCACTTCGCATGCTTGCATATGGAGAATCTGCAGATCGTGAAGACGAGTACATTCGAATTGCTGAGTGTACTGCATTTGAATGTCTTGAAAATTTTTGTCGTGCTATTATCGAGGTGTTCGGAGCAGTTTATATGAGGAAGCCTAATGCTGCTGATGTCCATCGCTTATTTCAAATGCACGAGGAAACCCATGGGTTCCCTGGGATGCTTGGAAGTCTTGACTGTATGCATTGGGCTTGGAAAAATTGTCCTGTTGGGTGGAAAGGACAATACACTAGAGGAGATCATGGGGTTCCTACAATCATGCTTGAAGCAGTCGCTTCATAACTATGGATTTGGCATGCGTTCTTTGGTGTTGCTGGGTCGAACAACGACCTCAATGTGTTGAACAGATCACATTTGTTTCGAGACAAATTACAAGGAGTAGCCCCAGAAGAGCTATACACTGTCAACAACAATGTGTACAAGATGGGATACTACCTAACAGATGGTATATATCCCGACTGGGCTGCGTTTGTGAAAAGCTTTCCACATGCAGTTGAACCAAAGAAACTCACTTTCAAATAGAAGCACGAGAGTGCAAGGAAGGATGTTGAGCGAGCATTTGGGGTACTACAAGCCCGTTTTGCTATTGTTCGTGGACCAGCTAGGCTTTGGGACCAAAGTAAATTGCATGATATTATGGAAGCTTGTATTATACTGCATAACATGATTGTCGAAGATGAGCGCCACCTATACTCCAGAACCTATCCTTTAGAAGTATATGAACCAGTCGGTATTGAAAACCTTCGTCATGGACCTGCTCCTGATTTTGCGGCTTATCTCACACGGGATTTACAGCTCCGTAGTAGAGTCACCCATATGAATCTCAAACTCGATCTAGTTGAACATATATGGCAACATTTCGGAGTCACCGACTTTAATGCATGATTCTCTTATAATATTATGTTATTTCGTCGTATGTAATCCGTGTTTTAATCAATTAATAATAATTATTCCAATAGTGTTTTTTTAATTTTTTTCAATTATAATAAATAATTAATCACATAATAATTGTTCATTTATTTAGTAAAACTTATTTTTTATTTAATTTTATTAAAGTAATAATACGTATTGAATTAATTATTATATTGGATAAATATTTTTGTAGTTTTAATAATTAGTATTGAATTTATTATGTTGTTGGGTAAAAATTAGTAATTGTATGTTAAATGAATAAATATAGAGTATTTTATTATAAGTGGTGCCTACCAAAATTTGAAGTAACAAGTATTCTAATGGTGTGTAATTATGGGATGTTGTTTTGGATGATGTGGATATGGTAAGTAACAAACCATTAGGGGTGCTCTAAGACAAAATTTCAAAGTTAAAATAAACTAGTTGTTGATATTGAAGAATTATAGATTGAATTGAAAACCCTCTCGCTTTTAAATTTACTAGTGCATCCTTAAAACGTATAAAATAGTAAGCAATAACATTAATCAAAATAAAAATTAATGTCAAAATTTTTTTACTACGTGTAATACATCTGACCAATCAAAATTAATAGAAAGAATTTATATACAACCTACTATTATTTATATGGCAATTAGCTTCCATAAAAACCAAGCTAATCGTCACATATAATCCAAAAACACAGTAAACATTCCCAATAGAAAAATTAATCTAGATCTATTAAAAAGACAAAATTACTGCATATGAAATAGGTGTTCACATGCACCGGAACCTATAAATCTGGAAGAAGTACTTGTTTCTCGAAATTTATGCAGAATTTTCAATAAAGATCGAGCCTTATTGCTTGCATGAGAAGTACCGTCTGTTATAAGAGAATACAGTGAACTCGTAACACCCGAGTCTTTGGACAATTCCTCCATCACTTCCTCACCTCCATTTTTACTCAAACACAACAAAATTGAAACACAATACTCTTTCCCAACTTTAGATCCCAAACTCTTCAAACTCCTAATAGTCATAGATAAACCTTTACTTTTCAGAATTTCTGATGTCCCCTCAACACTGTCCCCTACTGCTGCAATAACTGCTAGTGAATCTGCTACGAGTTCATCTTTATCCGACGAACCTATAATCTCTATCAGCGACGGAATAACACCCGATTCAACGACTTTCTTATGGTTTCCCGGGTATAAAAGTAGTGCGAAAATCGCAGCTACTGCATTCTTCTTCCCGCAAGTTGGCTTCTCTTTGATCAATTCCACAAGACCCGGAATTGTTTCGGGGTTTTCCCCGAGTAATTTCCGGTTCTCCTTCACTGAAGCGAGGTAAAAAATTGTCGCAGCTGCTATCTGTTTCGCTTCATAGCTTAGTCCACTTTTGAGAACCGAAAGAATCTGTTTTAATCCGCCGATATCCATTATGATCTTCTTGCCGTTGCTATGTTTTGAGAGCTTTAACAAAGCTCCGATTGCATTCTCCTGCGCGATTCGATCTGGTAGAGATAGAAGCTTTACAAGAGGTTGGATTGTTCCTGATTCTATCAAACAGGATCTGTTGTAGATGTTTGATTTTGTGAGAATTCGGATTTCCTGTGCGGCCGTTTTTCTCTGCTCAATTGAGCCGAAGACTAGCCTTTTAGCGAGAAATCTTGAGAGGACTTTTATGGTTTCTGCTGCTGCTGGACTGCCTGGAAGAATAGTTCTTGTAATGTCACGAGTTCTGCTTCCTGATTTTGATAGAGAAACGCCATAGTCTGCGCAGAAACGTTGGATTAGCTTTAGGAGACTCGAATTGGGGACTAATTCTGTGTTTCTAAGCTTCTCTCCTGTTTTGGGACAGATGATATTTCCAGCTTTCAGCCATTTCTCAATTGAAGGTCGATCGTATGTTTGGCCTGTTGATATTGTTACTGGATCAGTCATTAGCTCAAGTGAGATTGGGCATCGGAAATCTTCGGGGTTTAAGCAACTTAAAATCTGAATCTCCATGTTGCATCTACCATCGATTTGTTCGAAACTCCTGTGATCGAACGACTCGAAAATCACTCCTCTGCAGTAACTCATTAACCCTAACAAACTGCTTAAAAACGGAACCTCTCTTTCATCAGAATCTGCGGATTGAAAACCAATCTCTTCTTCTAAGAAATTGATTTCCCTGGCGCAATCAGTCCAACCTCTAATTTCTAGATAATCGAGAATGCACTTTATAAAGCTCAAATCAGGCTCAATTCCTTTCTCAAAGTAATTTAAAATCCACACTACTTGTTCTGACACCCATTCATCTTCAGGATCCAGATCGAATTTCGCCTTTCGTGCTTGCCTTGTCACTAGTTCAACTAATTCCTTCACTTCAAACCCCACATCTATCAAATTCAACGGAAGAATATCAAGAGCTGTGGAAATTCCTCTTACCAGAACACGAAATCGTGTGGAAATTAACTGAGATTTCATCAGAATCCATAGCTTAGCACCTTCACGTGTGCAGTCTTCTAACAAAAAATGGATTTTCTGAAAGGTGAGGTGAAGTTCAGAGAAGCAAAGAACCACGGAATCCGGCAAAATCAATCTCCGGTCTCTGATATCCTCCAAGAATATAAGAAGAATTCCGATTTGTCGAATGACTTCACGAGCATTCCTCTTTTGAGAGGGAAAGAATATGGAATTGAAATTGCATATGTTTTGGGAGAGAGTGAGCAAGGAATTGAAAAGTGTAGTCGGAGAAATACCTTCGCATGGATGAACTGCCGGAGAAGTAAGTATCCGGCGATCAGTCGGATTAAAATTTCGAATCATGAGAATTGAGGAGGGAAATTGGGAACGGAACAGCAGAGGAACTCTGTTTTTGTTGGAGTGTAAGTAATGAAACGGAAAGAGATTCAGTCGATCCAAATATAGGAGGCGAATAACTAGAATATCTTTTGAAGACGCGTGGCACGTGATGATAGGGATGGGGATGATGAGCTCACGGTTACAAGTGAAGAACACGTGGATATATACATACATACAGGTTTAGAAAAGGAAAGGGCTGATTGGTCATTTACTTGTGTGGATATGTGTTGGTGTACGGTACGGATAAATATTTACGTAAGGTTAATGTGGGACCTAGTCACCGGCTTTGATACGTGGACAAATAAACAAATGACGTGTTGCTTGGGGAATGGGGTGTCAATGTCTTCAATGCAACTTCGCATGCAGGGAAGGGATGACTAAGATAATAGATATTTTGTTTTAATTTAATTGAAAGTATTTTTCATAAATGAAAAATGAAAATTTAATGCAGTATCAGAATATCTAGATTCGTTGAAGCTATTCAAGTGGAGTATCATTCCTAGTTTTGAATTTTATTATCCAATAATTTCAGTTACATGAATAAATTATCTCAACAGATTAAAATCTGTACACCTAATGTGCTCCAGTATATGCATCACTCTAAATTTTGTCATATTTTATTTATTATTGGTTGACTCATATTGAATTTGGATTTTTTTTTTGTTTGATAGGAAGATTTTTCTTTTTCTTTTTTTTTTTTGAAACTAATAGGAAGATTTTTCTTATTTCTACTAATAAATATATAGAGATAATAGTTTTTTTTATAACAAAGAAATATTATTAAGCATATAGATTAATATAACCAGAGTAGATTAAAGAGATGTTAGATTGAGGATCGATCTTTTAGTGAGTCCTTTGACAACAATTTCAGCAACTGATTCAGTAATGGTCAGATTAAAACAGCAATCATTAGCGTATTTGAGCGCTTCGATGATAGCTCATAGCTTGGAGTTCAACCTCTTCCATCATAGAGCAGCCAACAATCGGGATCTCTGGTGATTCGAGCACTAAACCTTCTGAGTCTCAAGCAATAATTTCGACTCTACATAAGTTATCATTCGAACACCGGGTTGCATCATATAGTTAAGCTTAATGGTTCCATGAGGCGGGGATGTCCAACTTGTATCTCGTTCGATATCTCTAGGTGCAGTCTCTGTCGCGATTTTAGATACATGAGGAAGTGATTGTTGGTTCCACTCCTCAAGGTACGCCATAGATTTTGTGAGTAGAACCGGGGTAGGGATTATAATTCCTTTATGAACAAGTTGATTCCTACATAACCAAATCCACCTTAATGTCACCATGTAGACCTGATGTTCCGAAGAGTTAAATACCTGAAAGCACAATTAAACAGATCCCACGTCTTAGTATAACTCATTTTATCCATCTGGGTAGACAACAAAATCTCTTTCCATATATCCCTCACTCCTGGACATTTAAAAAAAAAACATGATCCTCGTCCATTGATCCACAACATCGGAATGCTATATCAAGTTCAATTCCTAATGGCTTTAAATTCACCATACAAGGAAGATTTTTTTTTATTAATTTCCAAGTGAAATATTGTAGATTTGGGGGCACTCTTATGTGTCGGATTAGTTTCCAATTTCGTCAATTAAACTTGAAATTATACTAACTCATAAATATGTTAGGTTTAATATTGTACTATTTTATGAATGGATGCTAACCACTCTCCCGTGGTAACCATAGCTAAATTCCATCTACTTTCCAACTTATAATAATAATAAAATATATAAAGGGCTTAAATTTATTATCTTGCATTGGGCTTTTAAACAATATTGATAATATGATCAAGGGTAAAGTAAAAAAATATCTAGAATTTTCATTTTTGTCAAATTGGTATATGGCAAAAAATATTGTCGATCTACACCCACAACCACAGCCTCCCACTGCCTTTCTCCGTTTTTCTGCTTCTCTTTCCCTACCTCTCCTAAACCACTGGTTTTCCTCCTCCCCTCCCTTCCTTGTTGCTGCTGTTTAGTTGAGGAGGAAGGAGGAAGCTTGTCTTCTTTCTTCCTCCTCCCACCGTTTCTTTTTTCCGTTTTCGTGTTTGTTTTCCTTTTGTTTTGGGTCAATTTCTTTAGTTGGATCATATATATTTCATCGTGCTTCTGGATCCGGTTGAACTGCACCTGTTGGTTAAATTCTCAGTTTTGGTAACCTTTTCTGTGTTAGCAAGAACAGAAACGGTAGATCTTATCCGTAGATCACTGGATCTACGTGGTTGCAAAAGAAAGGACCTAGATCCGAAGGTTCAGAATGGTTCAAATTCTGGAGATTGGACTACAGTTGCTTTGCGGCGAATTTGGAGTTACGATCTATATATGTTTCAAATGTTGTCTTTGTTTAATGTACCTTTAATGACTTTTTTTGCTTTTAATAATCATGTTTTTGCTTTTAATAGTCATTTTCTTACCCTAGTAGACTATGTATTAGGCTTAGCCTATATGTGTGTAAGGTTTTATTCCTTACTGGTTTCATCGTGTACTTACAATTTTATGATTTAATGAAATATTAGCATTCCCTATCAAAAAAAAAAAAATATTGTCTAAACGAGAATTATGATTTTCGTTTTGCTAAAAACGATAATTGTTTAGTTTGACATTATAAAAATAATTGTTAACAATCTTTTTGCAAAGAATGAAAGAATTGTTATTAAGTCTCTAATTGAAGGTCATTACAAATAAAGGGCGGTGGAACAGACCTCCACTCACCATAGATTCTCTGGTTAGACTATGAGCAATCCTATTTAATAAATGATAGAGAGGGAAGAGTAACCTCCCTTGCTAGGAATTTGCAATCTTCAAGAATCATACCAAATGTATAATCAATCAAATTATCTTTAAGAAGCATTTATCAAAACTTGGGAATCAGACTCTATATAAACATTGGTAAAGGACGAATCCTTGAACCAGCTAAGTGCCTAAAGCTAAGGGCTTCGGCCATAAAATGGTCGGGGGTACCGTTAACAATCTTAAAATAAAAAAAAAATCAAGAATTAAAGTTATTTAATAACACATCTATTATAAAAGCAAATTTTAAAATTTACCATTTTCACACTCTCTAACCATTCACTTTCTCTTATCTCATCAACCAATTCTAAAAATGATGTCACAGTTAAAAAGTTTAATATTTTCAATTTTAAAATGGTAATCACTGATTTCAATTTTAAAGTCGTGGATAATTTTTTATTTTTAAATAACAGTTTGACAAAAATGAAAGCTCCTATGTTTTTTTTTTTTACTTTATCAAGTTAGCTCATCAATTGTGATTGTTTCCTCCTCCAACGGAATTTCTGTTCCGTCGCAATCCTCTCTTCTTCTACATGGTTATTTTATGATTGACTAGAATAATTTATTGTTCTATTTTATTTCCTCCTCCAACAGCCTTCTTCTCCGTTCAGCCAAGTTGCTTTTCACCCTTTACCAGTCGATACTCCTGGCCTCTTTTCGACGATGGATGACTGGTCTCGGCTAGGCGATGTTGCTGCCGTTTCTGCCAACAGTTTTTTCTGTCATTTCTGCTCCGTCTAGCAGCCAATTTTGATGTGTGAATGGGGTTGACGACTCAAACAGTAAGGCTGTTTTTTCCCTTTGTCTTTTGTTTCTTGCGCGTTTACCCATTTTGTGTTAAAAAAAAAAAACAATTTGAATTTCAAGCAAAAGAAAACCTTACTTTATGAAAACACACAACTATATAACTATATACTATTACTAATTAAGTGTGTCGTAAGCTTCAATTGGTGAGTCATGCTACCTTCACGCGTTTTATTTTTGTTTCATTATGCTAATAATTCTATATTATAAAATTATGAACCAATAGAAAGGTGCCACTCTATTCTATTCTATACATGTCAAGTATGTATGTTTTATTGACTTCTACACCTGGACTGGACTTTAAATAAATCTCACAGCCAATCCCTCTCTGCCACTTCCTATTCCACCTATATAAGTTGGACCGTTTGGAGTTGTCCATCATTTTGGATTTATAATATTTGCATTAAACAATTACTTAATCTTAATCAATACATTGATTCAACAGATTACCAATTCATTTGTGTTGTGTGACTATAAATTCTCCTTTTAACCTAATATAAACTTCTTCTTCTTTTCATTTATAATTATAAAAAGACTTTACTTTTAGTTCTTAAAGCTAAATATACGTCTCTATATCAATAAACAATTAAATTAATAAATAAAAAATTCTAAGAATTTTAATGAAATTATCTACAAAATTTGGTATTATAATTAGTACATAAAGACTAGAATAATTTACTGTTTTATTTTATTTTATCACTCCCAATATAACATAAATAAATATTAAAATAACTAAAACTCTAAAATACAACAAAGAGGTGGAAAACATCTTTTTCATATGACCTTTCTTTAAAAGTAATTTCTTATACTAACATGTAAGACATTACAGATTCTGCTGTTGAAAATCGTTTGGTTAGGTGTTAGATTCTGTTTTGATGTTATTTTTATAGAGATCGAACTTGTTTTGACACTTTACATATAGATGGAGATTTTGGCTACATCTGTGATGGGAATAATTCAAAAATGAAGATTGAAAGCGTTGGAAGTTCGCCTAAAGCTCCACAATGACGTTGTTAAAACATTTGATAATGTGAAGTTTGTACCTAGTGCTAAAGCCAACATAATTTCGTTGGGTGAATTAGCTTCTCGTGGGTATATTTACATTAATACCAACAACTTCCGTAAGGTGTTCAATGGTGCTAGCTTGATATTGCAAGATATGAAAAAAGAAAAAAACATTTATTATGTAGATGGATATTCCCTTAGCAAAACAAAGAAAAAGAAGATTGCAAAGAGAGTTGGTTTTCTGAAGCTATCGAAATATGTATGGTTTTGAGTCTCGGAAGAATTTATTGGGATATCTTCCAAATCCCACATTCTAAAAAAATGGAATTCTCAAAAGGTGTTTTCTTATAAATAGGTTTTAGACTTTTAGGTTAATTTGTAGCAATCTAAATGCTAGTTAACTAGAGAGGTTTAACTTGAGTTTTTTGTTTGTGAGTATGCGAGGTTTAACTTGTAACCGTTTTATAGCGGAGATTTAAGTGGTCTAAGAATCTCGTGAATTTTCACGCTAAATTCTTGTATACCTTTTTTCCACAATTCTTATGCATATTTCTTTTATTTTAAATGAATTATCATTTCTGATATGATTTGTAGATGGAAGATTTTGCTTTTACACCTTTAAAATTTGTAGTCCAATTAGTGAATTTCATCAATGCACACATATGTCCAATTGTTACTAAAAAAGAAGGCCCTTTTGTTGAAGCTTTAACTTCATGACGTTCTTATTGTTAGTAATGGGCCCATTAGAGTAAGTGACGCCGTCTGGACAAAGTTCGAGCTAATTGTTGAGTTGGGTTGGGTGGAAATTAGAGATATTGATACCCAATTGAGTTTTGGGTTATACTTTAGGGCCCAATTTTAAGGCCTTCATTCAAAAAAAAAAAAAAAAATTAAGATAAATGAGAATCAACATACACAACAAAGTAAATAAAGCTAGGAGGACTAGTAATCCACTCCATCGATTCCGACAAAGAATGACTCACTCCTGTTAAAGCATTTGCAACTTCATTCGCATAACGTCATGTAAAACTAACTTTCACATTAGTACATTCATTAATCAAACTCTTACAATCATCAATTAAAACACTATAAACCAAACGATAGCTTGGACTGGAAATATAAGACACCACATTAAATTATAACTTTAACAATGTTTTATTTAAAATATATATTATGAACATTGTGATATAATTTGAGAAACAGTTAATATTTAAATATAAATGTAAAATTATATTTGATCAATATTTTTAATAAAGTATATTAAAATATTATCAAATAAAATGTTAATGAAAAATTTCAACAAAAAACTGGGGTTGTATCTTTTTCAAAATTCAAATTTTATGTTTTGTGCATAACTAATATGTTTAAAAAATGCATAACTAATATGAAAAAGAAATAGACATGATTAGAATTATTAAAAAAAAGAAGATAAACTAGGTTGTTTTGATTTGAATGTTTATGGTTTTGATTTTGAGAGTTGAAAAAAAAGATGCAATATAACTATCCCTTTAAAAACAAGAGTAATAATAATAATAATTACGAAATTTATATAAATAAAATAACTTATTTTTGTACTCTATACTAATAAAATAACTTTGAATATGTTTTTAGTTTAAATTCTCACACAATATATATATATTTTTTAATTAATTAAAAAGCTTAGTTAATTCAACTATCGATCAGGTAAGCCTTACGTGTATTAATTTCATGTTACATGGTATTCATTTTTTCTTACTTCTTAACCTTTAATTAACCTAACTAACCCGATTTGCTCTAAAAATGTTTAACGTTGTTTTACTGTTACAAAATAATGAAACAGATGGACTAAAAAGCCTATATAGGCTTCCCACACGCGGGATCTTGTTGTTGTTAGATCTTTTTACCTTTCACACACGTGGTCAAAGATGTTAAAGGCTCATCCTACTGTATTAAGGGTATTGAGGACTTTGTGCGCCCTACAAGCTAAACCTATAAATAATGGGATCACACCACGTGATAAAGGATTCAATCTTTCTTTTTTTTACTCTCCCTCTCTACATATATTATCACATTATTTGTACTCATCACTAACTTGACCATCAGAGTATTTTTCAAGAACAGCTCCAAGCGCAGGTACCAAGGACCAGTTTAACAAATGGCTCATCAATCTCAACTTCTCATCATTTTGTGTGGTGATCATGGAAAAGAACCACTTAAAATTCCTCCGAATCCACTGAGAAGTATGGACATAACAACATGGTAAGAACGCCTCCACCAACAGGACCAAGTCCCACTAAAGAAACGGTTGGCACCAGCCAACCAGAAAAGCAAAGGGTTGAAGCAACGACAATAATCCTCAACTTTGAGGAAGGGTAGCTGTGGAAACAAACTTTGAGGATGAGTCTCACGATCCAACGATAAGGCTAATGAAAATGCTAAGAGAATTCCAGGCAACCCAAGTATGGCAAGCCGAGACGCAGCAACAAATGATGGCCACCCAAAAGGCTATGCGGGAGGACAATCAGAAGATATGAGAGCTTTTCTAGGCCAAAACACATCATCAACAAGAGGATGCCCCCATGAAAACGAGCAAAACAAGAGCCACGGATACCCTCCTTGCGGGAGATCAACCCCCTCCCCTAACGTCAAGCATTCCCCAAAAGCCTAAAGAACCATCTGAACAGAGAGAAGATTTATAGGCCAAGCTCCAACGATTCCATGATAAAAAAAGTCTTGGGCGACGCTATGAAGGGAGGATCACATCCAATAAAACCCCTCACGTCGAATGAATCATAGAAGCTGGCTTCCCCTAAAACTGGACAACCCCCTATCTCTCATCCTACATAGGAGTCAATGACCCCAACGAACATTGCGCCACGTTCATGAGCACGATTAACTTCTACTCCAAAGAGGATCACGTCATATGCAAATTCTTCCTAGCGATCCTTATCAGCATCGCCTATAGGCAATGATGCTGATAAGAGCAATGACTGCTATTCATCCTCAATCTTCTCTCTTGAACTCAATAGATGACAACCCAATTGATTAAAATTATTAATATGGTGAAGAATGTTACCTCATTCATCCATTCTAAGTGTGTACAGATCCATCTTCAAACACCACCGAGTAGCCAACGACTTCAACAAATAATTGTTCTCCAACTTCTTTCATAAATCTTTAGGATATTTCTCCTTGAACACGATATTTTTAAGTTTGGAGAGCAAGAGCTATACTAATAGTGCGGACAACCTTCCTCTAGATTGTACTAAATCTCCATCTTTCATACTGCTTGCTAGGCTTCTCATCTTCTAGTGCGACATCAAGACCCTGTTGCACCAAATAGTCTTGAATCGTGCTCTGCCACAACGTGAAATTGCTCTTTCTATCAAAGAGCGGAACCTCATACTTGAAAGTTGTAGAGGACATCTTCTCTACAACTCGGCTAATGCTCTTGCTCTATTATCTTCTGTAACACCCGATTCTCAAAAGCCATTTATTACTCAACGAAACATATAAATGCGTCAATACTAGTCAAAACTCATAGCTTAAACATTAAATTCTAAAGTCAAAAATTTACGAATAAACTTCAAAATAAATTATCCCAAACTGATTAAGCACATACTATACTCCAAAGCTATAATTTAAATCTAAAATAAATTCCAAAGCTGCTGGTTCACTTAACACGGTCAATAGGAACTGAAAAACTGGAGAAGAAAGAATCGAACCGCTAAATTTTATCTCCTGAAAAAAAATAGGTGGCAAGGGATGAGCTGCCTACTCAATAAGGTGATAGCTAATATATATTTATCACATGCAACATATAAGTCACCAAAACATTTTATAGTTGAATATAAATACAAAACAATAAAATATCACATAAATAACTTCTCATGACTCGTACTATAATTTCATACGTTCTTTTATATTAATTTATTTGTTAAGGGCCCCGCTTGCCAAGTAGAAGTATACCCAATGGTTCACCGGTCAAATCACTATCAAAATCTCAATCATAATCTCGCCATATTATATATCAACAGCACAGGATACCTTTCCGTCAGGTATCCCCGCACCTCCCCAGTGCGTAGCAAAAACAGCACAGAATATCTCCTACATCCCGAGATACTCCGACACTAGCCATAAGGACAAGTGCCTAGCAAATCATATCTCAACTGAACCATAAATACCAACAGCATAAAATTGACCATTGCGTATAAATCCACTATGACAAGCTATTAATTAACCATTATTCTCGATTTGTCATGTTTATCTCATAACACATCCAATATCAGAAAAATCAAGTGCAACATCATTACTCGTGTCCATAGCATCCATAATTCCAACTCAACCCAATGTCATAAGATCTCAGACAATCAATTTGCATAACGCATATCATAATCATCTCGATTTCTCGTCAATTGTATTCATAAAAGACAATTGCTTGTTAAAACATAAGTAGACACAACAATCAAACAAATATATATCAACCATCACTTACTTGGAAATCCACGTAACCCAATGAAACACTAAGTCTCGACCGACCGTTAAATGTCTACTTCTTCGGTATCACCTGATGGATGATTGACGGTTGCTGCAGAAGATGATAGTCGAATAGGGTTTTTTTTTCTTCCTTTCTCTTTTTTTTTTCTTTTTCTTTCTTATGTTTTTTTTCTTCTAATTGGTTTCTATTGGGATGGGTTGTTGATCTATCCGTAAATAATGAATACCATATATAACAATTAAGCCCAGTTCCAAAAAAAAAATATTTAGTTTAGCCCACTTAATTAATATCATTGTTAATTTATTTACATCAACCATATCTTACCGTCCTAATTAATAGTTAGTCCTAATCAATTATATAACTGTTTTATTATTATTATTCCTTTTTTTTGGACGTTACATCTTCCCTAGGCTGAAAATACGCTCTGATACCACTTTGTTGGGGCCAAAACAAATAACAATATCATCATAAAGAAATAATAGAGAAAAAAGAAAAAGGCACACAAGAATTTTATCGTGAAAAACCTCTTCAACAAGAGTAAAAACCATTGGACCATTAGACCACTTAAATCTCTACTATAAAACGGTTATAATTTTTTAACAGATAAAACTGTAAGATCTCTCTTTCACTCACAAACTCAAAATCCAAGTGACACTAATCTACTGGAATCTTTAATTAGAGCGTTGATTAGTGTCATTTTACCCCTCTTTTTTCTTCGAATCATGGGATTTCACACTAGATTTCCACGAAAATGTCATTTGTACTTAAATCTATTGGTTAAAATAAATAGTTATGTGCATTCTTCAAGTTAACGATATGCTAACAAACTTTTAGAGAAGACAAAATAAAATCGTATTCTTTCTTATTGAAAAACAGAGTAGATAGGTATTTATACAAAATAGTCATGACAACTATACAACTTACGATTGTCAATTTTTGTACCTCTAGTAACTAACTCTAACAAGCTAGTTCCTTCATGAATGACTCACCTGCTTCATTTTTATCACCCCCTCCTCTCGTGAGAAACAACTATAGAATTTATGAAGTTATAATAGAATGAATAAATTTGTGTACCTTGAGCTAAGCTTACTCTATCTATACTGATGTTGAGTCATAGAAGACGGTTATAGATTGTGGAGCAGGGTGAGCCACGTGTTTCCTAAGTCTACTAAGTCAGTGATTCTCGGAATCGAACGTGATTATGACAACGACTGGATCCTTGAGGTCTAGTGAGACTTCCTGAATCAAGTTTCTCTATACGCAGTCGTATTGCTGTATTTTATTGAGGAGACACCACATATTTTATATCTTTAAAAGTTGATTCGGGCTTCTATCAGTATCACATAACAAAGTTATATTTGCTTGATATCAATAACTATCAGTTCGGTTATTCAAATTTTCCAATTTACATTTTTTTTTAGTTTTTGGTTCTGATAACGGGTTTGAGCGTTTTTTCTTTTAACACCCTAGTATCAACGAGTGTGTCCGTTGAAGCATGAACAAGGTGAAAAACTAATGATTGAATGTGACCACCTTCAAGGATTAATACAAAAGAATGGTTATACAAAATAAAAATGTTAAATATATTTTTATCTGATTGGGTAATTAATGAATATCTGTTAATATATTAAAAGCTGGATACTATGGTTGCTGATGTGGCGTAATTTTAGAATTTTTTGTTGACATGTCAATTTTCTAAAGCAGCCTGTTAATTATTTTATTAAAAAAAACCCAACGCTCTTTTCTTCCCACGATGGAAACTGCTACGGTTTTCACACTATGTAACCGTCCCCTCTTTCATCTTCTCATTTACATTCCTTCTTAATGTTTTCTCTAAGCCCAACTTCTTATCTCTTTATGAAATGAGACTTCATCTCCTATGGTTGAACTGAACTCTTCACATTCCGCCACCCTTAAGCTTTCCGGCATTAAGCTTCCTCCCATCAACGGTGGCTTCAAATCTTTGCCGTAGGTGACAGAATTGGCGGTGGATTTCCACTCTTCCACCGATTATGGTGTTCGTAAGAGGCTCACCTTCTTCCTTTCTTATTCTGATTCAGATCTGATGTTGGGCTAAAGATGTTTTCTTTTGATTTTTGGTAAGAAATCTATTCTCTTTTCTCTTTTCATTTATCCTTTCGCTTTGATTCTCCATTACTTAAAATCTCAACGTTCGTCTCATCTCTTTTTTACAGTAGCTTAGTGCTCATTCATGGTGGATCTTTTAGTGCTTGCTTCTCTTTCATTTTGTTTTTCCTTTTCACGGGTATATTATTTGACATTTAGTAGATTAAAATATGGTTTCCTTTTACTGGTGAAATGCAAGATAATTTTCTATTTCCATTACTTCCTCTTTCTATTGAAAATTTTCTCTTCTCTTCTAATTTCTTCCATTTCGTATTAGAGCCTTTTAGCAGTTTCTTCGTACCTTCGATTGAAGAGCATGTTCTTAATTATGTGATGTTTTTTTTTTTTGCAGAAATTAAAGCTTTCTGAACTTGGAACGGGGGCAGTGACATTGGAAAACAAAGTGAGATTTACTTTGGCGTTGTAAGGGTGAAAATTTATCTTTGGACAAAAACTAGACTCTGCACATGAAGATTTTGGCAGGTATATTGATCTCAAATCTAATTTCTAGTGTTGATTTCATATCATTTGATGTTTTGTTATGATTCAATTTTACATGCTACTTCCTTCTCTCTAATATGAATTTCTAATTTCCAATTCAATTTTGCAACACTGGTCTGTTTTGATTTTGCGTCTTCATGCTACATGTGAGATTTCCTGTCTAATGCATTTTCTCATTCATTTCTGCTTTCAATGCTACTGATTTTGGAATTTCATTTATTTTTTCTTTATTTTGGGAAATGATATCGTCATTGCACTTCACAATATGTGAATTGATCTTTCAGATGTGTTTAGAAGGTGCATATTTAAGCTTTTTGGTCACTTACAGTATTTAATTGTATATGTATAAAACAGGTGCATATATATATATACTCGATATTGAATGAAGTTGTTATTTGTCATATTATGATTAGAATTCTAAGTATCAATGTTTGGTCTTTTGGTTGCTTCTGCACTGCACATGAACTCTAATTGAGGAAGCCAAACCAAAATTTTAACACGAAAAGTCCATGCGGTTTTAAGGTGAGATTTTATTATATTTTGGTCTTTTGGTTGCTTCTTGGTTTTAAGCCAAACCAAATCAGAATTATAATATGTAAATTTTTTTCTATAAATTTAAAATTTATTGATCACTATAATTTTAAATCATCGCTTGCTTTTTTTTTACCAAAATATTATAAGGCATCCCATGCAATGCACGGGTTTCATGCTAGTTTTTTTTTTTTTTGACTAAAAGAATACTTTACTGGCTAAAATCAGCAAAAAGAATAGAGTACAAAAAAGGCGGAATGCAATGCCACTCCCCACGAACAGACGAAGAACTGACCGCTCTAGCTAGACTATGAGCTGCACAGTTCGCTGAACGTTTAACAAACGAGATAGACGCGTTGTCTAGCTCATGAATCAAATGAATACAATCACTAATAGTATCAGAAAAATATGAATTGGCCTGAAGGCCGTTGTTGATTGCCTGTACTACAACTAAGCAATCCGATCTCAGCTCAACGTTCTTGAGTCCACTCCCCTTTAACCATGATAAAGCCTCCTTAACTGCAATTGTCTCCGCCAGTACAGGATCGAAGAAGCCGTCAAGAGCTCCGTGACAGGCAAAAATGCAGGATCCTTGATGATCACGAATGATAAAACCGTATGAACAATACCCCCGTCATGAAAAATTCCGGCATCAGTGTTGCATACGAGGGATCCTTCCACCGGTCGAGCCCACACAATGATCTGACTGTCCTTTTGGGAACTCTCCTTATTGCGCAAAGACACTGCATCCTGCCATTCCAAACTTTCTGCAACAGCAGTTCTAACCAGCTCTTCATGCTAGTTGTAAAGAAAACACTTGTAAATGTAATTATGAAGTGCAAGTAGGGGAAGCGTCCAAAGAAAGAATACATGGAACGAAAATTTGGTATACCATACATAATATAATACATATACAGCAGTAAATTAAAACTAATGGGATCCACAAAAATGCTTTGAATGGAAACATCATCATATTCCATGTCTCAATTATGTCACCCAAAGGCTTAATACATCATTTGCCCCCTGAACTTGTCCAAAAAGCTTGATTGGCCCCCTGAACTTTTAAAGTGTTCCGATAGCCCCTTGAACTTGCATAAAATGTTCAGTTAGCCTCCTAAACTTGCGTAAAATGTAATCAATTGATCACTCGGTCGTAAAAAAGTAAGTTAAATACGGAATATATATTCCACGAGTCTTAAAAAACGTAAAACGACCAAAATCGGAGTATACAATTCTAATATTAGAGAAGACAAGTTGTATAGTTGAGCAAACAATAACTTCATTTTTAATATATTTTTTAATTATGTAATAACATTCTAAGATGCGTGGAATACATATTCCGCATTTAACTATTTTTTTACGACCGGGTGATCAATTGATTACATTTTACGCAAGTTTAGGGGGCTAACTGAACATTTTATGCAAGTTCAGAGGGCTATCGGAACACTTTGAAACTTCAGGGGGCCAATCAAGCTTTTTGGACAAGTTCAGAGGGCAAATGATGTATTAAGCCGTCACCCAAATGTCACCTTGATGCTACATAAATTAAGTGGATTGCTATTCGTCGCCCATATTTTACTTACCGTCGCCTTCTGTTTGACATTTTTGCCCTTTTCATTTTTCATTCAAAAAAGTGAAATTCTCTCAACCGCGAAGAACAAAACGAAGAAAAATCATGCCTCCAAAACAAGGAAAAATAATTGAACATCTAAGTTTCGTATTTACCAATAATCTGAAATTTAACGAATTTAACTTGAAACGAATTTTTTTCTGTTGAATTTGCTCTAAACGGGTAGCCCATACGGTACGGTCCATGGATCGGTAGGATGACGTTTTACCTAGATAAAAACGGGTAGCCTACCCGTTTCTACCTAGGCAAAACGGATAGCCTACCCGTTTCTACCTAGGTAAAACGGGTAGGCTACCCGTTTTTATCTAGGTAGAAACGGGTAGGCTACCCGTTTTCCCTAAAGGAAAACGGGTTTATTTATTTATTTATTTTAATTATAATAAATATTAATTATAGATAAATTATGTATTGATTGGATAGAAAAAACGTATAGATAAATTATTGATTGGAAATAAAAAAATATGTATTGAAGTGTCCAATTAATTTTTATTTGGTAAATTATATTTATTTACCTTTTAGAACGTAAATTTAATTATACGTAAATTATGTATTGACTGGATAGAAAAAACGTATATGTAAATTATTGATTGGAAATAAAAAAAAATACGTATTAACGAGTGCAATTAATTTTTATTTCTTAATTTATATTTATTTATCTTTTAGAACGTAAATTTAATTATTGATAAATTATGTATTGATTGGATAGAAAAAACGTATAGATAAATTGGAAATAAAAAATACGTATTGAAGCGTCCAATCAATTTTTAATATTTATTATAATTAAAAAAAAAAATAAATAAACCCGTTTTTCCCTAGGTAAAAACGGGTAGCCTACCCGTTTCTACCTAGGCAAAACGGGTAGTTCATCCTACTGGTCCATGGACCGGACCGTATGGGCTACCCGTTTAGAGCAAATTCAACGGAAAAAAAATTCGTTTCAAGTTAAATTCGTTAAATTTCAGATTATTAGTAAATACGAAACTTAGATGTTCAATTATTTTTCCTTGTTTTGGAGGCATGATTTTTCTTCGTTTTGTTCTTCGCGGTTGAGAGAATTTCACTTTTTTGAATGAAAAATGAAAAGGGCAAAAATGTCAAACAGGAGGCGGTGGTAAGTAAAATAGGGGCGATGAATAGTAAAACCCTAAATTGATCATAGACTTTAATACATCATTAGCTAGCGTATCTCACCAGTTCTCTAAATTTGTTTATTTTGTATCACCAGCTTTCTAAATTTGTCCATAAAAATAGATTAGCTCCTTGAATTTTACAAGTGTCTCACTATCTCTCTAAACTTACTTGTTTCGTAACAATTAAATATAAAAACTTATTAAACCTAAATTCTAAAATACATCTTCATCTATTCAAGAGGTAATTTTTTCTCTTCTCATACCTATGAGCCTATTATAAGACTTAATATTGCATTTTTTAGAGATCAAATGGATGAAGATCGATAGTTAGTATTATGGTTTTTGTATTTAGTTGTTACGGAATAAGCAAGTTTAGAGAGCTGGTGAAACACTTGCAAAGTTTAAGAAGCTAATCTATTTTATGGACAAGTTTAGAAAGCTGGTGATACGAAATAAACAAGTTTAGGGAGCTGGTGAGACACTAACAAAGTTCAGTACTTTTATGGAAAGTTCAAAGAGTTTGTGATGTATTAGGCCAATCATAAAATACAAGTTAATATTGTCACACAAAAAATAACGAGTTAATTTTGTTTAGAAATTTTGCTAAAATTAATTATTAATTCAAGAATACTATAATTAATAATGTCTATTAGCAATATTAGTCCAACAAATAAACGAAAGATGAATAGTCAGGCAGATTGGATGGTTTGGATTTCTCACCCTCCCCCTGTATCTGTACGGTTCTACTTTCTGATATATAAAATTCGATTATTCATTATCAAAAAAAAACGAAAGATGAATAAAATAAAACAAAAATATTATTAATTAAAAATATCAGTTTTTTAAGATAAATTTAACTGCAGTATAACTATCATTTCTTAGGATACAACAAAAATATGAAACTTAAACCATCCGTAGAAATTATCATCGGAATACATATTAAACAGTTGATTACTTCTCTAAGGAAATTAATACTATTATTAATAGCTTCAAGGAGGATAATTTATCTAGTACTAGCCAGAGAACTGTTGAGCATCTATTTGGATGGAGTAGACCGGGTGAAGGGATTGTGAAGTTAAATACTGATGGCCCGTGTCTTGTGGACGGCAAAATTGCGGCTGGAGGGGTTTTGAGAGATGCTGGTGGTACTTGGGTGTCTGGCTTTGCTCAGAATCTGGGGGTGGGTTCTTCCTTCACTGTTGAGCTCTGGGGGATCTTCTCTGGGCTTAGGCTTGCCAAAAATCTGGGTTTGAGAAGACTGCTAGTGGAATCTGACAACCTTGAAGCGGTCAAAATGATATCTGATAATAAGGCTATGGGTTTAGGTAGCCAAAACTTAGTTAAAGAGATCAAAAGATTGTGTTCTTCCTTCGATACCATCAACTTTGATCATGTATTCAGGGAGCAGAATAGGGTGGCAGACCGCCTTGCAGCTGAGGGCCATGCGAGGACGTTGGGAGTCTCAACTTTCTCTTCTCCTCCTGACTTCCTTTTTTTGTTGCTTTCGGATGATATGGTGGGGGTTAGCTTTCCTAGGCTAATCCCGAATTAGTTTGTGGGGTTTTTTCTTTTTTGTTTTTTCTTTTCCTTTCTTACAAAAAAAAAAAACAGAGGGGCAAAACTAAAATTGCAGTGCATTATTCTTTAATTGAACTTAAAGAATGTTGTAAGAAAAAACCGAAAAGATTGACTATGTATCTGTAACCCACAAAAAGAAAATCAAACAACCAATTATATGGATGAAAGCAACATTTTTAAAGTGTTGCGATTTTGGGATTAACTTCTAGACAATGGCAACACTTGTGAATGGTTGCATTTGTTTGGATTCCAACTGCCAAATGGCAAAGGCAGCGGTTTTCCATACAAAAGCAACGCTTTTGAAGTGTTGCAGTATTTGGATTACAACTTATCAATAGTTATAACCGTTTTTTATTTTTCTTTTAAATTAAAGTTAAAATAATTTTTTTATTTATTTTTATCCAACTATTCCCTACACAAATAAAATTGTAAACGATGTGATAACTTTTTACATTCGATATTTACATAGAATGGGTTGACAATGACCTTTGAATGAAATATATTTACTTTGATGTCATTGAACTATTATTTTCATTTGTGTAAATGATAATATACTTCACATAAGTACCAACACAACATAATTTTTGATTTTCTATGTTTGTTATGATCATGAATATCTCCTGGTTCTGTAAGAGTTTTAGAGAACCAAGGCTCATTAGTCTCCTTTGGAGCGACCAAACTTCACTCTCACATAGATGATTTCTTTTGCTTAGAGTTCTGACACACAAAGAATCGTTAAAAGCATACCTTAATCTTTCTTGTTTTACGTTACTATTTACATCATAGCAATGAACTGGGGTTGACCTTTATAGTGACCTCACAAGATTTATGCAATTAGGTTGTCCCTTTGAACCTAGATCATATGATCTCCAATCAACAAGCTTAGTTTTTCCTTCGTATAAAACCTTAAATATTAATAGGTTTTAGTCTCATTCCTTTGAATGACTTTTCAATTGGATTTCGGTTAACACTTTGTTTAGCAGATACGTGATATCATCATTTTATCCTACAAAATTAATAGAGTTCACACCCGTTGAGATCGATTGTCTAATGATGTCATGTTGATAACATATGTGATTTTTACTGTTATACACCATGTTCTGTTTTCTTCTAATCATTGTTTGATTATCACAATGTATACAAATTATGAGCACAAGTTTTGACTATATAGGAGTATCCTCTCAAAAGTTTTGTAGCCAATTGGCTTCTTCTTTTAATTTATCTAAGGCTACAAACTCAGACTCCATAGTGGATCTGGTTATGATCATTTGTCTTGAGGATTTCAAGAATACTTCTCCTCACGTATCTACTCGTTCCTTTGGAATCTCTTATATCAGATATCCAACTAAGGTTTTAAATACCTTAAGAGCATGTTTGGTTCAGCTGTTAGCTAATAGTTGTTGTTGTTACTGTTAGCTGTTTGCGGTTGCAGTAAGCTGTTTGCTGTTGTTGTTAGCTGTTTGTTATTAGTTGTTTAATTATTAGTGTTTGGTAAAATTATATTGAACTGCTGCTATTACTATTTAAAATGTCTAATATGAACATGTTTTAAATTAATCAACAAACAAATTATAAAATAAAAATAGATTATAAAAATTAATAAAAATAATTTAAATAAAAATAAAAAATTATAACGCAACAAAACCTTGTTTTTCGGCAATTATGCTCTAGAAATAGAAATAATGTTAAAGAATTATATATAAAAAAAGAAATAATGTTAAAGAAAGAAACATATGTTGTGTAAATAAGAAGGATAATTTCCTTAATAACAAACAACTACAAACAGCTATTTATGAAAAGCTAAAAAAAGGAGCTTTTCGTGAAACGTCAAGAACGCTACAGTTTTTAGAGAAAATGATAAATGTTGCGGTTATATAAACCCAACCAAACGCTATAATTTATGCGGTTTGGAGTGAAACGTTAAACGCTAATCCGAAAAGTTGAAACAAACACCTCTCTAAGTTATATGCTAAATCTACTTCCGTACTAATCATAGAGGTAAGTTTATATTATTATTATTATTCTTATTATTATTTTGTAATAAATTGTATAGTAAGTGTGTGGTGTGTGAACTAATTAAGCAGAAGTCGTGATATTGACCATAAATCTAATCATTTATAGTTCCTAACGACCAAAAAATCCTTTTTGATGAGGATTTTCACAGCCATCTGAAGGAATACTTACAACAAAAGCATAGTAAAAGGGATTTCATTTGGTGAATTCACACTCTATAATATAATATATGCATGGTGTGAAAATATATACTATATGGTTCCAGTTATGCTTTTCGTGGAGTTTAATTAAGTGTTCACTCTCTTTTTTTTACCACTGAAATTCCAATTACTATTATTAATTAAGATTATTAGTATTTTGACCACCAAAAAGTAAAATTCCCTAATAATTACATGATTGGTTAAGGAAATAACTAAGAAGACCCATTAACGCAAATCACGTGAAGATATATGGTGGGCTAAGCTAATCTACAATTATACTTAGTTACTCTTACAAATTTATCATTTTTAATCATGTTTTATATATTCACAAAACAAACAAACAATAATCTTCAAATATACACTGTCAATGAAAATAAATGTTCAGTTCATGATATAATACTCTTCTCTTATATAAACTAGTCGAAACCCCGTGCGATGCACGGGTATAAAACTTTTATATAATTTAGATAAATAAATAAATTGATATATTTACTTTTAAATAGTTTTATATCATGCTATGAAAAAAATTTATATTATGTATATTTAAAATTAATATGTATTTTTTAATGATAATTCAAATTAAATTAATTTTAAAAATTGACTACTTTTTTTATACAATTTTAACTAAAGATGAATGATTTATTTATTTTTACAAAATTCAATGATTTGTACTGTTTAGGAATTTTAATATATTTTCATATTCCAAAAATTCTGTGAAACAATAATAATAAAATAGCAGATTAATTAAGAAATATATTAGAATATAATAAAAAACCAAAAATTGAATTAAACTATAATTAAAATTAAGTATTATATTTACGATACAAAAGAATTACAATATAGGTTAAACAAAAATTGAATTAAACTACAATTAAAATTAAATATTATATCTACAATACAAAAGAATTACAATCTATGTTAAAATGGAAGCAACATCAATATATTATTCTATAAACTATTATAATCAATACTTTTCTAATGTTGCATATGAAGAAACTTTATCAATTCAATATGTTACATATAAAAAAATAAAATTCGTAAAAATTAGTCACAAATTCATCTGGATGATAATTATTTTGGTTGATGAAATTTCATGATCACCAAGTATTTGAATTCAATTATTCATTCTGCTACAATAACCCAATATATCTAATTGAATCAGTTTAAGATGATGATTTCTCCTATTTTCATCTCGTAATATTTCATCAAGGCATTTGATCAATTTGTTCTTCATTCTTTCACTATATAGAATATCAGCCATATTCGCAGATATCACTTATTTGACTTCATCAATATTTTCTAATAATTATATATTCTTGAATTTTGTAAGTAATAAGAACAAACAAAAGAATTGAAAAAAAAATGAAGGGACGAAAAAGATAATTAGGAGAGAACCATCTTCATCTCAGGTTTTTTTCTTTTTTTGAAAATAAGAGAGAATGTCGAGACATAAGCGTATAAAGAGGAGAGTGAAAATATTTTTTGTCCATTAATTAAACATTTTATTTTTTCTTAATGAAGTATTAAATCCATAAATTAATTTTAGTTAAATAGAATTAAATCGCAATTGTAACCACTCAGTATAAAAAAAACGTTTTATAATTAATATGTGAAATTAATTATATTAATTAGAATCATTATGCTCAACATTTGAGAATTTGAAGAGATTCAAATAATAATATTTTCTTAATTAATATTTTTCAATAATTTGTCCTATGATCATATTTCATTTTCATCTGTTAAAAACTCTTGAAATACTAACAATTTTGCATGAACCATAATATAATAGTTAAAAATTATATAAGCCAATGTTGCAAAAACAATTATCTCAATATCCATAATTAATGTACATTTTTAGGATTTTGAGCATCAAAATTTATTTTTATTTCAATGATTTTGAATTTGTATCTAGCATAATCCACATTCTTCAAGAATAAACATCTTATCAAGCGTATTGGACGTTTACAATCTCATTGTCTAGAAAATTGGGAAAAAATAACTTCTTGATAATAATAATAATAATATAACATAATTTATATTGAAATAAACTTCATTGTAAGTATAATATTCCAATATCTCTTTAATATTTTATTTAATATATCTCAAACTTCAATGAACAACTATCATGTGAAACTTTATATCTATTTGTACCAAAATGCATAAAAATAAAAAATACAATCCATATCAATTAGCTAAACTCAAACTAAAAAAATGGGTGGATTTCAACATGTTCCGAATTAGAAAAATTAATCTAACTTCAATTAAAACTAAAAATTGAGTTCATAGCCGAAAATCTAAATTTTAGTTAGAGTTGACAATCAAAACAATAACACCTAGGAACATATACTAAAAAAGAATGCAAATATACAAAATCTTTATTTTAGTCATTTTAAAAAATAAATAAATAAAAAAGAAAACATTGATAAGGTAGCGAGAGGTGTGGAATCTGGATAACGATAGAAATGGAATTTCATCTCTGAAAGATGAAACTATAACAACAATCGTTTAATAAAAATAAAACAACATCACAATTGAGAAGGCCAAAAATTGAATTCATATAAAGCCGAAAATCTAAATTTTAGTTAAGAGTTAGCAATCGAAATGATAACACCTAGCAACATATACTAAAAAAGAATACAAATTACAAAATCTTTATTTTAGTCATTTTGAAAAAAAAAACAAATAAAAAAGAAAACATGGATAAGGTAGCGAGAGGTATGGAACCTGGGTAACGACAGAAATAGAATTTCATCTCTGAAAAATGAAACTATAACAACTATTGTTTAATAAAAAGAAAACAACAACACAATTGAGAACAAAAATAACTGCAACATATGAAAAAAAATCGAATAATTACCTTGAGAAACATACGAATTTCTTATAATTTTTGACACTTTTGTGTTTCCGGTAGTAGTTGTTTATGCATCTTCTATTTCTGTCGGATTTCTTCAATTGAAGCTATCAGTTTGGAAAAAAAAGACAAATAAAAAAGAAAACATGGATAAGATAGAGAGAGGTATAGAACCTGGGTAACAACAGAACAGAATCTGAAAGATGAAACTATAACAACTATTGTTTAATAAAAATAAAACAACAACATAATTGAGAACAAAATAACTACAACATATGAAAAAAATCGAATATTTACCTTTTGAAATATAATACTATCTATCGTGACCAATGAATATAATGATGAAATACTATCTATCATGCTTTATATAGAAGTTTATTTGTGACTTTTGGATTTCCTTTGCTTTGTGTTTTTTCATCTTCCTGTAACTCTTGCTTTCTTTTATTATTTTAATTAATAGGCTAGTAATTATTTAATATATTATAAATATAAATTTTTTATTTTTTAATTAATTAAATATTTATTTTTAATTAATTAAATATTTTTAATCTGATTTTTTACTACGTTGATAACTCATCAAAAAGACCTCTAAAACACTTCTTCTCATTTCTCTCTGCTTCCGTAATTATATATAGTATAGATGTGGGTTACTAAACCCAGCCACTAATTTATACTTCTAGCCCCGTGAATAGACCGAACTACCCTTTGCACTAAATTTGAAAAAACTCAAAACCTCTCAAGAACCCTACACGATTTTTGCTCAAATCCGGACAAATTAGTGAACCGAATCATGGATGGTGACAGAAACCGTAAAGGAAAAGCTAAAGTGGTAAGATTTACCGTTTTATTTCGTTGATTTTTACATCGAACTGAAATCTGTGATATATTTTTTGTTTTCGCCGGAATCGCAGTCGGGCGTATGAGAATCACGCCCGACCTGCGGTTCGGGCGTATGAGTATCACGCCCGACCAGTGGTGCGGGCATACGTGATAGCCACATGCCCACACCACTGGTCGGGCGTGATACGCATACGCCCGAACCGCAGGTCGGGCGTGATTCTCATACGCCCGCACCACTGGTCGGGCGTGATGTTCATACGCACGACCAGTGGTTCGGGCGTGATTCCCTTACGCCCACAGTTTTTTTTTTATAAAAATTTACATTATTTAAAATTTTAGTAATTTAGTGTAATTTTATAATTTTAGTTTAAATTTAGTATAGTATTAGCATAATTTTTACAATTTTATTAATTTAGGGTAATTTTATAAATTTAGTATAATTTAGTATAATTTTAGTATAACTTTAGTATAATTTATTATAATTTTATAATTATAGTATAATTACAATTATATTAATTTAGTAGTATTTTAGTATATTTTAGTATTTTAGTATAATTTAGTATAACTTAGTATAATTTTAGTATATTTTAGTATAATTTTATAACTTTCAGGGACAAGCAAACGTCCCAAAGCTGGTGAGGACGAGAGCTGGCTAGTTACTGCACCGGTGGATGGTGGCCCCGTTGATGGTTCCATGATTCTTAGTTTTCTAGGACATGTTGCCTCACGGATGTTGGGAGGAGAGATTCGGTCGTTTCTGACATGCTACAACAGATCATCAACATGCCGAGATTTGTGTCAGTGGTTTTCTGGTGCGTCACCCGAGGTAAGAATAATATAGTGTGTCAATATTTATTATAATTTGTATTTTTAACTATAAACATAAAAAACATTCAGTAATTGTATAAATTGTATATGTGTCATTTTACAGCTCAGGGAGATGATCGAGAAGACGGGTTTGTCTCACCTTCCACATGTCATGTTTAAGAACCTCGACACTCCGCTGTTGACTGCGTTCGTGGAGCGGTGGCAGCCCGATACGAACTCCTTCCACATGCCGTTCGGGGAGATGACTATCCAACTGCATGATGTGTGGCAGATTCTTCGGATCCCGATCGACGGTCCGATGGTGTCCGAGTCTCCCCCTACTGCCGGGCTTCATGCCATGTGCATGATGATGTTTGGGGTGGGTTAGGCTGAGCTTCTGTTACCGGGCCGACATTTATGGGGTGGTGGAGGTGTATTTGTTGGGGCTATACACGGGCTTGTCACCGAGGGTAGGGATGACGCTACTCGGGCCACAGCGTGGATGTGGCTTATGCTTGGATCCACTCTGTTTGTTGACAAGAGTGGAGATAGGATTAGGCCGACCTATCTTGCTGAGGTTTACAACGGTGTCAGCGGGGCAGCTGGACTATCATGGGGGTCTGCTACACTTGCCATGTTGTACCGGCAACTGGGGATAGCGAGCAGAGGAGACTGTTCAAGTATATACGGATGTTTGACCATACTGCAGGCATGGATATACGAGTATTTTCTGGTGTTCCGGCCACATAGAGGAGCTCACTTGATCCCAGCTGACCATGCCCGTGCACTGAGATGGGAGGTCGGGGTACCAGGCAAGACGACCACCCGACTAGATACCATACGCGGGCAGCTGGACCGTATGACGACGGCAGAGGTATTTTATAAAATTTTAGAATTAATTTAAGTATTATTTATAGTATATTATTATTTTTTATTGAGTATTATTTTTTTTTCAGGTGACGTGGTTGCCTTATGGTCCTGTCCCCGATGATGATCGGCTTCGAGTGTCCTACGCTGGTTGGATACGGTGTAGAGACATCGTCGAACCGTATATGCCCGATCGAGCGCTACGACAGGTCGGATATACTCAGCCTATCCCAGCTGAGCGTATTAGACCTGATAAAGCAGTACGACCATGGAGATCTATAGTGTATAAGCTCACGCATTCCTTAGTCACAGTTGAGGATACCTGGCGGAGATTTCCATCGGCTCGGGGCATTGATCGGAGGAGATACCGACCAGTTGGATACGATCCCACTGACTGTGATCCTGCTTATATGGACTGGTATAGGCGATATTCGCATCCTCATCTCCTTCATGCACCACAGGCTGGACCGGTACAGCATGCTCGCGCCAACAGCGAATTTGTAAGTTTATTATTATTTAATATTATTATTTAGTATTAGTTTATATGTGTTTAATTTTTAATATTTATTTATTAATTTTTTTTTTTTGCAGTGGGTTAGCTGGTTGTGGCGTGTCACCCAACTATCGGCTACCAATCGATCTGACGAGGATGCTCCACGCATTAAGTGGGAGATGGATGAGTTTATGGATGCGTGGCGTCGGGCGAGCTGAATTTTTGTTGTAGAAATTCATACATTTTAACACTTTTGATATTATATTTACTCTTTTACGTTTATAAATGTTTATGTTTATTAATGTTTATTTTAATTTTTATGTTTTTAAATTTTATTTATTAAAGGGTAATACGAGTTAAAATGCCATAATGTTTATTAATTAACTTATATTATTTTTACTGATTTTAGGACTAAATTGTATGGTTTTTTTAGTTTTAAGTACAATTCTGTAGTTACGGGTTTAACGGCCTATTTACAGGTTTAACGGCCTATTTACGGGTTTAACGAACTATTTACGAGGTTAAAAAGCTATTTTTTTGCCAATCCGACACGCGGGCGTGTGGCTATCACGCCTCACCGCGTGGTCGGACGTGACAGCTAACTGCCCGACCTTGCGGTGAGGCGTGATATCTATATGCCCGACCACGCGGTGAGGCGTGATATCCACACGCCCGCGTGTCGGATTGGCAAAAAAAATAGAAATTCCCCTCCCCAAAACCCATAAAAGGGCATTTTCGTCCTTTCACGGGGCTAGGGGTGGAAATTTGGGTCTGGGTTTAACAACACCCTATATAAATTCATCACGTGCATGTATAATAATAATAATAATAATAAGTGACTATCCATGAATAAATTTGAATATAATACCGTAATGAGATTACACCTTGTAGACATTAGCAAAGTGAGCTAATGATATACACATGTTAACAATGTTAGAGTATCGTGCACTTGTTAGAGATGTGTAGCCTTTTGATTAACATGTATTAAAAACATTAATTGTATCTATTATTCTATAATCCATTTGATCTCTACAGTTTTCTATTATCACAAGTATGCACATGTGTCCAATTATCCACATAGTGAAATATAGAAACTTGAAGATGTGAATATATGAAAATCTTTCTATCTTACTATATTCCTTACATCATAATCTAACTCGCTTGTCTAGTCGATCATTTCTAGGCCGAGTAAGTCATAGCCCTTACAAAGTATCTTTCTTAGATAGCCACATTGGATTATACTTTTCGAATAAGTTAAGGGTCTTGGTGATACAATTTTGAAAATCATAATTTTATGAAGTGATTCTCACACTAGGAAAAAGTTGAGATCGAACCTTTTCCATCTAGGGATAACTAAGCACACATGTCATGAAATCATGTGATATGGTGTTTCTTAATTCCTTTTAAAACAAATGCATGTCTATCATTAGCGTCATACGAAAGTATTGGTTTAAATGTGCCAAAACATCTAACCTTAGTCCACTTTTTTCAAGGACCACTTTCGGCTATACAGATAGAAGGCTCAGAGTTATTCATAACTTGACTTTTAGAGTACAAACACTCTTTTGTATATATATGTTTATCTTGCACTTTAATGAAGTTATTTTCATAGTTTAGTGAATATGGCTTCTATTATGGAACAAGCTTTCGATTTGCTCAAAAATAACCTCGCCTTTATTTTTCATCGCGTGAAAAAATAAGAGTAACACTTATGTGAGTGAATTACTCACCTGTCTGACATACATAATAATATAACAGTAAATACTAACAAATAATATTCACACTCGTGTATTGGAACAACTCAAAGCTTTATTGAATATCAAAATACATGAAAAAATATGTTTAGATCTGACACAAACCATGGGAACTAACATGTTTTACATAAACATTTCTCATTATAGGTTCAGTAAGGTTCTGCTAACATGTCATGAGTAGATACATACTTCATATTAAATTATTTGCATGCAATTAGATCTCTAACGAAATGATACTTAATCTTTATATGCTTGGATTTGTTATGGAAGCCTTGAGCTTTACAAAAGCAGTTACAGATTGACTATCACTATTTATTACTACATGAGTATATGAGGTAGTAAAGTTTAGGTGATTCATGAATCTATTCAACTATACTGCCTTCAGGGCATTCTATGGGCCCTAGACGAAATAATAGATAATAGGATTATTAATAAAAAGAAATTGTACTTAAAAGTTTAAACTATAATTTTGGACCCTTTTAAGGCCTAAAATATCATATTATGGTCCAATTTTAGACCTAATTTGGTATTATAACTACATTTACAATAACAAAATTATTATATACATAGAGAGTAAAAAAAGAATTATGCCCTTTTTAGCCATGGGTCCTGGGCAGCCGCACTCTAGGGTCGGTTCTGACTGCCTTGAACTGAAGGCGCGTATGATACATACTCCCATTTCATGGTGGATAGAACTACACAAGTTTGTTTGTTTCTACTTCATGATATGGAAGCATAACCTATCAAGAAAACGTACCCCGATGTCGATTTCCTATCAAAGTCTCTTGTCCAATCTGGATTTGTGTATCCTTTTAGTTGGAGATCCTTTCCTTAATAACACATGGAGCAATCCAAATTTTCCTTGAGATACCTTATTATCCTTTTCACAACAGTCAAATGTGCTTATCTAGGGTTGGACTGATATCTACTCACCATCAGGGCCGGTCCTAAGAATTTATGGGCCCTAGGCGGAATAATAAATAAAGGCCCCTTTAATGTGTCATTTTGTAAAAAAAAAAAAAATTAACAAATCGATTAATGTTTCATCCAAAATGTGTTAAATGACATTTATGGAAATACTTGAAGAAGAAAATGTTACCAAATGGTATGATAAAATTTTGCATATCACAGAGTCCAAATAAGAGTTTTAATTCTTAAATTAACCTTAATTCTATATTCAAAAAATCAATTAGACCTATTTTAATTTTAAAATATTAATTATTTTGACTTTTTAAAATCTAAATAATTTTTAAGGCTTTTTACATGAATAACACAATTGGTTACAAAATTATAATTCTGTCCTAAGAATTTATGGGCCCTAGGCGGAATAATAAATAAAGGCCCCTTTAATGTGTCATTTTGTAAAAAAAAAAAAAAAAATTAACAAATCGATTAATGTTTCATCCAAAATGTGTTAAATGACATTTATGGAAATACTTGAAGGAGAAAATGTTACCAAATGGTATGATAAAAATTTTCATATCACGGAGTCCAAATAAGAGTTTTAATTCTTAAATTAACCTTAATTCTATATTCAAAAAATCAATTAGACCTATTTTAATTTTAAAATATTAATTATTTTGACTCTTTAAAATCTAAATAATTTTTAAGGCTTTTTACATGAATAACACAATTGGTTACAAAATTATAATTAAATCATATAATCAAAATTACTTTTTAATATTTTATTATTTTTTATATATAAGAAAAAAAATATGATTTTATATATAAGAAAAAATTATAATTAAATCATATAATCAAAATTACTTTTTAATATTTTATTATTTTTTATATATAAGAAAAAAAATATGATTTTATACTCTAATTAAAAAAATTAGACCCTAATTCAAAATATTCAAAGCTTAGTAAATATATTAAATAAATTTTCAAAAGTGGATTTCTATATAAATTTTTTAATATTAATATTTGTATATATTTTTTTTTGTTTCCTTGTTTTTTAAAGCCAAATATTTGTATAATTTCTTAGGAAAAAATAAATACTACCAAGGGAGTCGAACCAAGGCTCCTTCCATTGACAACCACGTTCTAAACCCCTGGGACATTTGCTAACTTTTGTTTAAGGTGTGTTTTACGTTTTTATATCTACATATATCTATGTAATAAAAAAAATGTTGGGCCCCCTAACAGTCATGGGCCCTAGGCCAGCGCACTCCTAGACTAGGCCCAAGGTCGGCCCTGCTCACCATCCAACGACGTGGAAGATACCGGTCTTATACATAATATGACATACATTAGACTTCCTACTGCATAAACATACATAACATTTCTCATATATTCAACCTCGTGTTGTGTTTGGGGACACATTTCAATGCTAAGGGTCACACCCTTAGCCATTGGGCTATCTACGGGTTTGCAATTTTGCATATTGAATCGCTCAAGGATTTTGTTGATGTATGTCTATTTAGACAAGGGCAACAATTTCTTTAAATAATCTCTTGTAATATTAACTTCAAGAATATACGCTGCTTCACCCATATCTTTCATTTCAAAACTCAAGTTAATCCAAGCTTTGATTTGATTTACCTATTTAATGTCATTTATATCTAGGAGCATGCCATCATCATATAATGACAAGATGAAAATTTTATTTCCAAAGTGCTTTGTATAGATACACTGGTCTTCTTTAATTAGTTTGAAGTCATTCTATATCATCTCATTGTGAACTCGAATATATAATTGTCTTAAAGACTGTTTGAGGCTATAAAATGATTTACCAATTTGCAAACCATTTATTTATACCCTTGTTTGATAAAGTCGACATGTTGTTTCATATAGATTTCTCTATCCAATTCTCCGTTGAAAAAAGCAGTCTTTACGTCCATTTGATATACCTCCAAGTCCAAACTTGCCACAATAGCTAAAATTAGCCTTATTGACGTAACCTCACAACTTGTGAGAAATTTTCCTCAAAATATATTCCTTCCTGTTGTATATATCCCTTAGTGACCATGTGAGCTTTGTATCTTTCGATACTACCATCGATCTTTTGCTTTATTTTGAAAACCCACTTATTCCCAATTGCTTTTCATCGATTTGGTATATCAACTAATTTCCAAACATGGTTAAATCTTATGGAAGACATTTTTTCTTCCATTGCTTTAACCCATTTGTCTTTTCGGGACATGAAAGAACATCTTTAATGTTTTTAGGCTTTATGTCATCTTGTGGAGTGACAAAAAGAGTGTGCCTTCGATACAGACTTGACGATGTTCAAGTTTTTATCTTTTAGTTCGAAGCGGTTCTAAAACTCAAAAAACATGTCTCATATATTCCTTATAATTTGGATTGCTTCCACTTGGACCATGTTCCATATGCTCATTTGTTTCAATCATGAATCATACTCTCACTTAAGATATGATCTAGAACATTCTAATCGTTTTGAGGTATTGGATCATTTTATTGTTCCTCAAAATTTGTTCCAATCGAATGGAGAGATCCGTTCAATTTTATATCCTCATATAAAGTGTGATCATGAGTAACCTCACCTAATTTAGGTAACTCGTTCTTTAAGAAGACAACCTCTCGTGATTCAAATTTTATTACTCTTCCTTCAAAGTTTTCACCCACTAGGACATATCTTTTGATACGTCCAAATATCTTATAAAGATACTATATGTATCTTTTGGGCCTAATTTCCCAAGTATCACAGGAAAATACTGTGCAACCACATGGTTTAAGTTTAACTTAAATCAGGTTTTCGATTTGTCCATAACTTGTATGGAGTATTTGTGATAGATTTAGAGGCCACTCGGTTAAGGACATAAGTTGTCGTAATCAAGACATCGCCTGTTGAAACACAATTTCCAAAAAAATAAATTGATTCTGACAAAAATTAATTAATTAAGGAAACTATATTCCTAAAAATATTCAAATCAAGGAATTAAATTAAAATTGATTTAAGCTAACATGTTTGTTAAATGATTAAATCAATAGTTTTAGATCAAAGTAAAAACAAAAGGCCTTATGCAAGCCAAAGGCTGACTTCTGGAACCGAGAGGAGAAGCCCAAAGGAACTAGAAGCCCAGAAGCAAAAGATACAGACAGCTGGCATTAACCCTGTCATATCACGCATATTTTCCAAACTGGAAATAAGTACAAGCTACAAAAGCCTTGTCCCCTCAACGGAATTTCCTTACCAGTAGAAGAAAGAAATCTAGAACTTTTCCCCGATCCCACAAGTACCCGGGATAAAGAGGTCTGAAACCACAAAGTTATGAGAAACATTATCTTTCCTAACACACATCATTGCCGAATCAAACCAATTTATATTCTTCTTCCCATTATCTTTCGCACCCCACCAAAAATAATTCTTCATTCTCTGTTACTCATTAGAAAGAGACTTTGATAACAGAAAAGTATTCATACATAAGGTAAGAAGTGCATGAGCCACAGATTTCAACAGAATTTCCTTACCAACAGAAGAAATAAATCTAAAACTCCAGGAGTTAAATCTTTTCCTAAGCCTATTTTTCAGAAAACCAAAAATAGATTGTTTCGACTTTTCTATATGACCGACTAGTATCAAAATGAGCATGCACATTCAAGACATCACCGGTGTCCCCTCTCAAGTCCGTAGACACGTTTGAACTAAAAAGTGCTAGATTTGATGTTATTCATTTGTCATTAAAACATGTAGTATAAAAATATAGACAACTACTAATTAAATATTTAATTTAAAAAATACAATTAAGCTTTTGAATTTAGGTTAACTAAAAGCTGAAACTTTAATTTTATATATATTAATAAATAAATAAGGGATACAACAACAATAACAATAACAAAGCCTTAGTCCCAAAATGATTCGGGGTCGGCTAACATGAACCATCATATAAAACCATGAAATCAAGTCGTGTTAGCGACACAAATTCTCTCCCTCCACTCTTTCCTATCCACTACCATATTTTCCTCAATCCCCAATACACTCATATCACTCTCGATCACCCTCCTCCAAGTTTGCTTAGGTCTTCCCCTATCCCTCACCACTACATCCCTTTGCAACTCTTCAGTCCTCCTAACCGGCGCATCAAGCGCTCTTCGTTTTACATGGCCAAACCACCTTAGTCGGTTTTCCCTCATTTTATTCTCAATAGATGTAACCCCTACTTTTGTCCTAATTATTTCATTACTCACCTGATCCTTTCTCATATGACCACACATCCATCTCAACATACGCATCTCTGCCACCGACATCTTATGAGTGTGACAGTGTTTCACTGCCCAACCCTCCGTACTATATAATAGTGCTGGTCTGATTGTCGTGCGATAGAATTTTCCCTTCAATCTATTTGGCATGTCGAGGTCACAAAGGAAACCGGTAGCACTCTTCCACTTCACCCAACTAGATTTAATCCTATGAGCAACATCTCCATCTACATAGATCCTAAATACTGAAAGCAATCTGATGCCTGAACAACTCTCCCATCTAGTGTGAGTGTCCATGCCTCCCTACTCCTATCGCCGCTAAACTTACACTCCAAATATTCTGTCTTACTTCGGCTCAGCTTAAAGCCTCTATATTCTAAAGTTTGTCTCCATAGTTCCAACATCCTCTCAACGCCTTCTTTCGTCTCATCAACTAACACAATATCATCTGCAAACAACATGCACCATGGTATACCATCTTGAAGTGAACTCGTTAGTTCATCCATAACGATGGCAAAAAGAAAAGGGCTTAGTGCAGAACCTTGATGCACTCCAATCGTAATAGGGAACTCTTCAGTCTTCCCAACACTGGTGCGTACACTCGTGCATGCTCCCTCATACATGTCCTTTATGATGTCAACATATTTTCGCGAAATGTCTTTCCTTATTAGGGCCCACCAAAGTACTTCCCTTGGTACCTTATCATATGCCTTCTCCAAGTCAATGAAAACCATATGCATGTCTTTCTTCTTATTTCGATAGTGCTCTATTAATTGTCTCATTAGGTGGATGGCTTCCATAGTTGATCTTCCCGGCATAAAACCAAACTGGTTTTCCAAGATCTTCACCGTCCTCCTTAGCCTTTGTTCGATCACTCGCTCCCACAGTTTCATAGTGTGACTCATTAATTTGATTCCTCGATAGTTGGCACAATCTTGGACATCGCCTTTGTTCTTATACAACGGGATTAGAATACTTTTCCTCTATTCGGATGGCATCTTATTGTTTCTCCAAATTTTGTTGAAGAACGTCGTCAACCATTCGATTCCTCTCTCTCCCAAACATCTCCAAATCTCAATAGGGATGCCATCAGGTCCTACTACTTTCTTCAATCTCATCTTATTTAATGTCATTTTGACTTCACCCTTTTGAATTCTCCGGATGCATTCACGATTTATCATATCGTGAGAGATACTTATAAGGGATAAAATGCAAAAATACTCAAACGTTTACAGCTATGAGCAATTTATCTCTAACGTCTAAAATGGTGCAATTTTACCTCTAATATTGGCAGCCAAGAGCAATTTTATCCCTATCGTTGCCAAGTTGGATTTATTTGAGAAATAATTCATCAAACTGTCTTCTAGGTCATAAACATATGAGTCATTTTACCACTCATTAATAATAGATCATAAACATATAATTATACGTGAAAAAATAAAAAAAAAATAGAAAATATACTGTCTATTATACGATTTGGACAAAAAAAAATCACCGAATTTATAAATATTACTCCAATTCTATTATTAAATCACACAAAATATGGTGGTGAAGCTCTTAGCTTGTTGGTTGAGAGCTGAGATCATGGGTGGGGAGTGGGTTGAGAGTTTTTCTTTCTCTTTAATGTAAGTGCATTGTGCACAACTTTTTAAAAGGGTAAAATTGCTGTTGGCCGTCAACGTTAGGGGTAAAATTGCACCTAAATGTAGACGTTAGGGGTATTTTCGCATCTTATCCCAATGAATAATAACAATAATAATAATAAATTTGATATGTAACATTCAAATGAGATGAGGATAATGAACTTGGTTAATATCACATTGTTAATTGAGTTAAAGTGTAACCTATTTGATGGGCTTTTATTGGGAAAAAAATCCATTCTAATCTGAAACCTTAAACAAAAAAGGTAAGCAGGATAAGAAGAAAAACGATTATTCAGACCAAAAAACAGAAAAGAAATCCAAAAATGAAGAGATCTTGAAAAATCTGGAAAGCATCCACATGATATCTGGAAAAAGATGAAAACTACTATACTTAGAGAAAAGACAAAATATTAATTTGAGAAACAAAGATCATCTTTTATTTTATTTTATTGATTGGTTTGTTGGTTGGTGTGTCCTATATATATATATTGCCACATGTATCAGGTTAGTCCCTTCACTTTTCTTAATCAAGATTAATTAGCTAAACCATGGCTGAATATAATGGTTTTGCTCTTCATGATCTCCAAGATGAAGGAGATGATCATCATAATCTTCATCTTCAAAATCATAATTCTATTGCTAATCTCCATTCTCTCAACATTCCTGGATGGTATGTTGATATTCCTTATGGCTGGTCAGGTAAGTTTTGAAATTGAGTTAGTTATTTCATTTATATTTAAAATTGCTTTTTTTAATTATAAAATCAACGGTTGAAATTTAATATAGAATTTATTAATTAAATTTCAACTATTTATTTTGTAATTTAATAATTGAGATTATAACTTGATCTCTCAAATTGATTTTGTTTGATTGATGTTGTATTTGGAAGAATAAAAGGAGTTATTATGATTTCCATTGACTATTTATGTTTGACAGGATTTTGACTTGTTCTTTTTGTTGGGAAAATAATAATATTCATAATTGTATAATGTAACGAATTAAACTTTTGATATAATATATATTTGGATGGTGATTATTATGATGATATGCTTTTTGACTTTACTCTTAAGGCAATATGATTTGCATCTACCACTCATTTTATTTCCTCTTCAAGCCTCCAATTAATCATCCAATATATGCAGGAGAGGCACATTTGTACAGGATGGAAAAGGTTTTGTTTCATGGAAAATCTGAATTTCAGGAGGTAACTGTATTTCAGGTAATTTGGCTCTGAGCCTAGACGGTGAGTTTGACCGCCTAGGGTTTAAGCTAAAAAGGAGCTCAATTGCCTAAAAAAATTGACATAACCACAGGGGCGGAGACTACGAACTATTTTAAATTTTTAAGTAAATTTGTTTGTTAAGGAAATTCTTATCTCTTATTTCGTCTTGAATTCATAAAATGTCAGGACCAAGTTAATGATATTTAAATTATTTTTGAATGGTTTTTGTAGTCATCATCACATGGGAAAATTGTAATATTAAATGGAGCTATACAACTGACTGAGAAGGATCAGTTTGTGTATCAAGAAATGCTCACCCATCTCGCTCTTTGCTCCATTCCAAACCCAAAGAAGGTCTTTCACCTCTTTTTTATATTAGCATGCAATGCAATGGATTATTAATCTTAAATTTTATTTCTTAATCTGCTACTAGTAAAATAATTGTATAATTGTTTATACTTCAGGTACTACTAATTGGAGGGGGCGACGGCGGAATTTTAAAAGAAATATCTCGCCATTCTTCTGTCGAACAGATTGATATTTGTGAAATTGATGAAATGGTGATTAATGTAAGTAAATTTTATATTCCAAACGAATTCTTTTTAGCTTGGAGATTAATTAATTGATATCATACATTTTACACTAACATAATTGCAGGCATATAACAAGTTCTTCCCTGACATAGCTATTGGGTACAAAGATCCCCGAGTGAATCTTCATATAGGCCATGGAATTGAATTCCTGAAGAGCATTCCTCAAGGAACATATGATGTTATTATATTGGACGCATTCCAATGCGTTGGTAATTCTCTTCCCGAGTCTAAAGAGGTGATTGTATCATTATTTTAAAATCTGCTTAATCAAAACTTGACAATTAACAAAAACATACACATTTTAAGGACCATACGAAGAAGAATTAGGAGACAAGTGGTTCATGGAAACAGTAGCAAGAGGACTTCGGCCAGGAGGAGTCATGTCTTCCCCAGCTGACAGCTTATGGCTTAAAGATTTCACAATTGCTGATTATATTGCTAAACTCCGCAAGGTTTTCAAAGGTTCCGTTAGCTACGGATGGTGCACTACTCCTGCTTATGTCAGCGGAATGATCGGTTTCATGGTTTGCTCGACGGAGGGTCCGCCTGTCGACTTCAAACACCCCATAAATCCATTGAATCCTGAGAATTATGGTGTAGCCAATGGACCTCCTCTCTATTACAACTCTGAAGTATTTCCTCATCAACACCTCTATCTTGTGGTTATGCAGAGTTCTTTCTGTGTTCTGATGTTATGTGTCTGTGGTGGTTGCAGGTTCATACTGCTGCATTTTGTCTTCCGTCTTTCGCAACGAAGAAGATGTTCGGTTCCAAAATCTGATAGTCAAAAGAGGAAATTGAAATTTTATCTCAGAAACACAGCTAGTTTCCTTAATTTCATTTGCTATAAAAGTAGTTCAGAATATCTGATTAACAAAGGAATTTTATCTGTTTTACCAAACTTTCTTGCTCTTTTTCCCTTTCCTAATACAGAGTTATCAATTTCATTTTACATTGAAATTGTTATATTGAAAGTCTTTCTTGCATACAAGCAATACAAAATGCATATAATAACAGAATTTGACTTAAAACATAGCAGAAGCCACAACAAATACAGGATAAGGAAAATAACGTTACACATTTTACATACAAAAATACCTCAAAATAAAGAGAAACCGGTTCCTGAGGTCAAGATAACAGAAATATAGTGTCGAAAGAAATGTGGAAATTGTCCGAATTGCACAATGTGATACTTCTAATGAGGGAGCAGGTGTGTTTCGTGATCTTCGGAATTCATGGACATTATGCACAAACAATGAGGGAAAAAGAGGTAAGTGGCCAAAAATACAAGCACACCAAGGTCAGCCTCCTCTCCGACTGCTGGCCTAGGAGGATATATCCAATATATCTGGCTTGCACACCACAAGCAATAGAGGATCGCTACAGTCAGAATAAGTTTCAGCGATTGGTATGATTGTTTTCTAGTATATTTTGAAGATTTTACCCTGCATTGTCAAAACATTTTGAGTACTATATAGTATGTCAAGATGCAATCTCATCCTAGAAAGAAAAATAAATGGAAACGAACATGAAAGGTCCCGAAAGTTATCACCTGTTGATGTAAATAAAACCACCAATTAAGCAAGTGCATAAGAAGCCAACCACAATAACAGCATCTGGATTGACAGGTGCTCGATTCTTCCACCAACCGGTGCTCAATATCCACGTGTACATTGTTGAATGTCCGTTTTCCTGTACTTATTGATTAATGATCTTCATCGACGTCATGAATATACGATTCCAGAAGCAAAACACGTAGCAGATCCAGTTCCCAAAGGCATAAAAAAAGGAGAAATATGAAAGAATCTTCTAACAGATTCATTGACTATGCCTACAGTTTGTTCGTACTTTAGAATTAGTTCGACTATTTATCTAGCTAGGAAGCTATTCAAGTTCATGCTCTAGACTTATTTCATAGACCATACCATACCGCTTTCCTTTCAGCCACATTCACATGATACGCAGTGCAGCAGGATTCAACTCAAAACAATTACAAAAAACGGATGTCAGCCATGCATATGCACTTCCATAAAGTCAAATCTCCAAAGCATTTAAGCTTTGCTAACAAACTTCATGTTACTGGTTATCAAGTTAAAATGAGGGCCGTATGTATATGGATGATAAACTAATGACATAACAATTTATCAAAAGCACCACATTTCACCATACCTAGTATCTTTTCCCTTCACCCCAAGCTACAAACAAGAGAAAATGAACAGCCTATTGATCATAAGCATTTCAAGAGTTGCATAAAATGTACAACAACAACAACAACAACAACAAAGCCTTAGTCCCGAAATGATTCGGGGTCGGCTAACATGAACCATCATATAAAACCGTGAAAATCAAGTCGTGTCAGCGACACAGATTCGCTCCCTCCACTTCGTCCTATCCACTACCATATTTTCCTCAATTCCCAATAAACTCATATCACTCTCGATCACCCTCCTCCAAGTTTGCTTAGGTCTTCCCCTACCCCTCACCACTACATCCCTTTGCCACTCTTCGGTTCTCCTAACCGACGCATCAAGCGCTCTACGTCTCACATGGTAATTGCAATTTGCAATAAATATATATAGAATAAGAGAGAAGTTGTGTGAATTATACCTCAAACAAGTGATCTAAAAAAAAATGTGATAGGCAACCGGCAGACACTAATGACAAGCATTGCCTCCTTGAAAGGGGAACCTACATAATAAGATAGCAAAACCATTTAAAAACAACTCAGAAACCGATAACTCAATCTAATTAGTAACAGCATCTCTAATGGTTTATACACACAACCACTCAATGTACATGACAAATCATTTTTATTTTATTAAATTATTAACTCCAATAGTTAAACGCTATAACCATTCAATCATAAGGATCCACCAATTAATTATACTCTATTATATTATTTTAAAAATTAAAAATATATTATAAAAATAGTCAAAATGCTTAATAAACTACTCATATCTATTTAGTGGTCGACAAGTACTCGATATATTAAACTCACTCCAACGGGAGAGAGTTTAATGAAGAAGTATAATGAGCGGTTTATTATACTCCATGATCTACGAGCCTATAATTGTGAAGCACAACTTCAGAAAACATAACTTGTAGGAACTTGGGTCAAGATTGTGAAGCAATATCTCCAAGTTTGTACTCAAGAAGTCAACATATTAAAAAAATGAAAGACAGATTAATCAGATGTTCAACATAATGATCAGACTTTCCAAATAAAAAACAATCTGCATAGAAAATAGATGAATACAATCCCAATGTGATCTAAATTTACTAATTCAAAAAGAAAAAACCCTTCTTGGGAAGCTGAAATAAATTATTCTAACTGACAGATAAAGGGATTAGCAATTGAAATTCTAAAGTATTTAACTATTCTAGTAGTTGTTGAAGTTTCCCAAAAGACATATAATATAACTCACCCCAGAAACAGAATCTAGAATCCGCCTTTGATGCAAAATTCTGGAGAGCCAAGAGTAGAAAAAGCACAAAGGAAGACCCAAAATGAATATATAGAAAAAAGGATCGTGGATATAGTCAGCTAGCTCAGAGGCGAGTGAGTCGGCGAATGAACCCAGGTTGGAACCGAGCCACTCAGAAAAAGAGCCGATATCAGGACCAAAAAAGGCGTTGATGGTGTAGGTGAGAGTATGATGAGGGCTGAAACGACCGTTGGTCAAAGTAGATAAGGCCAGACCGGAGCTCATCGCGTACATCAGGTGAGGTCCTGGACCTGGCATTCTCGGCTAATCGGAATTTAGCTGGATGGATGGAGTTCATTCAATTTTACTTTGTTGTTCCTAAATCTAAGCTACTTCTACTTCCCATTGAATAGATGTTTGCTGTTTAGCTCAACTGTTTCACTTCAACTTTTGTTTCCTATGATCTACTAGCTTTCTAGGGGGCGTTTGGTTCGGGATCTATAAGAATGGGAATGAGAATTAGAATTAGAGTGAGAAGTTTTCATTCACTTTGTTCTTGTTTGTTTAAAAGAAAAAATCATTCTTTTTACCCTTTTTAATTTATAGGTTTACTCCCACTTTAAATTAAGAGGACGTTTGGTTTGGGGTTTTTACCCATTTTAGATTAAGTCATTACCCCCACTTTAGGTTAAGCCATTACCTCATGCCTTCTAGAGAATTGGATTCCCTTTACCCCATTCCCTTTCCTAAATATATCCAAACACATAGATGAATTCCTTTCCTTTGGTTTCCCTTTCTTGATTCCTTTTCCATTACCCCTTATGAACCAAACGCCCTAGGTCCTATAGGGAATTTGATTCTCTTTCCTTTAGTTTCTCTTAGTTTTCAAATGCATAGAAAAATTTATTCCCTTCATTTTCTTTAGTTTCCTTTTCTGGATTCATTTTCCATTATCTCCTGTGAATCAAAGCCCTTTTACTATTTTCGACAGAATATGATAAAAGAAAAGAATCATAAGCATGGGTTTTGTTTTGGATACAGAAAGGAAAACCCGTTAAAGGTCCATTTTAATTAGAAGAAGTCCAATCATAAAGGCCCAATAATAGATTCATATCTTTAGAAAAACCCAATATGCATCATTTTTATGTTAAAACCCCAAAGTAGGAGATCATCATAATCTGTTCTCAAACACAGGCCTATAAATAAAATTGAAAGAGTAAAATAATTATGACTAAACAAGTTATATTCCATGTTAGCTCCTCACAAGTTTAAAGTAGAAAAGGAATATTGTTGAATTTGAATAATTATGAATTAAGATTCAATTTAGGTATTTCCCGACTAAATAAAACCTTATTTGTTTGGGGAAAAATATTCTGCAGAAAAATATTTTTCCAATTTTCCAGTGTTTGTTTGGGCAGAAAAATAAGTCAAAGGAAAATAAGTGGTAAATCAATGGAAAAGGAATGAAGAAATAAGGGAAAATGTTTTACCCTTTTCCAAACCATACACATTTAGAGAAAAATAGGAAAAACGTTAAAAAATGTAAAAATACAAAAAATATGAAACACGAAAAAACATGAATAACGTGAAAATGTTACAAAACACAAGAATATGAAAAAAACCGTAAAAAACATGAAAAGGTAAACAAACGTGAAAAAAAAAGCAAACACTTGAAAAACACAAAACATGAACAACGCAAAAAAGTGAGAAAATAAGAATTATACAAAAACGTGAAAAATACAAAAAAACACGAAAACATGAAAAAATATGAAAACGCGAAAAATGCTAAAACACAAAAACGTGACTAGGGGTGCAAACGAGCCTTGGTAGTTCGCAAACTATTTGAGCTCGGCTCGGTGAAAGCTCGATCAAAGCTCGGCTCGATAGGGTTTGACTCGAGTTCGGGATCGGCTCGAGCACTAAGAAGCTGAGTCCGAGCTTCCTCGGGTTCGGCTCGAAAGCTCGCGAGCAAGCTCGATTATTTTTAAGGGTAAAGTTCAAATAAAACCCATGTGGTTTCACTAATTTTCAGATAAAGGACTGTGGTTTACTTTTTGTCAAAACGAGGACTGAGGTTTTCAACTTTAGCAAAATAAGGACTTTTTCGATTGATACTATTAAAATCACCATTAACAACTTCAAAAATGACATATTTTAAGAACTACTAATATTTTAAACAACTTTAATTCTTCAACTTTTTTATTTCGAGATTATTTAGATGATGTTTGGTAAAGAGAGAGAAAGTTAATGTTTAGCGAGAGAAAGTTCCAAAAAAGATGATTTTCTAAAATCGAAAATGTAGTCCCATAGAAAATATGACATTGAACAACTTTAATTCTTGAAAATTTTCATTTTCATGTCGTTAAAGATAGTTTAAATAGCATTATTAAAAGTGTGAAACCTCAGTCCTCGTTTTGACAAAAAGTAAACCACAGTCCTTTATCTGAAAATTAGTGAAACCACATGGGTTTTATTTGAACTTTCCCCTATTTTTAATTACTATAAATATTTCATTATATATATATATATATATATTTCATTGGTTATTATTAGTTTTCATCATAATTCATAACTCAAATAAGATTTAACCCATACAAAAAAATGACACAACAAAAGCTTAGACATTTGAGACTTTAGCGAGACAATTATGTTTTGATAAAGAATAAAATACATTACAAACTTTAATATATATGTCATTGTTTGAAATTTTTCTCCAAGCTTGTGTTTTCCGATCACAAGTACCATATATTTTTCTGGAATCTCGACAATAACATGATTGTTTTTTTTATAAATATTTTAAACTCATATGGAGTATGTTATAAGGTTTTTCTATTTTTTATGCTACTTATTCTATGCATGTATGATGAATTTGGTTAAAGCTCGATAAAAGCTCGACCAGATTCGGTCAAAGCTCGATTCGAGAGGGCTCGGTTCGAGATATTAACGAGCCAATACCGAGCCTACCTAGGGTTCGGCTCGGTTCGGCTCGGTTGCACCCCTAAACGTGACAATAAGTGAAAAATGCGATAAACATGAAAAGACAAAAAATGCAAACAAAACATGAAAACGTGAAAAATACGAAAAACATTAAAAAATGAAAAAGTATCAAAATGTGAAAAATAAAAAACGTGAAAAAGGGAAAAACCGAAAAACTAAACGTGAAAAAACGAAAAAATAAAAAAAAACACAATAACGTTAATAACACGAGAAAATGTACAAAAATGCCAAAAATGTGAAAAAGTGAAAAAACGTTTTTCGTGTTTTTAACATTAATTTGTTTTTCACATTTTCGTGTTTTCCACTTTTTTTCCATGTTTCAATGTTTTTAATATTTTTTTACTTTTCGTGATTTTCGTGTTTTTCCACTTTTTGTGTTTTTAACAAATTTTCACGTTTTTTTTTTGTGTTTTTCACGTTTTAAGCGATTGGAAAATATTTTCCAATGTTGTTGCCAAACACGGAAAAATATTTTTATTTTCCTGCAGAATATTTTCCATACATAAAATTTTTTAGAACACAATATTTTTCCCAAACAAACGGAGTCTAAGTGTGTCCAAATTTACAAAATTAAAGAAACATGCAGAGTGTGTCTTGCACGTGTTTCTTTACAATTATGTGTTCAACATGACTTGTTACAGTTTCCTTCTTCATAGCTACACTACACATATTTATTTATCTTCAATGATGATGGAGATTTGATTTGAAGGTTCTGATGATCAAAACAAAAGAAACTGAACTTGAAAAACTCCAATAGTTGAAGTTTAAAGAAAATTTGATTATGTTTGAGTGTAGGTTGAGTTAGTCTTTTTCACTGTGATTTCTGTCTTTTATAAATGTTGGGAGTAATTTCATGTTTTCTTTTTCAATAAGTCACGTTCTCCACAATCTTAAATAATTGCTCCACTTTGACTTCCACAATAAATTGGGTAAATTTTCAAAGTCCAACCCGTTAGGGCTAGACAAAAAAAAAAAATTTAGCCTCCAACACGTTAAAACACCGTCGTTTTAGTGTGTTCGATAAAATATTAAAAGTGTTCGTGTTCAACGTGAAAAGAGTGAATATATTTAATTTTCTATTAGTTTAATGCTAGTTTTAAAAAATTATAATATTTTTTATTTTTAGTTTTAAATTTTTTATATTTTTATAAATTAAAATTTTATTTAGAAATTAAGTTATATGAATCTCAAAAATAAGAAATTATTTTTTAATATAAAAGACATAATAAAAATGAGTTTAAAAGTGTTACGAAAATAAAAAGTAATAATAGTAAATACTAGAACCTCTTCATATACCTTTAAATATTGAAATAATATTACACATAGTTTATATAAACTAATATTATGGAGACTAAAAGAGACAAAACAACCCGTATTCAAGGATGGAGCCGATGGCCGGGAATCCTAAACTGGCTCCGCCCCTGCTTCTGGCTCCCCTATGTTTACTTCAAATCTTCCCTAAAGTTAACTCTACAAATAGGTCTCCTGTGATATTCACTCTAGTAATCTGTCTTGAAATTAACTCTTTTTGTTTTTGAAACAGTCTTGATATTAACTCTAGTAGGCTAATTAATATTTTTTTTTTTTTGAAACTGGCTAATTAATATATTTAATTATGGTGGAAACAGGTTGTTTTTATTTTTTGGGTGGACTGGGGACAGATTCTAAATTATGGTATTTTCTCATTTCTTTGTCTCACCTTTTTTTTTTTTTGAAATAAGGTAAACTTTATTAACTAAGATCAGAAGCGAGAATGTCAAAAATAATCGATGGTGGACAGACCCACTCACCACGAACGGATCTAGATGTAACAGCCTTAGCTAAGCTATGAGCTGCTAAATTCGCTGAACGTTTTACATATGAGACTGAATATGAGTTCAAGGCTCTTAACAAATCACAACAATCATTCACTACATCCGATAAATAAGATAATTGACGTTTTTGCTGATGTATGGAACTAATAACCACGAGACAATCTGATTGGACCTCCACATGGCTGAGGTTAAAATCCTTAATCCAGATAAGAGCCTCTCTTACCACCATTGCCTCTGCCAACGGGGGATCCGTGACATCCGCAAGGTGCCCCATTTTAGCAGCAAAACATATACCCTGATGATCCCTCAGCAGACACCCATATGAGCTGAATTTATTCTGGTCATCCACACCTGCGTCAATATTGCACATATACCTTCCTTCCGACGGTTTCTTCCATTTTGCGATTACGACCGACTGTGGCTGGGGGTGTTTTAGATTGACGATTTGAGCTTCTCTCCAGTCGCGCAATTCCGATAAGGCCATACGGTGGATTTCCTCTGGTGTCTGTTCCCTGTTATTCCAAACCTTATCGTTCCGCGCTTTCCAAATACTCCAGCAAAGCATCTCTACTTCATTTCCCGTCCTGACGTCCCTCCGATGCAATTTGAAAGCCAGAAGATGAGATCTGTGACCGTCAATACCCTATTATCCTGAAAGAAGATTTGCCACACTCGGTAGGCTCGCGGACAGCTGATAAACACATGAAGATCGTCTTCCCCATAAGCGTTGCATATTGGACAACAGTTTGGGAGGGAGCTTCGCCGGGATGCCAGGTTACTCATAGTTGGTAAGCAGCTTGTGCAGATCCTCCATAAACAGTTTTTAACTTTTGGGGCCACCTGTAAATTCCAGATTAAGTTCCAGTTAATCATAGAGAGATTTGCCATGTTAGAAGGGCGGGATCCAAGTGCTTTGAGATAACCACTCTTTACTGAGTAATTACCGGACTTTTCGTCAGGCCAGAACCAGTCATCCTCACACTGCCTCCTTCGTGCCGGAATTGAACAGATCAATTGGACATCCCTTCTATTAAAGATTCTACTGATGAGATCAAGGTTTCAAGCGCCATTTTCATTTAGCAGATCCTTCACCAGACCAGTAGGCAGTGTGGTATCGAGAGGGCTGGTAGGGAGAGGGAGGGAATCATCAAGTAGCCACGGGGACCTCCAGATTGCGTTGGTTTCACCATTCCCAATTTTCCTTCGGAGACCCATCACAAACAATTCACGTCCCGCCAGAATGCTCCTCCAAACAAAGGAAGGGTTATGACCCAAAGGAGCCTGCAAAAAATCAGAGTTAGGAAAATACTGAGCCTTAAGTATTTGAGTCACCAGTGAATCCGGATTCTGCAATATCCTCCAACTTTGTTTTGCAAGTAAGGCAAGGTTGAATAGGTAGGTATTTCTGAACCCAAGTCCTCCGCTTGATTTAGGCCAGCAAAGGTTCTCCCAAGATTTCCAATGAAGCCCAGAAGATGATGATCCTGATGAGTTCCACCAAAACCTGTTCAGCATTTTATTGAAGTCGTCATAGAATTCCTTTGGCATGAAGAAGATGCTCATCAGATAGGTTGGGATCGATTGAAGCACAGATTTGATGAGGACTTCCTTTCCGGCACGTGACAGGTATTTCTCTTTCCAATTATTAATGCGTTTCCATGCTCTATCTTTTAAGAAGCCAAATGTTTGCATTTTGCTTCTTCCTACTACAATCGGTGCTCCTAGATAAAAGCCCATGTCATTGACTTCAGAGACTCCAAGTTCATTACACACCACTGATCTAGCATCAATCTTCGTATTGCCACTAAAAAATACGGAGGATTTCTGGAAGTTCACACACTGACCAGATGCCTGTTCGTAACATTGTAGACAGGCTTGAACCTCCTTTGCCTCATTCGCATTAGCCCGGAAGAATAAATAGCTATCATCGGCGAAGAAGAGGTGTGACACTTTAGGAGCATTACGTGATACCTGAGAGCTGTGAATTCGAACTGCTTGCTCCTTTGCAGCTAGCAGTGCCGAAAGCCCCTCAGCACAGATCAGAAACAGGAATGGGGAGATGGGATCTCCTTTCTCAGACCTCTCTTTGGGATAATCGGGCCAATTTCTCTACCATCTTGAACTACCATATAGGACACAGTAGGCACCAACAACATTATCCATTGAATCCATCTGTCTCTGAATCCTAATTTCCGTAACATATTCTCTAGAAAACCCCATTCGATTCTATCGTAGGCTTTACTCATATCTAGTTTTAGGGCAGCCGTACCATGTTTACCATATTTTAGTCCGCAAAGTTTATGAATTGTCTCATAGGCCACAATAATGTTATCGGAAATCAATCTTCTTTTAATAAACGCACTTTGTGTACTTGAGATAATGGATGGAAGGATTGCCTTGAGACGATTCGCCAACATTTTTGAGAGGATTTTGAGAAGGACATTGCATAGTGCTATAGGCCGTAAATCTGAAACTTGTTCAGGATTACTAATCTTCGGAATAAGAACGATTAGGGCACTACACCATAGAATGCTTATTGCAACGATGCTGATTCGTTACGTTCGGCACCGAAAACTGTTGCATTATGGCCAAAAAGGGCTAAGGCAACGATTTTGGTCAATTTATTTTCGTTGGTTAATTCACGGTTGCTTTTTCTCTCAAAGGCAACGAAAATTTTCTCTAAAGCAACAACGAAGATATCGTTGCTTTAAATTTCAGCAAGTGCAACAGTTGAAGGATACAACAATAAGGTAACGAAACATGAACCTAAAGCAACGATTTTACATTTATTAATCATTGCCTTTAGAAAGAAGAGGCAACACTATTTCAAACTTAAGGCAACATTATTTCAAGTCCAAAAGCAACGGTATTTTATAGTAAAGGCAACAACTTTTTAACCATGAGCAACACCTATTTTTACACAAATGCAACGAGTTTAATTGTCAAAGGAAACAATTCTTTTTCTATTATTAGCAAAAAGCAACACATTTTTATAGCAAAGGCAATGAATTCAATTCATAGCAACAATATTTCTCTTACAAATGCAACACTTTGTAGCATTAAGGCAACAATTCTTTTAATTTGCAACGATTTTTAGAACATTAAGGCAATAATGTTTTGTTTACGTGCAACGACGTAAAGAGTAGAAAGCAATGGTGTTTGTAACATAAAGGCAATGATGATATTTATAATCCACAAGTAACAAAATCCAAAAGTACCTAAATATCAACATCCAACAGTACCTAAATAATAAAATCTAAAATCCTAAAGTATCATCACAAACATAAATAAATCAGTCGTCACGTTCATTTGGACGAACTATAGGAAGAATACCATCCAAATTTAGATTGAGTAATGGGTTCATAAGGCTCAACTTCTATACAAGAAATTCAAGATGAGCTAATAGTTCATTCTTCACTTTGTCTCTGATTTCCTCTCTAATTTCCATTTTCAATTGCTCTTTTGCATCTTCGGACATGGAGCTCTTACTCGTAGTAATTGAAGATTCGGCGCTCTAATAACCTTTTGTTTTCTTCATAGGGCCTATCCTACCAACTAGATATTCACGACCATGAGATGACGAGCCTCCGAGTATTTCATCAATCTGCTCAATGTTTTCCCGGCAGATGACAACTCTTCAATTCTTGGCTGTAGAATTAAAACATGAAAACAAACAGATGACAACCAACAAATATCATGGGCACAAGAAAACAACAAAAAAATTCTGATTTAAATAAAGTGCAGACAGTTAAACAAAAAAATTCTCATTTAAATAAAGTGCAGTTAGAGAAGCATCTGAGTTCTTATTATGGATTCAATTTCTACCAATCAAAACACATACCTTTGCTTATGATTAACATGATTCTCTAAACAATATTGTATCATAAAATGCATACCCAGAGAAAGAAAGAGAAACCAAACTTAAGATAGTTCAATCACAGACCACTGAACGTCAAATTGGATATTTGGAAGAGGTAAAACAAAATAAGAATATAACAGCAAATTGGATATTTGAGAAACTAAGGACTCTTCTAGGACTCTTCTAAAAAAGATTTCTAAGAACAACAAATTCCTTCACTAAATGCCATGGAAAATTGATACAGTTTGAACAAGTGCATATGAACTGGAGTATCAAGAAGCAACAATGTCTAATTCACCTAATGAATCGTATAATTTTACTGAATCAAATTCGAAGATTATTAATCAAATCAGAATCAAATATTAATGCTTAATGAGAGCAAAGAAGCCAAAATAATGGCTACCTAGAATATGAAAATTCAATTATATAAGCAAATTGCAAAAGGATCACAAGTAAATAATATAGTTAGATCACAAGAAAATTATTAGGAATGAAGAGTTTAAATAAGAAAGTAGTCATATGTAGGGCTGTAATCGAGCCAAGCCGAGCCGAGCTTTGACCTGCTCAAGCTCGGCTCGCTATAAAATTAACGAGCTCTAAGACCGAGACAAGCTTGCTATAAAATTAACGAGCTCAAGACCGAGCCGAGCTTTGGCTTGCTCAACAAGTTCGAGTTGAGCTTCGAGCTTTTTTCGAGCCCAAAATTCTTTTTTGACTTGGTTCATTAAGAAAATTATCTAACCATGAATTGTTTGTGAGTAAATCGTTAATTATAGTTGTGAAGTTTGATCACTAATAACTCTTTACTTGTGTACATAAACAAGCTCACAAGCAAAGTTCATGAATAAATAAACAAGATGGTTACAAATAGTTTGTCTATTATTCATTTATTATGTTTATAAACGAACTCATCTAATAGCCATAGAGTTAGCAATATTTGACAATTTTGCCCAAAGACAATCAATTTCTATAACTAAAAATTTGTTGGATTTGGACTAATTTGTCAAATATTGACGACTTTAGGACTGAATCGATACCTAAATTTCAATTTGAGTTGAACTGAACTTGTCTGTCAACTTTAAGAGCCAAATTGACTCTTAATTCAAACTAAATTAGATTCTACACTCTACATCTATACCCCTCCCTTTACAAGATCAAAACTGACCAACTAATAAAAACTAAATTATCCTCTCCCTTTACAAGACCCAAAACAGAGCAGCTAATAAAATTAGATTACATTCTTTAAATGAGTTTTTTTCTTAAATGAAATTGATCATAAAGTATAAACATGGAGTAAGTATCTTTTAAATTCAATATGGACACTGAAATTAAGTCGTCCAAAAACCACTAGTTTTATTCATTATGCAATTTCTATTATGTGCATTTGATAATGAAAGCTACTATCAAAGTTTTAAATACATTGTTTATGCCAACTTGAACACAAAAGCACCATTAATAAATTAACAGATAATAGGTAAGAATATCCATGTATAACAAGTGAATGATTTTTGAAGGTGGAGAGGATCGATGATGCTTTACAATTGCTAAATAAGATGGTGCATGAAAACTTATGGGTGGTATCAAGTTATGCAACTAAGGTTTTCAATGACTTGATTAAAAATGGCAAGGCAGTGGACTGCGCCCAAATTTTGATAAAGAAAAAAAATCCAAAGACAAAATTAATTATTAAACCCAAAATCATGCAAGTGTACTGAATATACTAATGGTCTCTTTTCTCTCTCTTCTTCTTCTCTTACCTTTTTTTTTAATGTCTATAATTGAAGTTTAGTGCAGTGTATACATATATACATAAATCCCCAAATATGAGAAATTTGTCACTGATCTTTAAATATATATAAAAAAAGAGAGAGACACAAAAATGTACCTGGTTTCTTGATAAACCAGTATGTCCAGCTAATAGATGCTTATCAGCATCGCTTCGATACCTGAGAAACACACGAGATAATGATATCAGAGACTTACCCATGTTGTTGGTTAAACCAAACTAACAATGTAGACTTATGCACACAGATAGGTATTAGGTACACATGGACAATAAATCAATTAATTGGCAGCTGTTTTTTCAACTACGGAACTTGATAAAACTGACTGATACTTGGATAACTGATACTTAGTGTTTGATTTCTTTTAAATGTTTTTCTCAAGATATGAAGTAATTTTGGTTAGCATGTTCATTAAAGGTCGGATTACAATATGCTTGTCCATCCCTTTTTATACCCTTTCCGTTTTCAGTCAAGTTACACTAAGGTAAATATGATATGATCCTGCAATTGGGTTTCTGTAATATCGCATTTAGTACAGTGTCTGTACTTTCTTGAATCTCTTCAAATTACTCGAGTTTACTATTGATATTGTGCATTACCCGCAAGCATTGTTGCATCATACATATGCCATTAAAAATTAAAAAACAAACAGTTGTGGACAAGGTCAAGGAATACTAACTAATTAATTTTTGCCATTTGGTACTTTTTGCATCGTGAATATTGAATGTCCCTCATCAACTCAAAACGAACCGAAAACAACTGCTTAATGCTTTGGCCGCTGAAGAGGAAGAAGAAGAGTTTGGGGTTAAGCTTCTTTACCTAATATGTCCCATCATCGAATACGACGCTGGTGCTAATCCTAATATGACCCGGGGGATGTTCCTCGAGAAGTAGTTATTAGAAAGGTCCAAGGCGTTAAGTTTAGTAAGGTTACCGATTGAAGATGGTATTTGGCCCCCAAAACCACACCCCTTGGCTGTAAAAACTCTCAATGACTTGAGGTTCCCAATTGTAAGAGGTAGCTGACCGGAGAAATTTGTCTCACTGAGTCTCAACGTCTCAAGTGGGCTACCCACCATGAACGGTGATAGATATCCGGTGAGATCTGGGTTGTTCAACAAGTTAAGAACACGAAGATTAGGTAATTGGAAGATAGCTGGGGGAAATTCACCGTGCAATGAACAGTTTTTCAGAAGGAGAGACGTCAAAGAAACCAAGTTTGACAAGCTCTCGGGTACATGAGAAGAAATAATAATTTCACTTAGATGAAGTTCAACCAAATGGATAAATGTTTGAACTACATCTTTCACACTAGGCTTGTAGAGGACCAATGCATTTTGGGAGAGATCAAGGGAAACCAAGTTAGAAAGCTCCAAGACTTCTGATGGAATTTGGTCAGAAAAGTTTGAGAATCTGAGATTTAAATGAGTCAATCCTGATAGACTTCTAATCCCACCAGGAATTGTTGAAACATTGAAATTATTATCAGAAAGGTTAAGACTCGTAAGATGGAGAAGTCGAAAAAGGGAGCTGGAAGAGTTGATAGAACCATAGAGACAACTGCTCGAAAGGTCAAGCCCGATGACATGACCTGTTTGAACATCGCAGTCAACACCATCCCATGAGCAGCAATCATCTCCAACTTTCCAAGAGCTGAGCTTGGTATAATTATCAGTAGAAGGATTACATGAAAACTTGTCAAAAACAAAGGTTTGCTTGAACTGTAACAAGGAAGAGCGGTCTCCATCTTGGCAAAGTGGCTTAATAGCTATGGGTCCTATTTCTCTCTCGCTATGATGGACAAACACTAAGACTTGCAAACTAATAAGCAGGTAGGAAAAACCAAACCCTTTTAAAATCAAATCAAACGTTTACTTGGTGCAGGACCTAGTAAGAATCCAACTGCAGACCTAGCCTAAGCAACTAAGTTAGCTCAGTATAACCTTATTTGAATTACTGCCTATAAAGCCATAAATGCTTGCACCAGAGCATCTTCTATGATGAACTAAAAAACACACTTATAAGTTATAACCACACAAACAAGACATAACCACATAAAAACATCAAGTTAAGTGACTAAGATACTAGAATTGTAGAAGAGCTCTTTTGGTTCGTTGCGTTGCGTCACACAGAAGAAGCTCCTCTCCTTTAGGTCTCTTACTCGCCTGACCTGAGCAGGCCTTTAACAACTATGCATATGTCAATGTCAGTACATTTACATCATATAAAACTTCAACTTCTCTGAATACTTAATATGAAAAATAAGCTAAGTTTTCAAGTTTTCAAGCTTCAACAGATGCAAGAATCTAATGAAAAAACATTTAGTTAAACAAAAGAAAACGCACATGAATCCACCAATGTTTTGCTTCAGATTGAACTTAAACAAGAAAACCATATACATTAATTAAAATTAGTAAATTGTATTCTACCTCTATTGTCTGCGAAATTGGAATGATAATGCAGGCGAGTGGCTTCCAGCATCTTCGCAACTTCCTGCGCGCTATCCGATGCCTTGAGGAAATGATCACCAATCCCGCTTAAAACCTGCGTTAAATTAATACTCGGAGCCGAAACCACCTTCTTCCCCACAACCCTGAAATCAGGAGGCGCTGTTTTTGAATGCTCAATATGCTTCTTCTACTTACATTTGCAAAAAAGTAAGGGCATTCAAAAAATATCACTCGCATGAAATAGTGAAAGTACCACTAAAGTATCCCAAAGGTATTAAAACAAAACTTACAAGATGCAACTATCAGATTAAAAATTGATCAAGAACACACCTTCTGAAGCAAAATTAGAAATTTAAAATTGCAATTTCATTACATAAACAGACTCAGCCAATCTCTTCATCGTAAATTGTCCATAACCTTATATGAGGTTCTTCTGCATTGCATGTTACATACTTCCTAAAAAAAATTCTATGGACCAACACTCCCTTGAAACTAAAAATGAGAAGAATGAGAGGTTACCTTGTTGAATCCTGGGAGCCTCCCTCAACCTGTCGATGATAATAGGACCCTAGACTCCATGGATTCTCTATCAGCAACCTATAATCGATTCCGACCTAAAAGTTTTGAGCCATCCTATTTTGCTTACTTCTAATTCCTTGCTTCTGGTTTTTAAGAACAACGGTCACAAAGAAGATGAAACCCCATCCCAAAACTAGATACTGACCTAATCGCACTGAGTTTTTCCTAAATGGGGGAAATCGCTTTGCTTTGTGAAAGGGAAAAATGCAAGTGTGAGTCATAGCTGTGAGAGAGAGAAAGGGAAAATGGCTTGAGAGGGACTTCTCCAATTCTTACCTTAAGAGAGAAACCAAAATCGATAATGGCCATGAATAATCCTTAATGGCTTGAGAGAGAGTGTTAGAATTGGGGGGAAGTGAAAATTGAAAATTGGGGGGGGAGAATAAAAGTTAATTGTGAAAAGTAAAAATGGGGGGAAGTGAAATTTTTTTTGGCAAAGTTAATGGTGGATATGAAAAGGTTATATTATTATATTATTTGGAAAATAAATGTCCAATATTATTTGTTAATTTGATAGAATTTTGCTATCAATATTATTTTTTACAAATTCTTAATTAATTGGAACAAATTCTTAATATATTAACTAATTGGTATATAATTTATTTATTTAGTTTTTTTTCTATGACTATTTAAGATATATTATATTATTTTACACGATCTTTATTCAATAAATACAATTATTTACAAATTATAGATAAAAATCCTTGATTAACAAATGTTTGAAAATAATTAAAATTTGCAAATTAATTATGTATAATGATTATTTTTATTAAATGCAACGTTGGAATAGTAGTTTTACAAGGTACATCGTTGCTTCATTCAATTATCAAGTTAAATACAGCAATGACATGTCATAAATGTCTTATTATTGTTGCCTTAGTTCAAATTGAACAATTAAAAATAAATCAAAGGCAACGATCCATGCATAGTCATTGCATTACACTCACATAAACATGAGCAATAAAAAAACAATAGATAATGCAAGATAACGCAACGATTAACTGTAACAGTTTCTGAAAATTGGTTGCTAAAGGCAATCTATGGTGTAGTGGGGTATCATTCATCTTTTGTGGGAGTTTTCCAGTCCCGAGAATAGAGAAACATACCTCGCACACATCATCCCCTACTATGTTCCAAAAATGTTGATAAAATGCCGGATTTAGCCCGTCAGGACTCGGACTTTTATCCGGATGCATGGAAAAACAAGCCTCTTTTACTTCCTCCTTAGAAAACCTTTGAGATAGCTGATCATTCTGCTCTCTTGTTACTCTTACTTGTATAAATGGGAGCAGAGCTGCATCATTGTTTCCTTGGCTTGTAAAAATATCGCTAAAATAATCTACTAACAGATCGTCCAGCACGTTGCCCTTCGTTCGCCAATTTCCATCCGAATCTCTAAGTTGTGAGAAACTGTTCTTTTTCCTCCTATCCGTAGCATATGCATGGAAATATTTAAAATTAGAATCTCCATCTTGTAACCACAACTATTTGGCCCGTTGTTTCCAAAATTCCTCCTACTTCCTTAGCGTCTCAGCATATGCTTTTGCAGCTTGTTTGAACCTATCCACACCATAAGCATCACGTCTCCCCTTAACCTCTTGCATCTGAACTCGAAAGGCATTTAATAACCGACTGAAATTCAATTTTAAGGTCGAACTCCACTTCTTGAGAGCCTCTGAACACACAACGATTTTTTTTTGTAATATTGCCATCTGGGGCCGACTCCCACGCTTCGTTCACAATTGTCGCACAAGCTTGCTCCCGTAACCAAGCATTTTTGAATCTAAAGCGTTTAATACTAAAGCCTTGTATCCAAACCTTACATTCCAAGAGGATTGCCGAGTGATCCGACGAGACAGTAACAAGATTCCTCGAATTAGTTTCCGCGAAGGTCTCTTTCCACTGATATTAACAAAAGCCCGATCTAGTCTTTCTTCAATCCACCTGTCTAAACCTCGCCCGACCTTCCAAGTGAATGGATGACCAATCATACTAACTGTAGTTAGGCCAGAGTCCTCCACGACTTCTTTAAAACCTTCCATCAACCAGTTGGGTTGGGGTCTCCCCCCCCCCCCCCCCCCCCACTTTTCTCGTGAACAAAGGATATCGTTAAAGTCCCCGATGCAACACCAGGCGAGATCATCTTGGTCCTTGAGGGATCGCAGCAACTCCCAAGAATCTCTCCGTCGTTGCCTTTCGGGGAGGCCATAGAAACCAGTTAACTTGAATTTAGGACCGTTTGGGAGTGTTATTAAAGCACTAATGTGATTGATGGAAGAAGATTGAATGGAAACTGACAGATTGTCTTTCCAGAATAATGCTAATCCACTCCCGTGACCTTGTCCGTTAACCATAAAAGACCCTCCATACCCAATTTTCCTGCCAACCGCTCTCATCTTGTCTTCTTTGATCATAGTATCTATTAAAAACGTAACCATAGGCCTATGAATCCTTACAAGATCCTTTAATACGCTAACTATGCGTGGATTGCCTAGCCCACGACAGTTCCAGCTCAGGACACTCATTAATAGAACTACGAAAAACTTCTCAGAAGAGAAGACCTAAAACCACTCCAACAGGAGAGACAATTATTTTTCCTTTACTTAATCATACCAAAACTCACCAAATCAAAATCAAATCAGCATCAACAACGAATCCTAATAAAATCATATCTCAATTCTGCATCCAAACAGAATCTGAATATCATTAAAATTCTCAAAAATCAAGTTTCCTAATCAGATCCAATCCCATAAGATTCAATTAAATCCAAAAAAATCAAGCATGGAGAACAATTCTGCAGGATCGAAACAATAGAAGATTGGAATAAGAACCGGTTGATCCTCTGCAAGTCTAAATTCACGATTTTAGATTACATAAATTAACAGTTCCATCTTAGAAGCCTTCCGTCAAACACTGATTTAGGTTTTGTAATTTTATTTCTCTGTCTCACCTATTCCCCTTAAATGTCATTAGGTTTCTCAATATGGACTAACTTATTTAGGCTTTTTTTATTGGTAAAAGAAAAGCCCAATAAAAGAAATTGTTGTTGGTCATTCAATTTGTCTAGTTTAAAAATAATTAGAAGGAAAAGACAAGAAGTTTACTGGATTTAAGTGGTTAAGATTTTCAAATCGCTTAAATTAGATTTGGAATTTGAGTCTTAACATACACAGATCGGACAAACTATGTAAAAAAAGAAGAAATTTGTTTCCAAATTATAATTTTAAAGGGTTAATAAATTCGTGTAAAAGAATGGGTTGATGTGATGAACTAGAAATCTCATAGAAGTTACTCAATAAAAATCAGAGATTAAAAAAATATACCCTAATACCTAATACACCTAGTAGCAGCATATGCGATCGGTCATGTTCACATGCACCTTAATGACCAAATTGATCTTTAAGCTTTTGATTTTTCTGGTTTTTACTCATCAAGTCTCTAATTTTTTAATTTGACACTTTAATTATAATTATATACATTAGTTTTTTTAGAGAATATACCTTAGTTTCTAGTTATAAAAAAAATAATGTTATATATCAAATTTAGTTAAAAAGCTTTGCTCAATGCGTCTAAAATTATAGTTTTTACAATTCGAAATGAAATATTTATAGTTTTTTTATAACTACATTATTAATATAAAAATTATATATTTTTCAAACGGTTAAAAATACAATTTTTATTTTAAATGCATTTAAAATGTACAACACTTTCTTTTAATGGAGTTTAATATTCGCAATCAATTTTTCTTGTTGCCAATAGTCTAATGTGTGGGACTACAATTAATTGATGAGTTAAGTTATCAAAATAAAATTTTTTTTTTTTTTGGTAAGAAGGGAAGAAAAAAATCAAAATAAAATTTGAAAAAGAAGAGTATGACTTTAAATGATTTTTTCCTAAATAAATACAGACATATGATCTTAGACTATAACCTTCATATAGCTTTAATTTAACTTAAAGTATTGTGCTAATTCAATTACGTGAAAGTGGTTGAATCAAGAACATCTCTGATAGAAAGTTTTCACATGTATTAAGCGTTTTAAACTCTTCTCGTACCAATCCGTTTGGTATGTATTAAGCGAAATAAGCTTACTTTTGAGTTTTTCTTTCTTTCTTTTTTTTAATTAAAAAAAGTAATAGAACATATTATTATATTAATTAATAGGTTTTACGTGTTTCACTGACTGTATTGTTTAAACATGGGAAGCGATAGTTTAATAGAATGAAAGTTTATTAAACAGATCTCATATTGATGATGTGTCGCTGATGCAGAATGAATATTGAGTGGTTGGTAGCATAATGCATTCATTTTCAAATTTATAGTATTACAAAAAAAAAAAAAAAGTAGGGTAAGTTCAAGGCTAAACTACTATTAGCCATTTAGATTCATTTAAAATATTTTTTTTCTCTGATTAGACCCTAAATATGTGGACTTATAAGCTCTACGCTTGCTCTGTTCATCTAAGTAATTTCATGGGTTGAGTTGGATATGAATATTTGAAGTCTAGCTTAACTCGGTCTAGGTCCGCTTATAAAATGGGTTGGGTTTTGATATTTATCTTAAAATCGAGTCGGTTTGATCTGTTGCCCCGACTACTGATGATATCTGAATCATTGTCTTCGATATGAAAAAAGATAGCGCCCCTGGTCTTGATGGGTTTGGTGGTGCATTTTATCAAACATTTTGGGATATAGTCGGATAGGATGTATGCAAAATGGTGCAGGAATTTTTTTAGACTGGTAATATCTTTCCTGGTTTAAACTCAAATTTAATGGCGCTTTTGCCAAAAAAACCCCGGGGGCAAATCGGATTGATGGCTTCAGGCCTATTGTCATGAGCAATTTTAGTTACAAAATAATTGCTAAAATTCTAACGGACAGGCTTACAGGTATTGCCGCTAAGGTTGTATCGAACAATCAATTGGCTTTGTTAAAGGACACAGTATTCATCATTATATCATGATTGCTTCTGAAGGGGTAAATCTTCTGAGTAAACGATGCTTTGGGGGTAATACGACCCTTAAAATTGACATAAAGAAAGCCTTTGACACCCCAGATTGGAATTTTCTCCTTTCGGTCATGGAAGCTTTTGGCTTCTCCCTGCAATTTAGGGACTAGATACTTAACATCCTCTCATCTTTTCAGATTTCCATTATGATTGGCGAGGCAGCACAAGGTTATTTCAGGTGTTCACTATAAGGCAAGGGGATCCCCTCTCCCCCATTCTTTTTGGCATCATTGAGGATTTTTTTAGTAGATGGTTGTGCAAAATTGAAGAGGAAGGTCACTTTACACCAATGCAATACACGAGAGCAGCTAACTTCCCCTCACATCTATTGTATGCATATGATTTACTACTTTTTGGGAAAGCCACTGTAGCTAACACAATAGCAATTGGGGATCTCTTCCTTAAACCAGTTTATCAGGTCAACCTGTAAATTGGGCCAAATCGTTAGTCTATTTTGGCAATAGTGTCTCAGCTAGAAGAAGGTCTTCTCTAGCTGACATTTTGGGCATTCGACAAGTGGATCTCCCCTTCCCTTATCTTGGTGTCCCATTGTTTTCTGGTACACCAAAGATAAGGAACATGAGTGAGATGACTGACAGATTTATCACTCATTTTAGCAAATGGAAAGGTACGTCTCTCTCTTTCGCTGGGCGACTTGCTTTGACAAAATCGGCCTTCTCAGGGGTCTTGGTTCACTCGTTCACTGTTTACAAATGACCTATGAAATTACTGAAGCGTATTACCCGCAGTATTAGAAACTTTCTTTAGACTGGTTGCACTGAAAGCAAAAAGCTAATCACAGTTTCATAGCATATTTGTTGTCGCAGTATTGCTACTGCTGGCATTGGAATTAAAAATCTGGGCAATTTCAATTCTGCCCTTCTCAGAAAGCTTGCATGTGAACTTATTCAGCAGCGCTCGTTTGTAATTGGCCCCTAGACTACACATTAACTCCTCAATTTGGTCTTCCTGCAAATCCATCTTTAAGGCAATTCATGATCAGATCAGGTGGTGGATTGGGCAAACCTCTCAGTTGAATTTCTGGACCGACCTGTGGATTAAGCCCTCGATTGTGGATCAATTGGGTCTGTCTTCGTCTATTCAACGCTCACATGTCACCTGCGTGGAAGACTATCTCAATGGGGACCACTAGATTAATTTGCATCATTTTTCGCCTCACATACAGACCAATATCGCAAATATAACATGAGGATTGATTGAATCGAACGTCTGTGTTTCGGAACCCGCGCCATGCGACACTTTTTCTGTCAAATGGTACTATGATTTCCTGTAGTTAGACTTGGCAAAGATGCCCTGACATCGCTTTGTGTAGGGAGTCCAAATTCCTCCTTCTAAACCCATGACCTATTGGAGAATGTTGTACAATCGGCTTGCAACACATGAAAATCTTAGCACCTGCGACATCCAGTTGGCATCCCATTATATCCTTTGTCAAACCACTCCGGAAACAACTCCGCATTTGTTCATGGGCTGTCGGTTTTCCAAAACTCTATGGCGGAGCATTGGAGACACATTTTGAGTTATAATTGATTTCACAGGTAATATTATAATATTTTTTAACCAACTGATTGTCTTCAAATTTGGTAAGCAGATGCAACTTTTTTGGCAATCGGTTGTCATCAACTGCATCTGACTCATTTGGCGTACAAAAAATCTTGTTGTTTTCGAGTCTGAGCTTCCTTCAATCCAAATTTCAGTTACTAAAATACACGGCTTCATCCGAGAATCTGATGGGCTTCGAAAAGGTTATTGCTCCAGTCTGTACAGTGCGCGAACACTACAGAAACTCCATTTGTCTCCGAAGCCTCCCCCAGCTCCAAATATCACTATTGTTCGATGGGTTCCACCTCCACATAACTGGGTAAAAGTCAACTCGGATGGGTCTGCCTTAGGGCCGCTGGGAGCAGTTGGGGCTGGTGGCATTTTTCGCACGTCGAGAGGATTTGCTCATAGGTGTTTCGCGTTTCCCATACCTTCAGCAACTACACAGACTACAGAAATTAGAGTTGTTATTTTGTCCATAGACGCTGCCTGGGAATGAGGATGGATTAATCTATGGATCGAATCAAATTCAACTTACGTGGTACACTTACTTCGATAGCGGTCCTCTGATGTCCCTTGGTAGCTCCGTCAATCATAGATGAAAAATCATCATATCAGACATCTACAGAGAAAGGAATCGACCAGCCGATGTACTTGCTAGATGCGGTCTCGGCAACTGATATTCAGTGGTGGAATTCCATCCATGGCTTCTGTCACACTTTCACTTTAGATGATATTAGGAATGTTGTAAATTTCTGTTTTTCATAGCTATATTTCCCCTGTTACTGAACCTTTTTATCTTTTTTATATATTTCGGGTTTGTGAATCTCGGTACCGGGAATGCCAACCTAGTTGGGACATATGGTGCCTTAATTTGCTCGTCCCAATTTTTATTAAAAAAATTATATTTATTGAATTAATGGATTAAATTTTAAGTTGATGCATTTTTATCGTTACATAAACAAATCTACTTCTAGTTTATTATTAATCATATAAAAATATTTTTACATACTGAGAATTTAATTTTAAATCAATTTTTTAATATAAAAATATTAGTTGAGTGGATCAAAATGAGTTGGATTTCAAAGTTAGTTTTCTTAAATTGTTATGTGAAAACAATGTGAGTGAGGTTTTACTTGGAAAAAATATTTATATATCAAATTTAACCTATCAGCACCACCAAATCTAAGGTGACTCAGCTCATAAACAAATCTACTTCTAGTTTATTATTAATCATATTTATGGTTTTACTTTTTTTTTTTTTTTTGAAACTGAATATTTATGGTTTTACCTATGTTGATCTTTTATCGATTGATTTATTATGAGAGCTATTAAAATTGATAAACTCTCAATCTATATTATTTATATAGTAGATTAGTAATAATTTTGTAAAAAATTTAGACTTTTACTCCATTAAATTTAGAGTAGTATTTTCCATTAAATTTATATGCATCGTTTTGTTGTGTTGACAAAATTAAAGGGCCAAGGACATGTCCGAAAAAGGTAGGACCCGCATTATCCAATAAACGTGTTGGGTTGGGGAAGGGGAAGGGGAAGGGTCCTTATCCATCAAAAGGCAAAAGTGCGGGTCCCATATCTGATATTTTTCTCCTCTAATAAATATCCATACAAATATGGAATGTTGGCTATTCTCAATCCTTATCCTTCATTTTATCTTCTTCCAAAGAAAATAAAATAATCTTAAATAAATCATTCATTCCTCATATCCATAATAGATTTGGCTGCCCTCTCCAAATTGAAATTCAATTAAATGGCCCCTCCCTCCCCTAATTCTCCACTAATTGCTTCCATTTCTCACCTTTAATTACGTTTATCAATCAATGTTTGGTGGGCTTTATTCATCTAACCTAATTACCTATTCATTTCATCCACTTTCTTTTTAATGCTTTTCACCAACCATCTTACTAATTATCCATAACTGACCCCGACGCATCTCACATTATAAATCTGATAACATCCGAATATAATTTATGGGGCAAAAGTGTAAAAAGACAAAGAAACAAGGAGACACCAACATCATAACCTGCCACGTGTAGAACAGTAAAGATCCACCAATTGAATGAGATGTGCCAAGAACCATAAAAGGAGATAAGTCCAAAGGATCCCCCCTCTCAACTCGTATGAGGTAGGATCCGCCATCATATTCCCTGGACCGTTATAAGAACACCAAAGGACTAAAAATGAACCGACGTCATTGAGGCTGAGAACGTTTACATGACAATCAATAGCCATTAATAAGCATTAAAGACACGACTGTTCAGCTATTCCTCTATTAATACCAAAAGGTTACAAAAACCTATATAAATACTCCAACTTGATAGGACCTAAGGTACATTAATTGAATCCTAGAGACTGTAGTGATTATTCTAATTATTTATGAATATTCTACTGACTTTGGCATCAGAGTGTCCCTCGCTGATCCCAATAACACCTCACAGGGACGATATTCCGATCAATAAAAATTCTACAGTAGTCAACTGGTGCGGTAAGCATGAAACTCTCAGTTTTTTAGAATTTCACTACGAACAAACATGACAACTGATAGACCATAAAACCCTCCCTGAACGGGGATCACTGACATCAAACTAATAAAATCATTATTTTTAAAGATTAAAATTTATAAATTAGAGGTATAGAATATATTATCAAGAATTTCAGATTCATGAATTGGGGTTTAAACTTTTTAAAATCATATTTTATTTGGTATATATAGAAAAAAAATGATATATTAAAAATTAAGTTTGATAGTATGATTTAGTTGTAATTTTGTAGTCAATTATGATATTCATGTAAAATGCCCAAAATAAAAATGGATGGCCCAATATCTGTATTTAACCCATTTAACGTGACCCAACTAAAATATAGGCTAAGGCAGGGAGATCCCATTTCCCCATACCTATTTCTTATCTGTGCAGAAGGGTTATCGACAAATATCAGAAAGGTAGAAGCTGACGGCAGACTTCATGGTATTAAGGTGAGTAGATTTAGCCCTCAAATCTCACATTTATTTTTTTGCTGACGGCTCACTGATTTTTGGTAGAGCTAACATTGAGGAGATCACAACCATTAAGGGAATCCTTAACAGTTATGAAAGGGCTTCAGGGCAAATGATTAACTATGAAAAATCTGAGATCTTTTTTAGCAGTGGAGTGCCAGAACCTCAAAGAGTGTGCTTAATAGAGTTCTTACATGTCCAGGAGACTCGGGCTCTACCTAAATATTTGGGGTTACCGACTGTTATAGGAAGATTTAAAAAAGTCGTTTTTGCTTCACTAAAGGAAAGGATACAACGTCGTCTTAAAGGCTGGGAAGAAAATTATTATCAGCAGGTGGAAGGGAGGTTCTCATTAAAACAGTGGTCCAGGCTATCCCTACCTACATCATGTCATGCTTTATTCTGCCTGATTCCTTTTGTTCGGATATCCAGGGACTTATTAGCCGGTTTTGGTGGGGTGGAACGGAAGCTAAAAAGACCATCGCATTGGCTCTCATGGGATTTTATGTGTAAATCAAAGGAATTCGGTGGTCTTGGATTTCATTGGTTGCAGTCATTTAATATTGCTCTTATTTCTAAACAATGTTGGTGTTTAATTAAATTTCCAAATTCTCTTTGCTCTCAGGTGATCAAAGCTAAATACTTTCCAAATTCAACCTTCTTGGAAGCCCCTATGTGTTCCAATTCGAGCTATTTTTGGCGAAGTATGATGGAAGCTAGACAGGTTATGCAAAAAGGTTTGTGCTGGAGAATTGGTAATGGGCATGTTGGTCCCTTATAACGTGACAAGGTTAGTTCCAAGGGGGGGGGGATAGGAACTATTTAAAATTTTGTCCGTTAAGGCTCACTTCTTTTCTTAAGAAAAGGTTTACACAGCGGCGCTAAGTAGTTTTAAGACATAAGCTTAGTCAACTTGTGACTAAGTCTGTTTCTTTCCTTGAGTCAGGAGATAGCACTTAGAGTCTATTCCTGAACTCAGCTTCTTAGTGCACTCAACTCAGTGTGAGTTCGTTACTTAGTCAGTTTTATAGCAAGCAATATATAAAGGAGTTTAAGGGTTAGAAATATGTTACTCAGCAGACATATCCTGGTTCGGCCTCTCCGCCTACGTCCAGCCCCCGGAACGCGTTCCGAGCCTTTTGAATTCTCTACTGAGCTCTTTAAAGGTAGAGCACGAAACCTTTTACAATAGAAGCTGAGTATACAAGAGTACCTTCCTCTATACCTCTACTCACTCCTATAACTACCGCTGAGTACTATAACCGAGTACTCAGCCTCTCCTCTCTATTCTTCTAGAAATGATAAAGTGTTTGTCCTAAACAACAATTGCTAAGACACTTTAGATGATTGAAATCACTCTAGACTTTTACACAATGATTGGAAATTGGTGTAAGATTTTGCTTTGCTTTTCTCACAGAACTTCAAGTATGAATTTGGACAGCGTTTCGACTAATTGAAGATCTGCATCGAATGAAGCAATTGAGAGGCCTTTATATAGTGACACTTCAAGCACCAGTAATTTCGAATTTCGAAATAACCGTTGGAGGCAAACGGCTTCCTGTCGTTGTCACTCTGGGCATGCTCAGTGTCGTTGGCCAATGAGATTCTTGCATCTTCTGTCTACAGCAGTGCTCAACAGCTTTTCGTCAGATAAACAGAATGTTTCGACATTTACGGTAAAGTCTTCCAGACAGCTTTCTGCGCCTTCTGAACTTTACCCAAAGTAGAAATACTTTGTCTAGAAGTTGGTTCTGTTCTGCCGCTAACCTGACTGCATTGTCGCTCAACTCAGCAGCTTCCTCTTGAAGCTTTTGTTAAAAGGCTTCTCGATCCTTCTTCATGCTGAGTCGTCGTTTCACTTGATACGACTGCGTTTTATCTTCTTGGGCCGTGAGGTCTTGATCTGTTGACTTGGGCTTGACTTCCACTTATGGGCCTTTAGACTTTTTATCTATGTCTTATAAATCAATAAACTCAACATTGAACAAACACATTAGTGTGAATAAATCAAAGCATTTAAATTTAATGTGTTAGAATATTTTTTTTATCATTTACTTGAATAATTTTGTCAAATCAAAATCATGTGGAAAGGTGTTTCAACAAACTCCCCCATTTTGATGTTGGCAAAAATATTCAGTGAAGAACTCAGTGTTGAGCTCCCCCATGATAGTTGACCTTATATTACTCAGGATACTCCCCCGTAAGGGTTGAGCTACTGATTTAGTTTTACTTTAAACATTTCAAGGTTTAATCAAGTAAGTCTAAGGTCAGTTTTCAGAAATAGGTCAGCTCATGGAACATATTCTTTTTAACTCAGTTTATGCGGAAGATTTAGATATCAGAGAGCGCTGAGTATATCTTTGTTCAATGTGTTTAAGAAGACATATAAAACAGGTCAACTTATAGACCACCACAGCATACAATCATAGAGCAATGTAGACAATTAACACAGTTGATTTAATGAAGATGCGTTAGAGTTTGTCACAAAACATAAGTAAGCATCACATAAGATTGGTCAATTTTGAAAAGGTAGATGCATGCATAGTTTTGTATTCAGGGTCAGCACAACAAAATGCATAAGGGAAAGACTACAAGTTTTTTTTTTAAATCTAAGTCTAGCAATCCTAGCCAAGCTATTTTTTCTTGTAGTTGAGTTGGGCTTCATGCTCTTTAGCTTTTCCTTTTCCCTTGAATTTCTGCTGACTTCCTGATGCTTCTCCTGATTGTTGAGTTCTTTGAGCTTGTTCTTTCTCCCCCGTTTTGCCTGAAGGAAATTAAGGCTAAGGTATATCAGCGGAAATATAAAAATTTTAGCCTACTTCCTTTTAACCATAGGATCCGTTAATCGTTATTTCATATAAAGAGGGATAAGAAGGAATACCTTTCGATGAACAATCTACCGTTGTTAAAGAAGCGCCCACAATTCTTCTCCGAGATTCCAACCACAAAGTTTAATACGGTGAGGCTAAGATGAAATCAACCCTTATGAGATGCAACCAAAATAGATTGCCTCTAATAAACCAACACAAGATCAAAGAGAAAGAGGGATGAATAAGATTAATCAATCGATGGAATGCCGTATGAATTCTTGTTCACAAACTTGGGAATAGAATTCTTTTCTCTCACTAATATAGCAATTTCGAAAATCACCAAACGGGAGGGATATAGGCTTGGTCGAAATTCACTATAGGGGGGGGTATATATATTAGCTTGTATCTAAACCCTACTTAGATAGGAATAGGTTACTTAATAGGAATTCCATTCGGAATAGGATTCCTAATTATTATCTTATAATATATCAAATACATTTAGGATAATAATAAATAACCTAATTGGATAATAATAGGAGTATATTAATCTAATTAAAACTCCTAATTAAATTATCTCTTAATTAATTTAATTCACAATCCTAATCTAATTAGGATTAATGGAATAAAATTAATTCCTTCCTAACATATATAAATTTCGGCCCCCTCCTAGTATTTGGGCCTTACTGGGCTTAATTGGGCTTCCATCTATTAATCATATCCATCTCTCTTTTGGTTCCAAGTCTTATGTGTGATCCATTAGGTCCTTACTACTTCTGGCCGTATGCAACCTATTAAATTAATTTCTTCAAGAATTATATTTAATCCCTTGCATAACGGAATGATGTACAGAGTATGTTATTGGCAAGTCCGTAATCATTCCCCCAGAGTCCGTTAAGAAGACAGGTTGATTCTGTCATTAACCCTTCCGTATTAGTTACGGTATAATACGATCCTTTATCAACTACATCCTTGAACTGAATCTTATGACTATGGGTAATGTCAAGTCACATATAGCGAGACGTTCGTTTTACTTGTTATTGGCCGAGTCAACTCAAAAAGATAGGTTAAGTGAAATCTGTATTTCTACTCTTAAGCTATCACCTTGCAAGGGTTTAGAGTCAAGTCTTCCACAAGCGATCCTTGGATGTATCTCCCATTAATCGGGAGTGATAAATGCTCAATCCAATGTATAACTACCCTGAAATTACTTCCTGTGACACCCAACCTTTGCAGTTCACACCCCAGAGTCATCTCTGTTAAGGATCGTGGGACCACAGGATCAAAGTCTCACATTCAGTAATTCAGGATGACCAATTAACATTCCTTTGAGTCTGAGGATTAGTTATACCTATTAATACCAATGAGATGAACAGTTGACAAGGATGAATCTACCCATCCTGTTATCTCAAGTCGGATCCCCAATCCTAATGAACAACGTTTCACCGGATCTATGTAACTGTCCAGATATCTATATATATGAAGCTTGTGAGATCAGCTTTCTGTCGGACAGAAGACATTGTTACATACAAGTCTCAACAATGATATATCAATCCTAAACATATCACTCGACTTGGGGTGGTTTTAAGTTTATTAGTTTATTATAAAGTTTTGTCTCACTTCATGCTTGTATGAACACTTTATAATCACTTTAAACAAACTTACGGATTTCCTTTTATTAGACTTTATTTAGTGCTTAAAAGGGATTGCCTTTATATAGTTATAAAACATATATCTCATTAAAACAAATGATATAAAGAACAATTCATTTACAATAAGTTTGTATCCTGCAACAATTGACTATAGGACACAAAACCCCAATATACTCCCACTTGGACTAAAGCCAATTGTTTCTAAAACTTATCCCATTAGAAGTTAAATGACGATCATGTACTTTCTGGGTTAAAGGCTTTGTTAACGGATCTGCAACGTTGTCTTCTGTAGGTACTCTTTCTATTCTCACATCTCCTCTAGCCACAATCTCTCTAATGATGTGGTATCGCTTTAGGTAGTGCTTGGATGCATTATGAGACCGTGGTTCCTTTGCTTGCGCAATGGCTCCATTGTTATCACAGTACAGAGTAATGGGATTGACAATGTCAGGCACCACACCTAGTTCTGTAATGAACTTTCTAATACAAACTGCTTCCTTTGCTGCTTCCGCAGCAGCGATGTACTCTGACTCGGTCGTAGAGAAAGCTACGCTTCCCTGCTTGGAACTTTTCCAACTGACCGCGCCCCCATTTAGGATAAACAGGTATCCTGATTGGGATTTAAAATCATTCTCATCTGTGAGATGACTAGCGTCTGAAAATCCTTGTATTTTCAGATCTCCTTCTCCGTACACTAGAAACATATCTTTAGTTCTTCTCAAGTACTTAATAATATTTTTGATGGCAATCCAATGCTCGTCTCCCGGATTCCCTTGGTAATGACTCGTTACAGATAACACGAACGCTACGTCGGGTCTAGTGCATAGCATAGCATACATAATCGAACCGATCGCGCTGGCGTACGGGACTACAGCCATGCGTCGTTTGTCATCATCAGTTTTAGCACATTGATGATTGTTTAACTTTACTCCATGTACCATGGGTAAGTTACCTCGTTTCGATTCAAGCATGCTAAACCGATTTAGCACCTTTTCAATGTATGTAGCCTGTGAAAGACCAAGCAGTCTACGCGATCTATCTCTGTAGATCTTTATACCAAGTATATAGGCTGCTTCACCAAGGTCTTTCATTGAGAAGTTACCGGATAACCATATTTTCACTGACTGTAATAGAGCAATGTCATTTCCCATTAACAGTATATCGTCCACATATAGTATGAGAAATGCTATAGAGCTCCCACTTGCTTTCTTGTAAATGCAAGCTTCTTCGCAACTTTGTTCGAAACCAAATTGTTTTATGGTTTCGTCAAAACGCTTGTTCCAGCTTCTAGATGCTTGCTTGAGTCCATAAATGGATCTCTGAAGTTTGCAAACTTTATTTTCATCATTTGATATGAAACCTTCAGGTTGCATCATGTATACATCCTCAAGCAGGTTTCCGTTTAGGAAAGCTGTTTTCACATCCATTTGCCAAATCTCATAATCAAAATAAGTGGCAATTGCAAGCATGATTCTGATTGATTTGGACATAGCAACGGGAGAGAAGGTTTCGTCATAATCAACACCTTGTTTTTGACGATATCCTTTCGCTACCAACCTAGCCTTGTAGGTGCTAACATTTCCATCCATGTCAGTCTTCTTTTTGAAGATCCATCTGCACCCAATGGGTTTTATCCCTTCGGGTGGATCAACCAAAGTCCAAACTTGGTTAGTATACATGGAATCCATTTCAGAATCCATGGCTTCAAGCCATGCTTTAGAATCTGGACGAATAAGAGCCTCTTCGTAGTTTTCGGGTTCGTCGTCTAATACGGGAACCTCGTCATCATCTCCCACTAGAAAACCATATCTAACTGGGAGTTCACGAACTCTTCGTGATCTACGAATAGGTGCCACTGGAGTCTCATCTAATGGGACTTCTTCGGGTACCTCGACCGCCTCCGTTGTTTCAGTCGGTGTTTCTTCCTCTTGAACTTCATCGAGTTCAATCACGCTTCCCTTTTATGTTTCTTCGAGAAACTCTTTCTCTAAGAAGGTTGCGTGTTTGGATACGATTACTTTCTGATCATCTGGATGATAGAAGTAATATCCCATAGTTTTCTTAGGGTATCCAATGAAGAAACATTTATCGATTTAGAATCTAATTTGTCGGACGCAACGCGTTTGACATATGCTGAACAACCCCATACTCTCATGAAAGAGAACACGGGTTTCCTACCAACGAACAATTCATATGGCGTGGAACTAGCGGATTTAGTTGGTACTCGATTTAGGGTGAAGATGGAAGTTTCTAAGGCATAGCCCCAGAACGTCTTTGGAAGTAAGGCCATGCTCATCATGGATCGTACCATATCTAATAGGGTACGGTTTCTCCTCTCGAATACATCATTGTGTTGTGGCGTATAGGGAGGTGTCCATTGTGAGCATATCCCACGTTCAGTTAGATAATTCAGAAAATCATCAGAAAGATATTCGCCACCTCGATCAGATCGAAGTGTTTTTATTTTCTTTCCTAATTGATTTTCCACTTCATTCTTGAAGCATTTGAACTTGTCAAAAGCTTCTGATTTGTGCCTCATCAAGTAGATATAACCATAGCGAGTATGATCATCTATGAAGCTAATGAAGTATCTGAATCCTCCTCTTACTTGGACTGACATAGGACCACATACATCTGAATGAATGAGTCCTAGAGTGTCTGATACACGCTCACCTTTATTGCTAAAGGGTGTCTTCGTCATTTTACCTTTTAAACATGATTCGCATGTTTCCAATGATTCAGAATCGATTGGATCTATAAGCCCATCTGAATGTAGCTTTAGCATGCGTCTCTTGTTTATATGGCCTAAACGACAATGCCACAAGTAAGTTAAATTATCTAGCTTATGTCTTTTGGTATCAATTGCAAAAACATGAGTTTTATCATCTAACACATAAATCCCATTTTGTGATATTCCTGAAAAATAAAAGATCGAATCTTTATAAAAATTGCAACTATTGTTCTTTATTGAAATATGAAAACCGTCGTCAACGAGACGGCTAATAGAAATAATATTACGAGACATCTCAGGAACGTATAAACAATTCCTTAATTCTATTACAAGCCCAGAGGGCAAAAGTAAAACATAATCTCCAATTGCGAGGGCGGCAACTCTTGCTCCATTTCCCACTCGCAAGTTTATGCTTCCTTTCTTTAGTTTCTTAGTCTGTTTTAGCTCCTGCATATTTGTACAAATATGAGATCCACATCCGGTATCAAGTACCCAAGATTCAGACAATGAAACCGTATTTATTTCAATATAGAACATACTAGATGCTGAAGCACCGTTATTTTCCTTCTCGTGGAAGGTTAGGTACTCCATGCAGTTTCTCTTCCAATGCCCTAAGTCACCATAATAGTAGCACTTTCCTTTGGGCTTCTTTGGTTCCTTTCCCTTTGTTTCGGTGAGCACAGCCCCCATGCATTTATCAGGATGGTTTGGATCGGGAGCGATCACTTTCCTTTTTCTCGATCCTTCAATAGCAAGGGCCAACATTTCCTCGTTTTCTTTTATAATGGGCTCGACTGACTCGAGCATATGTGCAAACTCTACAAGAGAGGTTTGCAAGCCACTCATCTGATAGTTCATGATGAACTGTGAGTAGCTCTCAGGGAGGGACTGTAGAAGTAAGTTTTCACTTAGTTCATGGTCCATCGCATCTCCAATACTAGAAAACTTGGTTATGAGGCTGATCATCTTGGCACAATGTACCATCACAGATGTGCCCCTCCTGCATCTTGCTTTTATATAACTCTTTGGTTATTTCGAAGCACTCGCACCGAGTTTCTATCACAAATAGCTCTTTAAGGTGCTTGACCATGGAAGAGGCATCCATATCTGAATGTAGTTGCCTTTTAATTTCCGGTGTCAATGATGCAAGTATGATGTCCCCCACTTGATCATCATCAGCTTTGTGCTTCAAGTAAGCATAAACCTCTTGGTAGGGAGCATCATCCATTGGGTAAGGGGGTATCGGTGTATCAAGTACATACCCTTTCCTTTCGAACTTCAAAACAATTTTGAGGTTACGAAACCAGTCGGTGAAGTTTGAACCATTCAATTTGTTATCGGTAAGGATGTAACGCAGATCGATGTTAGTTATGATTTTAAGAGTGTGTGTTTAAACAAAACCTGAGAGTGAGAAAGAGTAAACGTATGTCATTCATTTGCTTTAAAGTTTAACAATCTAAAATTATATGCCTTTTAATTTATTTCAGATTGCTCCCACTATTTTGCCAAATTAATAACCCTCCATATTAATTCGAAGAATTTCACAAATCCTTTAGTGAGCTAGGATCCTAACTCCTGAGATTTCGCCTTGAGTTTACTCAACAAGCTAGTCTCATTCATTAGGTAGATTCATACAATCAATCACATCTTTAATGTGATTCCTAGGTTATTGGGTTACTAACCACATTAGTAACTAATATGCTATTCATATTAATCCCAACCGTTTTGCCCATTAGTTTATGACAACATGAGTTTACTCATCCAATTATCATAATCTAATTTAAGTATTACCCCATATTCATGAAAAATGATTTTCGATAATTCAGGTGTTACCTAAGACCCCGAGCTTGAGTTTACTCAACAACCCAAAGGCCCCCAGTACTGCCGACTGAATTATAATATTAGAGAGGGGCAACCGATTTTAATAACTTACTTATTTACTTAACTTTTTAATGAGGGATTTTATTTAAGTCTCATAATCTAACTTAGTCTTGATTTGCTTTAGCATACATCAGACATACATACATTCACATACATTGGCGTTATGGACATATCATCTAAATTATTCCGTCGAGCCAGAGACGGAATAAAAGGCCAAACCTAAGGAAATACTAACTATTACATATTTCTCTTTAGGTCCTCCGTCTTCTCCTTGGCGCCTTGAAATTACATATTAATTTCTATACTACTATAAGAAAACTTCAACTGAATTGAAGGGAATTAGATGAGAGGAGAAATTACAATAGATAGTAGAAAGGCAGGACGCGCAGGCCCTATTTCAAAAATACCAAAAGACTAAAAGAGGGTCCAAATATGTCCATAACTCCAAACATGCATAGACTCAATTAAATAAATTTAATTGGTTGATTACATAACCGGCTTATGTAATATTTAGGTTAATCACATTAACTTGTCAAATTAACTTTCATCCAATTTTACTTCTAATCGTTTTGTATCTTTATATTAATCCTTAGATTAATATAACCATATAAAACGTTGATTATGCTCGTCCCATTTATTTTGATTTTAATTCATTTAACACTTTGATTTACATATTGGTAAAAACAAACATTTAAACGAATTATTCATTCGATAATCAAAACAGAAAACTATTAATTTCTGAAACATATATTTACATTTAACATAAAACGATTTTAAACATATTTAAAAACAAGTGGGTATCGGGCCGGGCCCGAGGGCGGGCTGCTGCCGATTGGCAGCAGCCCCTTTGGCCACACGGGGCGCTGCCACAGCGGCGCCCTGCGTCGCACGCGGCCTCTACCGCGAGGCAGCAGCCGCGTGATAGCGGCCAGTCGCGCCGTGAGGCGCGACTCGGGCTGCTGTCATATATATTTTTTTTAATATTAAATATATATACATATATCAGTTCTAAAACAATTTTAAAACGATTTTCAGAAATAGGAAAAACTACAATAGATTTCCGTTTTATCATTTAGAATTAATAAAACTAATTTTATCAATTTAACTATAAAACTAATAGATTTTGTTATAATGATTATCAACCGAAATAATTAGGAACATAAGCATAATCAGTTTTAATTAACAATTAATTAAAACTTTATTTATCTTTAGAATTAATCAATCAATACTATTTGTCAATTAATCCTAACCATAAATATTTATTCAATCCTATTGAAAACTTCTATATTTTCATATATGAAATAACGGATTTAACGATGGCTCTGATACCACTGAAGGAAATTAAGGCTAAGGTATAGCAGCGGAAATATAAAAAATTTAGCCTACTTCCTTTTAACCATAGGATCCGTTAATCGTTATTTCATATAAAGAGGGATAAGAAGGAATACCTTTCGATGAACAATCTACCATTGTTAAAGAAGCGCCCACAATTCTTCTCTGAGATTCCAACCACAAAGTTTAATACGGTGAGGCTAAGATGAAATCAACCCTTATGAGATGCAACCAAAATAGATTGCCTCTAATAAACCAACACAAGATCAAAGAGAAAGAGGGATGAATAAGATTAATCAATCAATGGAATGCCGTATGAATTCTTGTTCACAAACTTGGGAATAGAATTCTTTTCTCTCACTAATATAGCAATTTCGAAAATCACCAAAGGGGAGGGATATAGGCTTGGTCGAAATTCACTATAGGGGGGTATATATATTAGCTTGTATCTAAACCCTACTTAGATAGGAATAGGTTACTTAATAGGAATTCCATTCGGAATAGGATTTCTAATTATTATCTTATAATATATCAAATACATTTAGGATAATAATAAATAACCTAATTGGATAATAATAGGAGTATATTAATCTAATTAAAACTCCTAATTAAATTATCTCTTAATTAATTTAATTCACAATCCTAATCTAATTAGGATTAATGGAATAAAATTAATTCCTTCCTAACATATATAAATTTCGGCCCCCTCCTAGTATTTGGGCCTTACTGGGCTTAATTGGGCTTCCATCTATTAATCATATCCATCTCTCTTTTGGTTCTAAGTCTTATGTGTGATCCATTAGGTCCTTACTACTTCTGGCCGTATGCAACCTATTAAATTAATTTCTTCAAGAATTATATTTAATCCCTTGCATAACGGAATGATGTACAGAGTATGTTATTGGCAAGTCCGTAATCATTCCCCCAGAGTCCGTTAAGAAGACAGGTTGATTCTGTCGTTAACCCTTCCGTATTAGTTACGGTATAATACGATCCTTTATCAACTACATCCTTGAACTGAATCTTATGACTATGGGTAATGTCAAGTCACATATAGCGATACGTTCGTTTTACTTGTTATTGGCCGAGTCAACTCAAAAAGATAGGTTAAGTGAAATCTGTATTTCTACTCTTAAGCTATCACCTTGCAAGGGTTTAGAGTCAAGTCTTCCACAAGCGATCCTTGGATGTATCTCCCATTAATCGGGAGTGATAAATGCTCAATCCAATGTATAACTACCCTGAAATTACTTCCTGTGACACCCAAACTTTGTAGTTCACACCCCAGAGTCATCTCTGTTAAGGATCGTGGGACCATAGGATCAAAGTCTCACATTCAGTAATTCAGGATGACCAATTAACATTCCTTTGAGTCTGAGGATTAGTTTTACCTATTAATACCAATGAGATGAACAGTTGACAAGGATGAATCTACCCATCCTGTTATCTCAAGTCGGATCCCCAATCCTAATGAACAACGTTTCACCGGATCTATGTAACTGTCCAGATATCTATATATATGAAGCTTGTGAGATCAGCTTTCTGTCGGACAGAAGACATTGTTACATACAAGTCTCAATAGTGATCTATCAATCCTAAACATATCACTCGACTTGGGGTGGTTTTAAGTTTATTAGTTTATTATAAAGTTTTGTCTCACTTCATGCTTGTATGAACACTTTATAATCACTTTAAACAAACTTACGAATTTCCTTTTATTAGACTTTATTTAGTGCTTAAAAGGGATTGCCTTTATATAGTTATAAAACATATATCTCATTAAAACAAATGATATAAAGAACAATTCATTTACAATAAGTTTGTATCCTGCAACAATTGACTATAGGACACAAAACCCCAACATTGCCACCATCGGCAGGAGGAGGAATGAAGGTGTCGTCAATGGCAGCACGAGTTAAGCGGCCAAAGAATGCCTTAAGCCTGAGCGTGCTTTCATTGATGCCATCAAAAACAGGAACACCCTCATCCAAGACAGAACGTGGAATCCTGATAGCAGAGTCACTGAGCATACTCAGGATGTATGCTTGAGACTTTCCAACCCAGGTTATACTGTCAGTCAGCATGGAAAAGGCTTGATGAAACATCTTTAGCAAAGCTGAGTCAAAATACTGACGTTGAGCATTTGAGTGGCGCACATGGTTGAAAGTGACTCGAGAGTACTTCAGAATTTCATTCGTCTTGAGTTGGTCAGTTTCCATCGCTTCCTTACTCAAGTTGAGTAGACGAACAGCCTCACTAATTTGCTTAATGGAGCATTAGGAGGAGGAAGAGAGTTGCTCATTTGTTCTGGCTTGCTCAGTGTGAAGCTGGTTGAAGAGTTGATGAACTTCAGCAGAAGTTGCATTACATTATGTTCGCAGTTGACAGTTGATGAAGTTGAACCTGTAGAGAGTTCATGTGATTGACCATGGTCAGCTGGAGTTCGGCCAGCTTTGTTATTGATTCCTGTCTGGGCTGTTGAGAGTGAAGTGAAGTCATGACACTCAGAAGATCCTTAAGACCTTTGATTTCTGTGAGAAGCTGAGTGACAGATGAAAGCTGAGTTGGCTCAACAGGAACTGACCCAGCGGCATCGGTATTGGTTTGATGGAGGTCCTGGAGTAGAGCTTGAGCTGAGTCAATGATTCTTCGACCAGACTCAGAGGCACTCAAATAAGAGTAGGATCCATCATTATTTGGCTCAGTTGCCGGAATACGAGTAGAACCGGATTGTGGAGGTGTTTGGTTCTGCTCAATATTAGAAGTGCCAGCATGATCAGCGGCTGGTCTTGAGTTTAGATTTCCAGTAGGAGCTGACTGGACGATGTTCTGCACTTGTGTTTGTGGAAGAGGATGATCGGCAGAAATATCGACTTGCTCAGAGTCAGGCTGAAGCTGACTGGATTTAGGAGGTTGAGGAGTTTCAGCATTGACCTGAGAAGGTATTTCCTTAGCTAGCTCAACATGTTGAGGAGCAGGAACTTCGAACACTTGCTCGGGATCATCTTGGTTTAGAGGAGCAGTTGAGTCGGCATGTTCCTTAGGATTAGAAACAGAGGCTTGCTTTTCCTGGTGCTCTGGTGGAGACTCGGTGGGATTTGAGAAGAACTTAAATTGCATATCTGATAGGTCAGTGATTGGATCCCGCAGAGGTGAGTCACCCATAAGGTCAATAACATGGGATCTATGTGCCTTCTTCTTAAGTCTCCTTAATTTCTTAGTCTTTTGAGGAGAGGGGTCAGCAGGAATGGACTCAATTGAGTCAGTGGGTGAAGGTGCCCCTTGATCAGTGTGTTCCTTTGCTGTTGGCTCAGCTTCTTCTTCTTCAACATGCTCAGTGTAGGTTGTTTCATGTTGTTCAACATCTGATGGCTCATGTTGCTCATCATCCACTGTTTCCTCATTATCAAACTGACCACCCAGTTCTTCGTCATCTTGTTCACCCTGTGGTTGCTCAATGTCAACGCCAAGACTTTATGCAAAGTGTGAGTCGGGAGGAATGACGAAGTCAGTGGGAGGTGCATTGATGGGACTTAACTCAGAAGAGATTTTCTTCTTCTTTCTAAGTGTTTGCTCATCAGTGTCCTCTTTCTCTTCTACCTCAGGCTCAGCTTTCCTTTTGAGGTTTTCCGTTGACTTAGGTCTATCCTGACCTTGTTGAATTTGAGGCTTAGTTCCTCTGGACACAAACTTAAGCTTTTTCGGTGGAGAAACAGCGTCTCTAGAGGGGCTTTGAACAGATTTCCTCTTTCTGTCCTTCTTGTCAGCTTGAGCTCTTGTTTCCTTCTTTCCTTTTCGGGTCTGCATCCCTTTGGTTTCCTAAACAGCGGCCCTTTTTCCTTTCTTGGGCACAATTGGTTGATTGTAGAATAGACCAAACAATGCAGGTGCAGTGATTTCTGTTCCCCAAGTGTGGATTTCCTCAACCAAGCTCACTCGGTGATCTTTGAGGATTCTGGTGATAATGGAGCCTAACCTAAGGGTTCCAGTACTTCTTTGAAACCCACCGATTATGAAGACAGGCATGTTGATCGGCTTATAGGTCAGCATGTGCCAGATGAAGCACTGCTCAAAGTTTGTCGCTGAGTTGGTGAAATTGACCTTAGGGAAGAGGAAATTGGTCAGTATGTAGTGGGTCATCTTTTGATGTTGACCCATGGAGGTACTCGAAATTTCCCCTACATGACCAGGAGGTTTACAGAACTCAGCGGAGTACTCAATCTTATCTTGGTCACCTGATTTTCTGAGTTGAGCTCCTTAGTTTTTCAGTTTGAGCAGTGAGGCAAGGTAAGCAGGGTTGATGAAGATATCCTTCCCTCGAACCTTGGTGACCATGTAGTCCCGGTTATCATCAGCGACTCTTAGGTTAGCGTAGAATTCCTTCACTAACTCAGGATAGGTAGCTTCTCGAACTGAGAACAGCTCGGTCCAGCCGTTCTTTGAGATCCACTCACAGAAGGGTTGCTCAGCTTCCACAAATCCCTTCGAAAATCAGCGGGAGTGGTCAACCTTATATCCCCTCACACTCTCGTAAACCAGAGAGTAGGTGCGTTCCACGGGTTTCTTTGCCTTATCCTGCTTTTGCTTCCCTTTCGAGGAGGTGGCTTGGTCAGCCTTGGTTTTCTTCCTCGGTGTAGTGACCTTTGAGTGGTCACACTGACTAGTTTTTTGAGACTTAGTGGGAGTCTCGCTATATTATGCTGAGTAGGAGATTGAGGGTTTTCATCGGAGCGGTTATCGTCGTTGTAACAGCCTCCGGAGAGATTATGAGAATCCGACATGATTTTCAGAGAATTTGAGAAGTTTTAGGAATTTTGGAGAGAAGAGAGTATTTGAATACCAGAAATTTCTAAGCGTAAAGAGGTAAGAGTGGGAAATCGTCCACTATTTATAGAGATGTCGAGTTGATCTGAAGCGTTGAGGTGACCGTTTGACCTCGAGATACTCAATCGACAAAGATTCTGGCATTTATGACACATTCGGCGCATGTATATTCTAATTATTGCGCTTACGTCATCCTAGGTGGCTATTTAATTCGCGTGTTTTGCATTAAATTTTGCAACGGATCTTTACTCAGTGTTAAGGATTCCAAACATTTAATGTTCTGAGTAGTTGGTTCAACGCAAGGGAATTATTTGTGTGCTTAGTAACTCAGCTTGAGATAATCACTCAGCGTGTACATCTACTTAGTATGTAATAGACATAGATTTAGCATAAATCACTCAGCATGGTAGTCAACTCAGCATGCATGTATCACATATTATACTTAGAATTTATTGAAGAGGATTAAACATACCAATGGCTTCTCTAAGTATGTTGAATTGCTCACGAGCCAGTGGCTTTGTGAAGATATCAGCAAGCTGCTCATCCGTTGGGACATAAGTCAGCTTGATCTCTCCCTTGAGTACATGATCTCTGATGAAGTGATGTCTTATGCTGACGTGCTTCATCCTGTTGTGCTGGATTGGGTTCTTTGATAGGTCAATGGCACCATTGTTGTCACATTTGACTTCAATTGTTTTAGTCTGAACGTCATAATCTTCTAGCTGTTGCTTAATCCATAGGACTTGAGCAACATAGCTTCCAGCAGTAATGTACTCAGCTTCAGTGGTTGACAGGGCTACTAACGCCTGCTTCTTACTGAACCAGGACACAAGACAGCTTCCAAGGAAGTGACATCCTCCTAAGGTACTTTTTCGTTCAAGTTTGTCTCGTCCGTAGTCAGCGTCAGTGTATCCAATGAGTGTGAAATCATGAGTATTGGGATACCATAAACCTGCATTCACTGAGCCTTGCAAGTATCTAAGGATTCTTTTTACAGCTATGTAATGAGATTCCTTAGGGTTAGATTGATATCTAGCATAATAACATACTGAGAACTGAATGTCCGGCCTACTAGCAGTTAAGTAGAGTAGAGAGCCAATCATACCTCGGTACAATCTGCTGTCTACTGACTTACCATTTTCGTCAGCGCAGAGGACAGTGTCAGTGCCCATAGGGGTAGATACTGACTTGCAATTCTCAAGTTCATACTTCTTCAATATCTCCTTAGCATACTTAGTTTGACTGATAAAGATGCCATTTTTCCCTTGTTTGATTTGAAGTCCAAGGAAGAAGTTGAGTTCTCCCATCATTGACATTTCAAACTCAGTCTGCATCTGCTTACTAAATTCCTTGCACATTGACTCGTTAGTGGCACCAAAAATAATGTCATCAACATATATCTGAGCCAGTAGGGTATCTTTAGCCTTCCTCTTAATGAATAAGGTAGTATCAGATTTACCTCTGACATAATTTCTAGTTAGCAGGAAACTGGTCAGCCTCTCATACCAAGCACGTGGTGCTTGCTTGAGACCATACAGAGCCTTTTTGAGTTTATAAACGTGGTTTGGGAACTTGGGATCCTCAAACCCTGGAGGCTGATTAACATAGACTTCCTCGTTTATCACTCCATTAAGGAATGCACTCTTAACATCCATTTGAAATAATTTAAAGTTCATATAACTTGCATATGCACATAAAATTCTTATAGCCTCTAGCCTTGCCACTGGGGCGAAGGTCTCACCGTAGTCAATACCTTCTTGGTGACTGTAGCCCTGAGCTACAAGTCTTGCTTTTTTCCTGACCACGTTCCCTTATTCATCCAGCTTGTTGCGGAAGACCCATCTTGTTCTTATGGTCTTCTGGCTTCTTGGTTTTAGCACTAAGTCTCATACTTCATTTCTTCTAAACTGATCAAGTTCTTCTTGCATTGCATTCATCCAGAACTCATCGTACTCGGCTTCAGTGAAGTTCTTTGGTTCCTGAATTGAGAAGAATGCTACGTTGCTGAGGTATCTCCTGAGTTGATTTCTTGTCATCAGCGTGTTTTCAGCAGCATCAAGAATGGCACTCTCTGAGTGTCCTCTTGGTATTCTGATCTCTTTTGGTAGATTGATGTCTTGAGCTGGTTGTGTTTCAACAATCTCTGCAGGTGTAGATTGGTCAGTGAAAACAATTTGGGTTTCACTTTTACCTTTGGTCAGCCCTTGAGGTAGTGACTCAGCAGCTGTTTCTTGGTCAGCGGGTGCTGAGTATGGATCATCCTCAGTCAGCTGCTTATCTTTTCCTGCAGGGTTAGTTTCATCGAACTCAACGTGTACTGACTCTTCTAAGACCTGAGTTCGTTTATTGAAAACTTTGTATGGTTTGCTGTTTGTTGAGTAGCCTAAAAAGATAGCTTCATCAGCTTTTGAATCAAACTTAGCTAGGCTGTCTTTAGTATTTAGAATAAAACATTTACAGCCGAAGGCACGAAAGTATCCAATGTTAGGCTTTCGTCCTTTCCAAAGTTCGTAGGGGGTCTTCTTTAATATGGGTCTAACTAGAGCCCTATTAAGTATGTAGCACGCTGTGTTGACAGCTTCTCCCCAAAAGTACTTTGGAATCCTATGCTCACTCAGCATTGTCCTGGCTATGTCAACCAAGGTTCTGTTTTTCCTTTCAACAACCCCATTCTGTTGAGGCGTTCTAGGAGCAGAGAAATTATGGTCAATGTCGTTGGCTTCACAGAATTCAACAAACTGTTGGTTTTTGAATTCTCCACCATTATCACTTCGGATGTGAGCTAACTTAAGGTCTTTATCATTTTCAAGTTTTCTTACTAAAGTTGAAAATGTCTCAAAGGTTTCATCCTTGCTACTCAGCAAGATGATCCAAGTGTACCGAGAAAAGTCATCTACAATGACCAAGGAAAATCTTCTACCACCCAAGCTCAGCGGCTGGACTGGACCGAAGAGATCCAAGTGTAGCAACTCTAATGGACGCTTAGTTGAGACAACGTTTTTACTATGAAAATATTGTTTGGTTTGTTTTCCAGCTTGACAAGCGTGGCATAATTGATCTTTTTCGAACTTAAGTTCTGGCAGTCCCTCAACTAATTGCTTTGTTGCTAATTTGGCCAGGAGGTCCATGCTTACATGACCAAGTCTCCTGTGCCATAGCCAGAAATTTTCTTCCTTTGACACTAAGCATACAGTTTTTGAAAATCTCTTTTCTAAATTCAGCATAAAGACATTATCAATACGAGGGGCAGTTAAAATCAACTCATTTGTTTTACCCTCGAATATTTTACATCCAGTGTCATCAAATATAACTTTTCTCCCATTATCACATAGCTGAGCTACGTTGAGTAAGTTATATTTGAGTCCGCTGACTAGGGAGACTGACTCAATAGTAGGATTACCACCAACGGTTCCTGACCCTACTATCTTACCCTTTTTGTTGTCTCCGAAACTTACACTTCCACCTCATTTACGCACAAATGTGATGAACTGAGTTTCATCACCAGTCATATGCCTCGAGCATACGCTGTTAATGTACCACATCTTTGACTTCTCAGCACACCTCAGGCTTACCTGCAATATAACTAGTTATCTTTAGGTACCCAAGTCTTTTTGGGTCCTTGTTTGTTAGGCTCAGCAGGTAAAGCATCATATTTAATCTTATGACGACACACTTGAACAGTGTGTCCATTTTTCCCACAGAAGTCACAGCTGACCTTCCGTTTAGGATATCTCACTGACTGGTCAGCACCCTGATGCGCCCTCACCTAAGGTTAGATGAGAACTCACTAAGGGATAAGTGTACCCCGTCGTTATCAAGTAATAAATTTCTGGTTTAGTCCAGGTTATCGTCCACAGGATTTATTTCTGCAAGTACCGAGCTACTCAATCTCGGATGTTATCTAGGCTTAGGGGGTTTTGAGTTGGTTTGTTTAAGTTAATCTACTCCTAGGTTGAATTATACTAATCCTAGCTAAGTTATCTAATTCTAACTAAGTTATTCTACGCCTAACTAAGTTACTCTACCCCTAATTGATCTTTCATTAATGCAATTATCCGAAGGAACATGGTATGAACAATAATAATAAAGATAGATTATCAGGTCTATTGAATAAAAAACCTAATCTGAGTCACTTGTATTCAAGGCGATTAACCCTACTTACCCTCCTGAAGTTCCTAGCGCGTGATTCCCTAAGGCCGAAACTAGGTCTAAGGCTCAGTAAATTGGCGCTTAATCAACTAAGAGGTCGTCAATCTCCTAGGCTCTGACTAGGTCAGATTCAGCTCGCAATATGTGCCTACTAGATTTTGGGGCTTTTGAATGAGTTAAACCAATTGAATAAAGCGTAAGACAGAGATTAGACAAATAATCATAGAACAAAACAAGAGCTAAAGTATTATTAAAGGCGAAGATAAATGTCACAAGATACAATAAGTCAAGTTCGGCACCTGTATAGAAGAGTACAAACAAGGAAAGATAAAAGGAGATACAAAAATCCCTTTCAGGGAACCTGTTTACTCTGCAGCCAGTGACTTAATCTTAAGGACGGACCTTGATAATTCCTCGAGAAAAAGCTTTGAAGGAGCTTCAATGGAAATCGAAGAAGATGGAGGAGATGGAGAGGAATTACAAGGGGGGAGCTAAGATAATTTACAAAATTGAAAGATACTAATTTACATTGGAAAAACTCTATTTATAGGCGTGGCTCGGCCCCTTTTCTTGACCTAATTCGTGTCCTTATGCAGGTAGGAAGTCGTGGGGTCCATCGTGGCGTCGTGGGGGGCGGAATTGGTCTTTTTTACCAATTCCCGCAGGTCTGCTCGCCGAGCAGGGCGAGCTGCTCGGCGAGCAGGCACTGCTCGTCGCGAGCAGGCCTCTGGGGGCCTGCTCGGCGAGCAGGCACTGCCTACTCGGCGAGCAGGCACAGTGCCTAGGCAGTGCCTGGGTGGTGCCTGGGCGGTGCCTGGGCAGTGCCTGGGCTGCTCGCCGAGCACCGCTCGGGCTGCGCGCCGATGCTCAATTCGTCGAGCGACTGCCGGGGGTCCCCGAGACACGATTTTTGCCTGAAATTGATCATGTTTTAACCTGCACACGCACATAAACTCCAAACAACATTAGTCCAAGGGCTAAATTGACCCGCCAATCACTTATTTGAGCAAACGCTTCATTTGGTGCGACTTTTGACGGGTCAATTTGCTTCAAAAGATAACGGAATTATAATATGCATGTCATTTTGGCCGTATTTGCCTAAATTGATCATAAAACGAGCCTAAACAACGAAAAGTAAATAAAACGTTTCCAATTTCTAACTAACTCACACAAAAGCATTTAAATGCGAGAATTGCTCGCTTATTAACTAAATAACGCTAAAACCCATCCTAAAACCGTACCCAAATATATGGGTTTTTGACCCCTATCACACCCCAGTGCTGAGCATGCCAGCACACCTTTGTGGTGTGTCCTTTCTTCCCACAGAAGTCACACTGGACATTCCGCTGAGGATTCCATCTCTGCTGACTAGTACTTCGGTACTGAGTGTTCAGAGGAATATTTCTTTTATTCGGAACCTTGAGTTGGTTCTGAATAGATGTGACGTCCTTTTTCAGTTTTTTAGAATCTGACTGGACCTCGGAGATAAAATTTTGCATAATTTCTACGTTACTATGCAAAGTTGAGTTATCTTGGAGAAGATATCGAAGGTCACTCAGTTTGACCTCTTCAATCTCGTCACATCACCTGCTGAGTGCTCTAACCTTCTTGTTACACTTTTTGACAAGTGTGTAGAGGTCACTCAGGGCATTAATCATTTCATTTCTGAGCAAGGGCAGTGATATTACCTCAGTTGAGTGTACCTCATCGTCAGATGCAATGGAGGGGTCAGCATGCTCAGAAACACAAGGCTCAGCAAGCTCATCTGCCATGAAGCAGATCTTTACTGACTCAGTGGCATCAGCTTCTGATGATGATGACTCATCACTATCACTCTAGGTTGCCACTATTGCCTTATTTCCGTTCTTCCTTTCCTTCCTTAAGGTAGGACAGATTGATTTGATATGGCCAGTTTGATGACATTCAAAGCATGTAATGGGCTTTGAGCTGTCCTTCTTGTACTTGTTGTCGCTGGACTCAGCTTTGTACTTGTCAAACTTCTTGTAAGGCTTCTTAGAATATTTATCATTCTTTCTTAACAACCTTTTCATTTTTCTAGTGAACATGGCCATCTCTTCATCGTCTGTTGAGCTCCCGTCAGTGGAGTCAGCTTTCATGACAAGAGACTTTTGCTTCTTGTTCTCAGACTTCTCCTTACCTCAAAGTTCTTCATTGAGATCTCATGGGTCAGCAGCGACCAATGAGTTCATCATACTTGTAGGTGGTTAAGTCTTGAGTTTCCTCAACATCAGTTTTCTTGGCTTGCCAGCTTTTAGGAAGACTCCTCAGTATTTTCTTGACTTGCTCTTCCTTAGTAAAGATCTTGCCAAGTCTCTTGAGCTCGTTGATTATGTTTGTGAATCTTGAGCTCATGTCAAAGATGTTGAAACACCTTTCCACATGATTTTGATTTGACAAAATTATTTAAGTAAAATTAAATATATTCTAAACACACTAAGTTTAAATGCTTTGATTTATTACACTAATGTGTTTGTTCAATGTTGAGTTAAATTGTTTATAAGACATAAAGACCAAATGGCTTAAAGCCCAATACGGAAGTCAAAGCCCAAGTCAAACAGATCAAGACCACTCGGCCCGCGTGTGCAAAACGCTGTCGTTATGAACAAAACGCAGCTCAGCAAAGAGAATGATCTAGAAGACCTTCGTTGAACAACTTCGGAATGAAGCTGCTGAGTTGAATCAACAAAGAGTACAAGACAGCAGCTGAGCAAGAACAACTTCCAGACAAAGTGTTTCCACTTTGGGTACAGTTCAGAAGACACAGGACGCTGTCTAGTTGACCTTACCATAAATAGAGAGACATTCTGCAGAACTGACTAAAAGCTGACCGAGGACAGAAGATACTCAAATCTGATTGGCCGAGAGCTCTGAGCAAGACTGAGTGACAACGACAGGAAGCCGTTTCCCTCCAACGGTTATTTCGAAATTCGAAATGATTGATGTCTCAGACGTCTCTATAAATAAAGCCCTTCAATTGCTTCATTTCAACACAGAACTTGATCAAGCCATTACGCTGACCAAAAATCTACTCAAAGTTCTGTGAGAAAAAGCAAAGCAAATTCTTACACCAAATTATATATCTTTCATGTAAAAGTCTAGAGTGATTATTCAATCATCTAAGGTGTCTTAGCAATTGTTGTTTAGGACAAATCTTTATCATTTCTAGAGATTAGAAAGGAGAGGCTGAGTACTCGGTTATAGTACTCAGCGAGAGATAAGGAGTGAGTAGAGGTATAGAGGAAGGTACTCTTGTTATACTCATCTTCTAAGTTGTAAAAGGTTTGATGCTCTACCGTTAAAGAGCTCAGTAGAGAATTCGAAAGCTCAGAACGTGTTCCGGGGACAGGACATAGGCTTAGAGGCCGAACCTGGATAAATCTGCTGAGTAACATCTTTCTAACCTTAAACTCCTTAATATATATATTGCTTGCTTAAACAAAACTGACCAAGTAAAGAGGTCACGCTGAGTTGTGTTGCATTGAGTATCTGAGTTCAGGAATAAACTCAAGTGATATCTCCTGACTCAAAGAAAGAAGCTGACTTAGTCACCAGTTGACTAAGCTAGTGTCTTAATTTACTCAGCGCGCTGTGTAATCCTTTTTCAAAGAAAAAGAAGTCAGCCTTAACGTATTAAAATTTAAAGTAGTTCCTATCCCCCCCGTTGGAACTAACTTGATACGTTATAAGGGACCAACAAAAGATTCCTTCATCATCATTCATTTCAAATATCTCGTACAACCTCATGTGCTGGTTCACCTTGGACTCCTTAACTTTGTTGGTTCCTTCGTAGGTGACCTCCAGTTTCTTCCAGATCTCCTGTGCTGACTCACAACCTGAAATTTTGTTGTACTCTGCAGCATCTAATGCACAGTGAAGCATGTTTATAGCCGAAGCATGATTTTGTAGCTTCTTGAGATCATCCTCTTTCCACTTAGTCTCAGCTTTAACAACCGTTTGGCCGTCAATAGTTTCAATAGGAACAAATGGGCCTTGGACTATAGAAAGCCATGCACTCATATTTGTTGCCTGAATGAAAATTTTCATTCTGTTCTTCCAAAAGGTATAGTTAGACCTGAAGAACAAAGGAGGCCGAGTAATGGACAGTCCCTCAGGAAGAATCTGAGTTGTCTGATTTCCTGGGAGGAAACGAGTGTTGTTCTCAGCCATTGTGGGGATCAGCTCAAGATAGTTATATCTTGCTCAGTGAGCTTTTTAGCTCTGATACCACTTGTTGGTCCTTTATAACGTGACAAGGTTAGTTCCAAGGGGGGGGATAGGAACTATTTAAAATTTTATCCGTTAAGGCTGACTTCTTTTCTTAAGAAAAGGTTTACACAACGGCGCTAAGTAGTTTTAAGACACAAGCTTAGTCAACTTGTGACTAAGTCTGTTTCTTTCCTTGAGTCAGGAGATAGCACTTAAAGTCTATTCCTGAACTCAGCTTCTTAGTGCACTCAACTCATCGTGAGTTCGTTACTTAGTCAGTTTTATAGCAAGCAATATATAAAGGAGTTTAAGGGTTAGAAATATGTTACTCAGCTGACATATCTTGGTTCGGCCTCTCCGCCTACGTCTAGTCCCCGGAACGCGTTCCAAGCTTTTTGAATTCTCTACTGAGCTCTTTAAAGGTAGAGCACGAAACCTTTTACAATAGAAGCTGAGTATATAAGAGTACCTTCCTCTATACCTCTACTCACTCCTATAACTACCGCTGAGTACTATAACCGAGTACTCAGCCTCTCCTTTCTATTCTTCTAGAAATGATAAAGTGTTTGTCCTAAACAACAATTGCTAAGACACTTTAGATGATTGAAATCACTCTAGACTTTTACACAATGATTGTAAATTGGTGTAAGATTTTGCTTTGCTTTTCTCACAGAACTTCAAGTATGAATTTGGACAGCGTTTCGACTAATTGAAGATCTGCATCGAATGAAGCAATTGAGAGGCCTTTATATAGTGACACTTCAAGCACCGGTAATTTTGAATTTCGAAATAACCGTTGGAGGCAAACGACTTCCTGTCGTTGTCACTCTGGGCGTGCTCAGTGTCGTTGGCCAATGAGATTCTTGCATCTTCTGTCTACGGCAGTGCTCATCAGCTTTTCGTCAGATAAACAGAATGTTTCGAAATTTACGGCAAAGTCTTCCAGACAGCTTTCTGCGCCTTCTGAACTTTACCCAAAGTATAAATACTTTGTCTAGAAGTTGGTTCTGTTCTGCCGTTGACCTGACTGCATTGTCGCTCAACTCAGCAGCTTCCTCTTGAAGCTTTTATTAGAAGGCTTCTCGATCCTTCTTCATGTTGAGTCGTCGTTTCACTTGATACGACTGTGTTTTATCTTCTTGGGCCATGAGGTCTTGATCTGTTGACTTGGGCCTGACTTCCACTTATGGTCCTTTAGACTTTTTATCTTAATGTCTTATAAATCAATAAACTCAACATTGAACAAACACATTAGTGTGAATAAATCAAAGCATTTAAATTTAATGTGTTAGAATATTTTTTTTATCATTTACTTAAATAATTTTGTCAAATCAAAATCATGTGGAAATGTGTTTCAATAGGGAAGAGTGTGGATATTTAGTGGGACAATTGGCTACCTAACCTGACCTATTAGAAGCCTTTAGTGTCTCTCTTACCATCTAGATCGAGCAAGGTTAGTGAGTTGATTGATAATGATACAAATGACTAAAACCGTTCCCTCCTTCGTACTATTTTTCTGTCGGTAGATGTCAGTGCAATACTATAGATTAGGATCAGTTTCCGCAAGCCAAATGATGAGATCTACTGGAGCCTCACCAAATCAGGTACATTTAGTGTTAAATTATGTTACCATTTGGCTAAAAATTACCGAAGGGCTGCTACTAATTCCGCTTCATCCTCGAGAACCAAAGACAATTTTTGGAAGAAGCTTTGGCGGATAAATCTTCCTTCCAAGGTGCTGCACTTTGTTTGGAAATTTTGCCGAGGTATCCTACCATGCTTCTTCAACCTGCAGCGATGTGGAATTAATATTAGTGGCAATTGTAGCCAGTGTGCTCATCCGATTGAAGATGAACTCCATATTTTTAAGCTCTGTCCGGTTGCGAGAGATGTATGGAAAGCGTTAGGTCGGCCATTTCGGCTTGACAAAATTAGGGCAGCAACTACAATGGACTGGTTAGAGGCATGTATGGATAATTTGTCGGAGTATGAGCTTAAATTTACTATTATCATTTTGTGGTGGTTATGGTATCGTCGGAACATATTCATCCACAATAATGATTGGCTCAAGACTGATCTTCTCATTGATAAGGCCCAAATTTTTTTAGTAGAATGGAGCCAAGCTACCTTCGTTGATGGTACTAGTACGTCCCATTCCCCCTCTTCTAGTAATGTAACCCTTGGCCCTTGCAAGGCATGGTGTCCCCCTCCTACTGGCGTCATAAAAATTAAATGTGGTGCCGCATGAGAGGGTAATGACTGTGTCACAAGAGTTGGGTTAATTGCTAGAAACTCGAATGGACACGTTATGGCCTCTGCGGACATTCATATTGGTATCTGCACTTCGGTTGAGGAAGCTGAGCTTCAAGCAACATCTGAAGGTGTTAAATGGGCAAGAGACTGTGGTTTCACGACTATCAATATTGAATCAGATGCTAAGACGGTGGTGGAAGCTCTGTCACATGATTCTATCCCTCAATCCTCTCTTTACTTTCAATATATTGATGTAATTAGTTTTAGTTTTCTCTTTTTTTATGCTCATTCTCCTTTGTTCATAGAGAAGGAAATAAAGTAGCTTATTGGTTAACCTTTTGGACCAAAGGTTTTAATTCTCCTACTGTGTTAATGGAGGATTGTCCTATAGGTGCATGATTTAATCTGTATGGATTTACCTTCTTCATAATATGATACTTTTTTTCATAAAAAAATATAGTGTAAACACTATAATTTCAATTTTTTAGTTTTTCCAATGACTTGAATAACAAATACTAACTTAAAAAAAATATCAAAATTGGCTTAAGTTATTGTAAAAGAGTTGCAATGACACAATTAAAACTCCCACTAATAGATATTGACACATCAAATGCTATAATGTTTATTAATTTATAAGGTTGAAAGAGGGCTTAAGGCATAAGATGTTTTAAATCTTCACCTTAAGATTCTAATAAGCCTAAATCTAACGGTGAATGATCAAATACTGCATGGTCATTAAAGTCCACGTGATCAAAACCGATGACATAATAGTTTAACATGTCAATTTCTATTAATAAATACTTTACTTTGGAGGAGAAACGGTTATTATTCCTAATTTGGTTGATTTCTTCTCCAATAAATTCTATAATATTATGGATAGCTTCAAGGAGGACTCTCTAGCTAGGTCATTCCAGAAGAAGGCGGTTCATCTCTTTGGCTGTTATAGGCCTTGTGAAGGGACTATAAAGTTAAACACTGATGGCTCTTGTTTGAAGGACGAGAATATTGCTGTTGGGGGTGTCCTAAGAGATGATGGTGGTGTTTGGGTGTCTGGGTTTGCTCAGAATTTAGGAAGGGGTTCCTCATTCTCTGTTGAGCTTTGAGGGATCTTTTCTGGCCTGAAACTTGCTAAAAGTCTGGGCTTGAAGAAGTTGCTTGTGGAATCTGATAACCTTGAAGCTATCAAAATGATATCAGATGATAATGCTATTTGTTTGAATAGCCAAAATTTGATCAAAGATATTAGAAGGATTTGTTCTTTCTTTGATTCCATTAAGTTCAGCCATGTTTTCAGAGAACAGAATAGGGTAACGGATCGCTTAGCGGCTGAGGGCCATGAGAAGATGTTCGGAGTCACAACCTTTTATTCTCCTCCTTCCTTCATGTCTTCTCTCCTTTTGGATGATATGGTGGAGGTTAGCTTCCCTAGGCTAATCCCGAGTTAGACTTCTTTTTAGTTTTTTGTTTGTTTTTTTTTCTTTCCTTTTCCTACCAAAAAAAATTAACTTTGAAACTTTTAATATTTTGTACATGATGATTTATTTTTAAGAGATTACTAAATTAATTATTCTTTTAAAAATCTTTACATTATTTTGATACATTATTAATAAATAAATAGTAAAAAATAACTTATGATTTCAAAAAAAAAAAAGAACTTATACTCATTCGATAATTTGGTGGGGTAACAAAATTTTGATATAATATACTATATCATAAATGTATAGTACTTGCTAGAAGAGAGAATAAAAGAAAAGGTTAAAATGGTAAATGGCAGTGGGGGATGCTAGAGGATAATAGAGTAAATGCAAAGCCTTATCAAAAAGCGAAAGACAACACAGAAATAGCGAAGTCGAGCAGCCGCGTGCCTTGTCTGCCTCTTTCTCTCTCTCTGTTAAGCGTGTCCTTTTTACTGTACTGTTAATCATTATTTTACATCTCTTTTCTCTCATTTTAGTCTAATCCCACTATCAATCTTCTTTAATTACGCCATCTGTTTCATTTTAATTGTCTCTTAAGGTTTCTACACGTATATTAAGAAACCTATTAATTAGTCTAAAAAGTAGTTAAACATTACCTTATTACCCTCTTGCAATTAATGCTTAAATTTATCTGCAAATTTCTTTCATTTCATTATCTGAGGATAAAATTGGAAAAACACATTTAATGTTCCTTAAAAAGTGTAAAACATCAAATAATTTGAAACAAAAAATTTTCTCCAAAACGACAATTATTATGAAATGGAAGGAGTATTTTACAATGACAATTTATTTTTATTTCTTTTGAAAAATTGACAATTTATAGTAATTCATTTAATTATATTTCAAACTCTTAATTATAAAAATGTTGATTGATATAATCTAATCAAATTTTCTGAATTACAACTTGTAAGTATTTAATTATATTTCAATTAATTATAGTCTAGAACCATCAGTTTGTGATGGAGAGGTAAAAGCTCTCCCTCCTTTAACCAAAGGTCCAGGATTCGATCCTCATCTTTGGGAATAAAAAAAATTTTGTGGCCAAAAAATTAATTATAGTCCATGTTTTTTAACAATAATATTATTTTCTCTGTCTCAAAAAATATCTTTATTTGAATACATGAATTCAAAAAATTATTTTAATTTTAATATTTTTATACACATAAATATTTTTAAAATGTGAATCAGTTGTGTTATTGTAAAATTGTAATTAACATTACACTTCAAAGACAATTTTTGAATATATATATATATATATATATATATATATATACTTTGATATTAGTTCATAACACAGCTAAAAGTGAAATGACACGTGGACTAATGAGGAATCCTTATACAAAAGATATAACTACCAAAGACATGTGTGCCAATTACAATGACAGATCTAAAACATACGCTCTTAAGCTTTAAAACATGTCGTAACTTACGGAAAGGTGACATGTGCAAAAGTGCATAAACAGGTGGACCAATCAAGTATTGTCACATAGAAAACTACTCATCCCAAAGTTGTAAATACACTAGGCGCTAGTCGGGCAGACATGCTCATTGATGATGAATCAGAGATTAGTCGAAGATTAATCGGATTTGTATTTTTATTTGTTAATCTATAAATTATTATATAAATTCAACTAAAATATGTAGGGTGTTGTTAAACCCAGCCCCATTTTCCCACCCCTAGCCCCGTGAAAGGACGAAATTACCCTTTCATAGGTTTTGGGGTAGAAAAATCACTTTTTTTCCCTCTCTCGATGCAAGGGCGTATGGACATCACGCCTCACCACATGATGGGGCGTGTGAAGATCACGCCTTTCTGTGTGGCCGGGCGTGATAGCCCTACGCTTCACCGAGTGGTCGGACGTATGAGTATCACGCCCGACCACTCGGTGAGGCGTAGGGCTATCACGCCCGGCCACACGGGAAGGCGTGATCTTCACACGCCCGTGTATCGAGAGAGCAAAAAATTGTGTTATGTATCCCATAAAATTGTGTTATGTATCCCGTATATATGCCGTTAAACCCGTAAATAGTCCGTTAAATGTACTTAACAAAAAAAATTTAAAAACATAAAAATTAAAATAAACATTAATAAACATAAACATTTATAAACGTAATATATACAACAAAAAGTGTTCAAATATATGAGTATCTAGTTCGCCCGACGCCACGCATCCATAAACTCATCCATCTCCCTCTTAATGCGTGGAACATCCTCGTCAGATCGGTGGGTAGCCGCTAGTTGGGTGACACGCCACAACCAGCTAACCCACTGCAAAAAAATGTATAAATAAATATTTAAAATTAAACACATATAAACCAATACAAAATAATAATATTAAAAAATAATAAACTTACCAATTCGCTGTTGGCGCGAGAATGCTGTACCGGTCCAGCCTGTGGTACATGAAGGAGATGGGGATGCGAATACTGCATATACCAACCCATATAAGCAGGATCACAGGCAGTGGGATCGTATCCGACTGGTCGGCATCTCCTCCGATCGATGCCCCGAGCCGATGGAAATCTCCGCCAGGTGTCCTCAACTGTGACTAAGGAATGCGTGAGCTTGTACGATAACGACTTCCATGGTCGTACTGCTTTATCAGGTCTAATACGCTCAGCTGGGATAGGCTGAGTATATCCGACCTGTCGCAGCGCTCGGTCGGACATATACGGCTCGACGATGTCTCTACACCGTATCCAACCGGCGTAGGACACCCGAAGCCGATCATCATCAGCGACAGGACCATAAGGCAACCACGTCACCTGGAAAAAAGTAATACTCAATTATACAAATAATATACTATAAATAATAATTAAATAAATTCTAGAATTTTATAAAATACCTCTGCCGCCGTCATACGATCCAGCTGCCCCCGAAAGGTATCTAGTCGGGCGGTCGTCTTGCCTGGGACCCCGACCTCCCATCTCAGTGCACAGGCATGGTCAGCTGGGATCAGGTGAGCTCCTCTATGCGGCCGGAAAACCGGAAAATACTCATATATCCATGCCTGCAGTAGGGTCAAACATCCGCATATTCCGGAGCAATCTCCTCTGCTCGCTATCCCCAACTGCCGGTACAACATGGCTAATGTGGCAGACCCCCATGATAGTCCAGCTGCCCCGCTGACACCGCTGTAAACCTCATGAAGATGGGCCGGCCTAATCCTATCTCCACTCTTGTCAACAAACAGAGTGGATCCAAGCATAAGCCACATCCACGCCGCTGCCCGAGTAGCGTCATCCCTACCCTCACCCAGTAGCCTCTGTACATCCGCAACAAATACACCTCCACCTGACCATAAACGACTAGTCGGAAATAGAAGCTCAGCCTGACTCACCCCAAACATCATCATGCACATGGCATGAAGCGAGTCAACAGGGGGAGACTCGGACACCATCTGACCGTCGATCGGGATCCGAAGAATGTGCCACACATCATGCAGCTGGATAGTCATCTCACCGAACGGCATGTGGAAGGAGTTCGTATCGGGCTGCCACCGCTCCACGAACGCAGTCAATAGCGGAGTGTCGAGGTTCCTGAACATGGCACGTGGAACGAGCAGATGACGGGATGGATTTTCCACCCCTAGTAGGCCGCTCCGTCTACATAAAAAAATTATACTAAATTAATAAAATTGTAAATATACTATAATTATAAAATTATAATAAATTATACTAAAGTTTTAATCAATTTATACCAAAATTATAAAATTACCCTAAATTAATAAAATTGTAAAAATCATGGTAATACTATACTAAAATTAAACTAAAATTAATAAAATGTTAAATAATATAAATTAAACTAAAATTAATAAAATTGTAAATATATAATAATTATAAAATTATAATAAATTATACTAAAGTTTTAATCAATTTATACCAAAATTATAAAATTACCCTAAATTAATAAAATTGTAAAAATCATGCTAATACTATACTAAAATTAAACTAAAATTAATAAAATGTTAAATAATATAAATTAAACTAAAATTAATAAAATTTTAAATAATATAAAATTTAAAAACCCACGTGGGCGTAAGGGAATCACGCCCGAACCATTGGTCGGGCGTATGAGAATCACGTCCTACCAATGGTTCGGGCGTGATATCACCACGCCCTCCCTACGGTTCGGGCATATGAGTATCACGCCCTCACCATTGGTAGGGCGTGATACTCATACGCCCGAACCGTAGGGAGGGCGTGATACTCATACGCCCGACCTGCGATTCCGGCGAATTCCAACAAAAACCACACAGATTCGCTACGAGCTCGAATTCAACGAAATAAAGTGGTGAATCTTACCATTTTATCTTTTCCTTTACGTCTTCTCTCGCCATCTATGATTCGGTTCAATGTGTTGTCCGGATTTGAGCAAAAAACGTTTAGGGTTCTTGAGAGGTTTTGGAATTTTTGAAATTTAGTCCAAAGGGTATTTCGGTCAATTCTAGGGGCTAGAGGTGGGAATTAGTGGCTAGGTTTAGTAACCCACAATATGTATTATACTAACTAAAAATAATAATATAAAATTATTTAATATATAAAAACACATATATTTGTAAGTGATGTCTTTTAAAATGTGCAAACATCAACATTTCAACAACAATATCATCCAAACAACTCAAAAGTGAATTATAATAAAACAAAAAAAAGGTTTCACAATAAAAAAACACTTTTACTCATTGCCGCTTAGGTGGCGCCTAGGTGGGCTAAAAATCACCCGGGGACTAAAAAATGCCCAAAGGGATTAATCAGAGAAAATCGGGGTGGATTCTCGATTTCAAATGCCTAATCGGGGCCTAAACGATCTTGTTTTTTAACAATGACTCATTCTTAGTGTTCCCTTCAATTATCTCTATAAATAGTCATATCAAAGAGGATAAGGTACACAACCACTTATACTTCACTCTGCTTTATAGTCATTATACTCCATCTCATTATCATCTCTAGTTTAAGCATCGGGGAAGGGGCATCGTACTCTGGTCCCTCTTTAACAGTTTGCTGATATCATCTTAGGTGTACTAGAAGTTGTCTACCAAGCTCACATTGCATATTGAAAGACATGAAGTGGTGCAGTAAGCGTGGATCATACAACACATTATGACTCAGATGCGTATTTTTGTGATTCAATCAGCTTCAGATTTAGGAGGGCAAGGTGTAATTGAATGCACACCTAATCGTGTTGAATAGATCGAACCAAGTGCGACGGTAAGCATATTGCTTATATATGTGTATGAATGTATTGTGTCTTGTGACTAGGGCTGTCAATTAGTTGGGGATTCCCCATCCCCGTTGGAGACCCGACCCGTTGGGGATGGGGAATCCCCGTTTGTGATCCCCATGGGGCGGGGATGGTTTTTATTTTGTCCCCGATAGTCAGGGACGGGGCGGGTATGGTTTAAGTGTTCCATCCTCGTCCCCATCCCTATCCCCGTCCCCGAATGTCCCCAACGAGGATCCCCGACTAAATACCCGAATATAAAAAAAATGAACTAAAAAAATATATATGTGATTTAAATAAACTAAAAAAAATAAACTAAAAAGATTGAGTTGTAACCTGGTTGCTTTAAAACAGAATATATTCTAAAAATAAATTAAGATAGATTAAGTAAGAGCTCTTAGATTGGTTTAAAATTAAAACGGAACCTATGCAATTAATAGTAGAAATTATAAAATAAAAAAATTGAAAGCTAATAAGTAATACATGCACTGGGGTTAGAGATTCCCCGCGAGGATGAAAATATTAGATAATCAAAACCTTGGAAACCTTAAAAAAAGTAAAGAAATTAAAAAATTAAACGGGGATGGGGATTTTTCGCGGGGCGGGGATGGTAGCCAAAATTTTCCCCATATGTTATTCGGGGCGGGGACGGGGAATCCCCGATAGACTACTGGTCGGGGATGGTTAATGCAATCCCCGCCCCGACCCGTCCCATTTACAGCCCTACTTGTGACTTGTTGAGTGTGAGATGTGGTTGAATCTGATGTGAATGATGTGAATAATGTTTGAGTGTTTGTGATACGTTATGATTGATAAGAAAGTGATATGATTGAGTATGTTGCAGTGTTATGAGTAAATACGGCATGTTGAGCCTTGTGCACATACTGGAACTGAATAATGGTTGGATAAGATATGAATATGAGCTTGCTTAGATGGATTTGTGAAATGGTCCAAGTTGAGAGTGCTATCCGAATATTGTGAGCCGGAAGCACATGTGTTGAGATATATGAGTACGTGAGTTGAGTTTAACTCCTCCGTAGCACAAATGATTGTATTCCGAATTTAGTGAGCCGGAATACAGATTGGGCCCAAGGACCATTTTATATATATTGTCTAAGTACAACAAGGCCTTTCTAAAATAAGTATTACTATAATAAGTGAAACAAGTGAATAAATTCTAACTTGGTACTGATGATATATTTTGATTTGTGCTCTTTACATTACTTTTGTATATACATACATGCGTAATATGTTTATTGAGTAGACAGCTCATCCCTTGCCAACAGATTTTACAGGTTAGGTGGAGTTCTTCTTGCTTAAGGTCGCACCGGCAGTGTCAGTCCATTCTCATCTAGGCATTTTGGAGTCTTGTGATGTACTTTTGTTTTGTAAATCCTCTATGTAGGATAATGACTTAAACGTGTATTGTAAATTGTAAATGCTTTCTCTTATGTATAATATGTAAAGTTTATATGAGATTGAAGTTTATATGATTGAGAAATGAAAGCATGTCTGTAACTGATATTGTGTGAGATATCATGTGATCATAGTGAGGGGGTTACAATATTGATATGGGATGATCTAAAGAGAGGACCTCTAGTTCCTATATGTTAAATACATCATTACTTAAAGACATCTCCAAAACCATCTCATCACCTTGAGAACTCTATATCTCCGAGGAGATGTAAAGGCCTTCGTTATATTCTACTAAATCTCTACTTCATCGATATGAAACGAGTCATAAAAAACCTTCTAGGCCAAGGTCCACAGATCAATAGAACCCTATATTGATCCAAAATCCAAGATAGATGAAGCCATTTCACTTAAGGATGGTGTATATAACATTATTCAAAAGGAGCTTATAAAATTTAAAGCAAAAGATCATTCAAGCAATTTAAAAAAAAAAGATTATGGCCATATTAAAGAGGTGTATTATCCTAAATGGATGCGAATGTGGTGCTTGTAAAAAGGTTAATGGAAAATGGAGATTGTGTGTAGATTTTACAGATCTTAATAAGGCTTGCCCTAAAGATTCTTATCCCCCTCTCATGTATAGACATGCTAACTATCATTTCTAGATGCAGTTGCATGATATCATTAGATACTGATGAATCTATAAGATTAGATAAAAATGAGTTTTACCACTCATGAAGGTACCTATTATTATAATGGCATGTCTTTTGGTCTCAAAAATATCGGAGCTAGTTACTAGCGACTTGTAAAGAAAATTTTCAAAGACATCAATGGAGATAAAATGGAGATTTATATCGATGACATGATTATCAAAAGTCGAACAGTGGAGGAGCATGCCTCAGATCTAGCTGCGGTCTTTGCTACTTTACAAGAGCATAATCTCAGGTTGAATCTAGGAAAATGCACCTTTGGCGTCTCTTCAGAAAATTTCTAAGTTCCATGATTTCTCAGAGAGGAATTGAAGCCAATCTAGAAAAAAAATTCAAGCTATCATGAACATGGAACCACCTAAAAAGCTCAATGATGTACAAAAATTGAATGAAAAAATTAATGCACTCGGGCGTTTTATTTCCCACTCAGCAAAGAGATGCATGCCCTTTTACAAGAGTCTTAAGGGTGCAAAAGATTTCAATCAGACGGAAGAATACCAAGCATCCTTCGAAGAGCTAAAAAATTTCTTAGCATCTCCACTTATGCTATGTAGGCTTTTACCGGGCGAAACATTGTAATTATACATCAACGTGAAGTTAGAGATGGAGCTCATAACAATATTGGCTATCTTCATCTTGGCATCTAATATATCCATTTTATCTTGGAGAGCGAAAGAGGAATCCTTCTCCATTTGAAGATCTTGCATCAAAGAAAAAAAAAAATTCCTTCTCGAAAGCAATTTCTTTCTTCTCATAGGCAAGCTCATCCTTAAGATCTGCAACTCTATCTTTGAACTTATACATCTCTCTCTCAAACTCCTCACGTGCTTTCAAATACTTATCTACATCATTTATACTATCTTGAAGATCATTCTCCAAAGTATTAAAAGTAGCAAGACGAGTATGAATATTGTTATCTCGATCGCGAATGATCCTCTCTAAATCATTCGCATGTTGGGCTTGTTAAAGGGAATTTTTTTCACTATTATGGGCTTCAGCTTCAACTTTCCTAGCAACCCCTGTCTCCATTTTTGCATTGGCTAACTTTTGATACAAGGCGTCAACTTGATTCAAGGCTTATTGAGTCATAAAAATTTACTCATTTAAAGTCATCTGCTGCTTATAGTAGTGATCTCATAAGTTTGCAAATTGCTGGCACAATATAGTGGTAGAAAAAAGATCCTGCAAGAGCAAAGCGAATCGCATGAATTAACTACACGCTAATGAGACGATTCTAAAGAAAATGAGGTTTAATAATTACGGTAAAACTTCGGAATAAAAATAAGTTTGATCATGTTATACATATAAATCTTTGGCTAAGAAGTTCCATGTCATTCGGAATAATGGACATACATCCTAAATTTTCTGCAATAGCGGGAATACTTAAGGAGGTATCATCTTCATAAGTTCGGTGCCATGATTATACAGAAAAGAAGATATTTCAAAAATTAAGAGTTCAAACACTAAACAGAAAATAGGCACTCACATTTGGGCGATCATAAAGGCCGAAGGCTTGAATCTCCTCTCTAATAAAAAGCGAAGGAGCGAAACTCTAACCTTTTTCAGCTTTCTTATTCTCCTTTTCAAGTTTAAAAGACTTTATACGCTTTGGGATTGGTTCTTCAAGAGAAGTAAATTCTATATTAGGAACTTTTTGCTTCCCTAAAAGTGATGATGAATCAGTAAAAGGAAGCTTTAGCCTCATCGACGATTTTACTCTTTTTTTTTTCCCATTAAGGCTTAAAGCCTCCAATTTCATCCACTCTTCGGTATTAGAGTTGTATGAATATTCATAACTTAAAGCATCTTGAGGTGGATTTGTTGGACCAAAAGCATGAACATATACTTTTGTGGTTGAAATAGGAAGAGGAACAGAGTTGACATGGACTTTAGGTTTAACTCCTCCCACAATAGTTTCAACAATAACTTCATGTTCAGTAGTAGGAGGCTCCTCAAAAGCTGACAGATCGGGTAATATAAGGAAATGAAGATTTTCGAAGAAAGGATCACCTAGTACAACTTCAGTTGAATAATAAGGAAGGGTCGAACCTCCTAAAGTAGTGGGAAGATTCTTTATATGAGTCTCATTGGGAATGACTGAATCCTCACAAAAAGTAGGAAGAGTTATATCCTAAAGGATAACTTATTCAAACAGCATGAGCTTAAGAATTGAAGTTGGAGGTTCAATAGTCGAAGCAACTTTGGGAAGTTTTCAAATAGGCAAAGACGAGGAAGTAATCATTGTTGAAGCATAAGCTTTTTTTGCCTATTTCAACTCATTAATCCGGGCTATACCAATTGGGCATGAAGAGACATATTGTCAGGATACTTATATCCAACAAAATCATAAAAGAAAAATAATAAGAAGGATAAAGTAAGATCACTTTTTTCTACTTTCAGTGGTCTTTTTGGCCCTTATATACATTCTTCCCCTTTCAGGTTATGTAAGCTGAAGGAAGGTTAGAGCGAGTCATATTCGACATATCTTAATACGACCACTACTGGTTGTAATCGTAAATGAGAACGAGCCTGTCTTTCTCTTTAGAAACAAGTCAGCTAACAAGCTTCTAGGTTTCAAGACTACATGAAGCCTAATTTCACTTCATCTCAAAAGGGCAACCTCGAGCATAAGGACCTACAGGGATCGAAGGATTTGGCTTTATCCAAAACCACTTTAGCTTAAAGTCTTTCACACTCTGAACCTTTTTATTAAGAAAGTTTATACGATTGTGGTGCATTTGCCAATAAATCTACCATCAGTACCTTTCTTCATGGGTTGCCAACAAGCTCGGAACAAGGCCATAGTCATAGTGATACCAATGTCAATACACACCTTGGAGAAAGATAAGAGTTCTAACCAAGCACTTGGGGGAACTTGGCAAGGATATAAGTGAAATTAGTTCAAAGTCTATACCATGCATTGGGGGTAAGGGGAAGTGCATGTCCCACTTCAGAAACGTCTTAAACATTCCCAAAGCATTTATTGGCGGATCAAAAGCTTTATGAGTTTCAATAGGAAGACTAATTACCATTTTCTCCAATTCAGGATAATCAGCTACTATCTTTGTTAAATCCTTGGTGGATAAGTTGGAAGTTTGAGAATAAACATTTTAGGTTAACCTGATTAGACTTTTCAGGGACTTTCTCAATTGGGTTTTGAGAAGCTCATGACGATGACGCGTTATAGGATTTAGAGATTTAGGAGGCATGGAAAAGGAACATGATAGGATTCAAAAGAAATTTAAGGGCAAGACAAACTTTTTGAGAGTTCATATAGACCAATCTTTAGTAAAACAGCAAAACGAAAAAGAGAGAAAGAGTGAGAAAGAACTTACAGAGATGAAAAGCAAAAGACATTTTAAAGAAGAAGTAACTAGAGAGATTAATTTCTTCAAGATTTATATTCACAAACCGGGGGAAATTCAATGGACGACATGTTAATGATAAATAATATGTCCCTAGGGTATTCTTGAAGAAAGATAAAAAAAAGTAATAATTACCTCTACAAAAATGGCAGAACACCGAGTGTTCCTAAGAAAGTGAAAATAACTCAACTTGGCAGAGAGTTGGCTTGGCTTCGAAAGCTTCTAGGCCCATCATTGAGCATATATGAAATCTAAAAGAGCAAACCTAAAGAATTTCACATAAAGAGTTCTAAAGGGGAGACATCTGATATCACATCATAAAAGAGCTAAAAGTGGAATGGAACGTGGACCAATGATGGATCCTTACAGAAAAGACATAACCGCCAAAGATACATGTCCCAATCACAAGGACGGATCTGAAACACACGCTCCTAATCGCTAAAACACACTGTAACTTACGGAAAGATGACACATGTGCAAAAGTGCACAAACACATCGGCCAATCAAGTATTTCCACGTGGAAACCTACCGAGTCATTGGGTATCTTCAATTATTTCTATAAATAGTCATCTCAAAGAGCATAAGGTAGACAACCACTTCTACCTCATCCTGCTTTCTAGTCATTTTACCCCATCTTAGTATCATGACTTAAACATTGGAGAAGAGACGTTGTACTCCGACTCTCTTTGACAACTTGTTGATATCATTTAAGGTGTACTGGAAGCAGTCTACCAAGCTCATGTTGTAAATTGAAAGATATTATTTATATATGTAGCAAAATATCCTTTAAAATCTGAGAGAGAGTATTGAATTAGAGGTTGTAGAACAATAAATATTAAATGTATACCAAGTCTTATCTTGATAAGAAAAATTCTAGTTTATTTCCATCTTTTTTCAAGAAAAATGGTGATATTCAACCAGTAGCAGTACCACACATCATTAAGAAGCAGCATTGATGAGATGCTAATTCATGCAATGTAAATAAAATAACTATTTTTGGAAAATATTTATTAATTTTATCCCTTCTTACCCATGCAACTTCCTTCATTACCAGTCACTCTCTAAATCCTATCAGCAAATTATAACAAACACATAAATCATAATTTAATTTTAACCTTATAATCACTTTTTTTAAAAAAAAAATCAGTGTTGACGTATGTTTATGTGAATGTTTTTTCTTTTAATTATTCCAGTCCTTAAATTTTCACAATTTTAACCCCTCATTCAATTTTCACAATTTTTTTGAAGGCAATACACATATTTTTTCTGATTTTTTTTCCTAAAATAAATTGATAGTAACTTGGATTATTATTTGGGTCATATTGAATTAGATTAATTTAATAAGAAATTGGTCCATGTTTGAATAAATTATAATTATTTAATAGATCACGAGTTGATTTTTCGACGAAGAAAAAAGGAGAGGGCGTGGGCCAAGTCTATGTTTATCCATACGTAGGAATTAAGTTATTCTAATGATCCATATACTAATGATTTTATTAATTAACTTTAAGTTGCCCCGTCACAAAACCCTATTAAAAGGATAATGTTGTTTAATTAATAATCAAAGACTTCCTTTCGCTACCTAAACTGTTAGGTCTTTGGTGTTATCAACCTATCCCCAATATAGTTTCAAAAAACCTATCCACAATATTTATAATATACTTTCTTATTTAAATCCCAAATCTAATTTCTAGATTAGTTGGTAAATAAATAAATAAATAAAAAGACACATTATTTCAACTCCATTAGGATAAAATATGCAATTTGTTCTTAAAAATGTTATCACAACCAAACCATATATTAATTATAATTTATAATTCAGTTATGAGTCGTTGAATTCAATCAAATGGCTTAAATTAATCGGACCGGATGATGCGATATATTATATATATATAATTAGATTTTTTTTAACTGTAAGTTAATAAGTTTTATGGATTCATCATCATAATGTTATAATCTGATTACAACAATTTACGAATAAAAAAAATTAAACCTTTTTTTATTTAGGTAGAAAGAAAAAAATCAGGGAATTGACTAAAGATCGAGACTTTTTCAAAAGTAATGGTTTTTATTTTATTTTTATATTTTTATTTAATTAACATAAAAAACTAGATCACTCGGATCCCTGTTGGACCGCCAAGTGTATATTGACCATAGTTTTTACCAAGTTGTTGAAAACTAACAAACCCATTATATCGGAGACCGAGTTTGATTGCATTAGTTCTTAGGACTCGGATTCAAAACCGAGTTTGACACTATCTAACGTTTCTTTGTAAAGTGAAAACATAACTGATAACATCTGAAATGTTATCCAATGAGTAACATTGTGATAATACAAATAATAGAGGAGTCACCAACATTACAATTAGCCACGTGTAACAATATGGAGATACGCCAGATGGATATACCAAAATCCCCAAAGGATGATACGTTTTTTCGGATACACCAAGATCCGAAGAGGATCTGGACACCTCCCAGAAGGATCCATGATCCGCCATCATATCTTATATCAGTTATGTTAAAGCTTGATGGTGTAACTGAATAAACCAATAAACATCTTCTATAAATAAAGATAGTTATATAGTTATTGAAAGGCATTAAATGAACAATAAAGATACAACCGCTCATCTCCTTCTTCCTTAATGACAAAAGGTTACGAAAACCTATATAAATACTTCGACAAGAGAAGCCAAATGTATACTTACTAGCTCTAAAGCACTCTTGAAATTATTCTTATTATTCTCTCACTACTATATTGACTTTGACATCAGAGTGTTCTCCCACGAATCCCAATGGCACGTCACATGGAAGGTATTCCAGCCAAAGAAGTTTCTATAGAATAACCTTAACATAAAAAATTATAAAATTTTATTCTTAATATATTTTTAACTCGAAACAATTTTGAATCTATATAATACAACATGAAATATTTTTTGGCCAAGAAACATATAATTTATAAAATGAGACTCTCATCTAAATCCAGATGTACGATACGAGAGTGTTGGTACACTCCAAAGTGACATTCTCTTAAAGGGATGATTCCGCCTCTGTCCACTCCTACATCTTCATTTCTAACAAATAAAAGGATGCACATTTTTTTTTAATTTATGTGGATTGAATTTATTTTTTATACTTCAAGCAGTCAATTACTGATTCTACTGTTTGGACCCCAAATTGCTACACCCCAAGTTGCTACACGTTGAAAATACTAAGGAAATTTTTTTACCATTTTCTTTGTTTAAAAATATATTTACACTTTTAAAAAAATACTAGAAGCAACTTTAGATTTTATCCCCATAAATTGAATTAATGAATTCGAAATTGATTATACTACAGTTTTTTTTTTCACCTTTCTACTTTTAAATAGCTCATTTTTAATTGTAATTTATTATCATCATCTTCATTTTTTGAAAATTCCAAATCAAAATTCATAGCTAAAATAATCTGAAACCTTCGCCACTCAAATTATAACTTTAGTTAATTTAAAATTAAATTATTAAATTTTATGTAACCTACAAAAATATTGTTATTTGCTTATATAAATTTAACAACTTTATTTAAAAGTAGCAAAAAACCTAACATTTAAACAATTAATTTTTTGTGAAAGAAATTTAAACGATTAATTCTATATAGAGTATTTAAAATGAGTTGATGATGGATTTTACTCTTAACAGGATTTTAAATGTAGGAAGTATTAGACTAATTATAGTTAAATGTCATTATAATTAAAGAGACAAAAGTTGAGAAGTTATAATCTTATATAAGAAAGAAATATCCAATTACAGAAATAATCTTATCATATGCGTAAATTATCCATTATTCCATAATTAATAAAAGCAGTTAATATATTTAAGTGGAAAAAACTGAAAAGAAAAGGGTCGTTTGGAAGTAAAGTATAAAAAAAGAAAAAAAATATATAAAAAAGAGGAAGGGCAATAAGGGAAGACAAATCCAGAGTACAAAAACAAACGTAGGACCAAATTAACTGTACACTCACATATATACACAAACGCGCGCTCTTTCTCTTTCTCTAATCCAAATCTAAATTTCTTTTTGACTTTTTATATTCTAATCCATTTTTTTTTTTTCTTTTTTTGCTGTGTGAATCCTAATACATCAATCTAGCCGAAATTAAATTATTATAATTAATATTTATTTATATTACATTCTTCTGTGATTGTATATTAAAATTGAGTATATGTTTTCTTTCCTGTTATTTAATTTTAGTCGGTTTCACATTTATCATAAATTAAACACTAAAAAATCACACCGGTTTTGAACCTAACACCTTCTCTTCTCATCTATCCAGAAATTTCTTTCTGTAAATCAATACTGCTAACATTATTACATTCATTCTTTCTTCTTTTCTTGTAAGTCATTTCACATTATCCATTTCATTATTTTTAATATTTCAACTTGCCTGACTTTTCTTTGGCTACCGGCGAACTACTGAGTTTTTTCTTGGCATTTACTATTTCTTGCTCACCAAACCCTTATGGAGTTTGATTCTGTCCTGATTTTTCTTTTGCAGGAAATATTTTGTTTACTTAGAAGCTATTTTGCAGCTCACAATTCTTTCTGGTAAATCTTTGATTTTATGTTTTAATACCAATTTTGAAGATCTAAATTACTATTTCAACTTTGCCCTTCCATTTTAGGACATTTTAACTTCTTGACCACTAAAATATAGGGCTTCCATAAGAGTTTGAACATCTTAAGCACTGAGTTTCAATTTTGAAAATGCCTATTGTTTCTGAATTATGGCAATTCATGTTAGCTCTATCGTTTCCTAGTAAAGAGAGTGAATTTATAGATGAGCATTTGTGAAAAGAGGACTATATATGTGTTTATATTCATCTGTGTCTTCAACTTAAGTTGTGGTCCTTAATGGAAAATCAATTTTAGTTGGTATAAATGTAGGACTAATTGTAGAATTTGAAAATTATAGCAACATATGTTAGTAAATGTGATGAAAAAAATTGAAATCCTTCTTTTGATGTTCATTATTTTCATTGGTGTATGAATGAGGAATTTTGATTTTAGCTGTGTGCAATGCTGTAAAACTTTCCCTGTATGCACCATTGGCTGTTTGATAGTTCAACGTAATGATGAAATCGAATAACTATTTTCATGCCACGAAAAATGCGTATTTTGAATTTAAGAAAATTTCTTTTGGGCGCGAAGTATTCTGCTGCTGAGTTGTATTTTACTTGCTTGCTGCTGGGCTGTAACGTTTCATTAAACATTGAGATAAGGATTCCCCATTCTTGCCCAATCTAGGTTAATAATTTCAAATTTTCTGGTCATTAGTATTATTGGAAGACAGATCATTTTACTTAATAGCTTCGTTGGATTCGATTAATATGATGGCACGTGTAAGAAGGTTGCTATAAGTTTTCAGTGTCTGTTACACTTTCCTTATAGATTTGAAGAAATTTTTTGACTTCTTCTCACTGCCAGGTCTATAAAACTGAACTCCATAGTGAGTCTTCAGAAAACAAGCAATTCTTGTGTTTGCATAACCTAGGAATCAGAGAACTCAATTTTCTGTTGCCTGCTTTCACGCTGATTCAAATCGGTATGTTTATGAATCATTTACATGTTTTCACCATTTATCATTGTTCTTCATGTACTGTTTATGCTTGTTCTGTCTTTGATCTATATGTTATAGCCATGAACTCATGGCATTTTCGGTGAATTTGAAACTATTTGAGATGAATGTTGGTTAAAGTTTCTATGAGATCTGGTCGGAGACATGACGAACTCCCTAGGGGGGAAATCTTAAAGCAAATGCCTTTATGTGGATGTTATGAATCTTATTTTGCATCCTGTCTTTAGTTAAAGGTATTTGAGATATTTGAATTGTTGTACTCTTGAAACATGCAGTATTTTGTATCTATATCAGATTTGTGAAAAGAGTGATTAGATGTGTTATTTACACGAGGAAAGAAACATGATATGCATGTCATAAAGAGTTTAGATTATGATCTGTTACCACACAAGAAATGGAATAGTTTTGGTCCATTAGAGATCTTTAGATCAATGTCACTCATTTCATATTTCTTATCTCAAGGCTCAGCATTATGTACCTCATTTTAGTTGAAAAGTGTTTTTTCCTCTGTTCTTGCAGGTATTTAATCTCCAAAATTTACCAACCATGATGTCAAGGTCCTGCTCAAATTTGTTTCATTTAGCATGCGGAGATATGTTGAATTTACCGCAAGCTCCTACTTCTATTCCAAGGGTGATGACTGTTCCAGGGTTTTATGCTGAAAAAGATGGTCATGGATACAGAAATGGAGATTCATATGCTCCATCTGGATTTTGCAAGAAGATAATTATAGTAGCAAATTTTCTGCCGATACATGCTCAGAAAGATTCAAAATCGAGCAGGTGGTCATTCAGTTTTGACGAGGATTCACTTTTTTTGCAACTGAGGGATGGCTTTTCGATTGATTCCAAGGTTGTTTACGTTGGATCCCTAAAGGTTGATGTGGATAAAAGTGAACAAGATGAAGTTTCCCAGACACTGCTCAAGGAATTCAACTGTTTACCGACATTTCTTCCTCCTGATGTCTACAAAAAGTTTTATCATGGATTCTGTAAGCATTATTTGTGGCCCCTTTTTCATTACATGCTGCCTATGTGCCCCGATCACGGTGATCGTTTTGACAAGTTGCTGTGGCAAGCATACGTTTCTGCTAATAAAATTTTTGCAGATAAAGTTACGGAGGTCATTAATCCCGAAGAGGATTTTGTATGGGTTCATGACTACCACTTGATGGTCCTTCCTACTTTCTTAAGGAAGCATTTTTACCGAGTGAAGCTCGGTTTCTTCCTTCATAGTCCGTTTCCTTCATCAGAAATTTACCGGACTCTACCGGTTAGGAATGAGATTCTCAAAGCTTTGCTCAATGCGGATTTAATTGGTTTCCATACTTTTGATTATGCTCGACACTTTCTAGCATGCTGCAGCCGAATGTTAGGCCTAGACTATGAATCAAAACGCGGTCATATTGGCCTTGAATATTTTGGTCGCACAGTCTACATCAAAATTTTGCCTGTTGGAGTACATATAGGTCGGCTGGAATCTGCACTGAATCATCCATCTTCGTCTGTCAAGGTCAAAGAAATAAAAAAACAGTTTGAAGGGAAAAAGGTAATTATTGGAGTTGATGACATGGACATTTTCAAGGGCATTAGTTTCAAGTTGTTGGCTGTGGAACAACTTTTGCAGCAGAAGCCTGACTTACAGGGAAAGATTGTCATGGTTCAAATTGTGAATCCGGCAAGGAGCTCGGGGAAAGATGTACAAGAAGCAAAGAGGGAAACATATTTGATCACGAAAAGGATAAATAGTGCTTTCGGTTTTCCAGGCTACGAGCCAGTGGTCTTGATTGACCGTCATGTGCCTTTCTATGAGAAAACAGCCTACTATGCATTGGCTGAATGTTGTGTTGTAAATGCAGTAAGGGATGGAATGAACCTAATCCCGTATAAGTATGTTGTGTGCAGGCAAGGAACTCCTGTAATGGATGAAGCTCTGGGAGTAGTTTCTGGATCTCCCCATCCGAGTGCACTCGTTGTATCGGAGTTCATTGGGTGTTCACCGTCTCTAAGTGGTGCCATTCGAGTAAACCCATGGCATGTTGAAGCTGTTGCTGATGCAATAAATCTGGCTCTCACCTTGCCTCCTCTAGAGAAGCAGTTGAGACATGAAAAGCACTATCAATATATTCGCTCTCATGATGTGGCTTACTGGGTGTGCAGTTTTATGCAAGACTTGGAGCGAGCATGCAGAGGTCATGACAGTAAACGTTGCTGGGGTTTAGGTTTTGGTATGAATTTTAGAATTCTATCCCTTTCACCAATATTCAGGAAGCTTTCCAATGACCTTGTTGTCTCTGCATACAAGTCGACAAAGAGGAGAGCTATATTTTTGGATTATGATGGCACAGTGGTGCCTCAAAATTCCATTGTGAAAACCCCGAGTCCTGAAGTTATCTCCGTGCTGAACAGCCTCTGCAGTGACCCTAAGAACACTGTGTTTATAGTTAGTGGGCGGGGGAAAGATTGTCTAAGTGATTGGTTTTCTGAATGTGAGAATCTAGGGATCGCAGCAGAGCATGGCTACTTCACAAGGTATTTCTATGATTTGTAATAACTTGAAAAAATGTCTTGCATATTATTTCACATGTTTAATGGTGTTTTTTGGTGGTGCAGGTGGAGTAAGATGTCGAATTGGGAAACGAGTTCCATGGCAGTGGATTTCCAGTGGAAAAAAGTTGCAGAACCCGTGATGAATTTATATGCTGAAACTACTGATGGTTCATCTATAGAGACCAAGGAGAGTGCCTTGGTATGGCATCATCAGGATGCCGATCCTGATTTTGGATCTTGCCAGGCCAAGGAACTGTTGGATCATCTCGAAAGTGTTCTTGCTAATGAGCCTGCTGTCGTCAAACGGGGTCAGCATATTGTTGAAGTGAAGCCACAGGTACGCTATCAGTTGTCTCCGGGTTTTCTTTTCTGTAATTCCTTAGGTCTAACATTAACCAATTCATATGCAGGGAGTCACCAAAGGACTTGTTGCAGAGAAGATACTTTCAGCAATGATAGCTGAAGAAAAATCGCCAGATTTTGTTATGTGCATTGGGGATGATAGATCTGACGAAGATATGTTTGAGAGCATATCAAAAACATCGTCAACTCTATTAAATTCTTCAGTCCCAGAGATCTTTGCCTGCACAGTTGGGCAAAAACCAAGCAAAGCTACGTACTACGTAGATGATACATCTGATGTGCTGGCATTGCTTCAAAGTCTGGCAGCAACTCCACATTCGAAACCAAGAGGCAACAGAGAAGAGCAAGTCTCTTTCGATCATGATTGGCGAGTTGAGATATCGTAGGAGAGGTCGTTAGGATAGGATGGTTTTTGCTGTAGATTGTTATGTTCTTAGTGTAGAATGCAGAAGGATGAGGAGTGGTGTAAGTAGTGTGGAAAGTAGAAGCTTGTGCAGTTAAAAAAAAAAGACAGTTTCATCTTAGATGTTTATCTACAGAGGTAGCAGTAGAATAGCCATACTCAGGAGATAATTTTTTTTGTATACATGAAAAATGGCTTTGCTTATACATGAAAAGCATTCTTACTGATCAGTTTCTCCAATTGGTGCTTTACTTCTCCATCCTGTTTCCCTGCCAATTATTCTCAAGCATCCATAACCAGCAAATTAACTTGATTCATAAGGACTTAGAGGTGGTAATTGGGTATATAATCCGATAATAGACATGGACCATGAATTAGTAGTGAAGTGTTTTATTTATGAGTTATTTTTGGATTAATATATGTAAAATTTAGATTGGATTAAGATAGACATAGTAACTTGAAAATGACATAGATATTTAAAATTATAATTTCATCTTATATTTTTATATATTACCTTAATAGAGGTAGTAAAATATAAGTGATACACAGTGGCGAATACATGATTGTTCGGTTGAGGGGCTGATTTTATACGTGGTGTGTAAATTTTTTTTTTTACTAAATCGTCTAATAGAAAAAAATCGGATTTAGAAAGGGTCTATTAGGTGAAAAAAATTAGAAATTTAGATTTAACAAAGGTCAAACAGGCAAAAAAAAAAAAATAGAAATTTGGATTTAATGAGGACCTAATAGGCCTAAAAAAAATTGAAATTTGGGATTTAGAGAGGACTTAACGGGACATGGCCCAATTTTGGGGTACTAATATAACACCCGAGCTAAATTTCTTGGAAACAGGGGGCTGAAATCACCACAACCTTAAATTTTGTGAAGACAGGGTCGAAACTACTTGTGGCCATGGTGGTTCCGGCAGCCGGAGGGACCCGGACCCCGTCTCCGCCCCTAGTGATCCATGAATACGATCCTAATTTTTTTTATATTTTTACATATCATCTTTAATAGAGGTAACATAAGAATAATATTTATAATTAAAATTATTTCTTCTTATATTTTTAAATATCATTATTAAAAGGGATAGTAAAAGCCATTAAATTAACACAATTATAATAAATATTTTTTATTAGATTATAACCAACCCATTTGATACCAATTCGATAGTTAGTTATGCGAATTGTAACCAAAACACCAGCAATTAAAAAATTAAAAAATTAGGAGAAAAATTGACAATAAGTGAAAGCAACTCAAATGGATTGAAAGAACTTTTTTTTGAAAGGTAAAAAAAGAAAAAGAAAAAGTCTTTATGTCAAGTTTAATTTCTTGGCTTGAATGAATTTCACCTTGTATATAAAGTCAAATTGGTTCAAAATATTTCAATTTGGTCATTTTTTTGATATGGGTTGATTTTGATAATGACAATGTAATTTTAGATTAATTTGATTCAAAATGTGATACTCAAGAGTTAAATTATGCATAAATGTTATTAATAAAAAATTGATCCAAGAAGACTAATTTGAAGGCCCAATTTGACCCATTTGTAAAGAGTTTGAAAGCAACCTAGCAAGGAAGTTGCACAGTCCTTTTGTTGCTTTCTTCTTCGCAGCAAGCAGAGGTTTCTCTTTCACCTGAAATAATCGTATAACAAACATGTCTCCTCCTCACTTCTTCACGCTGCTTCTCTTCGCTACATACTTGCCGCTGGTATGTTCGTTTTCCATTTTGCAGTTCCTCTACTTTCGTACAAAAACCAATTCAAGATATTTGATTGAAATTCCTTGCAGATTCTAGCTACAATCGAGGGCGAATATGGGTCGATCAAACCCTCGGCATCACCATTTGAATCAGCTCTCCAAACATTACAGCACAAAATCAAGCAAGTTTTCTTTTCCCCTCTTTTCTTCTTCTTCTATTGCTTTCTGTTCTGTTTGGTTACCGAGAAAATTAATTCAAAGATCGTCTGTTGTTCTGAAATTGCAGCTATAGCTTTGAGAATGTTGGTCTTCTCCGCCGTGCAATGACCCACCCCTCTTTCTCCGAGGAGAACAACAAAGCATTGAGTGTTGGGGGTGTGAATGTCATAGACGCATATGTGGCTATGCGTTCCCTTGGTAAAGACATTGATATCTCCTCGAAAGAGCTCAATCGCCGAATAGCCGAGGTATCAAGGATAGAAACTTGCTATGATGATGGGATGCGATTAGCATTACAAAATGCTGTTAGAATTGCTTCAAAGATTAATGCAACTTCTCCGACAGTGGTTTGTGGTGCTTTGAGGGCGTTATTTGGGGCTATTGCTATTGATACTGGCAAGTCTGATGTTGCCGGAACCATTTTCTGGAGAGTTCATACTGGTGAGACTCAAAATGCTTTTGTCTTTTCAGTTTAATCTTGTGTATATAGTAGATTTAGATGGCTTACACAATTTGTGCTTTTGTGCAAAGAGTTTAGCATTGGCTGTCTATGGTGTTGCTTATGATGATGAGATTGAATAGTCTTAATTAGTGTGGTTTGTGATGACAGCTTTTTTACATAGTAGTTATGTACATTTTGCCATGTATCTAGCCAGAGTTTGTGATATGTATTCAATATTCATTGAGATGGACTAAAATCTGAAGATATGCCATTGAATGAAATGTTATTTAAAGTTAGACATTGGTAATCTCTTGATGTGAATAGTGTCACGGGAAAGACTTGGGCCGTCAAAGTACACGTGTGGCGCCGAGACTTCCCAAGCCTTTGACCACCCAACCGATACTGAAGAGATTTCTCCCCTATAAGCATTCCCTCAATTCCTTCTTCTCGGAAAATGACTGAACCCGAGCCAATACTCATAAGCCACTCCCGAATACCATCCCACAAAAATCCCTCGTGTATCAAATCTCGAACCTTGAAGAGGGCGGACTATTGGCCCGGTGGCCCCATAGTGTCCATAGATGTCTGCCTTCTAGACCCCCAATGGACTAGAGTGGACCACTCAAGTGTAGTGCCGATTCACTAGCCCTGGGGTGGCGGAGATCTACGTCGAGAAGGCCATGTCCCCTAGAGTAGTGTTTATATCAGCTTGGGGTCTAGAAGGAATGTTCACCACTCCTTGCTAAAGCCTCTTCAGAGCTGTTCCTATGCTTGACTCAACTATCCTATGGGCCAACTGCTCGCCCCTTACAAATAGCATGTCCTTAAACTAATGATTTAAGTTTGAAGTTGTAGGATTAAAAGTGGTTCCTGATCTAGTAAATCAGACTTATTTTGGTCTTTGACTTGATTTGGAAAGAAGATCAAAGGCATTTGGAAATGTTGATTCCTCTATTAGTGAAGCAAGAAACGTTTTTAAAAAAATTTGAATATGTTCTACTCTTATGCACAAGCTTTCACCCAATGGTGTTCAGTTTCCAATTCCAAATGATCATTGCTTATGTTGTTGTATGCCTCTTTTCTTCTCTATCCGTGTGCTTTTGTTTTCTGAAAATTATGAACAGTTAGATTTAAGAATATTAGTAATGAAAACAAAATTGATTCTGAGAATGTCTAAAATGATAGTTTTGGTTTAGGGGTAAAATGCAACGAAGGTTATTGAAGTTTAGAATCTATTTCGAAAAAAATAGAGTCGGGAAAGTGGGACCATGAAGTACATTGACAGGCAGAAATATACACAAAGTTCATTTATCTGGCCATATTATCTTACATCAATTGATACTCTCTTTTTTGTGTTGTTTTAGCTTTCTAAATTTGTTCATTTTTATATGAGCCTATTATATATGATTTTTTGTTGGGTAAATTTCAAATAAAATCCCAATGGTTTCACTAATTTTCAGATAAAGTACTGTGAATTTTTTTTTCAAAGTAAGGACTGAGGTTTTCAACTTTAGCAAAATAAGGACTTTTTCGATTAATACTATTAAAATCACCCATGACGACTTCAAAAATGACATTTTTTAAGAACTACTAATATTCTAAGCAACTTTAATTATTCAACTTTTTTATTTTGAGGTTATTTAGACGATGTTTGGTAAAGAGAGAGAAAGTTCCAAAAAAGATGATTTTCGATTTCGAAAATCGAAAATGTAGTTCCATAGCAAATATGACATTGAACAACTTTAATTCTTGAAAATTTTCATTTTCAGGTCGTTAAAGATAGTTTTAATAGCATTAATCCAAAAGGTCCTTGTTTTATTAAAAGTGAGAAACCTCAATCCTCGTTTTAATAAAAAGTAAACCATAGTCATTTATCTGAAAATTAGTGAAACCACGAGGTTATATTTGAATACTAACAGAGTTCCCTATTCAAGGAGAGGTAAATTGCACACATAGTCTGAACTTTACATTTATTTTTATTATGGTCTTTGAACTTTACACGTTATTAAATCAATAACCCTTTTGCCTTTGACCAAATCAAAATGATGAATACACAGCTCAAAATGGAGAAGTCTACAAATTAAAATGGTTTAGAACCATATTTACCACTATTTTTTATTTTGCAAATTACCATTTCCATAACTCTATTTTTGAGCCAAATGACTTCAAGATTTAAAGTTTCTCAAGATATCTTTTTCATTAGTTCTATAATGAAAGATTACATGTTATTAGAGTGGTTATTTTGATCAACACTAAAGGAGCTAATATTAGTAAAGTTTTTAGGGATTATAATGTTAGATTTTATAATTCAAGGGTTATAATGAAAGTAAAAGCAAAGTTTATGGGCATGGTGTAATTTACCCATTAAAGGAGATAATCTAATAATTAAACCCACGATAATTACGAAGAAATAGATTTTTTTTTATTAAAAATATGTGATGGTGACTAGTTCTAATTGTAGTATTAAACAATTGGAAAAATGGACAGATATCAGATTTTAAGTGATTGGGCAATCAACTTTCAAAAAGAAGAAGTTATTGGGCAAATCTGCCTTAGCATTCTATGACAAAGATTATGGCTGGATATTCTAAAAAGTTCAAATGATGGGTTATTGCTTATTGTGAAAAATAGCTGGCAACACCTAATTTCTCTATTTCTCATTTAGTTTACTTCAATTAACTTAACAGAATTAAAGTAGAATAATTATCAGAAATTAAATAAAAAACAAGGGAATAGAAAAATGGAACAACAAATTTTTGATAATTTGATTATATTTAGGTTTTTTATGTTTATTGGAAAATATTTTGTATTTTTCTAACTTTTCGATGTTTATTTATTTAAGAAAATAAATCAACGAATTTTTTTAGATTAGTCTATAGAAAAATATACGAAAAGTGAAAAAATATTAACATTTTAGAAATAGTAAAATATTTTCTAGAACCATTTGGAACCATATGCCATTTTTTCTCATCCTTTTGAAAATAGTAGTAATTTAATCCACCACTTCTTTCCATTTGTTGGTCAGTGAAAAACATTTTATTTTCCAATAAAAAGTTTTATTTTGTCCAATATTTCTCAAAATACAATATTTTTTCGGTAAACAAACGGCCCCCTACTTTCTCTTGTTCGTTTAGGAGGTAGAGTGTGATACTTTTCAAAAATATAAAGGATAAAATATTGCTACCAATGAGGGCTAAATTTTGACGGAGTGGGGAATCGAACCTCAAACCTGTCAAGCAGAGGTTCAACGCCTTACCACTCGGACCAACCCTAATTGGCAGTATCATTTAAAGTAGACTTGTCCACGGGCCTGGGTACCCGCCCGCCCCGCCTAGACCCGTGTCCTTTGGGCCGGACTTGGACAATGAAATTTACTGTTAGGCCCAGGCTCGCTAAAGCCCGCCTATTTTTTGGACGGGCTTGGGCCATATGAAAATATCACGGGCCGGCCCAGCCCGGCCCGCCTTATTAATATTAATTAAAAATATTAAATATTTATTTTAAGTATAAATTTAATTTTTTATAATTAAAAATTAATAATATTTTTTTAGGTGGGCTTATATGGGTTGGGCTTGGGATTTGATTTTTAAGTCCGAGCCCGTCTAAATTAATACTGAGCTAGGCTGGGCTTGGGACAAGCACGTTTACACAAAAGCTCGTCAGGCCCGGCCCGAACCCGGTCCAGCCCGACCCATGGACAGGTCTAATTTAAAGTATAATAAAAGAATATAAATCTTTTTTTTTATATATAACTAAGGGAGTATATATTTCTGGAGTATTCTAAATTTCTTGATAGAGGGATTAGACCTTTCACGGGTTTGAATATCCAATCCACATTTAATGGGTCAGATTTGGATAAAAAAAATTAGGGATAATTACTAATCTAACCGAATCAATGACCCCAATTTACATATCTAACCCACATTGCCTCCAAGTTACCAAATTAGACACTTTCACCCATTTTGGACAAAACTACCATTATTCTTATATAACAACCATCTCCTCTTTCCCTCTCATTTACTTTCACATTCTCACAGCAAAATTCATCAACTCAACCCAAGATCTAAGCACATCCATACCCCATTCAAGTTCATGTAAGTATCATTTCTTCATTTTTCATACACATTACTAGAAATACACAGTTGGTATTCGAATGCATTTGCTTGAATCTTGACATTTTTCGATTCCGCCATTGTCGCCCGATGTGTCGCATTCTGGTGCTCAAATGCGACACAGAGAATCAAATGCGACAAGGACTCACATATAGCTTGTCGCATTCAGAGCCATGTCGCATTTGCGGTCACATTTGATGTAGCATGTCACATTTAGCGGTCGCATTTTGGTATAGCTTGTCACATTTGAGTCGCATTTTGGTGTATCATGTCGCATTTGAGTCGCATTTACATATGAATTGGCTTTATTATGTTTTGATCACATGTCCATTTTACTAAATGTAGAAGTATGTCAACCAAATAGAGGTGTACGTGTTTTTTGTCTTGGAACGGACTGTGGACCACAGAGGGACCTGTGATGACATACGTGGGTGGTAAAGCGAAGTTGTTGGTTTTGCCAACAGAGATTGACTTGCAAAAGTTGAAAGAGAAAGTTTATGGTGCACTTCGCGTTGATTCAACCTCGTATGATCTCCAAATGTCCATGCAGGCGACATATGGTCCAAATAAACAGCGTGGTGGGATAGCACATATTGATGACGATGAAGATGTCATGGGATTCATAGAGTATTGCCAAATGAATCCGACCGATTTGATTCCATTGTATGTTACTCTAAACATGCGAACAATACAAGCTTCAGCATTGCGACCTAACAAGGATGGACATGTTGGTCAAAGCAAACCAACGGAAGTAGTAAGTAATGATCCCACCATCGAACTGGATGCTCCTATATATGGTAAGGATGATAACGATGGTGGAAATGGTATCGATTATCAGAACTACAATAATGATGATTATCTGAATAATGATAATCATGATCATTATGATGAGCATTATGATAATGATTATTGTTACGATAATGGTGACAATGTGGAAAATGAAGATATCACTCAGAATGAAATTCCTGTTAAAAGTGTTCATGAAATAGCTAAGCAATCTGAATGTGTCCAACGTATCCCATATGAGGATGGTGATGAAGATAGAATGAAAAGGATGACTGATCCATTTCGATGGTGTCCAAAGCCATGTGATGCGCCCGTGAATATGATTGCACCTAAGCAATCAAACAGAGGGACTACTTTGAGGGTCAATGATATATTTTCAAACAAAGTTGAATTGCAAGATTCACTTGGAAAATATGCAATTGAAAATTCGTTTGAATGGAAGGTTTACAAATCAAACAAGTCTTTGTTTGAGGTGAAATGTAAGGACGTGGACAAATGTAAATGGAGGGCTAGAGGGATCGTCATTCCAGGTTCTAATTTGTTCAGGCTTTCAAGAATGGATGGTATGGACATGCACACTTGTGGGAGAGATCAGATATGTCCGCACCAAAGGCAAGCAAGGAAACGTGTTGCAGGGATACTACTCCGAAATAGGTTTGATTTGGAAAATCAGGTGCATCGACCAAAGGATATTGTTTTCGATTTTGAACGAGATTTTTCCGTTAATCTCTCTTATATGCAAGCTTGGAGAGCAAGACACTGGGCATTGGAAGCTCATAGTGGTTCGCCAGAGGAATCGTTCATGTTGTTACCGGACTACTGTGAGATGTTGAAGAGTACAAACCCGGGAACCGTGACACATATCGAGACAGATGATGATGATCAATTTAGATTTTTCTTTATAGCTATGGGTGCTTCATTGAGAGATTTTAAACAACATATTCGACCTGTCTTAGCCGTTGATGGAACTTTTCTAAAAGGTAAATATCCCGGCATATTATACATTGCAGTTGCCATTGATGGGAACAAAATGATCTTTCCTATTGCATTTGGAGTTGGCCCGAAAGAAAGTAATGAATCGTGGCTTTGGTTTATGAATAAATTGAAAGAGTGTCTGCACGATGTTGAAGATCTAGCCATTATATCAGATCGAAATCAGAGCATTATACATGCAGTTAATTTGGTTTTTCCTAATGTTGTACATGAGACATGCGCTCGTCATTTGCAACAAAATGTGAAGGCCAAATTTCGTGGAATTCGTAAGATAGATGAGGCGTTTTGGAAATGTGCAAAATCCTATCGGGTATCTGATTTTGAGGAAAACTTTGCGACACTTCGTTCACTACATTCTGGTGCTGCCGACTATTTACTGCAAGCTGGAAAAGAGAAATGGTCACGTGCATTCTTCTGTGGTCGTTGGTATAACATTATCACCACGAATGTTGCAGAATCATTCAACGCGTTAATGGTGGAGGCTAGACGTCTACCAATCACAATGTTGGTTGAGTTTATACGCATGACACTACAGAAATGGTTTTACGAGAGACGTACAGAAGCAGGTTATAAACGTGTCTTTTATTTTATTTTATTTATAATACATAACTATTTATGAGATTAATATGTTTCTGCAGAAGAACGTGTGGGGTATTTGGCCAAGTTGCCGGAAAAAAAGATGATAAAGCGTGTAGGGGCAGCAATACGTTGTTCGTATTTCCCTGTGGATAATCACACCTTTCAAATCGGTGATCGGGTAAAGGGGGGACTTGTTGATTTAAATGCAGGAACATGTACGTGCAGGAAATGGCAACTAGCCCAATTTCCATGTGAACACGTATGCAAAGTTGCTTCCAAAGCAAGGATGGATAACGCCTATAGGTGGGTGCATTGTTACTACACCAACGAGTCACTTAAGTTGGCATGGGGTGAGTCGATATATCCACTTGGTCACCAATCGGAATGGAAAGTGAACAAGAATCTTATGAAGGTGCTTCCTCCTAAGAAGGAGGGGCGGTCTACTGGTCGTCCAAAAGGTCAAAAAAGAAGGCCATCCGTGGGTGAAGATGTAATTCGCACAAGGTGTAGCAGATGCAGGAGCATCGGTCATAATTGTTTGAATTGTCCCTCCATGCTTCCAAACACCACACGACTTCCTAGTGTAATCTCAATTTCAGCAAGTTGTTCTAACACTACTACCTCGAAGCATTTATGATTCTAAGGGGCAACCAACTTTACAGTGTACCTTAACATTGTGCTTGTTTTAAGACTTTATGATTCTAAGGGGCAACCAACTTTACAGTGTACCTTATATTCTATGATTCTAATGAAGCATTGATGGGTTGTCTTTGTCGAACTTGAGTGTTGAATGCGCTCCAATACGACAATGTTGTTTAAAAACCTTATCGCATTTGAGCGCATTCCAATCAAATGCGGCATTGTTGTTTACAAAGCATGTCGCATTTGAGTGTTGAATGCGCTCAAATGCGGTTTAGAAAATAACGCATTGAATCAAACTTGTCGCATTGGAGCGCATTCCATTCAAATGCGACAATGTTGTTTACAAACCTTGTCGCATTGGAGTGTTGAATGCGCTCAAATGCGGTTCAGAAAATTCATTGTTGAATCAAACTTGTCGCATTTGAGCGCATTACAGCAAAATGCGACAAGGTTTTTAAACAACATTGTATAAGAACATTGTACAAGGTTTTGAAATAAGAACATATAACACAATAGAATTACATAAATAAAACATAATATATAACAAAAAACGTACTATTACAATATCATTTGAAATCTAACAACCGTCCATGAAACAACTCAACTGCAAGGCGCAAACGGAAGAAAGTGCCATCCGTAGAGTTGTATGGATATACATATGAGTCATCAGGAGGGAGATCATGTAATCCACTTAAGACTTGTGCGTTTATGCAAGTCCAAATACCGATGTCATTTGAGCCGGACATTTGTTGTGGCACCCCTGGAACTCTACTCCAAGTGATCATCCGTCTTACATTTTCACGTCCATCTACAAAATAGTCGCTCAATTACATGACTCTAACAATGACTTCTAAGGATGTTTTGAGGAACGCATCCAAAGGTTCATCCGACATGTTTGAGATAAGGCTGTCATATATGTGAAGGTGCATAGACCCCAACTCTAACACTCCTAGGATCCAGTGCTCTTGCTTGTAGTTGATCGGCATAAACACTCTTTGCATAGACCCCAACTCTACATCACCTTTTACGCTTTGTATGAAATAGTGTGCACTATCCCATATTGGTTCATTGAACCCCTTCACATATATAACTTGGCCCATTAATCCAACAAAATCTGTATCAACTGTAGTCCATTCTGCATCCACCTCAGTTTTAAATGATTGTCGCCTCAGTAAATACAGCCAACCAGTGATATGCTACAACAGTGATTATGTAAACCTTTTAATACTATAGTAAAAGACAAATAATTACAAATGAAAAGGGAATATTGGATGGATTAATGTTACCTCATTGAATATATACGACCCTTGTTGCCGAAGGGTATTAAACCACACTCCATCAATCCGGTACATCTCTAAACCATCCAAATATATTCCCCCAGTTGAGTCAGGGCCGTTGATCCATCCTTCTAGCTCCTCTATCAAACATACATCTATTCGGTGGCGCTGATAATCAACATTACAAATCACTGGTCTTTCCTCAAATGCGTCAATGTATTGGCCACCATATAAGGCTAATGGATCGGTGTACTGTAATGGATCGGTGAACGGTGAATTCAAATACTTGCTCACTTTAGGAACCCGTTTACCTTGTCCACGTGATCTCCATCTACCTCTAACTGTGCCTCCACCCCGGGTTGGACCTTTATCTTCACCTTTCCCAGTCCCTCTACCTCCTCGGGTTGGACCTTTATCTTCACCTTTCCCAGTCCCTCTACCCCTCATTGGACCTTTATCTTCTTTTATGGCAACGACCTACAAAAGGAAAAACATGGTAATGAAATTATCTCATTGAAGTTGTAATGTAATAGCCTGTCGTATTGGAGGTGAATGCGCTCCAATGCGACAAGCTTTAAGGTAATAGCTTGTCGTATTGGATGTGAATGCGCTCCAATGCGACAGGCTATTACCTTAAATCTCGTCGCATTGGAGGTGAATGCGCTCTAATGCGACAAGCTTTAAGGTAATAGCTTGTCGCATTGGAGCGCATTCCACAACAAAATGCGACCCAGAGATACGATTTCATGTATAAATGCACGACTTCTACCTTTTGGACTTCTTGGACTTGCTGCAACTTTGGTATAACTTATTTGACTTGTTCTTTTGGCACTTCATGGACAACCTCCCCTACTTGGGCAACTTCTTCAGGAACAAAATCATCAAGATGGACAACTTCCTCGGGCACAGAATCGTCTAATACGACAATAACACTCTGAACCTCCTCTCGATTTCCACCCATATTAACCTCATCGCCCTTGGTCAAATCCTCTTGAACCATATCTACCTCCTTCTGAACGTTTCCATCTTTACTTGGCTCCTCTTGAACCATAATAGCTACCTCTTGTTCCTTTCCATCTTTATTTGGCTCCTCTTGAACCATGTCTACCTCCTCCCGAACAATACTGGTCTCAGCCTCCTCATTCTCCCGAACCTTCTCAACCTCATTCGCATTGTCTGCATCGATCTGATTAGTATTGGGTCGACTAGTCGCCTTTAAGTCTTTTATATCCCCCTTAATCAATGATACTCGTTCCTCTAGGTTGCCCAACCTGTTGAAACACCTTTCCATATAATTTTGATTTGACAAAATTATTTAAGTATAATTAAAAACATATTCTAAACACACTAAGTTTAAATGCTTTGATTTATTCTACTAATGTGTTTGTTCAATGTTGAGTTGTTCAATGTTGAGTTAAATTGTTTATAAGATACAAAGTTTAAAAGGCCCAAAGCCCAATACGGAAGTCAAAGCCCAAGTCAAACAGTTTATGGCAACTCTCGGCCCGCGTATGTCAAAACGTTGTCGTTATGGACAAAACGCAACTCAGCGGAAGAAGGATCTAGAAGACCTTCGTGGAACAACTTCGGGACAAAGCTGCTGAGTTGATTCGACAAAGAGTACAAGACAGCAGCTGGCTAAGAACAACTTCCAGACAAAGTGTTTCCACTTTGGGTAAAGTTCAGACGACACAGTATGCTGTCTAGTTGACCTTACCATAAATGGAGAGACATTCTGCCGAGCTGACCAAAAGCTGACCGAGGACAGAAGATACTCTAATCTGATTGGCCGAGAGCTCTGAGCAAGTCAGGATGATAACGATAGGAAGTCGTTTCCCTCCAACGGTTATTTCGAAATTCGAAATGACCGATGCCTCAGACGTCTCTATAAATAGAGCCCTTCAGTTGCTTCATTCAACATAGAACTTGATCAAGCCATTACGCTGACCAAATCTCTACGGAAAGTTCTGCAAGAAAAAGCAAAGCAATCTTACACTAAATTTCATATCTTTTGTGTAAAAGTCTAGAGTGATTACTCAATCATCTAAGGTGTCTTAGCAATCATTGTTTAGGACAAACACTTATCATTTCTAGAGATTAGAAAGGAGAGGCAGAGTACTCGGTTATAGTACTCAGCGAGAGATTAGGATTGAGTAGAGGTATAGAGGAAGGTACTCTTGTTATACTCAGTTGCTAAGATTGTAAAAGGTTTGATGTTCTACCGTTAAAGAGCTCAGTAGAGAATTCGAAATCTCGGAACGTGTTCCGGAGACAGGACGTAGGCTTGGAGGCCGAACCTGGATAAATCTGCTGAGTAACATATTTCTAACCTTAAACTCCTTTATATATTTATTGCTTGCTTAAACAAAAACTGACCAAGTAAAGAGGTCAAGCTGAGTTGTGCGCATTGAATATCTGAGCTCAGGAATAGACTCTAAGTGCTATATCCTGACTCAAGTAAAGAAACTGACCTAGTCACTAGTTGACTAAGCCAGTATCTTGCTATTCACTCAGCGCCGCTGTCCAAACCTTTTTCTCACGAAAAAGAAGTCTGCCCTAGCTTAAATTTTTTAAATAGTTCCTAACCCCCCCTTGGAACTATACTTGTAACATTATAAGGGACCGACAAGTGGTATCAGAGCTTAAAAGCTCACTGTAAAAGGTTTAACCACCTTGAGCTGATCCCCACTATGGGCGAAAACAGCACTCGGTTTCTCCCAGGAAACCAAACAACTCAGATCTTACCTGAGGGGCTGTCCATTACTCGGCCTCCCCTATTCTTCGGGTCTAACTATACCTTCTGGAAGAATAGGATGAAAAATTTCATTCAGGCTACAAATATGAGTGCCTGGCTATCCATAGTCCAAGGCCCATTTGTACCTGTAGAAGTTGTGGCTGGCCAAACAGTTGTTAAAGTTGAGGCCAAATGGACAGAGGATGATCTTAAGAAGCTACAAAATCATGCTTCGGCTATAAATATGCTTCACTGTGCGCTCGATGCTGCAGAATATAATAAAATCTCAGGTTGTGAGTCGGCGCAAGAGATCTGGAAGAAGCTGGAGGTCACCTACGAAGGAACCAATAAAGTAAAGGAGTCCAAGGTGAACCAGCAGATGAGACTGTACGAGCTGTTCGAAATGAACAATGATGAGGGAATACCTGACATGAATGCAAGGTTTACCAACATCATCAATGAGCTCAAGAGACTTGGGAAGATCTTCACTGAGGAAGAACAAGTCAAAAAGATACTCAGGAGTCTTCCTAAAGACTGGCAAGCAAAGAAGACCGCTGTTGAGGAAGCTCAGGACTTAACCACCTACAAATATGACGAACTCATCGGATCGCTGCTGACCCATGAGATATCGATGAAAAACTTCGAGGTGAAGGAAAAGTCTGAAGACAAGAAGCAGAAATCTCTTGTCATGAAAGCTGACTCCACTGATGGGAGCTCAATAGATGATGAAGAGATGGCTATGTTCACAAGGAAGATGAAAAGGCTATTCAGGAAGAATGACAAATATTCTAAGAAGCCTTACAGAAAGTTTGATAAGTATAAAGCTGAGTCCAGCGACAGCAAATACAAGAAAGACAACTCAAAGCCCATTACATGCTTTGAATGTCATCAAACTGGCCATATCAAGTCAAGCTGCCCCACGCTGAGGAAAGATAAGAAGAACGACAAAAAGGCAATGGTGGCAACATGGAGCGACAGTGATGAGTCTTCATCAACAGAAGCTGAGGCCACCGAGTCAGCAAAGATATGCTTCATGGCTGACGAACTTGCTGAGCCGTGCATCTCTGAGCATGCTGACCCCTCCGTTGCATCTGACGATGAGGAGCAATCAAATGAGGTAAGCCTGAGGTGTGCTGAGAAGTCAAAGATGTGGTATATTGACAGCGCATGCTCAAGGCACATGACTGGTGATGAAACTCAGTTCATCACGTTTGAGCGTAAACGAGGAGAAAGCGTAAGTTTTGGAGACAACAAAAAGGGTAAGATAGTAGGATCCGGAACCATCGGAGGTAATCCTACTATTGAGTCAGTCTCCCTAGTCAGCGGACTCAAATATAACTTACTCAGCGTAGCTCAGCTATGTGATAATGGGAGAAAAGTTATATTTGATGCTATTGGATGTAAAATATACGAGGGAAAAACAAACGAGTTAATTTTAACTGCCCCTCGGATTGATAATGTCTTTATGCTAGACTTAGAGAAAAAGTTTTAAAAAACTGTATGCTTAGTTTCAAAGGAAGAAAATTCCTGGCTATAGCACAGGAGACTTGGTCATGTAAGCATGGACCTCCTGGCCAAATTAGCAAGAAAGCAATTGGTTGAGGGACTGTCTGAACTTAGATTTGAAAAAGATCAATTATGCCACGCTTGCCAAGCTGGAAAACAAACCAAACAATCTTTTCATAGCAAAAACATTGTCTCAACTAAGCGACCATTAGAATTACTACACTTGGATCTCTTCGGTCCAGTCCAGCCGCTGAGTCTGGGTGGAAGAAGATTTTCCTTGGTTATTGTAGATGACTTCTCTCGGTACACTTGGGTCATCTTACTGAGTAGCAAGGATGAGACCTTTGAGACATTTTCAAATTTGGTTAAGAAACTTGAAAATGACAAAGACCTAAAATTGGCTCACATCCGAAGTGATAATGGTGGAGAATTCAAAAACCAATAGTTTGTTGAATTCTGTGAAGCCAGCGGCATTGGCCATAATTTTTCTGCTCCTAGAACGCCTCAACAAAATGGGGTTGTTGAAAGGAAGAATAGAACCTTGGTTGAAATAGCCAGGACAATGCTGAGTGAGCATAGGCTTCCAAAGTGTTTCTGGGGAGAGGTTGTTAACACAGCGTGCTATATTCTTAATAGGGCTCTTGTTAGACCTATACTAAAGAAAACCCCCTACGAACTTTGGAAAGGACGAAAGCCCAACATTGGATACTTTTGTGCCTTTGGCTGTAAATGTTTTATTTTAAACACTAAAGATAGCCTAGCTGAATTTGACTCAAAAGCTGATGAAGCTATCTTTTTAGGCTACTCAACAAACAGCAAAGCATACAGAGTTTTCAATAAACGAACTCAAGTTTTAGAAGAGTCAGTACATGTTGAGTTCGATGAAACTAACCCTACAGGAAGATATCTGTCGGTGACCAAGGATGATCCACACTCAGCACCCGCTGATCAAGATACAGCCGCTGAGTCATTCCCTCAAGGGCTGACCAAAGGTAAAAGTGAACCAAATATTGTTTTCACTGACCAGTCTTCACCTGCAGAGATTGTTGAAACACAGACAGCACAAAACATCAATCTACCCAAAGAGATAAGGATTCCAAGAGGGCACTCAGAGAGTGAAATCCTTGATGCCGTTGAGAACACCCTGATGACAAGAAACCAACTCAGGAGGTACCTCAGCAATGTAGCCTTCGTCTCAGTTCAGGAACCTAAGAACTTCGCTGATGCTGAGGAAGATGAATTCTGGATGAGCGCAATGCAAGAGGAACTTGACCAATTCAGAAGAAACGATGTATGGGAGCCAGTGCCACATCCAAGGAGTCAGAAGACCATTGGAACAAGATGGGTCTTCCGCAACAAGCTGGATGAGCAAGGAAACGTAGTCAGGAACAAAGCAAGGCTTGTAGCTCAGGGCTACAGTCAGTAAGAAGGTATTGACTACGGTGAGACCTTTGCCCCAGTGGCAAGGCTAGAGGCTATTAGGATTTTATGTGCATATGCATCTTACATGAACTTTAAACTATTTCAAATGGATGTTAAGAGTGCATTTCTTAATGGAGTTATAAACGAGGAAGTTTATGTTAATCAACCTCCAGGGTTTGAGGATCCTAAATTCCCAAACCACGTTTATAAACTCAAAAAGGCTCTGTACGGCCTCAAGCAAGCACCACGTGCTTGGTATGAGAGGCTGACCAGTTTCCTGCTGACTAGAAACTATGTCAGGGGCAAAGCTGATACAACCTTATTCATTAAGAGAAAGGGTAAAGATACCCTGCTGGCTCAAATATATGTTGATGATATTATTTTCGGTGCTACTAATGAGTCAATGTGCAAGGAATTTAGCAAGCAAATGTAGACTGAGTTTGAAATGTCTATGATAGGAGAACTCAACTTCTTCCTTGGACTTCAAATCAAACAAGGAAAGAATGGCATCTTCATCAGTCAAGCTAAATATGCCAAGGAGATATTGAAGAAATATGATCTTGAAAATTGCAAGCTAATATCCACTCCTATGGGCACTGACACTGTCCTCTGCGCTGACGAGAATGGTAAGTCGGTAGACAGCAAATTGTATCGAGGTATGATAGGCTCTCTACTTTACTTAACAGCCAGTAGACCGGACATTCAGTTCTCAGTATGCTACTGTGCTAGATATCAATCTAACCCTAAGGAATCTCATTACATAGCTGTAAAAAGAATCCTTAGATATTTGCAAAGCTCAGTGAACGCAGGTTTATGGTATCCCAACACTCATGGCTTTACACTCGTTGGATACACTAACGCTGACTATGGTCGAGACAAGCTAGAACGGAAAAGCACCTCTGGAGGATGTCATTTCTTAGGAAGCTGTCTTGTATCCTGGTTCAGTAAGAAGCAGGCGTCAGTAGCCCTGTCTACCATTGAAGCTGAGTACATTGCTGCTGGTCACTGTGTTGCTCAAGTCCTATGGATTAAGCAACAGCTTGAAGACTATGGTGTTCAAACAAAGACAATTGAGGTCAAATGCGACAACAAAAGTGCAATTGATCTATCAAAGAACCCAATTCAACACAGCAGGATGAAGCATGTCAGTATAAGACATCACTTCATTAGAGACCATGTACTCAAGGGTGAGATAAAGCTGACCTACGTCCCAACGGATGAGCAGCTTGCGGATATCTTCACAAAGCCACTGGCTCATGAACAGTTCAGCATACTGAGAGAAGCCATTGGTATGTTTAATCCTCTTCAGTAAATTCCTGTTCTAAAATGAAAATTTATGCTGAGTGAATTACTATGCTGAATGATTTATGCAAATGCATGCTGAGTGATTGTTATGTTGAGTACTTAACGCAAAATACATATCAAATACTGAGTTAATATGCACACCGAGTAGTAATCTCAAACTGAGAAATCATCCTTTCATATACTACTGACCACTCAGAATATAAAACGCTTAGTATTCTAAACGCTGAGTGTTAGATCCGTTGCATTAAATGCAAAAGCACGCGAATAGCCACCTAGGATGACGTATGCGCCGAATGTGTCATAAAAGCCAGGATCTTTATCGGTTGACAATCCCAAGGCAAAACTGACACATGGATTCGATGAGATCCACTCTTCACCGCTATAAATAATGGGTGAATCCCCATTTTTTATTTTCTTTACACTTACTGAATTCTTGGCAAAGCAGTCTCCTTCTCAAAACTCTCAAAGCTTCCCAATCTTTTTCTGAAACAATGACTAGAGTCTCTGTTAACATCTCCGGTGCCGGTCACCCTAAGACCAGCTCCGATGAACCCTCCAGGCAAACTACTGTGCCTGAAACTACCAAGGTCACTACGCCGAGCAAAGGCAAAGCCGACCAAGCTGCCTCCTCCAAAGGAAAACCGACCAAAATCAGAACCTATACCAAGATATTTGATAACATTAGCGAATGGAAAGTAGACTTCTCACGATGGGTTTCTGAGGCCTTCGTGACATCCGAACAACCCTTCTACGAATGGATATCGAAGAATGGCTGGACAGAGCTGTTCTCCATTAGAGACCACACCTATCCTGACCTAGTAAGGGAGTTCTACCACAATCTCCTAGTCGCTGACGATAACCAGGACTACTTAACAACAGTGGTAAGGGAGAAAACGATTTTCATCAATCCCACCTATTTGGCGAATTTGCTGAAGTTGAAAAATGAGGGAGCAAAACTGAGAAGAACTAGAGATCAGGATGACACTAACTACGAAGTCAACTTTTGCAAGCCCCCTGGTCATTCTGGAGAAATATCAAGTTCATCCATGGGTCAGCACCAAAAGATGGCTCATTACCTGCTGACCTACTTTATTTACCTAAAGATAAACTGCACCAGCTCAGCGACAAATTTCGAGCAATGCTTTATATGACATATGCTGACATACACGCCTATCAATATGCCAGTATTCTTGATTGCTGGGTTTCTAAGAAGCACTGGAACTCTCAGGCTGGGCTCGCTCATCACCAGGATCCTCATTGACCATCAAATAGACCTAACTGATGAAGTTAAAGCTAGAGGATCTGAAATAACAGCTGCTTCGCTGCGGGCTTTGAAGTTCAATCAGCCACTAAAGAAAGGAAAAGCTGCTGTTGAACAACAAGCTGAGGAAACAGCTCCAAAGCAAAGCAAAAGGACAAAGGCTCCAGCTGCCCGCAAGAGGAAAGCTGTTGGGACTCCTTCAAAGAAGGCTGAGCCTCAGACCAAGAAGCCTAAGTCAGCTGCTGAACCAGGTCAGGAGAGACCTAAGTCAGCTGAGAAAAGGAGCAGGCAAGATGAGCCTGAAATTGAGGAAAGAATAGATGCTGATGAGCAGCCTCAAAAGAAGCAGAAGTCTTCTACACTGACTCCTATTGATGCTATCCCTACTGACGTTATTGTGCCTGGTGATTCTCACTACACACAGTGTCTAGGAACTGTAGCTGAGCATCAAGAAGATGATGTGCATCTGGACGATCAGTTCATTGCACAAGTTGAGGAAGAGTTAGATGGTGATAGTGAAGAAGATGAAGAACAAGAAGAAGCAAGCGGTCAGGATGACGCTGAGGACACTGAGGAGACAGCTAGTGAGGTTGGAGCTGAGCCAATCAATACTGAGTTGGCTACTGGAAATGAACAAGAACCTGACCAACCCAATGTTAATCAAGAACAAGAACAAGCTGGCCAGCTTAATGCTGATCAAGAGGAAACTTCTCCCTCTCACTCAGGAGAATCTATACAAGCTGACCCTCCTCCTCCAAGAAGAAGATTAATCAAGGCAAGTCAGAAGTCTGTCATTGACCCTCCTATGTAGAAACCAACTGTCCCTGACTTTGTTATCCAGAAGCCGACCCAAGACACTTCTAAACTCAAGCTGAAATTTTTCAGAAAACAACCAACTTCTACTCCATCGGCTTCTCTTGAAAAGCAAGCCTCTGTTTCTTCACCAAAGGAACACGCCGACTTGAATGCTTCCGCAAACTCAACAAGTCAAGTTGAGTCAATTCCTGTAAATGCGGTCAATCCAAGCATTGTGCTGACTCAAAACATTCCTGCCAAGCACACTTCTAGTCACTGACCACATTATTCCTCTGACTCCTCTTCTAACCGGTCATACTGAGGCAACAAGGAAAGTTAATGAAGGCCCTCTTAGCTACTTGCATGCCACCGAGTCCGGAAAAAGAATCATCGACTCGGTGCAAACACTAATCAAAGACCTTCATCAAACCACTCAACCTGCTGCTGGGTCTTCTACTGCTGAGACAACTCAGCTCTCCCATGTAACTCAGCTTCTCAACGAAGTTAAGGGATTCAAGGACTTGCTGAGTGTCATCATTACCTTTCAAGCACAGCAAGCTAAGCAAGATTCCATCGCAAAGCTGGCTGAGATCCAGCTGACAATAGTTCAACATCTCAACGCTCTTCAAGAACAAGTTCAGACTTTGTCAGCTGCGAACACGCGCTATGCAACTTCTGATTAGGTCAAAATGCTTTTTGCTCAGCTTCACACTGAGCAAATCAAAACCAACGAGCAAATGGTCTCCTATTCTCAGTGCTCAATAGAGCAAATTGGTGAGGCCGTTCGTTTGCTGAACTTGAACAAGCAAGAGATGGACACTGACGCTATGAAGCAAAATGAAATGCTGTCTATCACCAGACAAACCTTCAACCACATACGTCACAACAATATTCAGCGTCAATACTATGACACATCGTTACTGAAGACTTTTCATCAAGTCGTTGCTGGTCTGTCCGATGCACTTACCTGGATAGGTAAATCTCAAGCCTTCATAGTAAGCATGATCAGCGCTGCTGAACTCAATATACCCGCTGTGGTATCAGATGATGGAGTTGCTATTTTTGATGGTGTCAATGAAAGCGCCGATAGACTTAAGGCGCTGTCCACGGAACTGACCAGAGCTGTCTTAACCGACGCCTTTAGGATTCCTCCTCCCGATGCTGACAAAACCGGGGAGAAAGAACAAGCTAGAACACAGCATGAGCATAGTCAGTCCAAGCAAAAGAAAAAGAAATAGATATTAGGCTAGCTCAGTTATGCCTAGTTTGTAGTCTAATCTATATGTTTATGCTTATCTTTTGTTGTACATGCTGACTATTTCTAGTAATATCAATACTTGCATCTTTTTATCCTAAAACTGAGTTATGAGTTATTTTATACGATGCTGAGTATTAAGTTATTATGTATCTTCAATTACATCAACTATGTTTAATGCTTATAAAACTTGTTGATCGTCGTACCCAATGCTGATAATATGTTTGACATTGACTTGTATGTTTATAAAACACTGTCTTATAAGACTCATTGAACAACAAATTACTCAGCGCCCTCAGAATGCTATAACTTCCGCTTAAACACTGAGTAAAATAGAATATGTTCCATGAGCTGACCTATATCTGAAAACTGACCTTAGACTTACTCGATTAAACCTTCAAATGTTTAGAGTAAAACTAAGTCAGTGGCTCAACCCTGACGGGGGAGTTTGCTAAGTTATATTAGGTCAACTATCATGGGGGAGCTCAATACTGAGTTCTTCGCTGAATAGTTTTGCCAACATCAAAATGGGGGAGTTTGTTGAAACACCTTTCCACATAATTTTGATTTGACAAAATTGTTTAAGTATAATTAAAAACATATTCTAAACACACTAAGTTTAAATGCTTTGATTTATTCTACTAATGTGTTTGTTCAATGTTGAGTTAAATTGTTTATAAGATACAAAGTTTAAAAGGCCCAAAGCCCAATACGGAAGTCAAAGCCCAAGTCAAACAGTTTATGGCAACTCTCGGCCCGCGTATGTCAAAACGTTGTCGTTATGGACAAAACGCAACTCAGCGGAAGAAGGATCTAGAAGACCTTCGTGGAACAACTTCGGGATGAAGCTGCTGAGTTGATTCGACAAAGAGTACAAGACAGCAGCTGGCTAAGAACAACTTCCAGACAAAGTGTTTCCACTTTGGGTAAAGTTCAGACGACACAGTATGCTGTCTAGTTGACCTTACCATAAATGGAGAGACATTCTGCCGAGCTGACCAAAAGCTGACCGAGGACAGAAGATACTCTAATCTGATTGGCCGAGAGCTCTGAGCAAGTCAGGATGATAACGATAGGAAGTCGTTTCCCTCCAACGGTTATTTCGAAATTCGAAATGACCGATGCCTCAGACGTCTCTATAAATAGAGCCCTTCAGTTGCTTCATTCAACATAGAACTTGATCAAGCCATTACGCTGACCAAATCTCTACGGAAAGTTCTGCAAGAAAAAGCAAAGCAATCTTACACTAAATTTCATATCTTTTGTGTAAAAGTCTAGAGTGATTACTCAATCATCTAAGGTGTCTTAGCAATCATTGTTTAGGACAAACACTTATCATTTCTAGAGATTAGAAAGGAGAGGCAGAGTACTCGGTTATAGTACTCAGCGAGAGATTAGGATTGAGTAGAGGTATAGAGGAAGGTACTCTTGTTATACTCAGTTGCTAAGATTGTAAAAGGTTTGATGTTCTACCGTTAAAGAGCTCAGTAGAGAATTCGAAATCTCGGAACGTGTTCCGAGGACAGGACGTAGGCTTGGAGGCCGAACCTGGATAAATCTGCTGAGTAACATATTTCTAACCTTAAACTCCTTTATATATTTATTGCTTGCTTAAACAAAAACTGACCAAGTAAAGAGGTCAAGCTGAGTTGTGTGCATTGAATATCTGAGCTCGGGAATAGACTCTAAGTGCTATCTCCTGACTCAAGTAAAGAAACTGACCTAGTCACTAGTTGACTAAGCCAGTATCTTGCTATTCACTCAGCGCCGCTGTCCAAACCTTTTTCTCACGAAAAAGAATTCTGTCCTAGCTTAAAATTTTTAAATAGTTCCTAACCCCCCCTTGGAACTATACTTGTAACGTTATAAGGGACCAACACAACCTACTACCGACCTTGCTAAATTCTCCCTTGCACCACCTATGATGCCTATCAAGCACATCCATCAGAACTTTCTGAAGTTGATCTATCTCGGTCATTTATGTTCGTGATGCAATGATATATCTATCAACTTCATCATCCCCTTCCTCATCATCTTCAGCTCCCTCACCACCCTCTTCATCATCACCTCCCTCTTCAGCATGTCCCTCCTCATCACCTCCCTCCTCATCATCACCTCCTCATCACCTTCCTCCTCCTCATCACCTCCCTCCTCACCATCTTCCACCTTCTCCTTACCTTTCCCTACTTGGGCAAATATTGCATCTATATCAGCTTCCCGTCCTTCAATATGGTCCACCAAATACGTGTACCAATCGAACTCTTTCTCTTCATCCTCGACCACAAGATGCGCGTCTGGAGGATCAGCAACCTTACATTGCAAAAAAATAGCAATGTATTGGTAAACAAATACAAAATAAATGGAAAACATATAAATCTCATTGCACTTACAATAAACGTTTCTCTAACTGTTTGGTTTGAAGGGATTATTCTCTAGGACCATCTCAGCAAACGTGGAAGTGGGTTGCCACTTCTCCTGCTGTAATATGCATGAGTCACCTTCCACAACTTAAGAATCCAACTCTGCAGAGAAGAGGTATCCCTTGATAAGCACTATAACCTTGTCGCATTATACTTGAATGCGCTCGAATGTGACAAGGTTAGCAACCCAACCTTGTCGCATTCTACTTGAATGCGCTCAAATGCGACAAGGTTATATTGCTGACCTTGTCGCATTTGAGTGCATTCAACAATAAATGCGACACATATGTAACTTTGGTGATCGCATTCGGCGCATTCATACACCAAACATATATATACACAAAAATCATACGCCAAATCAATACCATATATAAAAATAAAACCATACCTGGAATACGTGTGCAAATCCAATAAGTTGATATGGAACACGTCCCCTATCTCCCGCTGCATTTGCCTTGACTAGCTTCATTCTTTTCCTAATGGCCCAGTCTAATGTCTTATATGTCTCCTCCCAAGCCAACGTACCCCATGGAAACTCATTAAACAGTTTTGGATAATCTGCAAGATCCAAAATCCAATCCCTTGCATGCCTATCGTTAGCATTGGCCAGTACATGCCAGGCACAAAGTACAACATGACACTCATCACAGCATCTTGGTCAAATCTGCCAGTCGCATCCTTCTTCTTCCATTCTATACTTTTCAAAACTTCAAAGAAGTTAATTGTCGTTATTGTCTTATATTTCTTGAAGTACTTCTTTCGCAACCTTTGCTGCATCTCTAATTCATTCATCCTTTCCATGAATTCTCCCGTGTTTACCCCAAACCTTAAACCACTTATCAGGACAAACTCCCAATCTCCAAACCTCATATCAACTCCCCTCACCCTGAACCACATCTCCCTGTGTTTACTTTCTCTATGTTTAATCTCCCGTGATAGGACATGATGAACTATTGCAGAAGAGAAACTAGCAATCTTCATATCCAAATATTGACCAAAACATGTTTTCCTATAGATTTCTAACTGCTTTTCACTCAAGTACTTCTTTATCATGACCCCAGAATCCATATTAAACCTCACTGTTATTTGAGCATCCGAATCAGACGCCTTGGGATATTTGAAAATGGAACTATGTTTGCCCTTTTTGGCTTCCCTGGGATCATGCTGTAACAATTTTAAACATACACATATTAAATTCACTAACAAATCTGACATATTCTATGTATAATTCCTTGTTTTACTTACAATCTTGTCGCATTCGTTTGTGAATGCGCTCAAATGCGACAAGATTTAAAGTAATAGCTTGTCGCATTTGAGCGCATTTAGGTAACAAATGCGACAGGTTTATATAAAATTAAAATGATCGCATTTAAGCGCATTCACAGACGAATGCGACAATATTTCCACGGTAGCCATTAACGCCGCATTCGAGCGCATTCAAGCTTCATTAATGGCGGAAACAACAAAGAAGAAGATGATGCATGCTTACCTTATGTTTCGTCTGTCCTTCCTCTTCGTTTGCTACCGTCTCCGCCTTCCGTTTTCTCACCATCCTCGCCGCGCGAAGAAGATGAAAACATGCCCGAGGTAGGCGATGAAAATAAAATGAAAATGCAGAGAAGAACGGACAGGATTATATATAGTGATGAAAATAAAACGTAAAATGCAGTTGAAACGAACTGAAACTGAAGAAGATGAACCACAATGAAGTTGAATGGGAAAGGTCAGGTGAGGAAGTCGAAGTCGAAGCAGCGGGAGGTAGGAGATGAACCTTCAAACTAAAATAAGGGTAATTTTGTCCAAAATGGGTTTAAATGTCTAATTTGGTAAAATGGAAGCAAGGTGGGTTAGATATGTAAATTGGGGTCCTTGATTGAGTTAGATTAGTAATTATCCCAAAAAATTAACATCAAATCCAACACAACAAGACCTACCAAAGGCCGCTTATTTCTAGGATGGGTTTGAGATTTCTAGAAATAGGACGGGTCAGCGGAACTCAATCCGAAAACATATATGCACATATATTTTATATATTCTAATTTGGAAAAGTAATAGTAATAATTATTTAATAACAAAATATTTTGGCAAGACGTTCCCAAAAAATCATTTTTCAAAATAAACACATTTATTTATATATAATATCTAAAAATTAAAAAGTATAATTGAGCATCTATTAATTTAACTTTTAATCAGAAACACGTCTCTGAAAAAATAATTTTTTAGAAGCTGAGAAAAGTTTTAGTTTTCTAATATTAATTTTTAATTTATGTAATTTTATGGATATTTAATAATAATTTTTAAATTAATATTTTTTTTCAGAATACTAAATAAATTAATATTAATTATTTTGTTTGCTAAAAAATAAATTAAAAATTCCAGAAAACCCCCTTACAATATTTCGAGCATACTAGGAAAACGGGGCTAAGGCGAAGACATGTGGCCCTAGAACAAGCGACGTGTAGGGTCGGGGAGTTTGATTGTGTGGTCGATTTTGGGTTTTACGATCGAAAATTGGGGAACGATGTAAATAGCCCCCATGTCGTGCGTGTGAGATTGTAAAACGGCGACAGAAAATTCCAACAGTCCCCGATGAGATTTTAACGAACCAAAATCATCCTGAAACACAAAAACTATATAGATCAAGAAATGACTCAACCACACATGCAAGTTCATTTAAACTAATCAAAAGAATCATTAATCATGCAAAAGGATTCTTAACAGATGGAACACGGAGCTAATGACTCTAATGCCAATGAAAGATAATCTTTAACCTCTAAGGGATGGATAATGAATTCGAATCTATCAATAAATATACAACGAATATAGATTTACCTATTGCAGCGTAGATCTGTTGATTTATAATGGAAGAAACGAACCGTGACTCCGTATCACCAATCTAGATGAAGGCTACACCAAAAGAATAATCACTATAGTTTCATGAACTAAGAGAGCACGCCGAAACCAAAAGGGATGACAACTTGAGTGAGAGAGAGGAGAGGAATTGCCTTTTGTGGAAATTCTTAGTAGTTTTAGTATTAATTTTATCCTCTCTTATTACTAGACTAAACCCTAATAAGGTTATGTGCTGACTTAATGGATTGATGTTGGACCAAGACTCATTTGGTTCACTAATTCCAACAGAATCTTTCAACAAAATTCGACCAATCTTTATGTAAGAAGAATATCAAAGGAACAAAGAGCCATACTTTCGAGGAAGCTATCCGAATCTACAAGAATTATTTTTCCACATGCATTACCATTGGGCAAATTGAGCCAATTTTAGATATCATTATCAAAATATTCTTCTCAATTATGAATCTTGTTATCTCCGTTGCACATGTGTACCATGTTTTCACATATCAGTAACGTGAATTTAAAAAAAAAACATATTTATTATTCTGCACGTGTTAGATAAAAAAAATTTCAAATATTTTATCTAACGTATTCTATCTTCAAATTTATTCTAAAATGATAAAATGCAAAAAAAAAAAAAAAAAAAAACACTAACTGATATACATCTAGTAATTTTTTTATAAATAAGTCATATAAAAATTACCAATTAAGAGTCAAAATGTCCCTCAAATTTGATAGTCAGAATCAATTTAGTTAAAATCAAAATTTAGATATCAATTCAGTTTTCAAATCGATAAATTTTGATAAATAAAACTAAGTTTTAATTTTTTTGCTCTTAAAATTGATTGTATTATATTTAATTTTTTTTTTATTGTATTCAAGTCAATTTGTTAAAATTTACCAATTTAAAAATAAATTGGTATCTAAACTTCAATTAATTAAATTGATATTGCAGTCAACTTTTAGAGATACATTTTAATTTTACCCTTAATTCGAAAATTAACAATCATAAAAACTAAAGTACCATCATATCATCATCCACCAATTCTTTTAAATTTATAAGTCAATAAAATTTTATATTTCCCACTTTAACATAAACAAATTCAGAATTTGTTCCATCTATCTACTAAATAATTGAAAAAAAAAAAAACATAAAGAGTGACAACTCCACAAAAGAGTGACAACTCCACAAATTCTCATTATATAGATATAGCTAATTTTACCTACTATGAAAGGACACCAACCTTCCTAATACTAATTTAAAAGAAAAAAAAGTTCCTATAATAATAAAAAATTAATAATGATAATAAAAAAGAAAAATTTATAATCGCCGTTCGATAAGTATCAAATGTTCTATTTTTTGGAATTTCCTTCCCTATGATCAACCACACCCACTAAAAATAGACCCTATTATCATCCCTCCTCTCATGACATCTCATACTGGGCCCCATTGAGATTCCATGTGATTAATTTACCACGCATAACACCTGATCACCGCCATCCCGCCCACAGTATGAAAGTAAGGCCTAAAAGAAAAGGAAAACGGATCAGCCATTATTTGACTACGCTCTGACTGAAGGCTTCTAAAGCACCGAATCTTCCATCCAGCCACCGGTACTTCCAGGTTCCCGGTAACTTTCCGTTATAACTCTTCTCCACACAATTCATATGATATGATATATATAAGCGTCTCTCTCTTTACTTGTAGGGTTCAGTCGTCGTCTTCTTGGTTTGATCGATGGGCGTTGAAGACCTAGAGGTGTCTCACGGCGACCGGCCGTCTTCAATCCCTGACCAACCTGCTAATTCTCTACTCTCCAATACTCGCTGCTGTTTCTGTTTCCCCTGCTTCAATTCCCGCCCCTCTTCCTCCTCCTCGTACGGCGCCGGATCGACCTGGTGGGAGCGGTTCCGATCCTCATCAACAGGTCATGCGCAGGATGATCCGTGGTGGTCGCGCGGCGTGAGGGGTTTAAAGAAGATTCGAGAGTGGTCGGAGATCGTCGCAGGGCCTAAGTGGAAGACTTTCATTCGGAGATTTAATCGGAGTAGAGGCAGCGGCAGCGGCAGCGGCAGCGGCAACGCTAGACATGGCCAATTTCAGTATGATCCGTTGAGTTACGCTTTGAACTTTGATGAGGGCCACGGACAGAGCGGCGAATTCGACGAGGAAGAGGATTACGGCGGGTTTCGTGATTTCTCAAGCCGGTATGCGTCGGTTTCGGTGTCCGGTAAGCCGTTGGCGATGGACGCTTCAGGCAATCAACAAGTGGTTGTTGCGTGAGGGAAGTGAAGTGGGGGTGTCGCTATCGTGCGCGGGGGAGGTACAGCTGGAATGTTGACTTGATGAGGAAGTTTGGCGGCAGTTGCATAGAAATGAAATCATTAAAGAAAAGAAGAGTAAAGCGTGTGAGAAGGGGATGATGATAATGAGGAATTGCGTCTAGGATTAGAAGGAGCATGTTTGGATTGGATGTTTGTATTTTTCTTTCTTTTCAATTTCAATTATTTTTTATTTTTGTCCTTTTGGAGTTGATGAATATCTGTAATTTAGGACAGATGAATATATAATGTAAATCTTACTTAAAGAAATAAGTTTGGTTTTGGGGGGAAGAAGAATTTTTGGCATTACTTATTGATTTTTTTTGAAACAACATTAATTATTGATTTGTTACGCCGTGAAGTATGCAATATAATATCCCTCCATAGTTTTTTCTATTTGAAAATCATAGTTGAAATAGAATTAAATAAATAAACCAATTGACTCCCACGTAAAAGTTATCCAGTTTTATATTTTCTAATAACATGCAAATCTAGGACAATTCAAATGTTGGCTCAAACCATGAGTCTAATACTTTTCGAATTTAATCTAAGTAGATTGAAACAATAGAGTATTGAATGTATAAAAAGTTCCGTATGATAGTGTTTTCTCCATAGTTTTCAGAAGAGAAAAAAAACGAGATTGAGGTTAACATTTTAGGTTTCTATTATTAACATACACATTGGGGTAAGCAATATCGAGCTGGTAGTAGTTTGGAGAGGTAGAGGAAGTAAAGTTGGCAATAAATTTTGAACATGGGCGAGTGTACAAATGGCCTAAAATTGACAATAAATTTCAAACACGGACCATGATACGAGACCTACATCTTCCGGAATCCCTCTTGTGGGTTTGTTTACATGATTTCAATAAGACTATGTACTCCTTTGATAAGTAGGGAGTCTGGGAAGCTAATGACATAATGATGCAAGCCTTTCACTCGTGCTTGAGTGAGTATGAGCTCTTTGATATGGGGTTTAAGGGGTCTGCCTTTATCTTAACCAATGGATGGAAAAACTCAGACATCATTTGGGGGAGGATTGATCGTTTTGTTTGAACGATTGAATGGGATGTCATGATCCCAAATTCAATCATTCACCACCTAACTCAAGTAAGCTCTGACCATACTCATACCTTACTTAATTTAGAAGGAATTAGAGCAAAGGTCGACGATCGTTCCAGTTCGAAGCCATGTGGGTTAAGGAAGAAGGTTGTAAGAACGTCATCAAGAATGTCTAGAATCGCCATAAAGGCTCCAATCTTATATCGGCCTTAGAAAAAATTAATGAGTGTCACTGCGACCTCTTGCATTGGAATTATGATGCTATTAGGAATATAAGAGCCACCCTACAATAATAACAAATGGAAAGTTTAGCCACTCTTCAAGCATTTACTCCCAACGACCGGATAAATAAAGAAATCTATACGGTGTCCCAAAAAATTATGGTGCTCCAGGAAAAAGAGGAGATCATGTGGAGAGAACGCTCCCAAGCAATGTGGTTGGCAGATGGTGATAAGTATACTAAATTCTTCCACGCTAAGGAAAGTGCTAGACGGAAAACAAATTGCCTCATTAGACTAAAAACATGGAAGGAATGTGGTGTGAGCTCTTCACCTCGTCTAACCCGGCATGCCCGACCAATATTCTAAAGGCAATGGACACTCGACTTTCCAATTATGATATTGATGATCTCTCCATCCCCTTCTCTAGAGACAAGATTAAATTAGCTATTGATTAGGTGTGTCCTCTAAAAGCTCCAGGTCCAAATGGAATGTCTCCTATTTTCTATTCATCTTATTGGGAGGTAGTGGGGATGATGTTTGCAATCTAGTCCTCAGCATCCTTCAAGGTAATGATTTCCCTTCTGAATTCAACCATACCTTCATTACTCTAATCCCTAAAATCAAAACTCCTACTTCTATGAAAGACCTTCAACCAACTAGCCTTTGCAACGTCATCTACGAGCTTGTTTCGAAAGTTATTGCAAATCGGATCAAGCCGGCATTGCATAATATTATTAGTCAAACTTAAGGCACATTTTTCCCCAGGACAACTCATAGCTGACAACGCAATTATTTCCATTGAAATGTTCCACTTTATAAAATACATGAACATGAGCAAAGAGCGTCTATGTGCCTTGGAGCTTGATATAAGCATTATGACATAGTTGAATGGTCTTTTATGGCATCAGTGATATGAACTATATGTTTCCCTCAACATATCATTGATATGGTGGTTAGATGCATGTCCACAACTTCTTTCTATTTCCTTATAAATAGGAAGGTTTTATAAAACCAAGCCACAGGCTCTAGCAAGGAGACCCGATATCACCTTATTTTTTTCTCCTCTACGCGGAAGGGTTAACAACACTAATTAAGAAAGTTGAAATGGAAGGCACCTTACACGAGATCAAGGTCAGTTTTGGTCCTCCAATGATTGCTCACCTATTGTTTACAGATGACTCACTGATATTCTTCAAAGATAATAAGGGTAAATTTCATCCATGGTGTACAACCTTTACTCCATTTCACACTTTGGTGTACAACCTTCAATTTGTCTCACTAATATATACGAACTTATAGGTGACCTCCCACTATGGTGTATGGCCGGTAAAAATGACCGGTCAACCCAAAGTAAACGTGCCACCTCATCATTTTTTTATTACCCATTTATGAAATGGGACCCAAACAAAGTGAAATCACAAAACTAACCCTATTATTAAATAAAAAAACATAATCTCCCCATTTTCCTTTTCTCCCATCTTTCCTTTTTCTGAAAATCTCTTCTCTCTCTAACTCTCTCTTCCATTTATCAAATGGTTAACTAGTTGAAAGATGATAGCTGCATCATACTCAAAAGCTAAGAACGAGAACTACTTCTTCTATCTCTTAGTTTCTCTATTTAGGTACTATGGTTAATTCTTGCAGCTTAGACAAAACTTCTAATCATCATGAGAATACCATTTGCAGCTTAGACAAAACTTCTAATCATCATGAGAATACCATTGTTGGGTCGGATCCTAGGAAATTGAATTCACTTGGAGCTTCTCTCTGCCACCACTTAACAGGCAAAGTTCTAGGAAGAATTTTGGAAATGGTGAAAAGGAGTCTACAGAGAGGGTCTTTGGGAGGTACAGAGAGTTCAAGTGAAACGGGATCCGGGTCTAGAAGAACATTTGGGAAGTAGGTGTTGAGGATTTTGATGCAGCAAGCAACACCTCCAACTCTTACATGTCTTCTACTTCAGGCTCTCCTGTCGCTCAGTATTTCTCCGCCGGGAAGTTCGAGTCGGGAAGTTCGAGTCTACGACGGAAGTCGCCAAAATCTAATCTTGTTCAGGCTGCTCCTCCATGACCAAAGTTCTGTGTTTTTTTTGCCACTTTTTTAGTTCATAAAGTAATGTTTAAATTGGTTTCAATTAATTCTAATAAAGAAAAGGTTGTGATTTGAATTGGGATTAAATTGGGTTTCCCAGGAAAATTGAAAAAAAAATCGGATTTATAGAAAGAAAAAAAAAACATTAGTTAAATCAACCAAAAAGAAAGAAATGAGACTCATTGTAAAGAAGATATAGAAAACTTCCTGGTAATTTTAATGAGGACAAATTTCATTAATGGATACAACTTAGATAAACAGAGTACTTAGAGCGAGAGGCTTAGAGAGAGAAAGGGAAAGATGGAGAGAAGGGTTATAAGGAAGATGATAAGGGTATTTTAATAATTTCAAAATGGAAAAGGGTATTTTAGTAATGATATAAGAAGTGGGTCCCATTTGTTTAAATGGGTACATAAAAATGCTGAGTTGGCGCGTTGACTTTGGGTTGACCGGTCATTTTTACCGGCCATACACCATAGTGGGAGGTCACCCATAAGTTCGTATATATTAGTGAGACAAATTAAAGGTTGTACACCAAAGTGTGAAATAGAGTAAAGGTTCTACACCATTGGTGAAATTTACCCAGATAATAAAGCTGAATGTAGGACAATCCAAAATATCCTATCATCCTACCAGAAAGCTTCAAGCCAAACAATCAACTTTGACAAGTTGGAAATTAGCTTCAGTCCTAATGTTCCTAGTAAGGTCAAATCAGATCTTCACAGTCTTCTAGGGGTCAATGGAGTTCAAGCATTTTCAAAATACATATGGATGCCCAAATTCATTGGGGAGGAGTTATGACCATTCGAAGTCTTCCGGACAGAAATCCAGGTCAATGTTAGAGCCATATCTTTAAATCGGGTCATCTTTAGCCATGGACCTTATAACATAAAATGCCCGTCTCATCTAGACGAATCCAATTGTATAAGAATCGTCGAAATTAAAGGTCGAGAAAGTCATTTTTACAAGCCAGAATCAACTAGGTATCATCTGGGTTAAGGGAAAATCTGCCCCTAACCAGGTGGTGGCCGATCAGCCACCCCTAGTGGCTGATCAACCACTCTTAGGGAGTTACAACAATGTTTTTTTTTTTTTTTTTTTTGTAAAACTATTGTAAATTGTCCCATTGTACCCACTAACCCTAAAACAAAACTCAAAACGAATTAAAAAGGAAAAAAAGTCATTTTGAGGGAGGAGGACCATATTTGAGAGGGAGAAAGAAGTTACAAAAAAGGTACAGAGAAAGAGGAGAGAGAAAGCTTATTCTTCATCTTCTTCAATCCAAATCATTCCAAATTAATCCAAAACACACACAAATCATCTCCAAATCATCCTAAACATTAACTGAGATCATAATTTTGAGTTTAGATAGAGGTTTTCTAGAGAGAGAAACACTTGAAAGTGAGTGAAATCTTTGATTTCTTTCACTAATACTTTGGGTAAACACCAAATTCAGCATCCTAATCCTTCTAAGAAACAAGGAAAGAGATTAAATCAATCTTTTAAGGTCAATTCAATCATGTTCGGGTCAAATTCCACCAATTTAGGATTCTTTTCGCGGGGTTCGATTGCATTTCTGTTCGTTTATGTTCGTGAGTCTATCTCCACGTAAAGCTGGATTATAGCACCAAAAGTAACACTCTAAAGGATTTAAAAGCCTTCCGTTAACTGTGCAATTTGATTTGAATTTATCTAAGTTGTTTGTAGTTTTAGGCCAGAAAGAAGCAAAATTCTGTATTTCTATAGCAGTGGCTGATCGCCCACTATAGGTGGCCGATCAGCCACCATTACAGAATTACGTAATTATGTTGTTTTCTGTTTTTGTTCGGGTTGAGTTTGTAATTTCCTGTTTCAATAAATTTATATTCTAATAGGCGTAAATAGGTGTATAAATGCTCAAACACGTAAAATATGATTAATTACGGGTTAAAGGGTATTTTTGGAATATATTAAATATGTCAGAATAGATAGATTTAGTTTATGGATATAAATGTATATTGATGTGCTTAGATAATAGGACCTGAGATAAGTCCTAATTGATCGAGTCCAGCGTCGTAGCTAAATTTGAAAGACGGGTCCCAACGTCCCACAACTAACATTTATCTGCTTGCAGGTTTAATAACTTTAATTGGTTGTATAGGAATTTGTGCAATTTTGAAATGTAATTTATTATTCGGTATTTATTTATCACTTTCGTGTGATGAATGACTATAAACTGAAAATGAATTAGATTATAAATGATTTTCTAAATTTGTGCAATTTAGAATAGAGTTTTTGGTCAATTTTAGAGACGGTGTTTATTATTTTTATAATCCAGTAATAATAAGGAAAATTTAGGAATTTTAGAGACTGTGTTTATTATTTTTTATAATCTAGTGATAATAAGGAAAAATTTAGGAATGAAATGGTTAACGGGGTTGAAACATGAAAATAGAGACATATTCTTTTGATTTATGGATTAAAAATCAAACAAGAAAATAATTTCCTAATTTAGGAAAGATTAGTGGATAAATAAAGTGAGCGGCTAAATACCGCACTCAAATTACTATCACCGCCTTCATTTGGACTTTTTTACCCTTCTCATAATTTTGATCAAAAATTAAAAATTCTCTCTCCAAAATCATAAACCCGAAAAACAATAATTGAAATTATGAAAATAATTGATGTGTAACAACCTGAACCACGAAAATGGACGATTACGAGTCGGAAACATTAAAATTTATGTTTTTTTTATCAAAGAACTCATGAAAATAATACATATTTTTCATGACGATTTTGTACTTTTTGTCACAAAAAATTGGGGAATTTTGCATTTTTCGTCATAAAAAATTGAACGATTTAGTATTTTTCGTCACTAAAATTTTTACGATTTTGCAAATTCAAAATTTGGCCTAAACGGATGCGGCATCCGTTCAGCCCATGGTGGGGCGGACGTGGCACTCCGCCCCACCAAGGGTGAGAACGGATGGCGCATCCGCCCGGCCCATGGTGGGGGCGGATGCGCCATCCGTTCTTGCCATGGGTCGGTCGGAGTGCCGCGTCCGCCCCCACCATGGGCCGAACGGATGCCGCATCCGTTTAGGCCAAATTTTAAATTTTTCTCTCAATTTTTTTTTCTCAAATTTTGAATCAAAAATTATGCAAAGGGCAAAATTGTCAAAAGATGGCGGTAGTAAGGAATTTAGGGGCGGTAAATAGCAATACCCATAAAGTGTGATAGGCCTATGAACTTATAGAGTGCCACATTAGCCTTTTTAATTGCTTAATATATTAGGAGCCCCCTTGAGCTTGGTCAAAAAAATTGATAGGTCACTGAACTTATAGAGTGACACATTGACATTCTTACCTGCTTAAAGTAACATGATTAACTCTTTAAATCCTCATGGCAAATAAAAAAGAATTAGGACAAATTAAAAATATATATCATGTTAAGCAAGTTCAAAGAATACTAGATTACTATAAGCAAGTTTAGAGGGTCAGGATGTTACTTTAAATAAATTCAGGTGAACAATATATAACTTTAAGCAAGTTTGGAGTTCAACGAAACACCCGACAATAGGGACAAAATAACCTCTTAACAGTAGCGGAACCACGGAGGAATGTAGACAAGTGTCCTCTCTAGATTCGCTACTGCTTCATGATGTATTTAATTTTTTTTAACTCATTTACTATAAGCCAATTAAAGAGCAAAAAATTCAAAAAGTGCCAAAACGTGTCAAGTTTTATCATGAAAATCATGGATAATCACAAGGTGGAGCAATTACTCAAGATGGTGAAAAACATGAAAAAGTGAAAATCTGAAAATTATCGGTGGTCAAAAGAAGAACATCACAACAGAAAATGGCTACACATTGAAACCCAAAAGATACATGTCAAGTAACTCTAGCAAATTTTCTTTATAAATCAACAAATTTAGATTTTTCAGTTTAATCTTTACCAGTTTAACTCAAGTTGAAGTTCATTATTTCATTCAAATTTTCCAATATAATTTTATTTTTTCTTCAATAATTTCTATAAGATTACTATATTTTATATAATTCGAACCTTTTGAATTCGAAGTCTTTTTTATTCCTGGTAATCATTTGATATTAGCAGTCAGCAAGTGCAATTTACTTTAATAGTTTGAGTTACTATAACTCTCTATAGTACGCTCGCTTTTTCATTAAAAGAGCCAAATAAAAATTGGCACGCTCAGAGGGATAAAAAATTAGCGGAGACAAGAGACCGGAAAGGATGAGACATAAATAGAAATAGAGGTTGATGGCAGAAGTGGGCCACCAGATTTGTTGAAGCAACTTCATGGAGTGGGGTAGACACTATAACTTTCAAGGATAAATTATACACGAGGTATATAATTTTTATCCTGTTTCACATTTTAGTACATTACCTTCATTTTTTTTCACACAAAACTCTAAAATCTTATGATGACCTCCCACTAGCAATTAAAACTGACCAATCATTATTTTTATACGATGTACACTTTAATGGTAGATTATCATAATGTTGTGAAGTTTTATATGTAAAAAATGAAGGTTTTACACAAAAAAAAAAAAAGTGAAAAACATGGTTAAAATTAAACCCATCGTATATAATTTACCTTAAGCAAATTAGGAAAAGAATAAATGAAGAGATGAAGAAGGGGGATAACAACTATTTTCCAGTAGTGGTTGGTTTAATTTCTTTGGAGACCTACTCAAAATTAAAAGACGTCGTTTTCACTTTTGATGGGCTAACAAGCTGGGCTACTTCACTTCAAAGCTGGAGATGCAACCTGCGAGTTTTTTATACTATCCAAAACATTTCAAGAGCATCTTCTAGCAATGAATCTCCGATCTGTACTGTCAACAAGCAACCAAGTAATTGTGCTATTTTCTGTAACTATTATAAAATGTGCCATGGCTTGTACTTATTTATCTTTTATGTGACAGTTGTTTTATTTCCCCTGCCATCTATTAAGTCTTACAAGTTAATCCCAATATCATCTGGCAGAGAAAAACTACACACCATGACCAAACCTTTTGCAAAAGGGCTCACTAACACAAGCTCAAGCTCAAGCACCAAACTACCTTGCAACAGCATTTCTTCACATGGAGCTATTTGCAGACTTTATGTCCAAAAGAATGTCACCCATAATCCATGGAAAGCTCAAGCAGCTGAAGCTTTCTTGTACATAAGTTGGATGATAAGTAACATGATACCATGCTGAGGCTAGGAGTCTACATTCTTTTGGCTGACAGCTGCTCTCGAACCACTCTTTCGCCTCTTTCTGCAGGCTCTTTATCGACAGCATTATTCTATCCTTCGTCTCCCCATATCTCCTATTGTCACGCTGCAAATATGCTGCCTTCATTCGTAGGTTGCCTGTCAGTATCTCATCCTCGTGTTTTGCCTCGTAATAATTCATCAAGTCACTCAGTTTTTCGGTATACATCTCTTTGTGATGTAAAGCCATGGCAATGAACTCCTCAAATCCCTTCACTTCAAGATCATGATCATATGCTGCTTCAGCAATCTTCTTTGACCAGACAAAAGTTGAGCTTTCTTGTCCAGTACAATTAGGGGTTGCTCGATAGAGTTTTCCCAATATCCCGTCTGAGATGTACATTTGTTTTTCTGTCCTTCCCATGAAATCGGGAAATTCCTTTGGTTTTAAAGCCAGGGGCATCTCGGCTGGAGCACCAGTTTTTGCAAAGTCAACTGCCATGGAGTGGAGCTCTGCCAACTGTAGACATTTTCTGCTTCGAGCTTTTTCTGGTTCACGATCAGCATGGACTAAATGCGCGGTTGAGATGGCACCCAAAGTATCATTAATCATGTAATCAACAAAAAACTTTTGAATTTCCTGAGAGAGAATGGAAAAGAGAATTTAACAAACTAGATAAAATAGGAACAAATGCATTTTAAAATTGCAGTTTCAGGTCTAATTACCTCCAGCGTCACATTGTGATCCATCAGACGAGGTCTCCTTCCTAGATAATCCATAGGGCACTCAGTTTGACTCGGGATGAGACCTTTGTCCCAGGTTATGAAAAATTGATCCCCATCAAGATCACCACCTGAGCATTCGTTTGGATGAGGCCTGCAGATACAGTTTCTTAGTTTCCGAAAAGCTTTAAATTTTTGAAGTTCTAGTTTACTAATGACATCAAAATATTGTGGCGAAACAATGCAAAACTCAACGAAAGAATGTGAAAAACAAAAATCAAACATATCTGAAAAAAATTAAGATGTATGCAAACCTATCTCCTTTCTGTGGAAAAACAACGCAATCAATCAAACCCTTCTCTTCCAGTTCCAGTTCACAGACGGCTTCAAGCACTCTGATATCTCCCGGGTGAAGACAAGGATTTTTGGTGACAACCACCTTTCCTTTTACTATAGCGGTTGTTTTATCTACCTTACAGAAGAAGCTCTGGTCAGCTTCAGCTTCAGCAGCCTGCAACTCTGCTTTTGTCAGGGTTACGCGTACATAAACTTGGCCATACTCTAGAATTCCATATTCATCCAAGCAACCAATAAGTATACGGCCTTTTGGGACAAATATTCTGCACCTGCTTCTTAATTCCATCAACAAGTTTTCATGATAAGCTTGAAGCAACATTGAGAGGTAAGGCTCCTTGTTTGGTTCATAACCTTGACGCAACATCTTTGTCAGAAAGTTCTTGGAATCAGCCCAACTCAAATTCTCTAAGACATTCAAAGCTGCATTTCTATTATTCAACATTTCGCCCAGCAGATACAACTGATGCTTCTGCAAGACTTCAAAAACTTCATCTTTGACTCCCAAGGTAGTCAAGAGGGTGATTATTTCTCGATTTAAATAGCAAGGCATGGATTCACTCCATTTAGTCACATTAAGCATTATGTTGTCAGATTCAAATTTAAGCATACTACTACGCAAAGATAGCTTCTTGAAGGAATCACAATCAACAGCAATCACACCCTTATAGCCACCATATCGAATTTGAAATGCTGATGGAGTTCGATTCAATCCACATTTTTGACCAACCTGCCAAGCAAAAGCCATAGAAATTTTTCCAATACCATCAGAGAAGCAGTAGTCTATACCATCGGAAATTACTTCAATGTCAGGGATAATCTCTACATCTTCTGGAGAAACCATGAATGTTTGCTTGGAAGCACTAAACAATTGACCCATCCTAGCTGCACATTTGGAGATACTACGAATCTTATCAAAGCAACCCATCCACTCTCTTATATCTTCTGCCTTCACTTTGTCATTCGAAGCAAACATCCAAACTGAATTTGATCGCAATTGACTGGCCGAGAAGGCTAGAAATTCAAACTTCTTAGTTCCAATCGATATCCCATCTCGAAGAATAGTCAATATCCTATGATATATTCCAGTTCTAAATGGTTTTGCAAATATGCCTTGCTGGATACTTGTAGAAACTGCATTTGCAGGAAGCTTACTCCAATCTTCTTCAACAAAAGTGACTCTCATAAAGTCGGAAGCATATGCCACAAAATTTTTTACCACATAATTGGAGGCTTCAAGCTCAGGACCCAAGCAGTAAATCCTTGATGGTGTAACTAAGGCTCTATGACAACTCATTATATTATGATCTGCTAAGTTTTTGCGTGCTGCTGCGGAAGGTTTTTTAAGATTTCTACCTGGAACATGTAATTGATTTTTAATAAAGGCCAGAGGATCATAACATGTGAGTGTCAACTTATGTAACTTCTGAAGAATCATCATCGCCATATCCACATTCAAACTCCCAAGAGCTTTAAACAGATCAGCATCTACTGCAGCAAGACTAATTTTTTGAGTATGAACCAGAGAATTCAACTGGAAAAAGATCTCATAAGATAGCCTAGATTCAGATTCATATTTGGCAACTGGAACAACTTCAGATGTAGAATGCCATTCTTCAGCGGATTCTAAAATTAATTCTCTCCTATCTTCAAGATAATATGGGAAACTTCTAAAAATATCTGAAGCATCTACTCCTTCTTCAATTTCCCAACAGAAGGAAGTTGATTGGCCAATGGATTTTACAGGAGAAAAGTCTGTTGTACGAACCCAGATGAAGTCAAAGTCTTCCTTGCAAAAATGGTATCTACCGGCTTTAAAATTTGAAGCTATATCAGGTCCACACATTCTCTTATAAACTTTTGGTCCATACCTGAGCTGAAGGCAATAAAAATACACCAAATATTATCCAGAAATTATGTCCGAGAAACCTCCAAAAGAAAAAAGGAAAAAAAGAAAAATCAGAACAAAAAGAAAGTATCCAGGACTCATAACAATCTGGCAACATCAAACATGAAAAGAAGGTTATAGAAAATAATTCTTCAAGATTCTATCTCCCATATTTCTGGACTTATGTAACCTCCAATTAATAGTGTTAAAGTGCATTATCACATTCATTCATGCATTGCATTACTTTGGCTCTATCATGATAGCGAATAATGTTTATGGAAACAAGATTTTGAAAGTACATCTGGTTAAGATATTTGGGAGGGAGGTTTAAGTTTACCATATCAAAATAATTCCCTGATTAACTGTAACTACACTTGAGTAATTCACTTGCAATGTACCCCATATTCCCTATAGCAGTCATTTTTGCAAATTCAGTTGCGCCTTTATACATCATTTGATCCAGTCTCTATACTTGATCCAGTCTCTATCATGTGGTGAAGCTAATAGTGCTGTTGCCAAACTGAGCGATAACAGTACCAAACATGATAACCGCTAAATAATTTGAGTTCAACAAGTTTCATCAAATCTCACAGCGAATTGTGCTTAATTTCAATCAGTACCATTGCAAAACCATTTTTCCTCACTTTGGCGAGGTTTTCATAATCAATCACAATTAAAATTAGGTACATATCTGAAGAGAGCACATGGAAAAACTTATGAACAGATGGAAACAAAAAGGGAAAAAGAGTGCAAAGCACATTCGTCAAAGGTGGGCACCAATTAGGCAATAACTTTTCATACAGTTGAGGAAAAGCAGAAGTTCTTAATCTATCTGTCTATTCACCAAAAGAGGTTGAAGCAGAAAATTGAAACTTGACGAAATATCAAACGTGCTTTCTAAGATAGACATGCAAATGGGCAATCAGACATAACTAGGAAGTGAGACACTTCACAATCTGACTCCAAACTAATGCTAATGCATGAAACGCAAACGAATGATCACCGGAAGACCACAAAACAGCCAGTAACTTCCATGGGATAGATGCAGCAATGGCTGCAAATCAGAATTTTGTTAATATATTCCATATAGAGCGAAACTCCGCCTGTGAGGGTCACTTGGTGGCCTTTACAGCCGGTCCCAAGCCCGGACAAAGGAGGAGGGTTGCGGTAGGTTTGTGGCGGCCAGCGTAAAACTTAGCCACATCTTATGACATGAACCATAATATAAATATCGTTGGGGCGTTCCCTACTCAGCGACGCGCTGCACTTCCTAGACCCGGGTGTAGTGATAAATGTGCAAGGGTTGCTAGGTCGTCGCCCCGAAGCGGCGCGCCACCCCAGGACCCGGGGGTGGTGTCAAATATGCAAGGGTTGCGGGTAAATAAGCTAGTCCACGGTAATGGTAGGGGTAGGGGTAAGGGTAGTAGGTTACGCTTTGGGACATGGAACATAGGTTCTTTGACAGGAAGATTAGCTGAAATTGTAGATGTTATGAAGAGGAGGAGAATAAATATATTATGCCTACAAGAAACCAAGTGGGTTGGAGCCAAGGCTAGAGAGATAGCTCCTTGGGGTTATAAGCTTTGGTACTCAGGAAAGGATAAGGTTAGAAATGGAGTAGGTATTCTTATTGATAGGGAGTATATTGATGATGTAGTAGCGGTGTCTAGGAAGAGCGATAGAATTATGAGTGTTAAGCTAGTGATAGGGGATGAGGTTGTGAATGTCATTAGTGCATATGCGCCACAAATAGGATTAGATGTGTCTATAAGACAAGCTTTTTGGGATGACTTAGAGGAAGTGGTGCAACAGGTTCCTAGGGATGAAAAAATGGTACTAGGGGGTGATCTCAATGGACACGTGGGTTCTAGGCAAGATGGGTTTGAGAGTGTTCATGGAGGGTATGGTTTTGGAGATAAGAATGAAGCAGGAAATGATATTTTGGAATTCGCATCAGCCTATGACTTGAGTATCATGAACACATGGTTTATGAAGAGAACATCCCACTTAGTGACTTATCGGAGTGGCGGTAATGCGAGCCAAATTGACTTCTTCTTAGTAAGGAGTGCTTGGAGAAAGAGTTATATTGATTGTAAGGTGATCCCTGGTGAGAGTACGACAACCCAACATAGAGTAGTGGTGCTAGATTTTCGAAGTAGGAAATGTATAAGAAAACAAACACCTCAAGTAGAGACTAAGATTAAGTGGTGGAAATTGCAAGGGGAGAATCAACAAAAATTTGTGGATGAGATGACCAAAAAAGATATTTGGACTTGCAATATGGATTCAGATATAGATTCGATATGGAATAAGATGGAGCAGAGTATAAGGGAAGTAGCGAAGGAAGTTCTAGGGGAATCTAAAGGTAGCATGCCACTGGGTAAGGACACATCTTGGTGGACAGAAGAAGTACGACAAGCAGTAAAGAGTAAGAGAGAATCATATAAACTATTGGGGAAATGTAGGAGTGACGAGAACTACGAAAAATACAAAGAGGCTAAAAGGGAAGTAAAGAAGGTCATACGAGATGCTAGAGCAAAGGTGAATCGGGATCTGTATACAAGATTGGATACGAAAGAAGGGGAAAGAGACATATATAGAATTGCTCGGATGAGAGATAGGAAGACGCGAGATCTCGGAAAAGTTAAATGTGTGAAGGATGTGGACCAGAAAGTCCTAGTTGGAGATAAGGATATCAAGGAACGATGGAGGTCCTATTTTGATGACTTATTTAATGGAGATCGCCAACAAGATGTTGGAGATATAAGTATCCATCACGATATGATAAATCACGAATGCCTGCGGAGAATTCAAAAGGGTGAAGTCAAAATGGCATTAAGTAAGATGAAGTTGAAGAAAGCAGTAGGACCTGATGGCATCCCTATTAAGATTTGGAGATGTTTGGGAGAAAGAGGAATCGAATGGTTGACGACGTTCTTCAACAAAATTTGGAGAAACAATAAGATGCCATCAGAATGGAGGAAAAGTACCTTAATCCCTTTGTATAAGAACAAAGGCGATGTCCAAGATTGTGCCAACTATCGGGGAATCAAATTAATGAGTCACACTATGAAACTTTGGGAGCGAGTGATCGAACAAAGGCTAAGGAGGACGGTGAAGATCTCGGAAAACCAGTTTGGCTTTATGTCGGGAAGATCAACTATGGAAGCCATCCATCTAATGAGACAATTAATGGACCACTATCGAAATAAGAAGAAAGACTTGCATATGGTTTTCATTGACTTGGAGAAAGCATATGATAAGGTACCAAGGGAAGTACTTTGGTGGGCCTTGATAAGGAAAGGCATTTCGCGGAAATATATTGACATCATAAAGGACATGTATGAGGGAGTATGCACGAGTGTACGTACTAGTGTTGGGAAGACTGAAGAGTTTCCTATTACGATTGGAGTGCATCAAGGTTCCGCACTAAGCCCATTTCTTTTTGCCATCGTTATGGATGAACTAACAAGTTCACTTCAAGATGGTATACCATGGTGCATGCTGTTTGCAGATGATATCGTGATGGTTGATGAGACGAAAGAAGGAGTGGAGAGGAAGTTGGAACTATGGAGACAAACTCTAGAATCTAGAGGCTTTAAGTTGAGTCGAAGTAAGACAGAATATTTGGAGTGTAAGTTTAGCGGCCGTAGGAGTAGGGAGGCAGGAACAATCACCCTAGATGGGAGAGTTGTTCAGGCCTCGGATTGCTTCCGGTATTTAGGATCTATTATCCAAACGGATGGAGAAGTAGATGGAGATGTTGCTCATAGGATTAAAGCTGGTTGGTCGAAGTGGAAGAGTGCTACGGGTTTCCTTTGTGATCCCGGCATGCCTAATAGATTGAAGGGAAAATTCTACCGGACGGCAATTAGACCAGCATTGTTATATGGTACGGAGTGTTAGGCAGTGAAACACTGCCACATCCATAAGATGTCGGTGGCGGAGATGCGTATGTTGAGATGGATGTGTGGTCATACGAGAAAGGACCGAGTGCGTAATGAAATAATTAGGACAAAAGTAGGGGTCACATCTATTGAGAATAAAATGAGAGAAAACCGACTAAGGTGGTTTGGCCATGTGAGACGTAGAGCGCTTGATGCGCCGGTTAGGAGAACCGAAGAGTGGCAAAGGGATGTAGTGGTGAGGGGTAGGGGAAGACCTAAGCAAACTTGGAGGAGGGTGATCGAGAGTGATATGAGTTTACTGGGAATTGAGGAAAATATGGTAGTGGATAGGACGGATTGGAGGGAGCGAATCTGTGTCGCTGACACGACTTGACTTTCACGGTTTTATATGATGGTTCATGTTAGCCGATCCCGAATCATTTCGGGACTAAGGCTTTGTTGTTGTTGTTGTTATTCCATATAGAGCGAATGTAGATATCCCTCCACTCGACACACGGACTTTACTAGCGGAGCAGCTCTTACCCTAATCTCTTGAGAAAGATCTCATCTTGTAATGCAAACAAATCTTGCTTAATACAATTCTTTTGAATGCTTATCTAATTGTTATAGAGTAAAAGCCTTTCATCCCTACAAATTTTACACTAGATAGCCACAAATCTAGCACATAAGGAACAAATTTTCAGCAAATTAGAGAAGAACCCTATTCTGATAAAAACAATAATTTGAAAAATTCAATGTACAAAAGATGAATTAACAAAAGCATTGATCAAATGACAGTAGATCATGATCAAATCCATTGCTTAAAAAGAGGTCCTTGCCTTTCAACATGCTCTTGTTGAACTAAAATATAAAAGATCATAAGAGTAAGCAAAATCCATCAAAATGATACCTTTACAAGAAGTGCATTCATTTGATCATCACCTTCCAAACAGCAATGAACAGATTCCAAAATATCTTCAAACCTTATCTGCAATTTATAACACTCTTTTTCTACCCAAAACCAAAACTCAACCATTCTCCTCTCAGGCATAACCCAACCTCTAACGCCATCCCAGCTTTCCAAAACACACAACAAACGCTCTTCTTTCATAAAACCTGCATAAAAGACGGCATTGTCCACTCTGTTTTGGGGTTTAATAGGTCTAGCAACGATATCACCATAGGTTTCAGAGAGCTTAAGATAGTGGGATTTGAAAAGGAGCTTATCTTGGAGAGAAAGAGAGCAGGCCTTGTGTTTAAAGTCGAGAGTAGTGAATTGAACACGACCAAAACCACGGGATTTCCAATTTTGGCGCTCAGTGGATATCTCAATAGCGAAGACTGAGTCTTTACCGAGTTGGGACTCTAGAAACTGTAAAAGGTCTTTGGCTGTGACGGTTTGGGGGATGTTTGTGAGACGAACAGTGGGTCTATTCACCACTTCCGCCCCCATTCTGGAAATAAACAAGGTTAGAGATGAATGCCGGAGGCAATTGAAACGGTTACGAGAAACCAGAGAGAGACCACCAGGAGAAAAAAAAAAGAATAGACCTCAAGGACACTTTGCTACGATCACGGTATGGTGATCAACGGTTCAGATTTAAAGATCAGTACTTCAGTTTTTTTATTTTTTGTTAAAGTACTTCAGTTAGTATCAGTGATGAAGGGTTTGTTTAGATTTTAGGGAAAATTACAAACTAGATCAAATGGGAGGCCCATTTACATATTTAACCCATTTACTCAACCTATTACATATCTAGACTCATTTTGTGTGACTTTCCCTTAATACCCCCAATATTTACGCGCGGCTCGCCACATCCCGTCTGACTTCGCATATTCCATATTATGCGAAGTCTGCGAAGTAAATGTTTGGGTTTGCTTGATAAATTTAGTTCGCATATGCGAAGCCTGGATGTGTTTTGAAGTTAATTCGCGAAGTGATATATAACAAAAAAGGGCAAACAACAACGGATTCTAACATTAAAATCATAACATTATCAAAATTTACAACAAAATTGCCGCAATAACAACATTAAAATCACAACAACAACAAAAATTACAACAAGATTGCTACAATAAATTCCTAACAAATCACTTCATAATACATAGGCTACTATTCACTAAGATTGCCACAATAAACTCCTAACAAATCACTTCATTATACATAGGCTACTTTTCACTACAGATGGATGGATGTCTCACGACACATAGGCGCTTGTTAACCACTGAGGAATGGACATGTTCCACGGTGTAGACTTTTATTTACAACTAATGGTTGGAAGTCCAGACATTTTTGAATGGATGTCTCTCATGGCACCCTAACACACCAGCTTCCAGGAATGAATATTACGTATTCAACCACTTTCAGAAAAATTTAATCGTGTTAATCAGAAAAAATGAAGATTTGGTTTCGCGAAACGATGATTCGCTAAGTATGCGAACATAAATGTGCAAGGAAGATGGTGATTTTACTTAGCGAAACAATTATTTTGCGACATCCGCGAGGAGGAATCAGCATTTCGCGAAGTGAAATCGAAAAATTTCTCCCCGAAGACCTCGCGATAACCGCATATGCTAAGTGGATTTATGGGGAAAACGCAGAAAAAACAGTATATACTTACATTTTTTGATGAACCCAATATGATAAACTGAGAAAAACGATGAAAATAACGTAGAACCACCATTTCTTCGAACGAGCAGGAAATGGAAGATGAAGAACCATGACTTCGTTTTCTAGGATTAGGAAGTTGCATAATCAAGAGATGAAGAGAGGAAGAAGAGAAATTCATTGTGATTTGGAGAAATGAAGCAGATTTCGTGCAATTTAAAGGAAGATAGGAAGATCAAAAGTCTTAGAATCATTAATGGAGGAGCTACCACCGTTTCGTGCAACCAAGGAGAAGAGGGGAGAGAACGTTCGCGTAAGGGAGGAAGTGGGAAGGTTAGGGGTATTAAGGGAAAGTCACACAAAATAAGTCTAGATATGTAGTAGGTTGAGTAAATGGGTTAAATATGTAAATGGGCCTCCCATTTGACCTAGTTTTGTAATTTTCCCTAGATTTTATTTTGGCTTAATACATACCCAGCCCCCTAAAGTTGTCCATTTTATTCATTTAACCCCTTCAACTTAAGGGACATCCTTTTAACCCCCTAAACTCCAAAAAAACGCTACTTTTAACCCCCTATTTTAGAATGCCGAGATATAATATTGTCCGTGTGTATCACGCGCGTGACACGTGTGTATCCTGAATTATCCAGCCCCCTAAAGTTGTCCATTTTGTTCATTTAACCCCCTCACCTCACGGGCCGCCCCTTTAACCCCCTAAACTCCAAAAAAATGCTACTTTTAACCCCATATTTTAGACTGCCGAAATATAATGTTGTCCGTGTGTATAATTTGCTCTTTTCTTTCCTACTTTCTTCTTTTGAAAGTCCTTAATATTGAAAAATTGCTATAAATATCATTTAGTCATCACTTCTCTTCCACTGTATTCTATACTTCATATCAAATCAGATTTTAACTCTTCCTTTGTATTGCCTTCCACTGTATCTATATACACTGTGGTCATAATTCATACAAAGTTAAAGCATTTTTTTACAATTCCAACGTGGATTGAGACCAAAAAAAGCACAAATTAAAAATTAGAAAGACACCAATTAAATCTTCTTTATCTCCAATGCCCGTACTTGAGTTGAAACTAGGATTTTTTTGGAGTTTAGGGGGTTAAAGGGTTGTCTCGTGAGGTGAGGGGGTTAAATGAACAAAATGGACAACTTTAGGGGGCTGTATGCATTTTTTTTACCGTTGGAGGCAAGAACAAAATCCTCCCACGCGCCTCCTGTGTTTGAGACACAAACGTTGACTAGGTCAATGCCACGTCGGGTGATAGGGGGTTAAAAGTAGCATTTTTTTGGAGTTTAGGGGGTTAAAAGGATGTCCCTTAAGTTGAAGAGGTTAAATGAATAAAATGGACAACTTTAAAGGGCTGGGTATGTATTAAGCCTTTTATTTTAGAAGCATCTAATAAAGCCTCAATACATCTCAAAAAAAATAAAAATAAAGCCTCAATACTGTAGGGTAACATTGTCCATCCATACGCACAAAAAAAAAAAAAAAAAAAACCATATATTCTTTGGCGAAAAATATAAAGCGCGATATTCGTAAAAATAAAATTCTCAAGTCAAATCTTTACTCCAAAAAAAAAAAATAGATTTTTTTGTTTTTTTTTTGAAGAAAAAATAAAATTAGAGATAAGAAACTAATAATTTTTTTTTTTGACGTGAGAACGAGTGTGCCACAGAATTTTTTTTTGAGTGTGCCACAGAATTTATGTAGTTGAAATACCAAATAATCTAATGTCAAACTATAATAAACTCAACTGGAATTGCAGAAAATTGATGAACAGAAAGTAAAATAGAATGGTTTGCAAGGCTAGGCCTAGCATTCCAGGAAATATTTTTGTCAGACTAGATTATTTTAGTTAGATCCGATGTTTGGATATCTGGAGGTAAGGGTGAATATAACTTTCAAGGTTGGATGTCAATTTTACCTCCACTACGTGTTAAATAAATAAATAATTTATGGGTTTTTGTAATTATTCTATATAGTTAGTTTTTTTGAAAGGATTACAGGGAATAAAACTTAAAATTAAGTGTTGAATGAATAAATGATGAATTTTAAGTGATTATTATTATAAATGGAGTTTAAAATAAGAGTGTGTGCAAACATTCGGTTCTTTTTTTTTTCATTGAGTGTGAGTATATAACTAATTTTTGGGACTTTTTAGCAGTTGAGATCGAATTCTTTATCAATTGGTTTGGTTGGAAGGTTTCATGTCCTCCCGAAATCTTCAAGAGTGCCAATTGAGCTATGGAAAATATGGTGTCAACAAAATTCTAGTAATTGAAAGAAGAGTTTCAACCTGCCCTTAGTTGCTACGCGACTTTGTAAACATTTTCTCCTGGTTGTGCCAACGGATGACAGGATGAAGTTGAATATTGACGCTGCTTGTAAACTGTGTCTGATTAGATTGGATTGGGAGACATTCTCCGCAACGCCTCTAGATCTTTTTGTTGTGCTTACGTGATCCCAAAAGACCGACATTTTTCCTCACAGGTGGCTGAGACACTAGATCTTCAGCCTGGAGATGGATGCAACGGAGGTAGTTCAAGTTGTTCCATCTTAATATACAAAATTTATCAGGTACAATCATTAACTCATGTTGTGGGTTATCTGATTTGATATTTCTATATCATTTGCTAAAATGTCAGCCATAAATAGATGTATCATATTTACATTTATAAAGTCTTATTCTTAGTTTTCCCTAAAATAAAATTAACATATTAGTCTAAAAGCAACCAATTTTAATACTTAAAATTAATAAAGTTTGGACTATTTATCAATATTTACCTTCGATTTCAAGTAAATGGATTCTAATTAAATTTAGGGTCATTTTGACCCTAGGAAGAAGATGAGGATGAAAACCAAGAAGATATCTACACTTGTACATAATACAGGCTGTGCTAAGTGATTAACCAATCTATCATGAATCATACTCAAAACGGTATAATCATACAATCTCTTATATATATATAATTCCAGCTTTGTGCTGTCAAATTAACTAATAGTAACCGAAGAAACATCCATCAAATGTGTACTTGAAAAACTTGGAAATCTCTTCTTTTTGGACCACAACCATGTCTTAGAAACTGAGAAGCTATCTCCTCCTCTGCTTCTACCTCTGATTTTCTTACCACCTTCATCATCATTAACATTCGGCAATGCTACTTGCAGATTCGAATCACCTACCACATACTCAACTGCACCCATTGAGTAACATCTTCTTGCACCCAAATTACATCTACTGCTTTCTTCTTCTTCTTCTCTTGTCTCTCTGCTACTTTCTCCCTCACATAAGCTTCTAAATTTGCCTAATCTCACTGAAAATACCCTCTTCATCTCCTCTGCTTTTGAACAATTAGAACACCCATTATCCCCTCCATCACTTGAAATTGAAAACCCATTTGAAATTTCCCTCAAAGATTCAAAATTGGAGAACGGGTTTTCAATGGGGAAGTTAGAGCTCAAAAGGGTACCTCTGCAAAGAGGGCAAGTGGAGTTTGAGAGAAGCCAAGTATCAATACAATCAATGTGGAAAGCATGGCTGCAATTTGGGAGCAATCTGAGTTTATCATTATCTGTAAATTCACACAAACAAACAGCACAATCAAATGGCTCCTTTGAACCTGTGATATCTTTGTAGTAAAATAAAGGTAGAGCATCAACAAAAGCTTGGTCTAGACCAGCATCATGCTGGCGAAAGAGGGTTTGAAGTTGTCTGTGAAGAGAATGAGAAGTTGAGGTTTCTAGGAATCTGTTGGAATGATAAATGGCTGAAAAATGTGGTCTTTTCATGAGCAATCTAACAAGCAGATGGAGGACACCAGAAACAAAGAAGATAATAGCTAGAATTGTAATGACTAAAAGAATTACAGGACTGATTCTGATTCTGTTAAATGATGAAGTGGGTTGCGGAGGTGAAAGAGGAGGAGGAGGAGGAGGGTTTATAAAAAAGCCATCTTTTCTCCTGATTTCACAGAGAAATCTGCCCATTCTTGCAGGTGCTTTGAAAAACATAAAAACAAGACAACTATTCACTTCTTCACATATGCTTTCTGAGCTGAAACAGCTTTACTCCTTTATAAAAGTTGTATGCTCTCAAAAAGACATTCTTGCTTGAATGAAAGAGATAGAAGGATCATGGGCAAGCTAAGAATATATTCTTTAAAGGAATTGAGTGTAGAGTGAGGAAATTATTGGGTCTAAGATGGGATTAAGAAGGTAAAGGGAACTCACTTTTTGAGGTTCTGTTTTAACTTGAAAATATGAAAGCTTTTATGTGCTGCAAATGCATTTAAGAGCAATCAGATTGCAGAGCACCTATCTTTATATTAAGAGTGCGTATAAGATTATTACCAGAAGAAAAAAATAAAAAAAAGGAGCTTAATTTGAGGCACACAATCTTCCTCCAAGAAATTACAACTTATGCGGTTAAGATGGAAATGAGTGGTTAAGACAATGATTTAGTGGTTATATGTGGAGTGAGAGATTATTGCTAAATGGTTTTCGTTTATTTAAGGGAGATTTTAGTATACGCCTCAACGAAGCAGGTGTGGTGTTATTAAATTTTCGGCAGACCGAGATGCAATCTGTAATTCCGGTCGGGACGGGCGGGCGTCACACGAACGAGCGAGCGCGCGTGTGGTATATTTGCTAAAAACCACTTAACACAATTTAAAGGCTTCTAAAGCCCAATTCTAAGTGCTTTTGATAGCAAAGTGCTTAAAGACAAATATACCCCACACTTTCAAAGCCATTTTTATTCAACACCAAAACCATTTTTCTAACAGTTCTGATACCAATTATAATAACTTGATCCAAAGTAGATATTATTTGTTTGATCCAAATTCAATATTTTGGACCTACGAACTTTAAAATACATCTACATAAATTATAAACCCACCTTACTTATAAACCTCAATCTCTCCCCCTATTTCGGAATGCTAAATAGGGATAATAAAGGACAGGAAGAGTCTTCTTAAGGCCTACTCATGTCCTTCTCATTCATGCTTCAAATGCATATAATTAAAGAATTGAATAAAAACACATTTGCAAAATGGGAAATGATTGATTTATAGGTCCACCATCGCCACTCAACCTTGTGTGGCTTCGCTTCTATCTTTATTAATCAAAATGATTACCCTTCAATTATGGTTTATGGTATCATTTTCTGTTAATTGCGGAAAATCTCCGTCAATCTTGGTAACCTACCTCTCTTACAAACAATTACTACTCCCTCCACAATTACTAGTATTAGCTTAAATCAGCTTTTAGAATTTGGAATATGTTGTGTATAACAATTCCACATAAGCATGCACTAAGCACAACCTAATTATGCTTGCTTCCACTACAGAAATTTGTACTAATTTGACAACCCCCATGTTGGTGGGTATATTCAAACTCACTAATCCATCCTCCAAATAACTAACTAACTCCATATAATGATATGGAATGGCACTTTGGTCTGCCAGAACACCTGGAATTTTATCCAGAGGCGGATTCAAAAGGGTCGCATGATTTGGTGGTGTAATGAATCAGTCCCAAGTAAATTGTGTTTGGATAAAAGTCCAATCAATGAACGGTCTAAGGATAGTGATGGGACTATGAATGGGTTGAATCTCACATTACAAATAGAGAGTGAGTGACTATGAACTATTAGTAAGATGAATTTCTAATACATGTAGATGCATTTTAAATCTATGAAATCCAAAACGTTGAATTTTGATTAAAGTCGACAATATTTACATGAGAGTAGACCAAGTTGTTATGTGTGGTGGAGCCAACCTCTCTTTATTGAGAGTGCAAATTTCAAATCGGGCTCATAAGGATTGAACTGCTTTTATTATTATTATCAATATTATTATTATTTCAAGCCAAGTCAAAATAACGTTCGTTTTAACTAAGGTTTGGTTGAGTGCTTTGAGTAATCATACAATTGAAATGGTGATAGTAGGCAAAGGGCGGCAACCATCACGCCTCTCAGTGGGTGGTTCTAATGGTTGGTGTATACCGACACCTCCAATCGCCCATGCATCCGCCTCTAGTGAGATCCATTGACTCCTAGTTTCAAGGTTGTACAAAACTAAGTGAAAAATTGAAACCACATTGAAATATAAATTAACCAAAACCGATGATCAAGTTATGGTTTTTTATTTTAAAATTTGATGGTTAGCCAAAATCGAAAAATAAACCGATTATATATATATATATATTTTTTTTTGAAACAATATATATATATAATTTTAATTATCCATATATTAATAAATATATATATTTATAATTAACTTTTAGAAGTTAAGAATATTAAAAAAACTCAAACTTATTTATTTAAGTGATTTTTAATAATTGATTTTTAATTTTAAGTTTTTTTATTTAATATTTAAATAATTATATATTAATTTTAAAATGAATAGTTATAAATTATAAGTTAATTGTTACATAAAAAAGTCACTAATAGTTAATCAATAGAAGTAATAGGATGTTTTCAAAACCAAAAAAAAAAAAAAAAAAGCTAGCTGATATACGATTAAACTAACTCCAACGGATTGATTAATATAGATTTTTGTTAATGAATTCGTACCTATCCATATATTAATACACATTACCATAATACTCTAAAAATTATTTCAGATATTCTGAAATTTTTATAAAAAAACATTCATAATTTCTAGATATTTAAAAACATTTTCTGTTAATTTAAACTGATTTTAAAATATTCCAAAAATAAATATTAGGGTAAATTCCAAAAAAAATCTCTGTGATTTGATGTTCTTCCAAAAAAAAACTCTTGTGGTTTGTTAATACAAAAAAAAAGGATTGTGGTTTGCGCCGTTACCCGAAAAACGGAAAATGGCTTAACGGTGTTAAAATGCTGACGTGGCACATGGGTAAAGTTGGAAATTCAAATTTTTTTTATTTTTTTATTTTTTTCCCTCTCTCTGTCCTCCTCCTTCTTCTTCTTCCTCCTACTTCTTCTTCTTCTTCTTCTTCCTCCTTCTTCTTTTTTTCTTCTATTCTTTTTTTTTAATTTCCGATTTCCGAAGAAATCTGAAAATTTCCAAAATCTGGATTTCCAGATTTTGGAAATTTCCAGATTTCTTCGGAAATCTGGAAATCCAGATTTCCAGAAATCTGGAATTTTCTAGATTTCTGAAAATTTTCCAGAAATCTGGAAATTTTCGAAACTTAAAAAAAAAGAAAAAAAAGGTAGAAGAAGAAGGAGGAAGAAGAAGAAGGAGGAGGAGAGAAGAAGAAGAAGGAGGAGGAGGAGAGAAGAAGAAGAAGGAAGAAGAAAGAAGAGGAGAGAAGAAGAAGAAGGAAGAGGAGAGAAGAAGAAGAAGGAAGAAGAAGAAGGAGCAAGGAGAAGAAGAAGGAAGAAGAAGAAGAGGAGAGAGAGAGGGATAAAAAAAATAAAAAAAAATTCGAATTTCCAACTTTACCTCTGTGCCACGTCAGCATTTTTAACACCGTTAAGCCATTTTTTATTTTTCGGGTAACGGCGCAAACCACAGTCCTTTTTTTGTATTAACAAACCACAATGGTTTTTTTGGAAGAACATCAAACCACATGGGTTTTTTTTGGAATTTACCCTAAATATTATGTATGTCTAAATTTTTTACAAAATACACTAAGAAATCATAAAAATTGTAAAGAAGGGTTTGAAAAAAATTGGAGGAAAAACAAACACCAGAAGCAGCCCCACATGCTTAGCATGTGCATGTGGGACCCATTTGCGTGGATTGGCCTTTGGTCACCACGATTCACGATGTATAGGCACATGTGCCACACACGGGACATGTGGAGGATGCCTATTAGGCGTGTGCTGTCCAAATGGGGTGCATGGGAACCAGACGTTGCGTTCCCGCCGTCCGTTGGTCCTACAAATTCATCCAATCTAGGGTTTTGGGGGACTTTGGTCATGTTGGTGAAGTTCGTTTGTTCATATGCTGAACATAAACTAGGGTTTGAGGTATGCATACTCTCGACTGAGACTAAAACGCGCACTATTCTAAATCTGAAAATCCTAAATCGCAAATATTGAAAGTTATATGTTGTTCCAATACCATTTTCACTAAAAGTAGTCTGAGAAACACTTATACATGCCTAATAAACACAGATCTAATACAAATATCAATCATGGCATGTAAAAACTACATTTTTCTCCTTATTTAAAGATGAAAACTGACTAAATACGAAATTTATGTCTTTGAGCTTTTAGTTCATTCCGTTCCAGAACATGGTATCAGAGCCAATTTGACGAAGTGGATATTCTACCCTTACCTAACCACCCTTTTCGCTTATTGTCGCACCCTTTTGGACAATATCGCCCTTCTCATTTTTCATTGGAAAATCTCAAATTCTCTCTAGCTCGTGGCTAGTCGCTGATTTCAGGAAAAATGGATTCGAAAACTCCGGAGAAGGACGATTTCGAAGACGAGGTAAGCAACTAATCCTAAAACAATTGAAATTTAACGAATTGAAATAAAAAACGAAATATTTTTTTTTGTTGAATTTTGCGAAAACGGGTGGTGTACCCATTTTTCCCGAGAAAAAACGGTTGTCGGACCCGTTTTTTCTAGGGAAAAACGGGTCCGACACTCGTTTTCCCTAGGGGAAAACTTGTGGCCTACCCGTTTTCCTTTAGAGAAAACGGGTCTGGTTTTATCCCAGGTGAAACCTAGGTCCGGACCCGTTTTCCCTTGGGGAAAACGGGCAGGCCACTCGTTTTCCTCTAGGGAAAACGAGTGAGGAACCCGTTTTCCCTAGAGGAAAACGGGTTCTGGACCCGTTTTCCCTAGGGAAAAACGGGTCCACCACTCGTTTTTCTTTATCAAAAAACGGGTGGTATTAATTATATTTTTTTTATAAATAATATTAATAAAAATTCTAGTTAAATTATATAAATTATGAATTTAAAATATACTTTATAATTTTTTGAATTGTCAATTTCAGAATATATACGGGACAATATTTAATGTTTTGATATACTATAATTTATTAATTTGCATAGCTTAGTATGTAAATCATAATTATTATAAATGATACGTTAATAATTATCATTTACGTAAATTTATCTAGTTTTCATTCATCTGGCTGCAGTCTCCTCTACTAGCAATACCTAAGTACCGATATAAGTATGCTAGTGCAGCTGAGCCCCATGAGTAGCCACTCACCGTATCTGCCCCATCCTGCACCTCCAGTAAACACGCGGGCCGGATCCGGTTACCACTCTTATCTACAAACAACGTGGATCCCAACATAAGCCACATCCAACCAATCGCCTCAGTCTCTGGAACCCGTCCGACACTACAAAAATCGACGATGGAACTAGCACGTATACCACCAGACTGGTAATGACTAATCAGCAACTCATCGCCAAACACCCCGAACAAATCGCAAACAGCCTCCTGAAGCTCATCCGTACCCAAGTCAGCAGTCACCATATCCCCCTGCACTGGGATACGCAAAATCTGCCACACATCATGCATCATAATGGTCATCTCACCAAAAGGCATGTGAAATGATGTCGTGTCTGCCTGCCAACGCTCTACAAAAGCATATATCAGAGCCGCGTCGATGTGAGGGTACATGATAGATGGTAGATGTGCCAATGCAGTTGCTTGTAGTAGCGCCTTTGTCTCCTCAGAAGTTGAATTGAACCATTTCACCAGCGTACTGCAGTACCCTGATCTCGTTTGACACCTGAGGACGCTCCTCTTCTGCCCTCTCCAGATACCAACTGATACATGTCCTAGGAAACTGGGAATCACAGAACCATCAACAGGACCCCCGGGGACCTCTTCCTTAACTACCCAATCGTCATCACGAGCATCCCTCGAGCGCTTGGATGTACAAGCTGAAATTATATTAAACGTATTACATTTTAACTTTTGAAATGTTAATAAAAAGTAGGTATATAGAAATAATAAAGCATAATAAATAATACAAATTATTTATCGGATGACGACGACGACCCAGCAGCAATAAAACGTCCGTCCCGACCCCTCGTGACATACACAGAGGGGGCCATATGACCTTGTCGAGGAGGCACTGATACAGCTATGTCCATCGGATCATCAGCAACATCATGATGATGAACTCCAAAACTCTCAGCACTCTGCTGCTGAAATGCAGCACGCTCAGCATCTTCCTGCGCCCGTAATGCTTGCTCAATCGACCTCATAGGTATCCGAAGTCTCCGAACGGATGCAGTCACACCACGTCTAGTTGGATGTCGAGGTCCGGACCCATCGTCAGAATCCCTTGAAGTCTGAAAAATAACCAGGAAATCAAATTAATTATACGTTTAAATAAATTGATATAATATTAAAACCTAAATGAAATCTACGTTTCGGAAAATTAATACCTAAAATTAAACATCAAAAAATTAATTCTACGTTTAAATTAATTGATATTATCTTTTTTTTCTATCTCGGGTTCAATACGGTTGGTAAGTTATCTAAATGAAATCTACGTTCCGGAAAATTAATACCTAAAATTAAACATCAAAAAATTAATTCTACGTTTAAATTAATTGATATTATCTTTTTTTTCTATCTCGGGTTCAATACGGTCGGTAAGTTATCTAAATGAAATCTACGTTCCGAAAAATTAATACCTAAAATTAAACATCAAAAAATTAATTCTACGTTTAAATTAATTGATATTATCTTTTTTTTCTATCTCGGGTTCAATACGGTCGGTAAGTTATCTAAATGAAATCTACGTTCCGGAAAATTAATACCTAAAATTCAACATCAAAAAATTAATTCTACGTTTAAATTAATTGATATTATCCTTTTTTTTCTATCTCGGGTTCAATACGGTCGGTAAGTTATCTAAATGAAATCTACGTTCTGAAAAATTAATACCTAAAATTCAACATCAAAAAATTAATCCTACGTTTAAATTAATTGATATTATCTTTTTTTTCTATCTCGGGTTCAATACGGTCGGTAAGTTATGTAAATGAAATCTACGTTCCGAAAAATTAATACCTAAAATTCAACATCAAAAAATTAATCCTACGTTTAAATTAATTGATATTATCTTTTTTTTCTATCTCGGGTTCAATACGGTCGGTAAGTTATCTAAATGAAATCTACGTTCCGGAAAATTAATACCTAAAATTAAACATCAAAAAATTAATTCTACGTTTAAATTAATTGATATTATCTTTTTTTTCTATCTCGCGTTCAATACGGTCGGTAAGTTATCTAAATGAAATCTACGTTCCGAAAAATTAATACCTAAAATTTAACATCAAAAAATTAATTCTACGTTTAAATTAATTGATATTATCTTTTTTTTCTATCTCGGGTTCAATACGGTCGGTAAGTTATCTAAATAAAATCTACATTCCGAAAAATTAATACCTAAAATTCAACATCAAAAAATTAATTCTACGTTTAAATTAATTGATATTATCCTTTTTTTCTATCTCGGGTTCAATACGGTCTGTAAGTTATCTAAAGGAAATCTACGTTCCGGAAAATTAATACCTAAAATTAAACATCAAAAAATTAATTCTACGTTTAAATTAATTGATATTATTTTTTTCTATCTCGGGTTCAATACGGTCGGTAAGTTATCTAAATGAAATCTACGTTCTGAAAAATTAATACCTAAAATTAAACATCAAAAACTTAATTCTACGTTTAAATTAATTCATCATATTTTATTTTTTTCTATATATTTAAAAAAAAAATAGGCCAAAACGGGTAGGCAACCCGGTTAGGCCTGGGCCACGAGTTTCTCCTAGGGAGAAACTCGTGGGCTGCCCGTTTCTCTCTAGGAGAAACGGGCGGCGGACGCGCCAAATCTCGTCCGCCGCCCGTTTCTCCTAGAGAGAAACGGGCAGCCCACGAGATTCTCCCTAGGAGAATCTCGTGGCCCACCCGGTTAAGCCTAGGGCCGAACCGGGTTGCCTGCCCGTTTAGGCAATCTTCAACGAGTTCCGTCTCTGATCCGGAGACGGAACTCGTTCAAATCGAAATTCTTGAAAAAAAAAACTCAGAAAACGAAACTAACCTGTTCATGTGTTTGCTGTTTTCCTTTTTTTTCTTTCGGAGGCATGATTTTGATTCGTGTTTTTCTTCGGGTTTTTGGAAATCCTTTGAGTTTTGAGAGAATTTGAGTTTTTGGTAATGAAAAATGAAAAGGGCATAAATGTCCAATAGAGTGCAACAAAAATTATGACTACTCCTCCGATCCCTTCATGAGCTCACATTTAATCATTTCTAAAAAAACAAATTGTGTTTATATTGGCATGGATGTGATGAATGATGATGGTATAAAGAGAAGTTTGCAAATGAGGACAAAAGCTAATGGGGTAGGTCACGTGTAAATTTCGTAGGAAGCATGGCACTATAATAAGCCTCTTGATTGTGGCCCCTCGAGCAGGTTATGATGACTATGACTAACCATTTTGAGATGTGGGTTTGACATTTTCATGTGATCATTATCTGTTTTGTACCCAAACTAACCAACTCAATCTTTTGGGTTCCTTAAGATTGGACTCATAATTATATCTTTTTGTCTTTAAGGTTATGGTCATTCACCCCTCACGAGACCATAACCACCCATTTCTGAATTGTTACATTTCATTATATATTTTTTCAGGACTTGTTTCCCAATTCAGTCTGTTTTCATTTCAGATAATAATGAATCCTTTCTCTTACCTCTTAATTTTGTTCTTATGCACCATACCCCATACCCATCTATTCAAATTTACCATATGGATTGCTTTCTATTATAATCAGCACCATGTGGATTTTTATGGGACTCCTGGACTTGCTCCACATAGCAACCATATTGATCATCATAGAATGACGCGGTTTGAACGTAAGCACAACACTTGCAGTCGATATTATGTTCGTCGCTATGAATAAACTGAACATAGCCATCGTCGTAGCATCTAAAGACGGTGTACCAATGGACCCACAATCCGGTTGCACTTATTGTAAAATGTCGATCTCGATTGAAACCACCAAAATACACCGGTATCGTAGCATCCCTTGCATCTTCGTATGCTGTCCTCGTCATGGTTCGATTGCTTTGCACCTATTGATATTCAGAGGCATTCTCCGTGGATAATAGAAAAAATGATTAAATCAAATTTATTATGAAAATAAAGCGAATAAAATTGCATAAAGTAAGAGCATGGAAAAATAATAAACTAAATTGAAAAGCTGAGTGTGAGAGAAAAAAAAACGTGTGTGATGGGTTTTGCAATTTTTGGCTAAGCTAAAAACAAAATGTCCCACTGGGCATGCCAAAAATTGTTAGCGATAGCTAATAAATTTTGGTAAAGTGGAAGTGGGGCGAAAAAATAAATGTGATATGAAAAAGTTACGGAAGAAAATAGACAAAAAAAAGAGTTCTAAATTTTTTGGCAAAGCTTAAAAATAGGTCCCACTGGGTGTGCCAAAAATTGTTAGCAATATTTTGCGAATATGCTAATTTCAACCTTGTCACGTGTGGTTAGGGTGCGGGCGTACCAGAGAAATTATTTCTCAATTATGAAAGACGGTTAAGTTTATGAAATTTGCGCACCAAAACTTGAAATCTAATTGAAGCGATTGGCGAGGGACGCAAGGATTGAAAAAGTCCCTCTTGGGTCTCTAGCGCCGTTATAAAAACTTTGCTAGATTAATTATTTTATTTAAGCTAAGCGTATGAATTGAAGACGTGTAAAATAAAGAAATTGAAAGTACGAAATTGACACGAGATTTGGTGAAAAAATTAGTATTTATTGATTTGATATGTTCAACAAGCATGAAATTAGATAATGAATTACAATTGAAAAATTTCTATACTAAACATATAGACAATCAATTGAATTGGGAAAAGACAAATCAATACAAAGAATTGAAATGCAATTAAAATAAAATTAAAATTCAACGACAAACTCGGAGCCACAATAGCTATCTCGGCTGGACGTTGAATTTTGATGTCGGCTTGAGGTTCTTGGAGCAATGCGGTCGGTCGGGCCCGTATGGTGTACGATCTTGGCAATGTCAAAACGTGTGGTAGGCAAATGGGGCAGATTTAACCTTTGACTTTGGTGGGCTCGTTTGAGTGCTTAAGAATACGGAATTGGACGAGTAAATAGGCTAAATTTAACTTCGGGAGGTCAAGAACAAACTTCTATAAGGGATCGAAGGCTAAAACGTACTCTAAATAGACGAAATTGGGAGTTGAAAATAACTGGACGAATCTGGGAAATTCTGGAAACAGAATATCTAAAAGAATTTGAGCTGTAAAGATTGGCTTGTAACTATAGTTTCTGAGCACGGAATTGGGAAAATAAATATACTGGATTTAAATTCAAGACGTCAGGAACAACTTTGTTGAAGGGATCGAAAGCAAAATATGAATTTAAATGGACGAAATCGGGCTTTGAAAGTACTTGGACGAATCTAGAAAATTAATTTGAAAACAGAATTCTAGCTATGAATTGAGCAAATTAAAGGCTTGAGAATGCTAAATTGAATTGAAAAAACTTGGAAAGAGGCTATTGGAACTTGGATTAAAGCTAAAGGAAGCTAAAAAAAGGAATTAAAACTAAGAACTTGAAGAACAAAAAGAAGAACTTGAAGAACTAAGAACAAAAGGAACTAGAGATTAAGCATTGGAGCTTTGAGAGGGGGTTTTTGTTGTGTTGAGTGTGTGATTTTTTATGAAGGGGAGGGGGTCTATTTATAGTTTTTTAGAGTGGCGTTTTGGTAATTATTTAGTGGTATTTTGGTAATTATTGGTCAACTACCCCTTATTTTTCTCTCTAACCTTGCCCACTACCTTGCCACATCATCAACTTCCTCAACTTCTTCCAACTACCACTAACCTCCACTAAGTTCCATGCCACATCACTCCACTACCTTGTGGTTTAGAGAAAATCTTAAGGTTTGGGCCTAGATGTGGGGATGGGGCTAAGCTTGTAGGCTAGCCCGTGGCTGTGTCCGGATGCGTTCTGAGAAATCGGTGATCGACAACGGGCTTCGGGCGAGAACTGACCTCTAATTCGCCGAGAGAAAGAACACGCCCCGCGTAAGTCTAGCTACGCCCTGCGTAGTGCAGCTTCTGAACCTGATGCGTCTTGTTGATGCGTTTTACGCGTGGCGTAAAGTAAGGTACGCCCCACGTAGTGGAGCCTTTGAAGTGGAACGTCTTCGGATGGATGGTATACGCTCTGCGTATAGGAAGGCACGCCCCGCGTGTTTGTGCTTCTGATCCTGGAGCGCCTTGTCGATGCGTTTTACGCGTGGCGTAAAGTAAGGTACGCCCCGCGTGGTGGAGTCTCTGAAGTCTAACTTCTCCGGGTGCCTGATCTATGCCTCGCGTATGAGAAGGAACGCCCCGCGTGGTTGAGCTCCCGAGCTGTCCTTCGGAAGTAGCTTCCTCCACGCCTCGCGGGCTGGCCAATACGCTTCGCGTGTTAGAGTTATGCCCCGCGTGGTGCAAGACGTGCTCATCGGTTGGAGGTTAGTTTACATATGTATTTTTATTTTTATTTTACCATTATTATTTTCTAAACAAAATATAAACTATATCCTAAAATCAAAACCCAAGCATTGTATATACATAAAATAAAATTTATTTTATTTTGGGCCAACAATTGCCCCCCTCTTTTGTGTATAAATTGACTAGAATTGAAAATTTGTACACAAAAGAATGTATTTAGGATTTTTTGAACCAGTTTTTTTTTTATTTATTTATTTTGCTTCGTTTTTTTATAAGAGCCTCGTTTGAGCTCATTGATTTTTTTTTTGTGAAAATGTGAGAAATAAAGCAGGAAAATTACAAAGCAATATGTACGACGAAATTATTGGAGATAATTTGTACAAAAATAAATAAATAATAACAAACTTGACCTCGTGACCGATGAATGGTTTGAGATCAAAACAGTTGTTCAGAACAGTTGTTTGATGGGATTAAATTTGATTCGAATCAAATAAATACCAAAAGCTTGGTTCTGAGATAATTGATACTTTAGAATCAGAGATTGCTTCTGAAAATGATATGGAAATGGCTTGAAGGATTCCAGGTTAATGAAAAAAATGACTTGAAGCCATGATGATGAAAATTAATTTGGACACAATTGCCTTGAATTAAGGAGTGTAATGTTTATCTAAGCTAAATGGACTTTTAGAATAATCAGATTGAACTTTGTTGAATTTGACGTAGAAATTGGACGTGTCAGAATCATTTTAAAATTTGGATACACGAGTTATCTGATGTAAGAAAAATCAAATGGCAATGAGGTGATTTCGAGTGAGAAAATTGAGGTTATAGGAAATTGTTTTGAACAAAATGAAAGTTGAGAGTTATAATTTGGATATCAACGAAGAAATTGAGATTGGTTTTGAAGGAAAAGGTGGTTTATGGCGGATGAAATCAATTTTGGAAAAAAAAACTAACCAGAACAGTTGTTTGATGGAAATTATGATTTTGAGATCAATAATTACCAAAAGCTTGGTTCTGGGTATTTTAATTAACCGGAATCAACTAATAGGCAACAAATACGATTTAGAAATGGTAATGATTGAGTGTTCTGGTTCGTGAGTTAGAGTTTGAAGCAAATGAAGAAGATGCGAAAACAAAAGTAGAAAATATGAACCAAATGGAAGCATGAACATAAATAATTTATTTTGAAAACTGAAATATTTTTTCATTTTTTTTTTGTGCTGGCAAAAACGCCAACTTATTTTGACCATAAATGGTCTTATGGGCTATGTTGTAAGTACATCATTATGTTATCGCCTCATACAATAAAATGCTCAGTAACATCTCTACAAGAGGGATATGAGTTTCCATGTCTAGACTCTTATTTTCATGACTCTCTTTCCACATAATAAAAAGTATTTGTAAACTAGAGTCTAAATGAATAAACACGGTTAAGAAGTAAAAACCTTGTGACTTGTCTGGATGGTAGGACAACTGAAGTAGACTGATGACAAGTAGAATCATGGATTGCAAACTTGATCTTCTACTCGAGTTAACCAACTTCAGAGTGATCATAGGCTTTGGAAAAACATGAGTTGCTGGAAGAATCATTAGAGGTATTTCTAGGGTGGATTCTCGATTAATCTCTTGATCTTGACTGCCCCCCAAACCACGATCATAGAAGTTTTCTTCATCATGACTGAGTTGCGAATTACAATCATAGAAAACTTCTTCATGTGTTTCTGAAGTGTTGAACTATACTCTAACTTCGAACGATCAATCAACCACACAGATAAACAAAGTTCACAAAGATCACAGATTTGATCTTGAAACAACAATCAAAAGAATACACACAGAATTTACCCTGGTTCGGCTTAAATGCTTACATCCAACAACTTCACTAATCAATGGAGATTACAACAAGTTTGAAATAGTTTCCTCTCTAGGAACTCACGTGTTTTCCCAATCCCCAACTCAGTATATCACAGTGTATACAAAATGACTTAGTCTAAGATAATCTCTCGTGTAAAACTACTTCCCAACCTAGACCTTTTATAGCCTTTACAAGATTGTGAAAATACCCAAAATATCCTTACTCAAGATGTATTAACACAGCAAGACCATACTGACCAGCGGTAACACAGCACGAACATGTTGACCTGTATTAACACATCAGTACCATACTGCCCTACAGCCATGCAGACTTGACGACTCATAATCATACTGACTTGTTGAATCACTCATGCTGACTTGATGACATACAATCATGCTGACTTGATGACTTACAATTATGCTGACTTGATAACTCAGCATTATTCTTGATTACTCAGCATCATGTTGACTTGATAACTCACACATGCTGACTTGATTACTCAGCATCATTCTTGTAATAGAAAACAACAACGACTTACAATGCTGACTTGTTGGCTCAGCACCATGCTAACTTGTTGACTCAGCATCATCAGCTAGTGATAGAAAACAATGACTTACAATCTCCACCTTGTCTTTCTAATCACTCCATCGACTAGTGAATAAAATACACTCAAGGACCACTGACCATCCTAACCAGTTTCAAGCAATGTTCAAATTTATTACTTGAAACAGATTTGGTCAGCATGTCGGCTGGGTTATCCTCAGTTCCCACTTTCATCACCTGAACAGTACCAGTGCTAATCACATCCCTGACGAAATGCATTCTCACATCTATGTGTTTGGATTGCTCGTGAAATACTTGGTGTTTTGACAGATGTATAGCTCCTTGGCTATCACAGTAAATCTTCAAACCATCAATCTGTGTCACTCCAAGTTCCGTTAAGACTCCTCTCAGCCACATTGCTTCCTTTACTGCCTCTGTGACGGCAATAAACTCTGCCTCGGTTGTTGACAAAGTCACAACTGACTGTAGATTTGCCCTCCAACTTATTGCTGTTCCAAACACTGTGAATACGTACCCAGTTTGGGATTTTCTGGTGTCAATGCTACCAGCATAATCAGAATCAACAAAACCTGCTACATCATCCACTAGGGCTTCAGCTCCACCATAACTCAAACCTTTACTCAATGAGCCTTTGACATACCTCAGCACCCACTTCACCGCTGACCAATGTGCTCTTCCTGGATTTGCCATGAACCTGCTAATGAGACTCACAACATGAGCCAAATCTGGGCATGTACAGACCATCGCGTACATTAGACAGCCTACAACACTGGAATATGGCACCCTCTCCATGTCTTCCTTTTCCTCATCTGTTTGAGGACTTTGCTTACTGCTCAGCTTGAAGTGACTTGCAAGTGGAGTGAGTACGACCTTTGAATTCGTCATACCAAAACGTTCTAACACCTTGCTCAGATAAGCTGACTGACTTAGGAACAGCTTCTTTCTTCCTCTGTCTCGAGAAATTTGCATCCCTAAAATTTTCCGTGCTGACCCTGTTGAAACACCTTTCCACAGGATTTTGATTTGACAAAATTAATTAAGTGAAATTAAATATTCTACAACACACTAAGTTTAAATGCTTTGATTTATTGTTACTAATGTGTTTGTTCAATGTTGAGTTTATAATTTATTATAAGACATAAAGATCATAAGGCTCAAGCCCTATATGGAAGTCAAGGCCTAAGTCAAACAAGCCCAAGATCACTCAGCCCGCGTATTTCAAAACGCTGCCGTTGAAGTGATGAAACGCATGCTGAGCAAAGAAGGATCCAAAAGATCCACGTAGACAACTTCGACTAGAAGCTGCTGAGCTGTCTCGACAAAACGTACAAGACAGCCGCTGACCGCAAGACAACTTCCAGACAAAGTATTTCCTCTTTTAGTAAAGATTAGAAGACGCAGCAAGCTGTCTGGTTGACGTTACCTAAAATGGAGGAACATACTGTCACAGTGACCGAAGAACAGAAGATGCTGGAATCTGATTGGCCAAGAGAACTGCTGACAGACTGAGTGAAAACGACCTGTAGCCGTTTCCCTCCAACGGTTATTTCGAAATTCGAAATAACCAGAAGCTCTCACAGCTCTCTATAAATAGAGCATTCAGAATCCACATTCAAGAGAGAACTTTGAGCAAAAACCGTTACGCTGACCAAACGTGTATAAAAGTTCTCCATCAAAAGCAAAGCAAATTCTTACACTACAAGCTTATTCATTTGTGTAAAAGTCTAGAGTGATTGATCCTCAATCATCTAAGGTGTTCTAGCAATTGTTGTTTAGGACAAATCTTAATCATTTCTAGGAATAGAAAGGAGAAGCTAAGTACTCGGTTTTAGTACTTAGTGAATTAGAATAGAAGTGAGTAGAGGTATAGAGGAAGGTACTCTTGTTATACTCAGCTTCTGACTTGTAAAGGGTTTTCGAGTCTCTACCTTTAAAGAGCTCAGTAGTGAATTGGAAATCTCGGAACGTGTTCCGGGGATAGGACGTAGGCTTAGAAGAAGCCGAACCTGGATAACTCCGCTGAGTGAAGTATTTCTAACCCTTAACTCCTTAATATATTGCTTGCTTAAAACAAACTAAAACTGACCAAGTAAAAGAGGTCAAGCTGAGTTGTGCGCTACCAACGAGTTAGTTCAGGAATAGACTCTAAGTGCTATTTCCTGACCTAAGCAACGAAGCTGACCTAGTCACTAGTTGACTAAGCCAGTGTCTTGCTGATTGCTAAGTGCCGCTGTTACATAATCTTTTCTCAAAGGAAAGAAATCTACCCTAATCATTTTAAAAAGGTAAAATAGTTCCTAACCCCCCATTGGAACTATATTTGCAACCTTACAAGGGACCAACAAGTGGTATCAGAGCTTAAAAGCTCATTACTAAAGGTCTAACAACCTTGAGTTGATCCATACCATGGGTGAAAACAACACTCGGTTTCTCCCTGGAAACCAGACAACTCAGATATTACCTGAGGGGCTGTCCATTACTAGGCCTCCCCTATTCTTCGGGTCAAACTATACCTTTTGGAAGAATAGGATGAAGAACTTCATTCAAGCTACAAACATGAGTGCCTGGCTATCTATAGTCCAAGGCCCGTTTGTACCTGTGAAAGTTGTTGCTGGCCAGTCAGTTGTTAAAGCTGAGATTGAATGGACAGAGGATGATCTCAAGAAGCTACAAAACCATGCTTCGACTATCAATATGCTTCACTGTGTGCTCGATGCTGCAGAATATAACAAAATCTCAGGTTGTGAGTCAGCACAAGAGATCTGGAAGAAGCTGGAAGTCACCTACGAGGGAACAAACAAAGTAAAAGAATCCAAGGTGAATCAGCAGATGAGACTGTACGAGCTGTTCGAGATGAACAATGATGAGGGCATTTCAGACATGAATGCAAGGTTCACCAACATCATTAATGAGCTCAAGAGACTTGGGAAAATCTTCACTGAGGAAGAACAAGTCAAAAAGATACTCAGGAGTCTTCCAAAAGACTGGCAAGCAAAGAAGACAACAGTTGAGGAAGCTCAGGATTTAACCACCTACAAATATGACGAACTCATCGGTTCATTGCTGACCCATGAGATATCCATGAAAAACTTTGAGGTGAAGGAAAAATCTGATGACAAGAAGCAGAAGTCACTTGTCATGAAGGTTGACTCCACTGACAGGAGTTCAACTGATGATGAGGAGATGGCCATGTTCACAAGAAAGATGAAGAGGCTGTTCAGGAAGAACGACAAATATTCTAAAAAGCCTTACAAAAGGTTTGATAAGTATAAGGCTGACTCAAGCGACAGCAAATACAGAAAGGACAGCTCAAAGCCCATTACATGCTTTGAGTGCCATCAAGCTGGCCATATTAAGTCGAACTGCCCCACGCTGAGGAAAGACAAGAAGAGTGGGAAGAAGGCAATGGTGGCTACTTAGAGTGACAGTGATGAATCTTCATCAACAGAAACTGAGGCCACCGAGTCAGCAAAGATATGTTTTATGGCTGACGAACTTGCCGAGCCATGTGTCTCTAAGCATGCTGACCCATCCATCGCATCAGATGATGAAGAGCAATCAAATGAGGTAATTTCTTTTCCCCAACTCAGAAACGATATGGTTAATGCCCTGAGTGATCTCTATACACTTGTTAAGAAGTGTAATAAAAAGGTTAGAGCACTCAGCAGGCGATGTGACGAAGTGGAAGAGGTCAAACTAAGTGACCTCAGATATCTTCTTCAGGACAATTCGACTCTGCATGATAACATGAAGATCATGCATGAGTATGTGTCTGAAGTCCAGTCAGTTTCAAAGAAACTGAGGAAGGACATCACAACCATTCAGAACCAATTAAAGGTTCCAAACAAAAACAATTTTCCTCTGAGAACTCAGTATCAAGGTACTCAGTACCAAGGTACTCAGCAGAGTCGAAATCCCCATCGAAGAGTCCAGTGTGACTTTTGTGGGAAGTTAGGACACACCACTAAGGTGTGCTGGCACGCTCAGCACTGGGGTGCTGACAAGTCAGTAAAGAATCCTAAACAGAAAGTCAGTTGTGACTTCTGTGGAAAAAGTGGCCATACTATCAATATATGTCGCCACAAAATAAAATATGATGCTTTACCTGTTGAACCTAACAAGTCAGGACCCAAAAAGAATTGGGTACCTAAAGGAAACTGATCACAATGCAGGTAAGCCTGAGATGTGCCGAGGAGTAAAAAATGTGGTATATTGACAGCGCATGCTCAAGGCATATGACGGGTGATGAAACTCAATTCATCATGTTTGAACGTAAACGAGGAGGAAGCGTAAGTTTTGGAGACAACAGAAAGGGTAAGATAGTAGGATCAGGCACCGTTGGAGGTAATCCCACTATTGAATCTGTCTCCCTAGTCAGTGGACTCAAATATAACTTACTCAGCGTAGCTCAGCTATGTGATAATGGGAGAAAAGTTATATTTGATGATACTGGATGTAAAATATATGAGGGAAAAACAAATGAGTTAATCTTAACTGCCCCTCGGATAGACAATGTCTTCATGCTGAACCTAGAAAAGAAGTTTTCAAAAACTGTATGCTTAGTCACAAAGGAAGAAAATTCCTGGCTATGGCACAGGAGACTTGGTCATATAAGCATGGACCTCCTGGCCAAATTCGCAAGAAAGCAATTGGTTGAGGGACAACCTGAACTTAAATTTCAAAAAGATCAACTATGCCATGCTTGCCAAGCTGGAAAACAAACCAAACAATCTTTTCATAGTAAAAACATTGTCTTAACTAAACGTCCGTTAGAGTTACTACACTTGGATCTCTTTGGTCCAGTCCAGTCGCTGAGTCTGGGTGGAAGAAGATTTTCCTTGGTCATTGTAGATGACTTCTCTCGGTATACGTGGGTTATCTTGCTGACCAGCAAGGATGAGACCTTTGAGACATTTTCAAATTTGGTTAGGAAAATTGAAAATGAAAAAGACCTAAAATTAGCTCATATCCGTAGTGATAACGGTGGAGAATTCAAAAACCAAAAGTTTATTGAATTCTGTGAAGCCAGCGGCATTGACCACAACTTCTCTGCTCCTAGAATGCCTCAGCAAAATGGGGTTGTTGAAAGGAAGAACAGAACTCTGGTTGAGATTGCCAGGACAATGCTGGATGAGCATATGCTTCCAAAGTATTTTTGGGGAGAAGCTGTTAACACAGCATGATATATTCTGAATAGGGCTCTAGTTAGACCTATACTTAAGAAAACCCCCTATGAACTTTGGAAAGGACGAAAGCCCAACATTGGATACTTTCGTGCCTTTGGCTGTAGATGTTTTATCTTAAATACCAAAGATAGCTTAGCCAAATTTGATTCAAAAGCTGATGAGGCTATCTTTCTAGGCTACTCAACAAACAGTAAAGCATACAGAGTTTTTAATAAGAGAACTCAAGTATTAGAAGAATCTATACATGTGCAATTCGATGAAACTGACCCTGCAGGAAGATACCAGCCGCTAATAGAAGATGAACCAAACTCAGCACCTGCTGATCAAGAACCAGCTACTGAGTCCTTCACAAAACGGCTGACCAAGAGTAAGAGTGAACCTAAGATTACTTTCACTAACCCATCTACTTCTGCAGAGAATGTTGAAACACAAATAGAACAAGACACGAATTTACCCAAGGAGATAAGAGTCCCAAGAGGGCATTCAGAAAATGCAATTCTTGACTCAGCTGGAAATACGCTGATGATAAGGAATCAACTAAGGAAGTATCTCGGCAATGTAGCTTTCGTCTCAGTTCAGGAGCCAAAGAACTTTGCCGAAGCTGAGCATGACGAATTCTGGATGAATGCCATGCAAGAGGAACTCAACCAATTCAGGAGGAATAATGTATGGGAGCTAGTGCCACATCCAAGGAGCCAAAAGACCATTGGAACGAGATGGGTCTTCAGGAACAAGCTGGATGAATAAGGAAACGTAGTCAGAAACAAGGCAAGACTTGTAGCTCAGGGCTACAGTCAGCAAGAAGGTATTGACTACGGTGAGACCTTTGCCCCAGTGGCAAGGCTAGAAGCAATTAGGATTTTATGTGCATATGCATCTTATATGAATTTTAAACTGTTTCAAATGGATGTTAAAAGTGCATTTCTTAATGGAGTAATAAACGAGGAGGTCTATGTCAATCAGCCTCCAGGGTTTGAGGATTCTAAGTTCCCAAACCACGTTTACAAACTCAAAAAGGCTCTGTATGGTCTCAAGCAAGCACCACGTGCTTGGTATGAGAGGCTGACCAACTTCTTACTGACTAGAAATTATGTCAGAGGTCAAGCTGATACAACCTTATTCATTAAGAGAAAGGGTAAAGATACCCTGCTGGCACAAATATATGTAGATGACATCATATTTGGTGCTACTAATGAATCTATGTGCAAGGAATTTAGCAAGCAAATGCAGACTGAATTCGAAATGTCAATGATGGGAGAACTCAACTTCTTCCTTGGACTTCAAATTAAACAAGGAAAGAATGGCATATTCATCAGTCAAGCTAAATATGCCAAGGAGATATTGAAGAAATATGAACTAGAACATTGTAAGCCAATATCCACTCCTATGGGCACTGACACTGTCCTCTGTGCTGATGAGAATGGTAAGTCAGTAGACAGCAAGTTGTACCGAGGTATGATTGGCTCTTTACTTTACCTAACAGCAAGTAGGCCGGACATTCAGTTCTCAGTATGTTATTGTGCTAGATATCAGGCTAACCCTAAGGAATCCCATTACATAGCTGTAAAAAGGATCCTTAGATATTTGCAAAGCTCAGTAAATACAGGTTTGTGGTATCCAAATACTCATGACTTTACACTCATTGGATACACTGACGCTGACTATGGACGGGACAAGCTCGAAAGAAAAAGCACCTCTGGAGGGTGCCATTTCCTAGGAAGCTGTCTTGTATCTTGGTTCAGCAAGAAGCAGGCGTCAGTAGCCCTGTCCACAACTGAAGCTGAGTACATTGCTGCTGGAAGCTGTGTTGCTCAAGTCCTATGGATTAAGCAACAGCTTGAAGATTATGGTGTTTAAACAAAGACAATTGAAGTCAAATGCGACAACAAAAGTGCAATTGACCTCTCAAAGAACCCAATTCAGCACAGTAGGATGAAGCATGTCAGCATAAGACATCACTTCATCAGAGATCATGTACTCAAGAAAGAAATTAAGCTGACTTATGTGCCAATAGATGAGCAGCTTGCTGATATCTTTACAAAGCCTCTAGCACGAGAGCAATTCAGCATACTGAGAGAAGCCATTGGTATGTTTAATCCACTGTCTTAAAATTCCTAAGTAAAAATGTGATATGATGCATGCTGAATGAGTGATACCATGCTGAGTGCCTAAAGATTTTCATTCAAAATCACATGCCCAGAAATAAATGCACACTGAGTGAGTTATCTCATGCCGAGTAACTAATCTCTATAACTATCCGTTGAACAAAACTGAGTACTCAGAATATGAAACGTTTATAACAACACACGCTGAGTAAAAGTAATTATTAGCATTTAATGCCACCACACGCGTAATGACACCTGTACTGCGCATGCGCCGAATACGTCTTAAAGTGTCATAAATGTCAGGGTTTCTGCCGATTGGACAACCTAAGGGCAAAATCGACCTAAATTCAAACGGAAACCTAAGTTAAAAAATCTATAAATAGTGGGTATTTCCCCACTACTTTCTCTCTACGCATACTGAACTTTAGAAAGCTTCAGAATTTTCCTTAAGCACTTAAGAACTTCAGAACTTCAAAAATGTCCTATAGCAAAAATACCTTCTCTCCAACCCTCAAAACCACTAATCAGGCTGGTCCTTCAACTATCGTGATAAGAAGGATGATTAAGGTACACTCTTGGACCAAGAATCAAGAAGTACTAAGGAGCCGATACTTTCCTTCTGGTTTCGTCTCTTCTGAGAAACCATTCTGTGAATGGATCGAAAAGAACAAATGGAAAGGTCTCTTCTCTCTTTCCGGACAAACCTATCCCACAATAGTGAGAGAATTCTACTCCAACCTGCACGTTGATGCAGATGACTCTGACTACTTAGAGACCACAGTTAAAGGTCAAAAGATAGTGATAACTCCTGATTATCTAGCAACACTGCTAGATATACCAAACACAGGGATCCAGTTCAGGACAACAAATGAGCCAATACCAAAAGCCATCACAGAAAAGATGAAGGGGTTCTGTAAACCCAGAGACCACAAAGGAGAAGTACCCAGCACCTGCATGGGCAAAAATCAGAAGATGGTCCACTTCATGCTGACCAACTTCATCTTTCCTAAACTCAGCTCACCCTCATCCGCCTCCAACTTTGAACAATGTTTCATCTGGCATATGCTGACCAGCACTCCATTCAATCTTCCTGTCTTTTTGGTCGGAGCTTTTCAACGAAGTGGAAGGAAGCTCGTTTGGGTTATCTCATCACAAAGATAATACAAGACAAGAATATAGAGACTATAGGTGAAATAAGTTCATCAGGAAATGTTATCACTGCAGGTCTGTTGAATGGACTATCACATAGTCAACCCTTGAAAGGATATGACGGAAATGGAAGCACCGAGAAGGAGGATATTATGGCTGAGATTGAGCAAGCCATTGGAGAAATGGAAAATCTAACATATCTGGAGCAGTCTTCTGAAACTGCTCAATCTGATGAGGGTACAGAACCAACAAATGAACCTAAAACTGAGTATACTTCTACTGTGCCATCTGAGATTGCTCAAGCTAAGAAGGAGAAGAAAAAGGGAACCTGCTCGAAGGATATTCGTACTGTCCCAAGAAAAGTAAGGCTAATGCAAAGAAACAAGAAGAAAGCTGATCAGGAAATAGCTGAGTCAGCTCAGAAGAAAATGAGAACAGCAGGAGATATGGATAAGGATGAAGAAACTGTTCTTGAGCCCAACATCACTCAAGAGGATTCTCCACAAAAACAAGCCTCTATTACTCAAAATGAGAAACAAGCCAAAAACCCTGCTAGTCCAAAAGAAGCTCAAATTCCACCTCCAACTCAATACCAGAGCAACTCAACACCTGAAGTCAACACACCCCGTAGTCCTGTTGCTACTCAAGGCACTCAGTGCGAGCCCACTCCTACCCAATTTGCACACCTAGGTGCTACTGAATCAGGACGGCGTGTCATTGCCTCAGCTCACACTCTGCTTAAAGAACAAGTTCATCCTCCACCAAACCATAACCAGTCCACTCAAGATCAGTCCTCTCATCCATCTGTAACTCACCAAATTCTGCGTGAAATCCATGACCTGATCAACCACTTCTCTTCGGTTCAGGCGCAACAACCAACCCAAAATCAAATGACCAAAATGACCGAACTCATGTTGACTATGGTCAATCACATGAATTCTTTGGAGGGTCAAATTCATCTGCTGCAAGAACTCACCAAGTCCACTGCCCCTACCGGGAATTCGCCTACTGTTGATGCTAGCAAAATGGGGGAGAAAAGTGGCAATTCAGGAGAAGGAACTCAAAGTTAGAAGTTAGGGAAGAATTTAGAAGTTAGGAATTCCCTATGTATGTCTTTTTATTTTTATTCAAGCAATTCAATATGCCTAACTTCTTTTGTTATTCATCCTTTCAAATGCTAAGTATTATCTGAATGAATGCTGCGTAGAAATTAATGTTTGAACCTGTCTAAACTAAACCATTGAACAAATAAATTACTCAGCGCTCTGTCACTATACATTACTTCCGCTGAATACTGAGTAAAATAGAATATGTCCCATAAGCTGACCTATACCTAAAAACTGATCTTAGACTTATTCAATTAAACCTTAGAATGTTTAGAATAAAATTAAGTCAGTAGCTCAGCCCTGACGGGGGAGTTCACTTAATCAAAAAGGTCAACTATCATGGGGGAGCTCAACGCTGAGTTCCTTGCTGATTAGCTTTGCCAACATCAAAATGGGGGAGTTTGTTGAAACACCTTTCCACAAGATTTTGATTTGACAAAATTAATTAAGTGAAATTAAATATTCTACAACACACTAAGTTTAAATGCTTTGATTTATTGTTACTAATGTGTTTGTTCAATGTTGAGTTTATAATTTATTATAAGACATAAAGATCATAAGGCTCAAGCCCTATATGGAAGTCAAGGCCCAAGTCAAACAAGCCCAAGATCACTCAGCCCGCGTATTTCAAAACGCTGTCGTTGAAGTGATGAAATGCATGCTGAGCAAAGAAGGATCCAGAAGATCCACGTAGACAACTTCGGCTAGAAGCTGCTGAGCTGTCTCGACAAAACGTACAAGACAGCTTCCAGACAAAGTATTTCCTCTTTTAGTAAAGATCAAAAGACGCAGCAAGCTGTCTGGTTGACGTTACCTAAAATGGAGGAACATACTGTCATACTGACCGAAGAACAGAAGATGCTGGAATCTGATTGGCCAAGAGAACTGTTGACAGACTGAGTGAAAATGACCTGTAGCCATTTCCCTCCAACGGTTATTTCGAAATTCGAAATAACCAGAAGCTCTCACAGCTCTTTATAAATAGAGCATTCAGAATCCACATTCAAGAGAGAACTTTGAGCAAAAGCCGTCACGCTGACCAAACGTGTATAAAAGTTCTCCATCAAAAGCAAAGCAAATTCTTACACTACAAGCTTATTCATTTGTGTAAAAGTCTAGAGTGATTGATCCTCAATCATCTAAGGTGTTCTAGCAATTGTTGTTTAGGACAAATCTTAATCATTTCTAGGAATAGAAAGGAGAAGCTAAGTACTCGGTTTTAGTACTTAGTGAATTAGAATAGAAGTGAGTAGAGGTATAGAGGAAGGTACTCTTGTTATACTCAGCTTCTGACTTGTAAAGGGTTTTCGAGTCTCTACCTTTAAAGAGCTCAATAGTGAATTGGAAATCTCAGAACGTGTTCCGGGGATAGGACGTAGGCTTAGAAGAAGCCGAACCTGGATAACTCCGCTGAGTGAAGTATTTCTAACCCTTAACTCCTTAATATATTGCTTGCTTAAAACAAACTAAAACTGACCAAGTAAAAGAGGTCAAACTAAGTTGTGCGCTACCAACGAGTTAGTTCAGGAATAGACTCTAAGTGCTATTTCCTGACCTAAGCAACGAAGCTGACCTAGTCACTAGTTGACTAAGCCAGTGTCTTGCTGATTGCTAAGTGCCGCTGTTACATAATCTTTTCTCAAAGGAAAGAAATCTGCCCTAATCATTTTAAAAAGGTAAAATAGTTCCTAACCCCCCATTGGAACTATATTTGCAACCTTACAAGGGACCAACAAGTGGTATCAGAGCTTAAAAGCTCATTACTAAAGGTCTAACAACCTTGAGTTGATCCATACCATGGGTGAAAACAGCACTCGGTTTCTCCCTGGAAACCAGACAACTCAGATATTACCTGAGGGACTGTCCATTACTAGGCCTCCCCTATTCTTCGGGTCAAACTATACCTTTTGGAAGAATAGGATGAAGAACTTCATTCAAGCTACAAACATGAGTGCCTGGCTATCTATAGTCCAAGGCCCGTTTGTACCTGTGAAAGCCACTATTCCTTGTCAGCCACTGTTCCTTGTCAGCCGAATTCACAGCTTCCCTATAGGTTACAGGTTCAGATTCTTGTACTTCTTTAGCAACACTAAATGCATAAGCTACAAGGTCCTCAAAACCATATCTAACCGGGGCCCTATGGACTCTTCTTTCACGGTCTCTAACAAGTCTATAGCTTTGACTGGACTCAGTAGAATTACCATCACTGACTTCTTGTTCGGTTTGATGGGTGTTTTCACTATTTTCTTCAAGCTCCACCTCATTCTTAACACTCTTAAGGTTTTGAATGGACTCAGGAATACTCGGTTCTAACTGAGTTTTCTCTTGGTTTTTCCGATAAGGAAAATCCATCTCATTGAACACAACATTTCTGCTGACTATGGATTTCTTATAACCAGGTTCTAGGCACCACAACTTATAGCCATTGACTCCTATAGGGTAGCCTATAAAAACACATCTTAGAGCCCGAGGTTCTAATTTTTCCTGTCTAACGTGTGCAAAAGCCGAACAACCAAACACTCTAAGTTTTTCATAATCCTCAGGGTGATCAGACCATATTTGCATAGGTGTTTTAAAACCTATAGCAGATGATGGGCACCTATTGATTAGGTAACACGCAGTTTGCACTGCTTTAGCCCAGAAAGACTTAGGGAGACTGGATTGGATTAACATGCACCTAACTCTCTCTAGGATAGTCCTATTATACCTCTCTGCTAGGCCATTCTGCTGTGGAGTTCCAGGAACAGTGTGATGTTTGGTTATACCTGACTTCTTGCACAAAGTGATGAAATCTTTGTCAAGAAACTCCAAACCATTGTCGGTTCTCAACCTTTTGATTTTCTTTCCTGTTTGATTTTCCACAAACACTTTCCAATCCTTGAACGTTTGCAAGGCCTCATTCTTATGAGCTAGAACATAAACCCATACTCTTCTAGAGTAATCATCAATGAGGGTCATAAAATAGGTCCTCCCACCATGAGATTTGGTTCTTGTTGGCCCCCATAGGTCAGAGTGAATGTACTCAAGAATGTCCTGGGTTCTATGTGTTGCTGACTTAGGAAACTTGACTTTACTAGACTTTCCTAAGACACAGTTCTCACAGAAATCTATCTTTCCTATGTGATCTTTACCAAAACAACCCTGCTTCCTAAGTTCATGTAAACCTACTTCACTCACGTGACCTAGTCTAAGGTGCCAAAGAGTGGTTCTATCAGTTTTAGACTCGGTGAGATTTGCTGCAGAGACTAACACAGTACTACCTAAGAGTGTGTACAGGCCATTACTCATGGTACCTTTCATAACAACTAAAGATCCTCTAGCTATTGTTATGATACCCCCTTCGGCTCTATAATTGTATCCTTGTTTATCAAGCGTACCTAAAGAAATTAAATTTCTTTTCAGTTCTGGCACATACCTCACACCGGACATAATCCTTTCTTGACCATCGAACATCTTCAGCCTGATGGAGCCTTGACCCAGTACCTTGCACAACTTATTGTTTCCTAGAAGAACCCTCCCACCTTCTTATTGAAAGTCTTCGAACCACGTCCTGTTGGGAGTCATATGGAACGTACATCCGCTGTCCAAGATCCAGTCAGTGTTTGGATCTTTATCAGTGACAGCAAGAACTTCAGCGCTCTCATAACCTTCTTCTACCACAGCGGCTTCACCTTGATCTTTAGGCTGGCCTTGACTCTTCTTCCTCTCAGGACAGTTTTTTCTGAAATGTCCTTCCTTATGGCAGTGGAAACACTTGTAGACCTTGCCTTCTTTATTGCTTGAGGATGGAGTTTTGGACCTTTTTCCGTTCTTGTTCTTTGGTTTGTGAGAGTCCTTTTTCTCAGACCTTCCACGAACAAGCAATCCTTCTACAGCTTCAGTGTTGGTGCTGGCCTCAATCTGTTTTGACTTTAGAGCCATAAGAACTTCTTCCAGACTTAGTGTTTCTCTAGCGTACTTCATGGTTTCAACGAAATGACTGAAAGAATGGGGTAAAGAATTCAAGATCATTATGGCCTGATCTTCATCTTCAATCTTTACCTCTATGTTCTCTAGGTCAATTATGATCTTTGAGAAATCATCAAGATAGTCTTCGACTGGCTTGTCCTCGTTCATCTTGAAGTCGAAAAGCTTTCCCTTAAGATAAACTCGATTGGTGAGTGTCTTCGTCATGTACAACTGTTCAAGCTTGAGCCAAACCCCAGCAACTGAGGTTTCCTTTGAGACTTCTCTCAGCACCTTGTCGCCAAGATACATGACGATCGTACTGTAAGCCAATTCAAGAAGATCTTCTTTCTCCTCCTTCATCATTGTCGCAGGAAGTTCCTTCTCGCCCTTCAGAGCCTTCGCAACCTTCATCTGAACCAAGATTGCTTTCATCCTCTGTCTCCATAGAGCAAAATCTCCCTTACCATTGAAACGCTCGATCTCAATCTTTGTAAAACCCATTGATCTGTTCTTGATTAGCTCTGATACCAATTGTTGAACTATACTCTAACTTCGAACGATCAATCAACCACACAGATAAACAAAGTTCACAAAGATCACAGATTTGATCTTGAAACAACAATCAAAAGAATACACACAGAATTTACCCTGGTTCGGCTTAAATGCCTATATCCAGCAACTTCACTAATCAATGGAGATTACAACAAGTTTGAAACAGTTTCCTCTCTAGGAACTCACGTGTTTTCCCAATCCCCAACTCAGTATATCACAGTGTATACAAAATGACTTAGTCTAAGATAATCTCTCGTGTAAAACTACTTCCCAACCTAGACCTTTTATAGCCTTTACAAGATTGTGCAAATACCCAAAATATCCTTACTCAAGATGTATTAACACAGCAAGACCATACTGACCAGCGGTAACACAGCATGAACATGTTGACCTGTATTAACACATCAGTACCATGCTGCCCTACAGCCATGCAGACTTGACGACTCATAATCATACTGACTTGTTGAATCACTCATGCTGACTTGATGACATACAATCATGCTGACTTGATGACTTACAATTATGCTGACTTGATAACTCAACATTATTCTTGATTACTCAGCATCATGTTGACTTGATAACTCACACATGCTGACTTGATTACTCAGCATCATTCTTGTAATAGAAAACAACAACGACTTACAATGCTGACTTGTTGGCTCAGCACCATGCTAACTTGTTGACTCAGCATCATCAGCTAGTGATAGAAAACAACGACTTACATGAAGCCACTTCTTCTTCGATATCACAACTTTTCATACAATCTTCTGATTTTAAAGACTTCACAAGAATGAGAGATTCTTCTAGAATAAATTCTTGTTGAACCTCTTCCGGTTGGATGTCCCTCGGGTTGGATACCTCATCGTCTTGACTGGATTTTGAATCATAGCTCCAAGAAACATCTTCCTCATCTTCTTGAATTTCTACAGGTGCTTCATGGATGCCCCCCGCGTTAGAAGTGCTTGATGGGTCGTCACCCTCCCGACTGAAATCCGAATTGAGGTTATGAGATATATTTTCCTCCTCTTCCTGGGCTTGTACAACTATCTCTTTGTTCACGTCGGGACTCCCTGTAAATTCTATTGACTTTAGGGGATTTGCATCTATAGGCAATACTTCTAGAGTGGGTTCTTGTTGAATTGCTTCCTCTTTACTGCCCCCTGAATCAAGATCACTAGACACGACATCATCCTCTTCGCTGGATTCTGAAATGTAGCTCCTAGAAACATCTCGTTCTTCTTTTTGAATTTCTATAGTAGTTTCGTGGATGCCCCCCGAGTTCGGAGTATCTGATAGGTCATCATCCTCCTGGCTGGAACTTGAATTGAGGTCCTGAGATAAATCTTCATCCTCGTCTTGGGTTTGTACAACTCCCTTCTCGTTCATGTCGAGGCTCCATAAAAATCCCATTGACCTTTGGGGATTTGCATATATGGGCAATACTTCTAGAGTGGGTTCTTGTTGAGTTGCTTCCTCTATGTTGTCCCCCGAATCAAGATCACTAGACACGACATCATCCACTTCGTTGGGTTCTGAGTCATAGCTCCTAAGAACATCTCCTTCTTCTTCTTGAATTTCTATAGGAGTTTCGTGGATGCCCCCCGAATCAAGATCATTGGAAGCGGCGTCATCCTCTTGTATGGACCTAGAATCATAGTCATAGGGATCGTCTCCATCCTGTTGACTTTCTATCGCCGCCTCACTGTTAGGAATCTTCATTTCTGGAAGGGTCGGGCGTGTGGAAAATGCTTCTAAGTGATGAAGTACTCCATCTTGGATGGCCCCGATACAGCCTTCAATGCAAGCTCTGAAAGAAGCTGTTATATTAGCCGTCTGTTTCTCGAGTTGATCCAAAAGTCGTTGATATTCACCGTCCTTTGATTGGTTCTCCTCCATAAGTAATGATTCAATTTCTCCATCATCCTCAACAACTTGGACTGCTTCCACCTCTGCCACATGACTAGAATCCTTGAAAGAATTTTGGTCATAACTCATATTAGAGCACACAACATTTTCATATGTCTTATGCTCGATTGGAGCCATGACCGTACTTCTTTCAAAGCAAGATTGCCGACATGGACGATGAAAATGGAGGTTTTCATCCCTATAATTGCAAATATAATTATTTCGGCAATGAGGATTACTCATCCGTAGATACTCCCATACTTCAATATAATCAGGACCATGTGGATTTTTATGGGACTCCTGGACTTGCTCCACGTAGCAACCATATTGATCATCATAGAATGACGCGGTTTGAACGTAAGCACAACACTTGCAATCGATATTATGTTCGTTGCTATGAATAAACTGAACATAGCCATCGTCGTAGCATCTAAAGACGGTGTACCAATGGACCCACAATCCGGTTGCACTTATTGTAAAATGTCGATCTCGATTGAAACCACCAAAATACACCGGTATCGTAGCATCCCTTGCATCTTCGTATGCTGTCCTCGTCATGGTTCGATTGCTTTGCACCTATTGATATTCAGAGGAATTCTCCGTGGATAATAGAAAAAATGATTAAATCAAATTTATTATGAAAATAAAGCGAATAAAATTGCATAAAGTAAGAGCATGGAAAAATAATAAACTAAATTGAAAAGCTGAGTGTGAGAGAAAAAAAACGTGTGTGATGGGTTTTGCAATTTTTGGCTAAGCTAAAAACAAAATGTCCCACTGGGCATGCCAAAAAGTGTTAGCGATAGCTAATAAATTTTGGTAAAGTGGAAGTGGGGCGAAAAAATAAATGTGATATGAAAAAGTTACGGAAGAAAATAGACACAAAAACGAGTTCTAAAATTTTTGGCAAAGCTTAAAAATAGGTCCCACTGGGTGTGCCAAAAATTGTTAGCGATATTTTGCGAATATGCTAATTTCAACCTTGTCACGTGTGGTTAGGGTGCGGGCATGCCAGAGAAATTATTTCTCAATTATGAAAGACAGTTAAGTTTATGGAATTTGCGCACCAAAACTTGAAATCTAATTGAAGCGATTGGCGAGGGACGCAAGGATTGAAAAAGTCCCTCTTGGGTCTCTAGCGCCGTTATAAAAACTTTGCTAGATTAATTATTTTATTTAAGCTAAGCGTATGAATTGAAGACGTGTAAAATAAAGAAATTGAAAGTACGAAATTGACACGAGATTTGGTGAAAAAATTAGTATTTATTGATTTGATATGTTCAACAAGCATGAAATTAGATAATGAATTACAATTGAAAAATTTCTATACTAAACATATAGACAATCAATTGAATTGGGAAAAGACAAATCAATACAAAGAATTGAAATGCAATTAAAATAAAATTGAAATTCAACGACAAACTCGGAGCCACAATAGCTATCTCGGCTGGACGTTGAATTTTGATGTCGGCTTGAGGTTCTTGGAGCAATGCGGTCGGTCGGGTCCGTATGGTGTACGATCTTGGCAATGTCAAAATGTGTGGTAGGCAAATGGGGCAGATTTAACCTTTGACTTTGGTGGGCTCGTTTGAGTGCTTAAGAATACGGAATTGGATGAGTAAATAGGCTAAATTTAACTTCGGGAGGTCAGGAACAAACTTCTATAAGGGATCGAAGGCTAAAACGGACTCTAAATAGACGAAATTGGGAGTTGAAAATAACTGGACGAATCTGGGAAATTCTGGAAACAGAATATCTAAAAGAATTTGAGCTGTAAAGATTGGCTTGTAACTATAGTTTATGGGCATGAAATTGGGAAAATAAATATACTGGATTTAAATTCAAGACGTCAGGAACAACTTTGTTGAAGGGATCGAAAGCAAAAAATGAATTTAAATTGACGAAATCGGGCTTTGAAAGTACTTGGACGAATCTGGAAAATTAATTTGAAAACAGAATTCTAGCTATGAATTGAGCAAATTAAAGGAGTGAGAATACTAAATTGAATTGAAAAAACTTGGAAAGAGGCTATTGGAACTTGGATTAAAGCTAAAGGAAGCTAAAAGAAGGAATTAAAACTAAGAACTTGAAGAACAAAAAGAAGAACTTGAAGAACTTGAAGAACTAAGAACAAAAGGAACTAGAGATTAAGCATTGGAGCTTTGAGAGGAGGTTTTTGTTGTGTTGAGTGTGTGATTTTTTATGAAGGGGAGGGGGTCTATTTATAGTTTTTTAGAGTGGCATTTTGGTAATTATTTAGTGGTATTTTGGTAATTATTGGTCAACTACCCCTTATTTTTCTCTCTAACCTTGCCCACTACCTTGCCACATCATCAACTTCCTCAACTTCTTCCAACTACCATTAACCTCCACTAACTTCCATGCCACATCACTCCACTACCTTGTGGTTTAGAGAAAATCTTAAGGGTTGGGCCTAGATGTGGGGATGGGGCTAAGCTTGTAGGCTAGCCCGTGGCTATGTCCGGATGCGTTCTGAGAAATCGGTGATCGACAACGGGCTCCGGGCGAGAACTGACCTCTAATTCGCCGAGAGAAAGAACACGCCCCGCGTAAGTCTAGCTACGCCCTGCGTAGTGCAGCTTCTGAACCTGATGCGTCTTGTTGATGCGTTTTACGCGTGGCGTAAAGTAAGGTACGCCCCGCGTAGTGGAGCCTTTAAAGTGGAACGTCTTCGGATGGATGGGATACGCTCTGCGTATAGGAAGGCACGCCCCGCGTGTTTGTGCTTCTGATCCTGGAGCGCCTTGTCGATGCGTTTTACGCGTGGCGTAAAATAAGGTACGCCCCGCGTGGTGGAGTCTCTGAAGTATAACTTTTCCGGGTCCCTGATCTACGCCTCACGTATGAGAAGGAACGCCCCGCGTGGTTGAGCTCCCGAGCTGTCCTTCGGAAGTAGCTTCCTCCACGCCTCGCGGGCTGGCCAATACGCTTCGCGTGTTAGAGTTATGCCCCGCGTGGTGCAAGACGTGCTCATCGTTTGGAGGTTAGTTTACATATGTATTTTTATTTTTATTTTACCATTATTATTTTCTAGACAAAATATAAACTATATCCTAAAATCAAAACCCAAGCATTGTATATACATAAAATAAAATTTATTTTATTTTGGGCCAACACCTAGTGTTGGAAATCTCAAATTAGAAGAATATGAAAAGAGGAGGGAAAGGTATGGATTCAGGGGAGCTGGAGGGCTTCAACACCCATTGATCACCGAAAAATATTAAAATTTTTATAATTATCATAACACACTATAAATAATTAAAAAAAGATTAATGTAAGTCTTTAATCAATCAAAATATAGTTTAATCAATTATTGAAATTTTTCCAAAATTGCTCAAAAAAATGATTTTAAATATTATATTCATCCCAAAATTAGATAAAAAATATTCACAAAATAAATAAAAAATTGCAAAAGTAGGAACTGTCATTGGACCAAGCGATGTTATATAACCTTCCACACGCCGACACGTGCTGTTTGGGGCTTGTCTCCACGTGTCGCACATCCATTCACGTGTTTAGCTCATGTGAAACACGTGGCAAAATGTGATTTATCCACAGTTAGGCCACGTGTCACACAACAATGATAGATCGTTGTGTGACACGTGGCTTGACATTGGACCATGTGTGACAACTATAGGTGGTGCGTGCATGCCACACACCGTTTTCATGGTCTCCTTTGGTCCTGAAAATGTTTCAAGTCTAGGGTTTTGGGGGTCTCTAATCATGTTGGTAAAGTCCGTTTGTTCATATGACAAACATAAGCTAGGCTTCGAGAATCACACACTCTCTGTCGCGACTGAATTTGCTTAATCCTGAAGCAGAAAACCCAAATCACAAATTACAATCTATTAAGCAATTCCACTATTGTTCTCACTGAAAATAGACCCAAAAATACACAATCATGCCCAATAATTACAGATTTAATACATATATTAATTAGAGCATGCAAAAACTACGTATTTTTTCATATCCGTAAATCAAAACAACAAAACGCACAACCACATAGCTCTCATACCAATGTTGAAAAACTCATACCTATACCCATACAAATATAATAATGGGTTTCAGGTTATCTCTTGTAGTGCAAAAATTGTTGATTTGATGGCAGTAGAAAATGATCCAAAATTGTGTATCACCGATCACGAATCAACTACACCAAAACACATCAAGATAAGAGAGAATGATCCATGAACTAAGAACGTTGAACCGATGAGAGAGATATGCGGTAGACAACGGTGGCTTCGGGAAAGAAAGAGATGTTGAAACACCTTTCCACATAATTTTGATTTGACAAAATTGTTTAAGTATAATTGAAATACATATTCTAAACACACTAAGTTTAAATGCTTTGATTTATTCTACTAATGTGTTTGTTCAATGTTGAGTTAAATTGTTTATAAGACACAAGAATTAAAAGGCCCAAGCCTAATAAAAGTGTCAAAGCCCAAGTCAAACAACTCAGTACAAGTCGGCACGCGTTTGTCAAAACGTTGTCGTTTTGGACAAAACGCAACTCAGCAAAAGAATGATCTAGAAGACCTTCGGGAACAACTTCAAGATGAAGCTGCTGAGTAGACTCGATAAACGTACAAGACAGCAGCTGGCTAAGGAAAACTTCCAGACAAAGTATTTCCTCTTTGGGTAAAGATCAGACGACACAGTATGCTGTCCAGTTGACTTTACCATAAAAGGAGAGACAGTCTGCTGAGCTGACCGAAAACAGAAGATACACAAATCTGATTGGCCGAGCGCTCTGAGCAAGTCAGGATGACAACGACAGGAAGCCGTTTCCCTCCAACGGTTATTTCGAAATTCGAAATGACTGATGCCCAGACGTCTCTATAAATAGAGTGCCATCAGAAGCTTTCAATATACAGAACTTGATCAAGCCATTACGCTGACCAAATCTCTACGCAAAAGTTCTGCAAGCAAAAAGCAAAGCAATCTTACACTACATTCAATATCTTTTGTGTAAAAGTCTAGAGTGATTATTCAATCATCTAAGGTGTCTTAGCAAATCATTGTTTAGGACAAACACTTATCATTTCTAGAGATTAGAAAGGAGAGGCTGAGTACTCGGTTATAGTACTCAGCAAGAGATTAGGATTGAGTAGAGGTATAGAGGAAGGTACTCTTGTTATACTCAGTTGCTAAGATTGTAAAAGGTTTGAGGCTCTACCTTTAAAGAGCTCAGTAGAGGATTTGAAATCTCAGAACGTGTTCCGGGGATAGGACGTAGGCTTAGAAGAAGCCGAACCTGGATAAATCTGCTGAGTAACGTATTTCTTACCTTAAACTCCTTATATATATTGCTTGCTTAAATAACCAAAACTGACCAAGTAAAAAGGTCAAGCTGAGTTGTGCGCATCGAACATCTGAGCTCAGGAATAGACTTTAAGTGCTATCTTCTGACTCAAGTCAAGAAACTGACCTAGTCACCAGTTGACTAAGCCAGTATCTTACTGATCACTCAGCGCCGCTGTTAAAACCTTTTCTCTTAAGAAAAGAAGTTTGCCCAAACTTAAGAAAAAGTTTAAATAGTTCCTAACCCCCCCCCCCTTGGAACTATACTTGCACTGTTATAAGGGACCAACAAGTGGTATCAGAGCCTAAAAGCTCTCTGTAAAAGGTCTAACAACCTTAAGCTAATCCCTACCATGGGCGAAAACAGTACTCGGTTTCTCCCAGGAAACCAAACAACTCAGATACTGCCTGAGGGGCTGTCCATCACTCGGCCTCCCCTATTCTTCGGGTCTAACTATACCTTCTGGAAGAATAGGATGAAAAATTTCATTCAGGCTACAAATATGAGTGCCTGGCTATCTATAGTTCAAGGCCCATTTGTACCTGTCGAAGTTGTGGCTGGCCAAACAGTTGTAAAAGCTGAGGCCAAATGGACAGAGGATGATCTTAAGAAGCTTCAAAATCACGCTTCGGCTATCAATATGCTTCACTGTGCGCTCGATGCTGCAGAATATAATAAAATCTCAGGTTGTGAGTCGGTGCAAGAGATCTGGAAAAAGCTGGAAGTCACCTACGAGGGAACCAATAAAGTAAAGGAGTCCAAGGTGAATCAGCAGATGAGACTGTACGAGCTGTTCAAGATGAACAATGATGAGGGTATCTCAGACATGAATGCGAGGTTTACCAACATCATTAATGAGCTCAAGAGACTTGGGAAAATCTTCACTGAGGAAAAACAAGTCAAAAAGATACTCAGGAGTCTTCCTAAAGACTGGCAAGCAAAGAAGACAGCTGTTGAGGAAGCTCGGGATTTAACCACCTACAAATATGACGAACTCATCGGCTCGTTGCTGACCCGTGAGATATCTATGAAAAACTTCGAGGTGAAGGAAAAATCTGAAGACAAGAAGCAGAAATCTCTTGTCATGAAAGCTGACTCCACTGACGGGAGCTCAACTGATGATGAGGAGATGGCTATGTTCACAAGGAAGATTAAAAGGCTGTTCAGGAAGAATGACAAATATTCTAAGAAGCCTTACAAAAAGTTTGATAAGTATAAGGCTGACTCAAGCGACAGCAAATACAAAAAGGACAGCTCAAAGCCCATTACATGCTTTGAGTGCCATCAAACCGGTCATATTAAGTCAAGCTGCCCCACACTGAGGAAAGACAAGAAGAGCGGCAAAAAGGCAATGGTGGCTACATGGAGCGACAGTGATGAGTCTTCATCTACAGAAACTGAGGCCACTGAGTCAGCGAAGATATGCTTCATGGCTGACGAACTTGCTGAGCCGTGCGGTTCTGAGCATGCTGACCTATCCGTCACATCAGATGACGAGGAGCAATCAAATGAGGTAATTACTCTTCCCCAGCTCAGAAACGATATGGTTAATGCTTTGAGTGATCTCTACACACTTGTCAAGAAGTGTAATAAGAAAGTTAGAGCACTCAGCAGGCGCTGTGACGAAGTGGAAAAGGTCAAACTGAGTGACCTCAGATTCCTTCTTCAGGACAATTCAACTCTGCATGATAACATGAAGATCATACATGAGTCTGTCTCTGAAGTCCAATCAGTTTCAAAGAAACTGAGAAAGGACGTCACAACTATCCAGAACCAATTAAAGGTTCCAAATAAAAGAAACATTCCTCTGAGAACTCAGTACCAAGGTACTCAGCAGAGATGGAATCCCCAGCGAAAAGTCCAGTGTGACTTTTGTGGGAAGAAAGGACACACCACTAAGGTGTGCTGGCACGCTCAGCACTGGGGTGCTGACAAGTCAGTGAAACATCCTAAACAGAAGGTCAGCTGTGACTTCTGTGGAAAGAATGGCTATACTGTCCAAGTATGTCGCCATAAAATAAAATATGATGCTTTACCTGTTGCACCTAACAAGCAAGGACCCAAAAAGAATTGGGTACCTAAAAGTAACTAGTTACAATGCAGGTAAGCCTGAGATGTGTCGAGAAGTCAAAGATGTGGTATATTGACAGCGCATGCTCGAGGCATATGACTGGTGATGAAACTCAGTTCATCACGTTTGAGCATAAATGAGGAGGAAGTGTAAGTTTTGGAGACAACAAGAAGGGTAAGATAGTAAGGTCAGGAACCATTGGAGGTAATCCTACTATTGAATCTGTCTCCCTAGTCAACGGACTCAAATATAACTTACTCAGTGTAGCTCAGCTATGTGACAATGGGAGAAAAGTTATATTTGATGCTTCTGGATGTAAAATATACGAGGGTAAAACAAATGAGTTAATCTTAACTGCCCCTCGCATAGATAATGTCTTTATGCTAGACTTAGAGAAAAAGTTTTCAAAAACTGTGTGCTTAGTATCAAAGGAAGAGAATTCCTGGCTATGGCATAGGAGACTTGGTCATGTAAGCATGGACCTCCTAGCCAAACTAGCAAGAAAGCAATTGGTTGAGGGACTGCCTGAACTCAAATTTGAAAAAGATCAATTATGCCACACTTGCCAAGCTGGAAAACAAACCAAACAATCTTTTCACAGCAAAAATATTGTCTCAACTAAGCGTCCGTTAGAGTTACTACACTTGGATCTCTTCGGTCCAGTCCAGCCGCTGAGTCTGGGTGGAAGAAGATTTTCCTTGGTCATTGTAGATGACTTCTCTCGGTACACGTGGGTTATCTTGCTGACCAGCAAGGATGAGACCTTTGAGACATTTTCAAATTTGGTTAGAAAAATTGAAAATGATAAAGACCTAAAATTAGCTCACATCCGTAGCGATAATGGTGGAGAATTCAAAAACCAAAAGTTTGTTGAATTCTGTGAAGCCAGCGGCATTGACCACAATTTTTCTGCTCCTAGAACACCTCAACAAAATGGGGTTGTTGAAAGGAAGAACAGAACTCTGGTTGAAATAGCCAGGACAATGCTGGATGAGCATAGGCTTCCAAAGTATTTTTGGGGAGAGGCTGTTAACACAGCATGCTATATTCTTAATAGGGCTCTAGTTAGACCTATATTAAAGAAAACCCCATATGAACTTTGGAAAGGACGAAAGCCCAACATTGGATACTTTCGTGCCTTTGGCTGTAAATGTTTTATTTTAAATACCAAAGATAGCTTAGCAAAGTTTGACTCAAAAGCTGATGAGGCTATCTTTTTGGGCTACTCAACAAACAGTAAAGCATACCGAGTTTTTAATAAGCGAACTCAAGTTCTAGAAGAGTCAGTACATATGGAGTTCGACGAAACTAACCCTGCAGGTAGATACCAGCCGCTGACCGAAGATGATCCACACTCAGTAACCGCTGACCAAGAACCAGCTACTGAGTCATTCACGAAAAGGCTGACCAAGAGTAAGAGTGAACCTAAGATTACTTTTACTGACCCATCTACTTCTGCAGAGATTGTTGAAACACAGACAGCACAAGACATAAATCTACCTAAAGAGATAAGGATTCCAAGAGGGCACTCAGAAAGTGCAATCCTTGATTCTGCTGGGAATACCCTGATGACAAGGAATCAACTCAGGAAGTACCTCAGAAATGTAGCCTTCATCTCAGTACAGGAACCTAAGAACTTCGCTGATGTTGAGGAAGATGAATTCTGGATGAACGCAATGCAAGAGGAGCTCGATCAATTCAGAAGAAACGATGTATGGGAGCTAGTGCCTCATCCAAAGAGTCAAAAGACCATTGGAACAAGATGGATGAACAAGGGAATGTAGTCAGGAACAAAGCAATGCTTGTAGCTCAGGGCTACAGTCAGCAAGAATGTATTGACTATGGTGAGACCTTTGCCCCAATGGCAAGGCTAGAAGCTATTAGGATCTTATGTGCATATGCATCCTACATGAACTTTAAATTATTCCAAATGGATGTCAAAAGTGCATTTCTTAATGGAGTTATAAACGAGGAGGTTTATGTTAATCAACCTCCAGGTTTTGAGGACCCTAAATTCCCAAACCACGTTTACAAACTCAAAAAGGCTATGTACGGCCTCAAACAAGCACCACGTGCTTGGTATGAGAGGCTAACCAGTTTCCTATTGACTAGAAATTACGTCAGGGGCAAAGCTGATACAACCTTATTCATTAAGAGAAAGGGTAAAGATACCCTGCTGGCCCAAATTTATGTTGATGATATAATATTTGGTGCAACTAACGAATCAATGTGCAAGGAGTTTAGCAAACAAATGCAGACTGAGTTTGAAATGTCCATGATGGGAGAACTCAACTTCTTCCTCGGTCTTCAAATTAAACAAGGAAAGAATGGCATCTTCATCAGTCAAGCCAAATATGCCAAGGAGATATTAAAGAAATATGACTTGGAAAATTGCAAGCCAATATCCACTCCTATGGGCACTGACACTGTCCTCTGCGTTGACGAGAATGGTAAGTCAGTAGACAGCAAATTATATCGAGGTATGATAGGCTCTCTACTTTACTTAACAGCCAGTAGACCGGACATTCAGTTTTCAGTATGCTACTGTGCTAGATATCAATCTAACCCTAAGGAATCTCATTACATTGCTGTAAAAAGAATCCTTAGATATTTGCAAAGCTCAGTGAACGCAGGTTTATGGTATCCCAATACTCATGATTTCACACTCATCGGATACACTGACGCTGACTATGGACGGGATAAGCTGGAACATAAAAGCACCTCTGGAGGATGTCACTTCTTAGGAAGTTGTCTTGTATCCTGGTTCAGCAAAAAGCAGGCGTCAGTAGCCTTGTCTACCACTGAAGCTGAGTACATTGCTGCTTGTCATTGTGTTGCTCAAGTCCTATGGATTAAGCAACTGCTTGAAGACTATGGTGTTCAAACAAAGACAATTGAAGTCAAATGTGACAACAAAAGTGCAATTGATATTTCAAAGAACCCAATTCAACACAGCAGAATGAAGCATGTCAGCATCAGACATCACTTCATTAGAGACCATGTACTCAAAGGTGAGATAAAGCTGACCTTTGTCCCAACGGACGAGCAGCTTGCGGATATCTTCACGAAGCCACTGGCCCGTGAGCAGTTCAGCATACTGAGAGAAGCTGTTGGTATGTTTAATCCTCTTCAGTAAATTCCTGAACTAAATGAATATGCATGCTGAGTGAATTACTATGCTGAATGATTGTTTTTGTTGTGTGCTCATTGAAATTAATTGAACAGAAAATACTGAGTAAACCTGCACACTGAGTAAGTTAGTTTTAAACTTAGAAATCATCCGTTCATGCGATACTGACCACTCAGAATATCAAACGCTTAGTATTCTAAATGCTGAGTGTTAGATCCGTTAGAATAAATGCAATAGCACGCGTATAGCCTCTAGGATGACGTATACGCCGTATGTGTCATAAATGCCAGGATCTTTGTCGGTTGAAAATCCCAAGGCAAAATTGACACATGGATTCGATAAAATCCACACCACTCCTCACCTCTATAAATAATGGGTAATTCCCCATTTTTTATTCTTTACGATTATCGAATCACCAAGGCAAAGAAAGCTTTCTCACTAAACACTCTCTCTCTCTAAGATCTCCATACCTTCTTCTCCAAAACTATGACTAAAGTTACCTTCAACATCTCCGGTGCTGGCCACTCTAAGCCCAGCTCCGATGAAACTTCCAGGCAAACCTCTATGCCGGAATCCACCAAGGTCACCTCGCCGAGCAAAGGAAAAACTGGCCAAACCTCCTCTGGTAAGGGAAAGCCTGAAAAAGTCAGGACCTACTCAAAGGTCTTCGAAAACGTCCGAGAATGGAAGGTTGAACCCTCAAGATGGGTATCTGAAGCTTTCGTCCAATCCGAACAACCCTTCTGTGAGTGGATTTCCTAAAATGGATGGACTGACCTATTTTCAATTAGGGATCACACCTATCCTGACCTGGTAAAGGAGTTTTACCACAACCTTCGCGTTGCCAATGATAACCAGGACTACCTGGTAACCGTGGTGAAAAAGAAAACCATCTTCATCAACCCTCTCTACCTAGGGAATTTGCTCAAGTTAAAAACTGAGGGAGCAAGGCTAAGGAGATCTGGAGATCAGGATGGTACTGGGTACGAGGTCAACTTCTGCAAACCTGAGGGCCACTCAGGAGAAGTCTCAGCTTCATCTATGGGTCAGCACCAGAAGATGGCTCATTATCTACTGAGTTACTTTATCTATCCGAAGATCAACTGCACTACCTCAGCAATGAACTTCGAACAATGCTTCATCTGGCATATGCTGACGTACAAACCGATCAACATGCCAGTATTCCTTATCGTTGGCTTCCAACGTAGTACTGGCATGCTGAGGCTAGGATCGCTCATCACCAGGATCCTCATTAATCATCAGGTAGACCTGACCGATGAAGAAATAGCTAGAGGATCTGAGATCACAGCGGCTTCACTGAGAGCGTTGAAGTTCGGTCAGCCTTTGAAGAAAGGTAAAGCTGCTGCTGAGGGAACTGCTGTCCCACAGAAAGGAAGAATGACTAAGGCCCCAGCTTCTCGGAAAAGAAAAGTTGTTGGGACTCCTTCAAAAGATGCTGAGTCTCCAGCTAAGAGGCAGAAGTCAGCTGCTAAGTCAGCTGAGAAAAGGAGCAGGCAAGATGAGCCTGAAACTGAGGACACTAATGAGCAACCTCAGAAGAAGCAGAAGCCTTCTACACTGACTCCCCTCGATGCTATTCCTACTGACATCGTTGTGCCTGGTGACTCTCACTTCACCCAATGTCAAGGAAATGAGGCTGAGTATGAAGAAGAAGAAGTGCATTTGGACGACCAGTTCATTGCACAAGTTGAGGAAGAATTGGATGGGGATTCTGATGACGATGATGAGAACAACGATGATGCTGACTCCGAGGAGACAGCTAGTGAAATCGAAGCTGAGCATGCCAATACTGGGTTGGCTGCTGGAGAAGAGCAAGAACTTGACCAACACAACGTTGATCAAGTCCAAGAGCAAACTAATCTCCCTCATCATGATCAGGAAGAAACCTCTCCTTCTCACTCAGGAGAGTCTATTCAAGCTGATAATCCTCCTACTCCTCCTCGAAGAAGAAAACTCATCAAGGCAAGTCAGAAAGAAGTCAGTGAGAATCCCGTTGAACTATCAACTTTTCCTACCTTTGCCGTTCAACAACCAACGAAAGACCCTTCTGCCCTAAAACTCAAATTTGTTGGTAGAAAACCTGCGGCATCCATCGAAAAGCAAGCCTCTGTTTCTTCTCAACAGGAACATGCCGACTTAAGTGCTTCCGTAAACTCAACCAGTCAAGTTGAGCCGATTACTGTAAATGCTATTATTCCAAGCATGGTGCTGACTCCAAACATATCCGCCCCCGTCAGCACTGATAGTATTCGCGTTGCTACTTCTCCAACTCATCTATCTGCCGATGCCTCAGTTCTACCAGAATCTCAAGTGCAGATTGGAACAACACTTCCAGTCACTGACCATGTCATTCCTTTGACTCCTCCTCCTACCGGTCACACTGATGTCACTGAAGGCTCTCAAAGCTATCTGAATGCCACTGAGTCCGGCAAAAGGATCATCGACTCAGTGCAAGCGTTGATCAAAGACCTTCAACAATCCACTCCTCCTGCTGCTGGATCTTCATCTATTGAGACTACTCAGCTTTCCCAGGTCACTCAGCTTCTCAACGAAGTTAAGGGATTCAAGGACTTGCTGAACGTCATCATCACTTATCAAACACAGTAAGCTAAGCAGGACGCCATCGCCAAGCTGGCTGAGATCCAGCTGACAACCGTTCAACACTTGAATTCTCTACAACAACAGGTTCAAAACTTGTCAGCTGCGAACCAAGTCTATGCAACCTCTACTGAGGTCAAGATGCTCTTTGCTCAGCTTCACACCGAGCAACTCAAGACCAATGAGCAAATGGTCTCTTACTCTTAGTGCTCAGTGGAGCAAATTGGTGAAGCTGTTCGATTGCTGAATCTGAACAAGCAGGAGATGGACACTGACCAAATGAAACAAAACGAGATGCTGTCTATCACAAGGCAAACCTTCAATCACATCCGTCACACAAATGTTCAGCGTCAGTACTTTGACACCTACCTACTCAAAACCTTTCATCAAGTCATTGCTGGACTGACTGATGCACTTATATGGATTGGTAAGTCTGAAGCTTTCATCGTCAGTATGATCAGCGCTGCCAACCTCAATATACCTGATGAAGTCTCCAATCAGGGTGTTGCCATTTTTGATGGTGTAAATGAAAGCGCTGACCGCCTTAAAGCGCTGTCCAACGAACTGACCAGGGCTGTCTTAACCGACAGCTTTAGGATTCCTCCTCCCGATGCTGACAAAACGGGGGAGAAAGAACAAGCGAGAACACCAGTAAGAACACAGCATGGGTCTAGTCAGTCCCAACAAAAGAAAAGAAAATAGAAATAGGCTAGCTCAGTATAGACTAAGTACGATGTAATCTATATGCCTTGTCTTTAAGTTTTTGTTGTAAACACTGACTACCGATATCAATATATCATATCTGCATCTTTCATTCTATTCCTGAGTTATGATATATATTGCTGTGTACTGAGTCATTATGTATCTTCAATTAAATCAGCTATGTTTAATACTTATGAAACTTATTGATTGAATCAAATGCGGATAACATGTTTGACATTGACCTATGTGTTTATAAAACATTGTCTTTTAAGAACTCATTGAACAACAAATTACTCAGCGCACTCTAAATGTTTAAACCTTCCGCTTTATACTGAGTAAATAGAATATGCTATATAAGCTGACCTATATTTGAAAACTGACCTTAGACTTACTCGATTAAACCTGTAAATGTTTAGAGTAAAACTAAGTCAGTAGCTCAACCCTTACGGGGGAGTTTGCTAGGTATAATAGGTCAACTATCATGGGGGAGCTCAATACTGAGTTCCTCTCTGAATAGTTTTGCCAACATCAAAATGGGGGAGTTTGTTGAAACACCTTTCCACATAATTTTGATTTGACAAAATTGTTTAAGTATAATTGAAATACATATTCTAAACACACTAAGTTTAAATGTTTTGATTTATTCTACTAATGTGTTTGTTCAATGTTGAGTTAAATTGTTTATAAGACACAAGAATTAAAAGGCCCAAGCCCAATACAAGTGTCAAAGCCCAAGTCAAACAACTCAGTACAAGTCGGCCCGCGTTTGTCAAAACGTTGTCGTTTTGGACAAAACGCAACTCAGCAAAAGAAGGATCTAGAAGACCTTCGGGAACAACTTCAAGATGAAGCTGCTGAGTAGACTCGACAAACGTACAAGACAGCAGCTGGCTAAGGAAAACTTCCAGACAAAGTATTTCCTCTTTGGGTAAAGATCAGACGACACAGTATGCTGTCCAGTTGACTTTACCATAAAAGGAGAGACAGTCTGCTGAGCTGACCGAAAACAGAAGATACACAAATCTGATTGGCCGAGAGCTCTGAGCAAGTCAGGATGACAACGACAGGAAGTCGTTTCCCTCCAACGGTTATTTCGAAATTCGAAATGACCGATGCCCAGACGTCTTCATGTTCTTAAGCAATATTATCTTCGCATATTTCGCAATTTGCGAAGTCTGCGAAGTTAGGCGGAAGGAAGAAAGAAGAGAGAGTAAGAAATTTCGAAGTGTTATATATATGAAAAGTATTTTGGGAAAGTCACCAAACTATAGTCTAGATATAGATATGTAGTGAGTTGGATAATTGGTCTAAATATGTAAATAGACCTCCCATTTGATCCAATTTTATAATTTTCTCTAAATTTTAAGGCTAATCCAATAACCCACTTAACCCTATTCGTTACATATTCGGGGCTTTTGCCCAAATCAATATTTCCAACACAATATATAAAACAAATAAAAAAAGTGGAGATTCATGAAATTAACTAGCTAAAATCTTACTATTATTTTAAGTATAATTATTCATGGCATTACATTAAGATAAAACTTAATAAAATTAAAAATGGAAAACAGAAATTCGGAAGGCAAAAAATAGTGTAGGAATTCAATTTGAAACCAACTTATAATTGGGGTATGTAAGGATTTACATTCCTAAATAAGATTGCAGATAAGTGTAGGAACTAAACTGCAAATGAAGGTTCAGACATAATTGATCTCTCATCTTCCTCCTTAATGGAATTTATCATTCCAGCAACTTGACTTATGTTTGGCCTTTGATTAGGATTAGGATTTATGCATTTCAATGCAACCTGTAACAAGTTCACCATCCTTTCTTCACTTGCACCTTCTGAAAGCAAGGCCTTGTCAAAAACTTCTGCAGTCCATTCCTCTGTAACCACTGAACGAACCCATTTTCCGAGATCGATTCCGCTGTTCTGCACAAGTTTCCCTGTCAACAGCTCCAGCAGAATCACTCCATAGCCATACACATCCAATTTGTAGCCATCAGATTGAGAAATGAATGGCTTGTCTTGGTTTTCTACCACCATGTTTAGACCATATTCACTTATGCAAGGCTCCATGTTCTTGTTGAACAAAATGTTTGTGGACTTCAAATTTCCATGAGCAATTCCATCTTCATGAAATTCCTGATGCAGGAATGTTAATGTCTCGGCGATTACGGCTGCAACACTCAGTCTGTTTTCCCAGTCAAATACTTGCCCGTTTTGGGATCCTGAAATGAGGAACAATGGTCATTAAAAGAGAAATTTTTTATGTTAAGAGGAAATAGATGATTCGACATAGACATACCATGTAGTAGCTTGAAGAGGCTGCCATTTTCTTGATACTCATACACCAAAAGCTTCTCTTGCTTTGAGCAATAGTATGCAAGAGCAGGCAGTGATCTTGGATGCTTCACTTGGTCGATTCTCTCCATCCTTCTCTTGAAATCTTCATTCGAAATGCCCCAGTCCTTGATTCTCTTCACGGTCAAGATTTCCCCGTTGTTATGCAACACCTTGTAGAGGCTTCCATGCTTTCCTTTCCCTAACAATTCTGCAGGAGCTCGAAGCAAGTCCTCGAATCTCAAATTCTTCCCCAGAGGGCTTCCAAGCGCCACGAGTGATTGTGTAACTGTTCCAGCTTCAACTGAGCTGATCGAATACTCTGATCGATTCTTAGTGGTCGTGAATTCATCTGAAGTACTACTAGGCTTGGTGCTTGTTTCTACTGATTCCTTCTTGGCATCAGGCTTGGTGTTCTTCTTCTTACGCATTACTTTTAGAGCAATTAATAACACTAAAATCAGGGCAAGAACAATATAGCCTGAGTATATAAGAACACCATTTCTTGATGAAGATCCTGAGGCTTGTTTTGGTGGGGGATTTGATGGCGGACAAGCGTTCGATACTAGATCTCCACACAATCCAGGATTAGCTAAGTAACTGTCAGCTTTGAACTTGCCTTTGGTATCAGGAATTGGTCCGCTGAAATTGTTGTTAGAGATATTGAAAAACTCAAGCTGTGAGAAATCAAAATCCGGAATATTTCCACTAAGCTGATTATCTTGAACAAGGAAAGACAGCAGGCCTATAATGCGAGAAACCTGACCGGAGAAGCCATTGAACGACAAATCGAGCCTTTTCAATCTCGTTAGCTGAGAAAGAGAGTCAGGAATATTACCAGATAACTTATTCCTGCCAAGATACAAGTGAGTTAACTCCTTGCAGTTTCCTATCCCTTGTGTCAACAAGCCCGTAATGCTGTTTTGGTTCAGGCTCAGGACATTAAGAGACTTAGCCAAGCATAGAGAACTATCATCAAATGTTCCAGTCAAATTGTAGTCATTAAGAACTATTCTCCTTACATGTAAGTTCAAGTCGCAATACACACCTGTCCAATTGGCAAGGCAAGGATCTGAGGTGGTGTTCCAACCCCAATTTTGGTCTTGATTCACATTTCCTCCTGCTGAAAGTTTGTCCATGAACTGCACCAGTGATTGCTTCACATCTTCTTCTTCTGAATTCGCCACTGGAAAGACGAGACAGATCATGAGAATAGGCAGCACGCAGATCGGAATCATTCGATTCATTTTTTTATGATGATGAACCAATTGAACATGTGGTTCCTTTGTATATGGAAGGGAAGCTAAGTAGTTAAAACAAGGAGAAAGTAACAAAGCTGATGTTACATGATTGATACCGTTATGAGTGCCGAATGGCTGAATTTACGAAGAGAAAACTTCAATGTCATAGCTGTGACTGTCAATAGCAAAAGAGCTATAGAAATCTGCCAAAAGGCCTAAAAGTATACAAGTAAACAACATTTTCATTCGGAAGCCGGCAGCTCTGAACAAATCATATTATTGAGTTTGTATGTCTTTCTCTGATTGGTTTATCAATGAACAACAGTATCTAAAGATCTTATAACGGTACTCTAATTCTTTTGTATTGTTCTGTATGGCACTATGCACTTTGTCGTCTTTATAAAATGGCATTTTTCCACTTTCAGCTGGGATTTATGATTGGTAAAAGTATTATAATGGCAAATAGAAATAAAGATTATGTTTTTACATTCTTTTTTTTTTTTTTTGCACAAGAAAAACATATCTGATGACTCGGTCTGCATGATGTTAGGTAGAAGGTCTAAACAATAAGTGACTCTCAAGGATGGCGTAAAGATAGTAATGGACTTGTTTGGTTCACATGTTCCTGTTTGTTGTTATTTGATAGGTAGCAGATGTTAATTGATTTTTCTGCTAAAAAGTATTTTTCAAAATTTTACCAAACACTTTTCTGCTATTTAGAATTAAAAAGCAAAATATTTCCAAAAAATGGAACCAAAGGAGCACTACATCTCACCTTGAAAATGGAGAGTGATTGACTATTTTATCAAAGGTTCGTTTCCAATACATGTAAATGCTTTTTAAAACATTAAGACTCAAGCCAAAGCCAAATATCTACATGGTATTAGAGACTCTCATGTACAATGTGTTGGTTCGAGGACAAACGAGACTAAAGTTGGTGGGCTTATAACGACTCAGTTCTGAAAGGGTGACACCGGGATGGAAAACCTGAGCAAGGAACGGCTCTAAAAGATGTCGTGAGGGGTAAAACTGATTTGAATCTCACTTCGAAGTGATTAAACTATATTAATAAGGTGTATGTATGCACATGTAGAAGTGTTTTAAAACTCCGAGACTCAAAGAATGAGACTTGAGACTTAGATCAAAATAGGCAATATCAACGTCGTATTCAACCAGGGCATTACATACAATTTTCTCTTCTCTTTTGAAGATGTTCAACTTTTCAACAACTTTAAATTATTGCACAAGTTGGTCCACGTGCTTGCCAGTTTTTGCAATAAACTAAATTTGGCAAAACTATAGCATCAATGCAAGTATGGAAGAAGAGAACACAGTATGCAACATGACTTTTAGATCAGACCAGAAATTCTCAACAGTAAAATTCCCTAGTTATTAGTTGCTGATTGATTCTTAACAAAACACGAGCAGAAAATTATACCAAGATTGTATAATTAATCCATTTTGAAAAGAGAACTATCCACTTGAATAATTCCCTTTGATCTTTGAGTACTGGGCAAAAATTGCTCACGGCATTATAATTTTACAAGCTAGTAGCATCTTGAAGATCGAAACATGAAATATAGGTTCTTTGCTTTGTTATAAGGTCCTTCAATCCAAAAACAAATATAGTTACGACAATATACAATATATACTAGTAAAAGTGTGCATAGTTACAACAATATCTCCAACATTGGCTATCTTCTATCTATTGTCCATATGCTGCAACAACAAAAGGACTCAAAAGAAAACCTCCACTTTAAAGATTCTCCTGTATAACATCTTTCACATATTTGTTCTTTACATAGCAAAGCTTTCCGGAGGCAAAAAGAAAGCATTTTCCTCCTAAACTTATAGCACAAATCCTGGATATGAGCTCAAGGCCAAGATGTTGTAATTATTGTTTTCAAGATCCTAATCACTAACTTTCAGGAGATTTCACATCTTGCAAGCACTGTTATCTTTACATAATTCACCCTGAAATCAAATACCAAATACCTCATATCAAGAAACTTGACCATTTTTCATAATTGCAGATCATTTACTCTCTATATTTTGGCTTATCGTTTATGAGAATATTCAAAACTATATCATCTTATAATGGTTCAATGCAATGCAACTAAATATGAGTGAAGTTTGGTTCATGCAAAAATCACTGTTAGAAGAGAAAAATAAATGGTGGTTGATGTCTATAAAAACATATCATCAAACATGAATAATTGCAATACGAAGACTTCATTCAGAAGGCTTCAACATCGTGATAAATTTTAAGATGTTGGATAGCAAAAACAAGGTTATCCATCCAGTTGCAAATGCTTACCTTCTTTTTCCGCGATTCCAGAATCTCCTCTAGTGGTGGTCGACCTATAACCGGAACAGGTTATTATCATTAAACTATTGAAGAAGATACATTGGGAAGATAAGACCTCCCTAGTTATGAAAGACTCTCTTTATAGAAAGAAAAATAAAGCAGAGTAGTCTATAAGTCAATTATGGGAGCTAATTCTTACCTGTAATTTGAAGACGATATTTAGCCCAAACACCATATACTGCATTGGCCATTTTTCCAATCTGAAAACAAAATGATTGTCTTTTTATTGATAAGAATACAAACAAAAGAAGAGGTATAAACAAATTATAACTAATATGTTGGACTTACAGGTTCATATTTAGTAATGGCATACACCCATCCAAGACCAACTTGTTCATATAACCTTTTGAATGCCTGCAATTTTGGCCAATAGTATAAGATTGGATCTAGACATTATATTGACTAATAGTGTCGGTGACAATGAATCATAGATAGATTATGTAGCAGATACAAATTACTGTTGCATCAACATTTGTAATTGACAACATTTTAACAGCACAATAGCAGTGATAATAAGAAATTGGTCCAATCAAAAGATTCAGAACAAGTTTGATTACAAGATGTCAACTAGCTATGTTGCTCTAGTGCTGCATTTATGAAATTTCACTAAAACACAAATTAGACAAAATTAAGTAATAAAAGCAGTTAATAAGTATATTCATGTAATGTGTATATTTAACAAAGCAGAAATAAATCTGACTTAATGTAGAAAAGAAAAAGTACTAGTGCAGCAAGATTCAAGAAAAAGCAAACAATTGTCACAAATATGCTATGCTATACATATTTGTTAAACTATGCCTAGTCAAATAAAGATTAAAAGGATTAGGATGGGAGGCAATACATCAACATTTGTGACCACTGTTCCATCAGAAAGTATGGCATGAATAGTTCCCATGACCTGCATTACATATTAAATACAGTTAATTTCACAAACTAATTAAGCATTAGAGACATGGTTAATTAAGTTTTACATACAGTTTTGTAGTCTAGGCCTTGATTCTCCTCTGCAGAGTAATCCAGAGAGCTTATGTCAACAAACTTTATGGTGCCGTAGCTTTTATTCCTCTCTCTAAGCATATTAACCTAACAACAAATCAACATATAAATATAAACAAAAGCCCAATTTGCTGCTTACTTTGACTAAACATGAGCTTTACATTGAAAGAAAGATGGAGTGGGTGACCTCACGCATGCAAAGTGGGCAATCTCCATCATATAGCATTTTAATCTTCCAATTCTGAGGAGAAGGAGATTGTTCCCCATTTTGTTTTTTGCTGGTTATTGGATCCACAGTTGCCTCATCTACTGCACGAATTGGATACTTAATTCCTGCAAAGTATGCAAATGAATTGGACTAGTGCAACAATCAAATAATGACTACAAAAAAGGGATAAGTAGAAAATTAAAACCAGCCCAATTCAATATATATGATATGATATGAGACATCCAAAATAGTGAAATTGAAACATAGAAGGTAAAAAAAGGGAGGAGATGGAATGATTACCTGTAGTTTGGGAAGGAGGATATGAAGTGAATCGATGGAGAGAATGGGAAGGGGAATTATGAAATGTTAGGGTACGATTAAGATAGGTTGGAATAGAAAGGATGGATTGATGGTTTCTTTGCCTTGCAATGAAGCACGCAGTGGCAGCTCCTCCTCTCAACGCCATTTCCCTGCCTTGATTTGGTTTGGGAAGCCATAAGGCAAAGAACTGATTAACTTAATCAAATGGACGTGGCACTCTGGGTTTCACCAAAATTATCAACTTTATTTTATTTTTCTTGGCTGAAATTAAGGGTAAATTACACCTGTAGCCTAACTTTATCCATTTTAACATTGTAACCACTGAACTTTAATTTTTAACGGTATGACCACTGAACTTTACACTTTTTTCACACCGTGGCCACTCAACAACTCAAAACGACTGTTGACGGCCTCAAATTAAAAAATTTGAAGATTTAATGACATTCTAAGAAACTTTAATTCTTGAATTTTTTTTGTTTTGAGGTCATTTAGGTATTGTTTGGTTAGGAGAGAGAGTGAGTGAATTTTTAGAGAGAGAAATCTACTAACTTGGGACAGGGCTACACATGACATTACTGGTGTCGAATACCGTTTTTGTGTTGGGCTTGCCAAGAATGCAAAGGGGAATGGACTCCATATTCATAGTGGTTGACTAGTTCTCCAAAGATGGCATACTTTATTCCATACCGGAAAACCAATGATGTCTCGACCATTGCCAAACTTTTCTTTCGGGAGGTAGTACGACTATATAGGGTTTCGAAGAGCATTGTGTCGGGTCGAGATACTAAATTTCTAAGTCATTTTTTAAGAACTTTGTGGGTCTTATTCGATATGATCTTGAAATTTAGTACCACCACTCATCTCCAAACCGATGGGCAAATCGAAGTGGTCAACCGGACCTTAGAAAACCTCTTGAAGAGCAAGTGTGAAGACAAGCCGAGAATGTGGGATTTGGTATTGGCTCAAGACGAGTTTGCTTATAATGAGACCATCCGCTCGGGAACGAGAAAGCCATCCTTTGATATGGTTTACATGAAGACCCTTAATCACGCTCTTGATATTGTAACATCTCAAAGGGCGATAAGGTAAGCATACTTGCTCACAAGCTTGCTATTGAGTATTAACAAATGCATGAAAAGGTCAAGGAGACGCTTGAAGAGCAGAACAAGAAGCTAAACGCTAAGGTCGACTTGCACTGAAGGGATATTCAATTTGAGGTAGGGGATGAAGAAGTCATGGTGTCCAGTAAACGCAAACACCTACCATGTCGCACTTCTGAATTGGCTAGGTAAGATGTCGCCCTCCTTTAACGTATGTGACTCAAGCCCATACATGTTGGATGTGCCTCTAGAATATACTCATGAGCCGACAACAGTCTAAAACATGGCTCACACGACATGTAGAGTAACCAAAGGGGCAAAAAAGCTGAGGGAAGAAGACCACACGATGTGTGACATCTTCCACACGTCGTGTGAGACTAGTCTAAATCTCTACCCGATTTTGGAAAATTCACACGACGTGTGAACTATCCAACATGTCGTGTGAGTTATAAAGGATCCTCCTAAGTCTGCACGAAGAGCGATCATGAAATCACCCATTTTCTTGCCACATTGCCTGTGACATAACTTCAGGGCCAAGTTCTGCATTTTGCCACTATTCCTGCCACTATCTATTTATTATTTTGCCATTCTTTAATTACTGTCTTGCCATTTGTACTTGTTTACTACCTTGCTACTATAATCGTTGATATCACCTTGTTGAATTTACGTTGGAGCTCCACCTGTGGGGGGAGGGGGGCGCCGTTGGGTTCGGTCGGGGGGACTCCGATGCTAAAGTCAGTAAAGTATATAAAATGATAAAACAAAAGCATGAAGAATAGTATGGGAACGTGTCCCTTAATAGCTTAGGATGCAAGGCTATTTATATTAGGATAGTTGTAACCATCAATCTTGTAACTAGAAAGTCTCCATTAATGCCACATTAATGGTGGTTACAGTGTTCATTCAAGTATGACCGTTAGTTCATTTATGGAGCTATTACTTGCCATTAATAGTTTCGGTTTCCATATGGGAAGACGGTGCCGATATTCTTTGGGCGTATCGATGTCAGATGGCGGGTCTCCCGAGATATGGCAGTTGCGAGTCTCTTTAAGATGTTTGATCATCCCGAGGTGTATTGCTGAACCCAAGGATCTCTCATGGCGTATATCTTGCCTCATACGCCATCCTACTGGCGTATCCCTTGGCCGTAGCCGATGGCTAAATGCTCATTTAGTCCCTTGATAATATCTGGATGTTATCAATCGTAAACTCTTTATTACCTTTATTGTTAGAAGAATTTAGTACTAAAAGGAGGTTATTAGGTATTTGGCTACCTAGAGTTATCAAGGTATTTAAGCTCAACCTTTTGTAAGGATGACTAATTTTTATTCAATCAAATATATTTTTCCTCTTGGAAGTAAGGTTTTCAACCTTAATGAGATTCATTCCTTCTAGTTAAACTAGAAAACGAATTATTTCTTTGTTGATTTACGATTGAAATCAACATTATCCTTACAAATTTGTATCAATTTAGTTTGAGAATTATTTGTTGGTTTAAACCTTCACCATTTTCTTTATATCGACTCCCCTCTGCATCATAACTCCAAGGCTTCCAAAACTCTAACTTCAAACATACTTGGAAACTTTTATCACTTCTTTTCAACATAGCACTAACACCGCACTTACAATCACCTTTAAAAATCATCCCATTAAGATTGCATTTGATGAACCTTGAGGTCAGCATGTTCCAACACATAACAGAAGTCACATGTTGGTGACCAACGACCTGCTACGGAGGACACTGGGAGGCACGGACCTGGTTTAACTTCTAATGAACAATAAAGTCATTCTTATCTTCAATCGCATTTACTGCATTGCGACAAGCACCATTTCAGACCAAACTATTATGTTGCACCCAAATCACTCATAGGACAGTAGTTCACGGAGAAATAACTTATGTCGGTGTCGTACTGCATAAATCAAGAAACTAAGTACTAATATCATGGATATCATGAGGAAATCAACCTGAAGAATAAAAGATTGTATACGACGTAGCTAATGGAAAAATCAACCTGAAGGTAACGTTCTTACAAAGGACGTATCAACGGAATGTCAAACCATTCCCTATACATCGTAGCAAGATCCCAAAGAACGTCCGAAAGCCGAAACACTAAAGAGCTTCGAGAGTTAAATGGAGGACATCTGATATCATCCAAAAGATATCAGGATCCAGATGTTTTCATCTTAAACCCACAAAGACGACCGAAACAATGAGGACAGTCAAATTAGACTAAACATGAGTGAACATCTCTCAATGTACGTGGACCAATGAAATGTTCTTTAAATCCTCTTCGAATCAAGATCTTTTAATCGCGTCTAAAATTAACAAATCTTGGTTCTGGTATATTACCAACTACCTAAAATAGGTCCATCACTGAGAATATGACAATATGTCCTCTATGGAATCTAAGGAGAAGGTTTTAATACCGGCTAACGATTTTACAATTGAGTTACCTGTAACAAAAATATGAGTGATTTGTGTTGTGAATTCTATATACTCCTTAATTTAGACATCAAAGTGAGATCATCCGTCAACAGTCTCACCTCGATTCTTTTTCTGTCTTACTTTAGGTATTAGAGAAATCTTGTTAAACGTCGAAGCACTCCAATACGGAATTAATCCTATCATATTCTAATATAATTTATATCATGGGATTATTTTGAAAACATAAGAATTTGAAAATTTTATTGTTATTATTTTATGTTTATTAAATAGTTAAAAGTCGAAATAAAAAATAAATTTATCGAAATAATTGTTATAATCGGTCAAATTTTTCTTTATAGTTTATCTGATTTTTTGGTTTGAGAATCGTCAGATACCCTTTAAGGACCATCTCTCAATTGAAGCTTTATGCATAGGTTAATACTCGAATTCGAAATCTAGCGGATATATAATTAATATTTTTAAAACCCAAGAAGTGTTTAATTAACCGAATTAAATTTAAAGCTTAATACATCAGTTGCTTTCTAAACTTGTCTAAAAAGTTTGGTTGGACCCCTAAACATACGTGGTGTCTCCTTAGCCTCATGAACTTACTTAACATAACATATTAACCACCTGAATTTTTTAAAAGTGACCTATTAGCCTCTAAACTTGCTTATAGTGATCTATTTGTCACATGAACTTGTTTAGAGTGATATACATTGCAAGTTGTCTAAATCTATAAAAAAAAAATCAAAACATAAAATTCGTGATTTTTAGTTTTTTTTTTTTTGAAACACGTGATTTTAAATTTTTAAAATAATTTAACTTTCTGTTTTATACATATTTATGAGGTTTTTTATAAATTCAGGAACTTAATTACTGTATGATATTTTTGTTTGGAAGTTTAGAGGTTAATGGATGTGAGAGTTAAAGGAAGTTATGGAAAGGGAATGGAAGTGATGGAAATGAAAGTTAACAAATAACCTTGTTTGGGAGTTTATAGGATGTAAATGAGGTTAAAATGTTTCACTTCGTTTAGGAGTTTAAATTTGGAGGGAAGGAAGGTTAAATTTACTTTGCAGAGACAAGAAATTTTAAAAAAGTTTACGTTTCTCCCATTAACCCCCAATTTGGAGGTTAGGGTTTGGAGGTTAGAGGAAGTAAAGATTTAACCTCATTAACTTCCATTTGCTTTAAAAAAAATAACTCCAAACAAGATTAACTTAATACTTAACCTTACATTACTTTTATTTACTCCTATTAACCTCCTCCCAAACAACGGCTAGACCCGTAGGAAATGACCATGCCCTATAGTTGAATGTACAAGGCAACAGTAAACTCCAGGATTGGAATTCTTGTAGTATGTATGATTAACTAATTACTCGCTTCAGCAGCCCCTTTGAATCGGCGATCTAGTTGTCTGATTTTCATCCTAGAGAAACCAAAATGGCGTTTCTACTAAAAAATTCCAACTTTTCTTCTCGTTTTCGATCTCATTCTCAGGTTATTTTCTTTTTATGGAATTGATCGATATATTGTTTTTATTTCATTTTCATATATCTCTTCTGAACTTTCTCTTTATCTAATCAACAGAAAACAGAGGACGCACTCTCTCTTTCGCGTCGAGGTTTCCATGTCGAACCCGGGCCGCGCGAAAAAGCTGTGAGTTATTGCTTTCTATGATTGCTTCTTTGCTCATGCTTTTGAAGCAACCCTGATTTTATCTTCTGAATTGGGAATATTGGTCATCTTCAAGTTAATTATTTTAATCGATTATATCTTCATTGAATGAGGAGGTCTATATTCCTGATTACATACATATCTATCTATTTGCAATAGGAAAAATAGAAAAGCTTTGCCTGCTTTCAGACCCAAATCAAAATAAACCCAATAATGGACCGAAGAATTCATGCTTGAATATTCTTAAAACGACGATATCAGAGTCTTATCTTGTTTGATTTGGGGATTTGAAAGTAGATGCTAAACTACTGTTTGTGGGATAAAATTTGTGTGCGGAACTCTAGATGCTGCTGCTATTATACCTGCATTACTTTAATATTGTATTAATTTGTGGGTAGAGGAACTTAGATGTGTAATCCCCTGAGCTTCGCATTGACACCTAACGTGCTAAGTTCTTGCGGTCTAGCTCTTGGCGGAAGACCCAGCTCTTAAGCGATTCAAATCTAATAACAAGGGCGTGCGGACAGTTAAAAGAGTTGGTGATTTTCTCACAATTGCCGTTGTAGCAGGTATACTCTTGTTTTTGCTATAATTTGAGCACAATTGGTTATCAGTGTTTTTTTTCCATCTTCTTGCTACAGTAAAATCCTTTTCTTTCTTTGTAATTTTATGCAACTATTAATGTTTTGGGATAAGTCAACCTTAGATAGAACTAGTATTAGTTTGTTTCAGCTGAAACAGCAAGAACAGAACCCTTTTAGGATGGTCAACATAAAGTAAATTGAAGTTGTAGGGATGCAATAGTTTTGCACTAATCTCCCTGTTCCTTTTTGAAGCAATTGTTGATTCTGCAGGGAAAATGTCTAGTACGTTTTTGTTACCTTAATTCTTTTTATGAGTTTCCAGAAAAAAAAATGTCTACATATTTTAAAACTTGCTCATGGAAATTTGTTGTACGAGTTTTCAAGCAAGAGGCAGAAAATTTCCGCATACTTCTTGAAGAAAAATCTGTTTCCTGCCTGATAAGATCAGACAATGAACCTGTGTTGGGACATTCTTTTGAAAGTAAACAACATGGTAAAGTTGAGCAGCAACTTTGAAAGGCTACCTTGTGGCTACTGGATATATAGATCACTACTCAATTGTTTTTCTCTCTTTATCTCTTTATCTCTTTATCTTAATTAATTTTTCAAACTTCGAATTTTTTAGCGAGCAGCTTGCCTTCTAGGTCAAGTAGTATCTAAATTAGTGTCTTAAGTGCCTACTCATAGTACAAGGGAGAAAATTTATTAGTGATCCAGGTCCATAATAGAGACTGGGAGCTGAATGAATAGTATGAAATCTTAGAGAACACTCTAGAAAGGAGATCAGTACAATCTTTGAATTAGTTTACATTCTTGCCTGCTTGTAGAGTTATAGACCTAAGTTACCTCTTCCTTTCTGGTTCTTGGTTTTGTCCTGTTTTCTTTATTCGGTTATTTAGGCAGAATCTGAGGGGAATGAGTCAAAAGTAACAAACGGAGATTAACTTGCGTGTTGAAGTTCGGTTTGCATTAAGAATTTCCATGTCGTTAGATGTTTGCAAATCTTGACTACATCGCCTATGAGCTGCATATCCTGAAAAGTGATAAACTAATTTGCCATTCGTAATTTCTGAACCACCTTTTCTTTCAGAATTATTTCTCAAAATGTTCTGTCTGTGACTATCACATCATGGACGGCAATGTGATATGTTAAATTGAAGGCCTCTAATATTGTAATCACCTATGGAGCATGGAAACTGAAATAGAAATCGAAATAGACACTGAAAAGCGATATTTCTAAAAAAATATATAGGGAATTAAAATCCAGGGGAGACGTGTAATAAAAAATAATTTGGGGTAACATCGATTAAACTTTCCCGGCTTATAGCTATTTGCACCCGTTTTTTAAATTCAGAATAGCTCAATAGATACAACTTGATCAAGAGAAATGATTAGCTTGTGAATCTCGTGATAACATCGATTGTATGTTTCTAAAATTTATTGTCTATCAGCATTCTTATGATTTATGTCTGTTTCAGGTTGTTGCTATGAGATGTACGTGAGAGCAATGATGCGGGAGGAGGCTCGGAAACAGGCAGGGGAAAGTGCGTAATGGAGTTTGCGAGCATCCCATTTGATTACTCTTGACAAAGAATAAATCTCTATATGATACTGTCTGCTAGTTGAATAAGCAGAAGAGTCTTTTTGTAATGAAATGCAGTAAAAAGTTTCTGATCTCACCATACATGTTAGAATTTGATCTGAACTAAATTGTATGCTGGAGATGAGACAATAGATGAAGTAAATGCTTAGAAATGGGGATGGGAATTCTCTTGTTTGGCCAGTTGGTTGATTTTGGTCCATGACTCTCTTGGTCCCAGTATTAAAAGTATTTGTCAGCAAAACTATAGCTGTATTTCTGAGAGCCATGTGATCTTGTTTTGTTAGGCGAATCAAGTCCATACCATATATGAAAGCATGAGGTAATTTGTTTGATTTTCTTGTAATTTGAAATTTGCATTCATCCTATCTTCACCAACGGTGGAAACTATCGTGTTCTTGTCATGTCAATTATAGCTAACACGTCAATTATAGCTATCTTGTTCTTGTGAAAATTGCTACCTAATGCAAAAATCTATCTGACCAGAAAAAACAATCTCTCTTGACCATATATTTATCTGGGAAAATTCTGGTCTTCCCCAATACAAAAAACTTGTGGAGCTGTGGAATTTGTGCATTTCTTTTTTAATTTTTTTTTTCTCAAATTGTGTTAGTTTAGGTTGTTGAAATCTGAGAATTTAAAGTATTGATTTTATGTGCAGTACCAACAAAAATGAAAATTTTGAAAAAAGAAAAAACTTTTGTTTTTCTTTTTTTGTTTTGACTAGTAGATGGATGACACGTGTGGACCAATATAAAAAAGGAATTGCTTTTTTGTTTTTCTTTTTGTTATTGAAATTGAATTTATAAAAAGTAATACTACAATTGAATTGAATTGTTCACATCGAGGATGGATTTCGTTTCCCTATCTGTCTGAAAGATAACATACAAGTATAAGTATGATGGAGTATATAACGACAAAAATATATTTTGAAAAAAGAATAATAGTCAGACCCACATTATAAAAAATTCACATTCTCTCCAAATTACAGAGAGAATGTTTACTTCCACAATATTACTACTTTGCTGTCCACGCGCTTTCTAATCCGTCTTACCCTCACGCTCTGGATGACATCACAAGATATAGATGGGTATTCATATCCATTTGGGCTGAACAGCTTCTAAACTTTGTCCCATATTCATCCTTCTAAATTTTAAAGTTTGCCCCTGAATTTACCGGAAAATGTTCATTGGCCTCTTGAATTTTTAGAGTGTTCCAATAATCTTTTCAACTTGCATAAAATATCCGGATAGCCCTATCAATTAATCACCATGTTGTAGAAAAAGTAAGTGATAACATCGAGATATTAGCAGAGGGATCAAAGAGGATATTTACCAAAACGACCACGTATCGGAATAACCTGAGAAGCAATGGCGTATCAAGCAAGACATCCGGGTGGCGGATCACCTAGGCTCTGCCACACGAGATCCATAGTCAAACATGTGGGAGACTCGCCATCATGCCTCGATCCGCCCGTCAAACGGTTGAGCCGATTCCCAATAAAGACAATTAATAGACCGTTAATGAGCTAACAGCCACTCTTAAAGGAGATCCGTAACCGCCATTAATGAGGCATTAATGGAGACTTTCTGGTTACTGGGAGTTACGATCACATGACTATAAATAGCTTGCATCCCAAGCTATTAAGGTACACATTCATTCTCTTCTTTAAACCATACCTTGTCAATATAGTTTATTCTCCTTTTTCTATACTGACTTTGGCATCGGAGCTTCCCCCCGTCGAACCCAACGACGCCCCCACAGGAAAGAAAGCTGATTGGAAATGCACCACTGGTTATCAATTGGTGCGGTGAGCGTGGATCCTAACCTAATAAGGATTTCGTTCACATTTCCAACATGACAAGCGGAGGGTCCAATCCCTCAACAGGAACAGAAATACCACCCATAACACCATCAACTAATCCCGTTACAAATGCTGGCCGCGTTGATCCTGATGCACCAACCGTGCATGGAGAGGGAAGCATGTCACCTGATTCATTCATTGAAATTTGCGCGGGATCCATCGGAAGAGAGCATGGACCCGCCATGGAGAGTCGACTAAGGTCTTACCTGACAATTCCCCCATTCACCCTACGTCGTCCTACACCAGCCCCTACGCCATCACAATGGCAGAATACTCTCATAGGACCCAATGCTCGTGACTCGTCGTTTTTTCTTTCTCACCCTGCGGACTCCACAGTTGTTAATCCAGTGCCCACCAGTAGCCAACCGTTAAATAGAAGGCTGTTTTCTGAGATACCAAAAGGGAGTCAAAGGAATGATCCAGCTCTTCCTAGGGGCACCACAAACCCTGGGCTCACCATTGGCAGTCAGGAGGGTCGGAGGCACAAGAAGCGCAAAAAGACACATAGAAATGAGCGATCTCAATCCCCTTCTCGCCCCAGGCGTAGATCACCTCGGCGAGGTAGATCTCCTCCAGCATCTGACCGAAGGAGAAGCGAGCGGCAAGCGGGGTCACCTCGACAGGATAGGCAAAATCCGCCACCAAACCAAGGAGAAAATAGGCAAGCGCCTCCAGGCGGACGTGGTAGAAGGTCACCATCAGACCCATCATCCGACTCTAGCTCTTCGTCTTCTCGGAGTAGACCTCCAAACAGAAGACATCCTAGGGAGAATCGAGGTACTATGGCGGAGCAGATCAGGGCCGAGGTACGCCGTCAGAACGAGGAGAACGCCATGCATAATCCATTCGCCAACCGTGATTCGCCTTTCACTGCGTGGATCGAGGCTGAGGAAACTGAGAGGCACTTTAAGATTCCCAACATCCAGGTCTATTCAGGTGAGGATAATCCTGAGGCCCATGCAAGAAAGTATCGCATGTTGCTTGGCCTTAATCGGGCCAGTGAGGCAGTGCTGTGTCGGATGTTCATCACTACGCTCAAAGGTCCTGCCTACGACTGGTTCCAGTCCCTTCCCCCAGGATCGATAGACAGCTGGGATCAGTTAAGTCGAGAATTTTGTGCAAAATTCGCCGGATGTATTCCTCCAGTGGTTAAATCACGAAAACTCTTTGAGTTAAAACAAAAAGAGAATGAACCCCTTCGGGAGTATGTCGACAATTTCAACAAGTTGTGTATCCGCATTGTTGATGTGGATGTCTCCATGGCAGTAGAAGCGCTGGTGAAAAACACAACTTGTAAAAGCTTGCAAGAGGATTTAATCAGAAACAAACCGAGGAATATGGCAGAGCTAATAGAAAGATGCAAGGACTTCATGGAGGTTGACGACATCAGCAGAGAGTCTGTATCTCCACCCAAGAAAGACAAAGGCGAATCTCGCAAACAGGACAAGGAAAAGCTCCCTGATTCGTCATCCCGAGGTAGGCGAAGAGGATCTAGGAACAAATTCGCATACATACCGTCGTTTACACCGTTAAATGCCTCCAAGAGTGAAGTGCTAATGTGAATAGAGAACAGCCAGCACAAGCGGAGCATTTCATACCCCGAACCCAAAGGGGGGGGGAGTACACCAACACGGGGAAAAATCCCAAAAATTATTGCAAGTACTGATAGGGGTCAAAAACCCCTATCTTTGGGTACGGTTTTAGGACGGGTTTTAGCGTTATTTTGTTAATAAGCGAGCAATTCTCGCATTTAAATGCTTTTGTGTGAGTTAGTTAGAAATTGGAAACGTTTTATTTACTTTTCGTTGTTTAGGCTCGTTTTATGATCAATTTAGGCAAATACGGCCAAAATGGCATGCATATTATAATTCCGTTATCTTTTGAAGCTAATTGATCCCTCAAAAGTCGCACCAAACGAAGCGTTTGCTTAAATAAGCGATTGGCGGGTCAATTTAGCCCTTGGACTAATGTTGTTTGGAGTTTATGTGCATGTGCAGGTTAAAACATGATCAATTTCAGGCAAAAATCGTGTCTCGGGGACCCCCGGCAGTCGCTTGGCGAATTGAGCATCGGCGCGCAGCCCGGGCGCTGCTCGGCGAGCAGCCCAGGCACTGCCCAGGCACTGCCCAGGCACTGCCCAGGCACCGCCCCGGCACCGCCCAGGCACTGCCCAGGCACTGTGCCTGCTCGCCGAGCAGGCCGCCAGGCGCCTGCTCGGCGAGCAGGGGGCTGCTCGTCGCGAGTAGCCCTGCTCGCCGAGCAGCTCGCCCTGCTCGATGAGCAGACCTGCGGGAATTGGTCAAAAAGACCAATTTCGCCCCCACGATGGACCCCACGACTTCCTACATCAATAAGGACACGAATTAGGTCAAGAAAATGGCCCGAGCCGCGTCTATAAATAGAGTTTTTCCAATGTAAATTAGATATCTTTTTCCTTTGTAATTTTCTTAGCTTTTCACCTTAAGAAATCCTCTCCACCTCCTCCATATCCTTCAAACCTCCATTGAAGACACCTCCGAAGCTCCATTCACCGAGGATTGCTCAAGCTTCATCCTTAAATCCTAGAAAGACGCCTGCATTGGTAGACAGGTTCCCTGAAAGGGATTTTTCTTCTTTTACATTCTGTCTAGCCTCTGATACATGCTATGAATTCTAGGTTTATTGTAACTTCGTGACAATGTTTCCATCTTTGATATATATTATAGTTCTTGTTTATTCAATTGTTTTGATGTTCTAATCTTTGTCTTACGCTTTGTCTGATTGGTTTAACTCATTCGATAATCCCAAAATTAGGTTGGCACATATTGCGAGCTGAATCTGACCTAGTCAGTGCCTATAGGATTGACGACCCTATAGAAGATTAAGCCCAAATTACTGAGCCTTAGAGCTAGTTTCGGCCTTACAAGGGAATCACAAACTAGGGACTTTAGGAGGATAGGTCGGGTTAATCGCCTTGGACACAAGTGACTTAGGTTTCAATTCAATTGTTTAAACATTCTATTTTCATTATCATCGTATCCCTTCATGTTCCTTCGGTTAATTGCATTGGTAAAAGATCACTTAGGAGTAGTTTAACTTAATTAGGGGTAGAGTAACTTAATTAGGCGTAGAATAACTTAGTTAGAATCAGATAACTTAGCTAGGAATAGCGTAATTCAACCTAGGAGTAGATTAATTTAATCAAACAAACTCAAAACCCCCTAAGCCTAGATAACATCCGAGATCGAGTAGCTCGGTACTTGCAGAAATAAATCATGTGGACGATAACCTGGACTTAAACCAGAAATTTATTACTTGATAACGACGGGGTACACTTATCCCTCAGATCGGGTTCTTCGCGGAATCCGCATCAAGTTTTTGGCGCCGTTGCCGGGGATAGTAGATTAATTCTATAAATACTCGACAACCGCCAATCATCAAGTTTTTGGCGCCGTTGCCGGGGATAGTAGATTAATTCTATAAATACCCGACAACCGCCAATAATCAAGTTTTTGGCGCCGTTGCCGGGGAATTATTTCTTCTGCAATATCGAACCAAAGGTTGATTTGTTAGTTTAGGCATTCATTGTGAATATCTTTGTTTATATCGTTTATACTTGTTGATTTCTTTATACTTTTCTATACTTGTTCATATCTGTATACTGTTACTTATCAACTTTTGTGCTAGAACTTCACTTTTTCTCAGCATTCTCTGATCAATGAATTGGCAAGAAAAAGTCGAGTGGCAAGCTCAAAAGTTTACTATCCCATCAAGACAATACATTCATACCTTGGAGAATGAGGCTCCCAATCCCTCCATGGTCGACTTAAATGAGAAAATGGATATCTTAATGGCAAATCTGAGCCTCAACACCAATGAAAGTGTAAGTTTTGTGGGTAATCACCAAAGGTATAATTCTAACCCCAATTCTTACAGCTTTTATGGTAGTGATTGGAGGAGACCTCAACACTCAAATCTGTCCTACGGGAACCCTAACATGTTGAGGCCTCCAAATAGGTTTGTTAATGAGCACAGGGAAAACGAATTGGGAATGTTCCCTTACGAACAAGCAAGCCAAGTTCCTCCACAACCCTCTAGCTCACGAGATGAGGTGCTGTCCCTTTTGAAAGGAATATCAGCCCGACTTACAATCAACGAGGAGGTTTGCAAGGACTTGAGCAACCAACTGGCTCAAATAAACCAAGAGATGCAAAAGCAATCCCGAGATGCTCTCCCAAGCATAAAGGAAAACATAGAAATCCCACAAAGGGAATCAGCTCAAGCCATCTCTTTGAGGAATGACAAAAAGGTAGAACCAAGTCCACTATCACATGCATCACTCGAGGTAAGTGAAGAACCGGAAGCGGTAAGCAACCCCGGTTCAAAATCTGAAATTCTAAATCATGTGATAGAAATAAACGATCAAATCGAAGCTTGTGTATATCAACTACCTTTTCCTCAAAAGTTCGAAAAGTTTGGATTTACTCCTTGTTCAAAAGTTTTCATTCTCTTCGACCTACCAAGAGAATCCAAAAGGGAGCAAACCAAACTTTTTCATAATATGTTTAAATTCGGCCTCCCACTTTCATTAAACTTATTTGAGGCTCTTAATCCGTTTTGTAGGTACGGGTTATTTGTTAAGGAGTTCGAGTTCCTAACGCGAGTAGAAGCATACACCTAGGCGGGAATTCTATATCGAGCTCACCGACTATAACGTAGCGCTTCTTGGGAGGCAACCCAAGTTTTAATAAAACTTTTCAGATTTGTTTTATTTAGATTATACATTGATCTTTTAGTTTAGTCTTTTTAGTTTTCTTTTACGTTTTTTTTAAAAAAAAGTGTTCGTTTAAAAAAATAAATAAATAAATAAATATTTTTTTAGTTGTTTAGTTTTCTTTTCTTTTATTTTATTTTATTTTATTTTATTTTATTTTATTTTATTTTTATTTTTTATTTGTAAGTTTTCAGGTTTAAAATAATTTTTTTTTTTTTAAAAAAAAAAAATATATATATATATTTTTGGCCTAGGAGGCCCAGCTCGCCGAGCTGGGCACTGCCGCCCAGCTCGGCGAGCAGGGCCCTGCTCGCCGCGAGCTGGGCGCTAGCGCCCAGCCCGTCGCTGGGCACTGCGCCTAGCCCGCCGCTGGCCGCGATAAGCAAGCGGTTCGGGATTTTTTCCCGAACGAAGCTGAAATAAATAAATAAATAATAATAATAAAAAAAAAATAAAAATTTTGCCACCGCAAGTCGTCAAGCTTTTGGCGATTGCGCTAAAATCAGTAATTTGTCTTCTCCACCCTAACTTTTTGCACTTGTACTCTATGGTTTGTGATGCAATATTGGAACTTATTGCATATTTTTAGTGTGAGGAGGAGGGGTAGACAAACTTACAAAAATTGTATAATTTTTAAATTTTTGTTGCGTCGTGTCTAGTTTAGTTTTGCGTTTTCCGGGTTTTATTTAGGTTTTGCATGTTTAGGACCTAAAACCCTGAACCTCCTTCGAATCTAAACTTCGTTATTTGTCTTTGAGGGCTGAGAACCGAATCTAAAATTGCATGACAACTAGTTTAGGTGTGGGACACAACTCTTGTATCTGTAAAAGCATGAGCTAAGATTTGCATTTAGACCCTACTTTTGAAGAAATGCTAAAATCATTACTTAGGTAGATAACTTAAGAATCGAAGGCATGTGACATTAAACTCGAGTTTGGGGAAAACTAGTAAACACAAAATTGAAACCTAAAGAATTGTGAGTTGAATTTGAGCCTAAGAGCGAACATCAAAAAGCTCTTTTTCTTGACATTTTTATGTGATAGCTTTGACTTGTGGAAGATTACAGATTTTGCACCTAATACTGTGTTGAACCTACATGCGATGGTTTGAGATGATAAACGATGAATCAGCCTCATTAGAATTAACCATTTTCTTTACCTTATTTTTTCTTTTTCATCCACTCTAGGAAGCCCCTTTGAGCCTATATTTTTGTAGTTTATAGATTTTTCTTTCGTTCTAACCTGTTTTTGCAAACCACAACTTGGTTTGCTACTTAACCCAATTTCTTGTGCAAAGCTCAAATAGAGCCCCTGTTTTCTTCTAGCGCTTTATCTTTGTTTATGGCATTACAGTAGTAAGCCAAAAGGCTAAGAAGTGAATGAGCATCACTATCCCAAAAAGAAAAAAAAAAGAGAAAAACAGAAAAAAAAGAAAGAAAAAGAAAAGAAAAGAGACGAACAAAAGGGAAGAAATTCATTCCCCAGTTCTTAAAAATCAAAAAACGTCTCAAGAAAACATTCCAAAAAGAAAATAATAAGGGATGAATAAAAAGCTCAGTCACTTCATATTTGCTAAAGCCATTTAAACTTACTTTTTGTAGCGCTAGAACTATTAACCCTTGTTGTACCTTTAACCCTCTAACCACATTACAACCCCGATTAGAGGCTGTTTTTGATATCATCAGAATCATATAGCATAGTAGAGGAACGCGGATGAACGTGCAAAATCAACGTAATCCTAAGCAAGAACATAAGCCGAGAGTAAACACTTTAGCCACCAAAATTGTGTGAAATGAGTGAACTACCTATGGTGAGGTGTTCTACTTAGCGATCCCCTCAAACTCGTTTAATTGAACATGTGTCCTTTTGCTTAAAACTATGACCTATGATAATTGAAATGCGACTTTTGGATATCGTGTCTCTACTTTGTATTTCCGAATGCATGTAATTACAGATGCTCGAAATTGTGTCAAGCACCTAGTCAAACCGGGAGGTTTTCTAGCTTGCTTGTGATTGCGGATTTAGTTTTTTTAGTTTACTTGGGGACAAGTAAAGTTTTAAGTGCGAGGAGGTTTGATAGGGGTCAAAAACCCCTATCTTTAGGTACGGTTTTAGGACGGGTTTTAGCGTTATTTTGTTAATAAGCGAGAAATTCTCGCATTTAAATGCTTTTGTGTGAGTTAGTTAGAAATTGGAAACGTTTTATTTACTTTTCGTTGTTTAGGCTCGTTTTATGATCAATTTAGGCAAATACGGCCAAAATGGCATGCATATTATAATTCCGTTATCTTTTGAAGCTAATTGATCCGTCAAAAGTCGCACCAAACGAAGCGTTTGCTCAAATAAGCGATTGGCGGGTCAATTTAGCCCTTGGACTAATGTTGTTTGGAGTTTATGTGCGTGTGAAGGTTAAAACATGATCAATTTCAGGCAAAAATCGTGTCTCGGGGACCCCCGGCAGTCGCTCGGCGAATTGAGCATCGGCGCGCAGCCCGGGCGCTGCTCGGTGAGCAGCCCAGGCACTGCCCAGGCACCGCCCGGGCACTGCCCAGGCACTGTGCCTGCTCGCCGAGCAGGCCGCCAGGCGCCTGCTCGGCGAGCAGGGGGCTGCTCGTCGCGAGTAGCCCTGCTCGCCGAGCAGCTCGCCCTGCTCGACGAGCAGACCTGCGGGAATTGGTCAAAAAGACCAATTTCACCCCCACGATGCCACGATGGACCCCACGACTTCCTACATCAATAAAGACACGAATTAGGTCAAGAAAAGGGCCCGAGCCGCGTCTATAAATAGAGTTTTTCCAATGTAAATTAGATATCTTTTTCCTTTGTAATTTTCTTAGCTTTTCACCTTAAGAAATCCTCTCCACCTCCTCCATATCCTTCAAACCTCCATTGAAGACACCTCCGAAGCTCCATTCACTGAGGATTGCTCAAGCTTCATCCTTAAATCCTAGAAAGACGCCTGCATTGGTAGACAGGTTCCCTGAAAGGGATTTTTCTTCTTTTACATTCTGTCTAGCCTCTGATACATGCTATGAATTCTAGGTTTATTGTAACTTCGTGACAATGTTTCCATCTTTGATATATATTATAGTTCTTGTTTATTCAATTGTTTTGATGTTTTAATCTTTGTCTTACGCTTTGTCTGATTGGTTTAACTCATTCGATAATCCCAAAATTAGGTTGGCACATATTGCGAGCTGAATCTGACCTAGTCAGTGCCTATAGGATTGACGACCCTATAGAAGATTAAGCCCAAATTACTGAGCCTTAGAGCTAGTTTCGGCCTTACAAGGGAATCACGAACTAGGGACTTTAGGAGGATAGGTCAGGTTAATCGCCTTGGACACAAGTGACTTAGGTTTCAATTCAATTGTTTAAACATTCTATTTTCATTATCATCGTATCCCTTCATGTTCCTTCGGTTAATTGCATTGGTAAAAGATCACTTAGGAGTAGTTTAACTTAATTAGGGGTAGAGTAACTTAATTAGGCGTAGAATAACTTAGCTAGAATCAGATAACTTAGCTAGGAATAGCGTAATTCAACCTAGGAGTAGATTAATTTAATCAAACAAACTCAAAACCCCCTAAGCCTAGATAACATCCGAGATCGAGTAGCTCGGTACTTGCAGAAATAAATCCTGTGGACGATAACCTGGACTTAAACCAGAAATTTATTACTTGATAACGACGGGGTACACTTATCCCTCAGATCGGGTTCTTCGCGGAATCTGCATCAAGTACCACCGAAGGAATGGTCATGAGACGGATGCATGCTGAGAGTTGGCCAGGGAGATAGAAAGGCTTATCGAAAGGGGAAAGTTGGACAAGTTCGTCCAAAATGATAACAAGAAAGGAGACGGTGATAAGCCAAGAGATGATCCGAGAAAGAAGGCAAAAGGAGTCATTAATGTCATAGCGGGCGGACCAGGATATCAACCTGGGCTAAAGAAGATAAAAACTACTGCTCTTGACAAGATGTCACTCAATCGCCCTTTCGCGGATGTGGGCCCAGAGGTTCCTCCACACGTAGATGCTCTGGTCATCACCATGATGGTGGAGGGATGGGAAATGAAAAGAGTAATGATCGACACTGGCAGTTCATGCAACGTCATTACAAGAGGGGCATTCGCCAAGCTCAATATCGATCCTATCCAGATGGAGACTACCATCTAGACATCCTGGGAGTAACAGGACACACAATCCAGACGAAAGGGCAGGTAATGTTGGAATGTGAATTGGCAGATGAAGACCAAGTCTGGAAGGGGGATCTGGAGTTCTCCATCATAGATGGTCAGTTGGCTTATAATGTCATCTTAGGACGGCCTTTCATCTCAGAGGCGGCTGCTCTCATATCCATTCGCCATTGAACCATGTACATCCCTACTGCCAAGGGAGGAGTAATGGTTAAGGGGAATCAAAGAGTTTCTCAGGAGACATATTCGGCATCCTTGACGATTCGCCCACGGTCTAAGGATGATGAAGAGGAGGAACTTGTCACAATGGCCTTGGGAGATACAGAGATGTTTCTTATGGCAAATGGAAAACAGGTACGAATCGCTAGAGGACTAAAAGATGAAATTAAGGCAGATATTACGAAGGTTCTCCTCGAATCAGAAGATGTCTTCGCATGGAAGGATGAGATCCTTCCATGGATTAGCCCAGATGTGATTACTTATAAACTTAATATTGCCGAGGACGCAGTCCCGATAGCACAAAAACGGAGGAATCATGGTCCTGAGAGACAGAAGGTGATTGAGGAAGAGATTTCTAAACTCAAGAAGGCGGACGCCATCGAGGAAGTAATTTATACGCAATGGCTAGCGAATGTTGTACTAGTTAAAAAGGCGGGCGAATCATACCGCATGTGTATTGATTTCACAGATCTCAACAAAGCTTGTCCCAAAGACAACTACCCTTTACCGTGTATTGATATCTTAGTAGATGGAACCGCGGGACATGCCATGTATTCCTTCACTGATGTGAAGTCGAGCTATCACCAGATCTCGATGGAGCCATCTGACAGGATCAAAACTTCGTTCGTAACACACCAAGCGACCTATTGCTTTAAGGTCATGCCCTTTGGACTCAAAAATGCAGGTGCAACTTACCAGCGGATGATGAATAAAATATTCGAATGGAGAAAAGGTGACAACTTTTCTGTCTATGTAGATGATATAATCATCAAGAGTACCGCCGTGGAGAAGCATGCGAATGACATAAGGAAAGTCCTTGGGGTCCTTCGACAGCATAATATTAAATTGAATCCGGAGAAATGCACCTTTGGAGCGACCTATGGAAAATTCCTGGGATTCATGATCAGCCAGAAAGGGGTGAGTCCAAATCCAGACAAAATTCAAGTTGTTCTGGATATGAAGACGCCACAAAATGTTAGAGAGGTACAACGTCTTAATGGGCGTATCATAGCCTTGGGCAGGTTCATTTCATGCTCAGCTCATAGATGCCTACCCTTCTATGAAGTGATCAAAAAACATAAGGCATTTGAGTGGAATGAAGATTGTAAGCAAGCTTTCGAAGGAATCAAGCGCTTCCTCACGGAACCTCCCCTGATGAGCAGACCATTGAAAGGTGAGAATCTTTACATGTATGTCTTTGTTACAGATAAAGTAATTTGTACTGTCATAATAAGAGAAAAAGACGGCCAGCAGTATCTGATCTATTATGTGAGCAACGTTTTAAAAGACGCTGAAACACGATATTCGAAACTGGATAAGATGGCACTGGCCGTTGTCATCACTTCGATTTGCCTTAGACCAATTTCCAGGCTCATATAGTCATTGTTAGCACTAGCATACCTATGAGGAAAGTCCTGCAAAAGCCAGAGACTTCAGGGAGATTAATAGAATGGGCAATCCGCCTGGGTGAGTTTGATGTCCGTTATGAAGGTAGATCAGCCCTGAAAAGCCAAGTCTTGGTAGACTTTGTAAATGAATTCACTGAAGAAGGCGTAAATCTCCCCAAATCTAAGGTTGAGGAATGGGAGATGTACACTGATGGGGCTTCTTCCATTGAGGGTGCAGGGATAGGCATCATGATCAAAGGTCCGCATTACATAAAACTACATTATGCAGCAAAATTAGACTTTCCTGCAACAAACAATACAGCGGAGTATGAGGCCTTAATATTGGGGCTACGCCTGTTGAAGGAGATTACACCCGAGCGGATCGTGATCTATAGCGATTCTAAGCTCATGGTCAATCAAGTAATCAAGAACTTTGAAGTGAAAGACGACATCCTGGCCAAATATGTAGAAGAGGTCAAAACGCTGCTAGGCTACCTTGAGAATAAAGAAACCAAATGGGAGCTAGTCCATGTGCCTCGGGGATCAAACACAAAAGTTGACCATCTCGCTAAGTTGGCTTCTAGCAAGGAGCAATGGGCGGACCTACAATGCCCGTTCGAAGTCAAGACAGTGCCAGCATTTGTCTCAGAAGCTGTATCTCTTTTAACGTCTGTTGAAAGCGATTGGAGATCACCAATCCGCCAGTATCTTGCAGATGGAACTTTGCCTCAAGACAAAGAAGAAGCTCGACGGACGGTAAGAAAAGCCGCTTATTTCTCCTTAATAAATGATGGCCTATACAGAAAATCTTTTGGACATCCCTGGTTGAAGTGTATCACGACGGAAGAGGGACAACAGATCCTCAAGGAGCTACATGAGGGTACTTACGGAGCTCATGAAGCATCTGCCTCCATTTTGAAAAAGTCTAGACTGGCAGGATTTTATTGGCCCATGGCAGAACTTGATGCTCAAAGGCTGGTAGAATCCTGTCACAATTGCCAAGTTTATGCAAATGAATCCCGCACGGCTAAGAATCTTCAAAAGCCCATCATCGAGGGGCGACCCTTTGCGGTGTGGGGGATCGACATTTTCGGTCCCTTTCCTCCTACCAAAAGACAAATAAGGTATGTGGTAGTAGCTGTGGATCACTTTACGAAATGGGTAGAGGTCGAGGCTGTCTCATCTATAAATGCAGAACGGATGGTCGAGTTCGTCAGAGACAACATAGTTGGGAGATTCGGAATTCCCCACACAATTATTACTGACAACGGGACGCAGTTCAATTGTGGAGAGTTCAGAACATTCTGCGAAGGTCAAGGCATTCAAAACAGGTTCGCCTTCGTTTATTACCCTCAATCCAACGGGATGACCGATGTAACGAATCGAACGATTGTCAAGGGCATAAAAAAGAGACTGGGAGAGCATAATAAGAAATGGGCAGATCACCTCATGAATGTCCTATGGGCATACAGAACCACTCCTCGAACTGCGACCGGCGAATCACCATTCGCCCTTACTTATGGAGTCGAAGCTGTGATCCCCATCGAGATCCAGATTCCTAGTGACAGAGTCTTGTTTTACTGCGAAGACAGGAATGACCAAAGGTTAAAAGAAAGTTTTGACCAATTGGAAGCAAAACGAGAGAATGTGTATGTGCGAATGGCCGCCTATAAATAGAGGATTGCAGCCTATCACAACAAACACGCCAAACTCATGGATTTAAACCCAATGGATCTTGTACTCCGAAAGGAGGACAAAATTCAGTCTTTGGAAGGCAAAGGAAAGTTGGGGGTCACCTGGATGGGGCCATATAAAATTGTCACCAAAATTGGGCCTGCCACTTTCAAGATACAAGAGATGTAGGGAAACACATTTCCACGGACGTGGAACATCCAGAACCTCCGCAAATATTTCACCAGAAAGTAAAATGTAACCAAGGTCTTGAGTACTCTTTTTCCTTTAGTAGGTTTTTATCCCATGTGGTTTTTCTTATTAAAGGTTTTAACGAGGCTCACGCATAAGACCAATCCGTTGTAATAAGGCGCATCGCCATTTAATAAAAAGCAATGTTCATCTTGCAAATTATTCCTTTGAGTACTTTTCTTGCAGTAATATAAATATTCCCGATTCAAAAAATGAGGGGGGGGGGGATAACAAACGCATTCCCACAAGTAGAATAATGTTATCATGGCATAAACTACTTTCTCCTCAAAGATAGGAGAACAATCTCAACGGCGGATCAATTCACCTCAAAGATAGGAAGCAATTGATTCCCATCAGAGATAGAGTTAAAACATTTCTCAGACGTGAGATCTTTACACTCTCACACACTCTTTCCAAAGAAGAGTTCAAAGTCCTAGTGGCGGATCGATTCACCTCAAAGATAGGAAGCCAATCGATCGCTTAAGGCAGCTTAACTTCCTCTAAAGGAATAAAACCTCCAAGCCTTCACAAAGGCTCACACTCCGGGGTATGGCTGGCCACATACCTCGAACCAACAGAACAAATCCTAAAAACTATAAATTTACTTGCTGAAAGATATAAAGCGTAAAGTAAAGATAAATGGTTGCAAAAAGGATTAAAATAAATTGTACTCAGTTACATTTACAAAACTAAACATTTATAGGAGTGTCCTCCTTAGCATCTTTCTCATTAGATGCGCCCTCCAGAGGGATCTCCTTCTCTACAGTAATGGTTCCTTCTTGAGGAACCGTACAATCAACAATCAACTCATTATTCTTATCACCCGCCCCCTGGGATGTTTCGCCGAGGTCCTCTGATTCGAGATCGACATGGGGTTTGCTTTCTTCAACGGATACACTCATCACCTTGCGAATACGATCGCGGATGAAGTCCTTAACGTTCGGGATCTTGCGATACTTCAGGCAATCCTCAACCTCGGGGACCACGTACTCAGGGTCCACAAAATCAATCTCGGTGTAAGCAAGCCTAACATACGCCATGATCCATTCGCCATAGTAGTAAGCTCGTTCCCCTGCCAGGATCTCCGCACTTGATAAAGCAGCCTTATGATCCTCAGCATCTGCATACAACTTCTCCTTTAGGCTGCAGATCTCAGCATCCTTACTCTCATTAAGAGCAATAGCAGAGGCAGCGTTCGCGTTAGCAACGACGACCTCTTTCTCCAGTCTTTTTTATGGTCGCCTTATCCGCCACCCCTTGGAGAAGATCCGCTTCCATAGCACGCATGTGCGTGTAAGGCTATCAAAACAAAGGATGGGGTAAGGAATGAAAAATCTCCTCAAGGAAGATCACTCTTTCATCCAAAAATATAAAATAAAAAGAGAACTCACCAGCAGGAGATCCCTTTTACCCATCTTGGCATGGGCTGAACCGGAGAACTTATCCTGGTTCACTTGCACTTCTCCAAGCTGACCAAGAGCCTCATCAAGGTCGTTGATAACGGACTCATTCCTAACGGACCCCTTATCACCATACTTGGCGAGCCAGTACCCTCCTAAGTCAGGCTTCACCACCTGCGCAAGAATTAAAAGGCCAAAATTAAGATTCATGTTAGGAAAAGGAAAGACGGTAAGGCGGACGTACCTGCTCTAGCTCCGCTATTGGCTTCTCAGTTCTCATGGCATCCGCCATTAATTTTCCTCCACCAGAAGCTACGGATCTCTTCTTCTTCTGCGGGGGAAGATCCACGACATCATCAGCAGGACGTTTTCCAGCACTCTTTTAGGGATCCGCCACCTGCGTATCCTTTTGAGCCTCCAGCTCCTTTTACTTCTTACGCATCTCTACAAGGGCGCGACTGGCCTCGTACAAACCCCTGATAAGGGAACAATAAAATAATCAAAGTTCAGGGAAGAAACAAGGTTACCTCCATCTAGTTGTGTAAACTTCACGTAAGTAATTCTGTCCCCATCGCGGCGGATCAGTGGAATGTCATTCATCATGAATTCCAAGGCATCGGCGTATGTCCAAGCATCAGCCTTGATGGCTTTCATGAGATCCGCCACTTTCTCATCGCTGTCCGTCAGTATACGCAAGTCTCCAGCCATGTGCAGAGGTTGGGCATTCCAAACCGATGGAAATCCCAGAGATTTTCCTTTTTTATCTTAACAAAGAAGAATCTTTCATCCCAAAGATAGATATTCGACATCTTACCGCAGAAGGGCGAGTAAGTTTTGAATTTGGCAAAGGTATAAAAAGACTCAGACTTTCGCTTCATGGGTTTGTGAAGAGACCGGAAGACTCGAGGGTTACAGACTACTCATAGGTTAGAGGCTAAATAACAGTCTAGAGCCAAATCTAACCAACCATTTGGATGCAGCTAGCAGACAGTGATCCCAAAGTACTCCAAGATATCCGCCATCATTTTAGGAAGAGGAAGACGGAATCCCCTCTCCACATGACAGCTATAAACAGACAAGTACCCTATGGGTAGACAGGCGGGTCGCTGATGAGCAGCCGCCAACTCAGTCTCGTAATCCTTGATCCAAGGATAACGATCCGCCAAATTGGCCAGATCTGAAGCGCTCATACGGGATGAAGTAGACTCCGCCCTAGGCAACTTTTTTCTAGACGGGGCCGAGGGAGAAGTCTTCATTCCAAAAAATCTCCTAGAATCTATCGTCGGAGCAACACAAGTCGCAGCGTGAGAAAAATTCTGAGTTTTAGCCCGACGAGTTCTACGATTCCTACTCTCCCTCACCGAGTTACACAAATCCCAACTAGATGTATTTTCATAAGAACTCGGACTATCAGAAGAAGTGGTCCAACTAATTTGAGTTCAAGAGGAAGTGGAGGTCAGATTAAACAGTTCAGTAGTAGACCCAGACGAAGAACTCATAAAAACCCAGAAAACAAGGTGGAAAGATTTACTTACATGAAAACGGGAAGCTTTGAAGGTTCTTGATTCTGGAAAATGCTCCGCAGAAGTTCGAACGAAAATGAGGGGAAAATAAAAAATGAATCGGAAAAAGGAAGAGAGAGGTTAAGGAAGGCATCACTTCTTACCTCGCGCAGCGTGCATGGGACACCTGTCACTCCATGAGTGGCCTTAAACCAAGTGACCATCAATATGGTTCATCCTGACGGCACGCGAAGAAGCTCAAAAGCCCTAAAGGACTTTAAAGGAACTTTGGAGGGAGGCTTCTGATAACATCGAGATATTAGCAGAGGGATCAAAGAGGATATTTACCAAAACGACCACGTATCGGAATAACCTGAGAAGCAATGGCGTATCAAGCAAGACATCTGGGTGGTGGATCACCTAGGCTCCGCCACACGAGATCCATAGTCAAACCTGTGGGAGACTCGCCATCATGCCTCGATCCGCCCGTCAAACGGTTGAGCCGATTCCCAATAAAGACAATTAATGGACCGTTAATGAGCTAACAGTCACTCTTAAAGGAGATCCGTAACCGCCATTAATGAGGCATTAATGGAGACTTTCTAGTTACTGGGAGTTACGATCACATGACTATAAATAGCTTGCATCCCAAGCTATTGAGGTACACATTCATTCTCTTCTTTAAACCCTACCTTGTCAATATAGTTTATTCTCCTTTTTCTATACTGACTTTGGTATCGGAGCTTCCCCCCGTCGAACCCAACGACGCCTCCACAGGGAAGAAAGCTAATTGGAAATTCACCACTGGTTATCAGTAAGTTACATATAAAAAGTTTGTTGCAGGCATCTTAGAAAAGTAAAATGACACTGTGATATGCAGTTCTAATATTAGAGAAGACAATGTTTAGAGTTGAGCAAGTAATTAAGGACTTTCTTTTTAATTTTGTATGTTTTAATCTATTATTTCAATTATATAATAAAATTTTAAAGTGTGTGCACCACTTATTTCGCATGCAGTTTACTTTTTTTTAACCGAGTGGTTAATTGATTACAGTGTAAGTAAGTTGATGAGGTATCTGAATCTTTTATGCAAGTTAAACGGTTATTGGAACACTTTACAAGTTGAGGGGTTAATCAAATTTTTTTGGATAAATTCAAAGAAGAAATGATATATTAAGCCTAAAGTTTAATATGGAAAGATTAACTCCGTTTTTTTAAGTGATAACATAAGAAGAGATTTCTACCCAAGTTCAAGACAAGTATGTTACTTTATGATTCAGGATATGAATCAGGGCCTGAAGGCCCAGGAAGGCCCAAGGCCCAGGAGGGCCCAAAGCCCAAGCACCCTCTATAAATACACAGCTCATCTTGGGAATCCGGACGGGTAACTCTTTCTATCTCTTACACAATTGATTAATAAACGCTCTTGAGCTACTAATTATCTTGCTCGTCGGAGTATCCGCAGGGACCTTTCCCGGCGCAGGGACGAGCAATCGGAGAGCCAGATATCATCACCGAAGGCCAGGATCACTGTATTCACATTCCCAAATTATTTGGTGCGGTGAGCGTGGACTACAAGTGACTCCAGAGCCTCAAACAAGATGCAAACCCCTAATGACTCGGCACCAACTGTAGTACCCGAAGCTGGAGCAACCAGCTCCATGACGCACGTCGGAGGCGTGATCCCAAACCTTCCGATCTCCCCCAGAAACCTTGGGCCTTTGATGGAGGAGGTAAGCCCTGAAGAGGAGGAGACCTTTAACACCACTCAACTCCTCAGCGCAATCCAAGGTTTTCAAACGACCCAGGCCGTACACACGGCGGCTCAGATGAAGATCATAGACCAGCAAAGAAGCCTGCAAGAGGAGAATGCCAAAATATGGCAATACCTTAAAGAGGCGACAGAGATACAGAAAGAGGGAACCTTGCCAGAGCAGGCCCCAGAAGCGGTGGTCATCGCAGGAAGAGGAGCCGGGGCCGTTGTAACCAGAGAGGCCGAGGAGCGGCGAGAGGGGACTACAGTCGCGAATAGCGAAGAGTTGTTGGAACTGAAGATTCAATGTTTTCTCGACAAAAGGGCCCTCAGGGGCGTGATGGGAGGAAGCATCACCTCCAGCAAAACACCACTGGTGCAAAGGATCATCGAGAAGAGGTTCCCGTGCGACTAGAAAGCTCCTCGACTAACCCAATATTCAGGGACCGAGGATCCCAACGACCATGTGGCATCATTCATGAGCACCATCAATTTATACTCGAAGGATGAGGACATCATGTGCAAGGTCTTCCCCACCACTCTCTCATCCAGTGCGCAGGAATGGTATCGGGGACTTGCCTCGGAATCCGTTGATTCTTTTGATCTCCTAAAGGATCTTTTCCTCTCCCGCTTTGCCGCAGCGGCAAAGGTCAGGAAAATCAGTTCGGACCTTAACGGGCTCAAGCAGCGAACAACCGAGCCTCTGCGCAATTTCCTCTCAAGCTTTCATCATATGGCCTCGCAAGTTAAAGGCCTCAACCTGGAGGTGGCCCACGACGCCTTAGCGAAAGGGACCACTTGCGAGCCTCTAAACCAGAAGTGTTTCCGAAAGATGCCGAGATCTTTCGAAGAGCTGATGACCATGGCACAGACGTTTGTCCGATACGATGATTGTGATCGTCCCGTCGGCTACGAGGAAACAAAAAGGGACAAGGCCAAAGGCGACACGCACAAGCAGGATAGAGGCAGGACGATCCCGGAATCGCGTGAGGAGGCCCGAGTCCGTAAGGAGGCTCCGATGCCCTTTCCGGCCCGAACCCAGCGCGCCAACCCGGAGCGAAGGGGAGATCGATCCCGAGGCAAGGAAGTGCATTTCGCTGTTCAGAGTCAACCTCGCCGATTCACACAGCAGGTTCCAGCCGGAGATAAGGGCAAAACCTGGTCAGAAAAGGAATACTGCAAGTATCACAGATCCTCCGGACATTCCACGGAGAAAGGCGATCGGGCAGACAATAACGGTGCAACCTCCACTCCGTACCAGCCATTCGGAGGCCCTTGTTGTCACCATTAGTATCGCAGGTTTTAAAACACACCGAGTGCTTGTGGACACAGGAAGTTCAGTGAACTTGCTCACCTGGGCAGCACTCCGCGCAATGAAGAATACTCGCACCGCCCTCCGGGCCGGGACTTTCCCTTTGGTTGGCCTCTCAGAAATCGAAGTGCCGGTAAAAGGAGTTATTACACTACCGACTATCTTCACCGAAGGGGTCGAGGAAATCGAGGATACCGCAGAGTGGGTGGTGGTCGATATCCCCCTGGCTTACAATGCTATTATCGGAAGGCCTCTTCTGGCCGCCCTGAGGGCCACGGTGGATATCTCCGGACTATGCTTGACTTTGCCCCTTCCGCGTGGAAAGATCACCATCCAGAGAGATCGTATGCTGGCCAAAAAATTGCAATGGGAGGCGACTCAACCTCGAACAGCGCTCTACCTAGAGGAAAGTCTGATGGACATGAGGGGTTATAATCCCGTGCCCATTGAACTAGTCAATGACTGTATCCTCGGGGATGACAAGATAGTGAAAATGGAAACAAAACTCGCTTCCCCGCTGGCTGAAGAGATCAAGGCAGTCCTAACAGAGCATTCGGATGTGTTCGCCTGGTGCACCGGGGACATCACGGGGGTCGCACCTGAGAAAGCAATGCACAAGCTGAATATCGACCCCTCTGTCGAACCAGTGAAGCAAAGGATGCGAGTGCAGGCGAAAGACAAGCAGGCAGTAGTAAAAGCAGAGATCGACAAACTCCTAGCTGTAAAATTTATCCGCGAGGTCAACTATCCGGACTGGCTTTCTAACGTTGTAGTTGTGAAGAAAGCCAGCGGAAAGTACCGCATGTGTGTAGATTTCACGAATGTCAATAAAGCTTACCCCAAGGATTCTTATCCGCTGCCCAACATAGATCAACTCCTCGATCAAACTGCCGATCGCAAGATCTTGTCTCAGTTTGACGCCATCGCTGGTTTCCAGCAAATCCCTTTGGACCCGGCCGACGCCGAGAAAACCTCTTTCATTACACACGAAGGCACATATTGTTACAATGTCATGCCTTTCGGGTTAAAGAATGCAGGGGCCACGTACCAGCGTTTGGTAGATAAGATGTTCGCCCATCTCATTGGTAAGACAGTACAGGTGTATATCGACGACATGGTGGTCCTAAGCACCAAAGAGGGCGACCATTCGCAAGATTTAGCAGAAGTAGTTAAAATCTTCAGAGCCTATAACCTCAAGCTGAATCCGGAAAAATGTTTCTTCGGAATTCGTAGTGGCAAATTCCTGGGTTGCGTGGTATCAGAAAAGGGCATCGAGCCTAACCCCGCAAAAATCGAAGCAATTCTAGCAATGGAACCACCGCGCGATCTGCAAGGGGTACAAAGGCTCAATGGAAGAATCATCGCTTTGGGACGTTTCATCTCCTGCTCGGCGCAGCGATGTCTCCCCTTCTATAAAGCAATCAAGAAGGAGCACCCCTTTAGGTGGTCTACAGATTGCCAGGCCGCGTTCAACGCCATAAAAACTTTCCTCGCAACACCCCCTCTGCTCTCGGTGCCAAAACCAGAGCAGGACATTCACTTATATTTCACCATCACGGATGAAACAGTAGGGGTCGTTTTAACTCAAGAAGAGGGGACGAAGCTTTTTCCAATCTACTTCCTGAGCAAAGTGCTGAAGGGAGCCGAAATCCGATACTCCGAGGTGGAAAAAGCCCTATTCGCCATCACTCAAGCTTCAGAACGTCTGAGACCATATTTCCAATTGCACACGATCGTGGTCAGGACCAATTATCCGCTAAAAAAGGCCGTCCAGAGACCAGAGGTTTCCGGGCGTATCACCAACTGGTCCGTTCGCCTCTCCCAGTTTGACGTACGTTTTGAGCCCCGCACGACAATCAAGGCTCAGGCGCTATCTGATTTTATTGTCGAATTTACCGGTTGTGCTAACACCAAGCCTACGACAACGGCAGCTCGCACTGACGACATCTGGACTATGAGCATTGATGGGTCCTGTGCTCCAGGACGGGCAGGCGCTGGTATAGCCATTCAAGGACCCGGCAATCTCCACATGCGGTACGCCATCCGGCTAAATTTCCCGACCACTAATAATCAGGCCGAGTATGAGGCCTTGATCGCCGCCTTTCGGCTATCAAAAACAATAGTGAACGGACGGCTGATAATATGCTTGGACTCAAAGCTTGTCGTCAGCCATGTCAGCGGCACTTACCAGGCAAAGGACCCAATAATGTGCCAATACCTGGCCCTCGCCACATCCCTACTCAATGATCTCAAAACAAAAGGAGTAACCCTTGACCTGATGCTAGTACCGCGAGAGGAGAACGAGGAAGCAGACGCTATTGCCGCTCTTGCAGCAGGTGAACAGTCTAATGACCTGCTCACCTTAATCGAAATTGTAAGCGCCCCAGCTATTCGCACCGAGAGTTCGCTGTAGATCGACTCGGCAGACGCTGCAGCAGGAGGATGGAGAACCCCAATTATCAGATATCTTCAGGATGGGACACTCCCAGCAGATCGGACAGCGGCATCCCTCGTGGTCCGGCGTTCTTGGCGTTATGCATTACATGATGGCTTACTTTATCGCAAATTCGCCACGCATCCCTGGTTGCGCTGTGTATCCGAGGAAGAGGGAGATCACTGTCTTAAGGAAATTCACCAGGGCGTATGTAGCTCACATCAGGGCGCCCGAACAATTACAAAGAAGGCCCGGCTCCAAGGGTTCTACTGGCAGACCATGGATTCTGACGCAACGCGTCTAGTCCGCAGTTGTCAGGCATGTCAACTACACGCCAATACCCATCACGCCCCGGCGGCTCCATTCAAAGGTATCATCATACCCTGGCCATTCGCGGTATGGGGCATCGACCTGCTAGGCCCTTTCCCAATGTCTTTAGCACAAAAGCGTTTCGTTGTCGTGGCAGTCGATCACTTTACCAAATGGATCGAAGCTGAAGCCCTTGCCAAGATAACCGCTGACAACGTTATCGGTTTTCTCAAGCGAACAATTATTTACCGATTCGGGGTCCCTCACTCCTTTATCACTGATAATGGGAAGCAGTTCGACTGCAGTCAGTTTGGCGATTTCTGCACAGATTGGGGTATCAAAGGACGGTACACGTCGGTAGCTCACCCTCAGAGCAACGGCCTCACGGAGGTAAGCAACCGAACGCTCCTTCGAGGGATCAAAGCACGTTTATCCGACCAAGGCAGGGCATGGCCCGATCACATTGCGGCAATCTTATGGTCATACCGCACCACCCCTCACACGGGAACAGGACGTACCCGCTTTTTTCTCACTTATGGGGCAGAATCAATGGCACCATCTGAAGTCATTCTTCGCTCCCCCCGACAGACCAGTTTCGAAGAGGTCGACAACAGCGCGGAGCTCAGGGAAGCCAGCGACTGACTCGAGGAAGAGCGCCTTAATGCTCTTTTGCATATCACGGCCCATAAGCAGAACGTCGCGCGCTATCACGATAGAAGAGTTCGCCCCCGCACTTTTCAGGTCGGAGACCTTGTGCTCAGAGACGCCGCGGCTGCGCAATCCCCTTTAGCTCAAGGAAAGCTTGGCCAATCATGGGAGGGATCGTACAAGATCGACACTGTTCTCCACAATGGAGCTTACAAGATCGCCTCTTTAGACGGGATGGTTTACGACAATAGCGGGAATATCCAAACGTTAAAGAGATATTATCAATAACTTGTACACGAATCACGATTCATAGAGATGTTTTGGTTACATCGTCTATCATTTTGTTAACGATTGCGAGCGAGCAGAACTTTATCGCGTTCTCCGCCAACTAAGCATTCAAATGTTAGCATCAGGCTCTTCGATCATATCGAACGCCTCCCACATCGTCTAACTATCATTTTGTTAACGATTGCGAGCGAGCAGAACTTTATCGCGTTCTCCGCCAACTAAGCATTCAAATGATAGCATCAGGCTCTTCGATCATATCGAACGCCTCCTACATCGTCTAACTATCATTTTGTTAACGATTGCGAGCGAGCAGAACTTTATCGCGTTCTCCGCCAACTAAGCATTCAAATGTTAGCATCAGGCTCTTCGATCATATCGAACGCCTCCTACATCGTCTAACTATCATTTTGTTAACGATTGTGAGCAAGCAGAACTTTATCGCGTTCTCCGCCAACTAAGCATTCAAATGTTAGCATCAGGCTCTTCGATCATATCGAACGCCTCCCACATCGTCTAACTATTATTTTGTTAACAATTTTGAGCGAGCAGAACTTTATCGCGTTCTCCGCCAACTAAGCATTCAAATGTTAGCATCGGGCTCTTCGATCATATCGAACGCCTCCCACATCGTCTAATTATCATTTTGTTAATGATTTTGAGCGAGCAGAACTTTATCGCGTTCTCCGCCAACTAAGCATTCAAATGTTAGCATCAGGCTCTTCGATCATATCGAACGCCTCCTACATCGTCTCACTATCATTTTGTTAATGATTGTGAGCGAGCAGAACTTTATCGCGTTCTTCGCCAACTAAGCATTCAAATGTTAGCATCAGGCTCTTCGATCATATCGAACGCCTCCTACATCGTCTAACTATCATTTTGTTAACGATTTTGAGCGAGCAGAACCCTATCGCGTTCTCCGCCAAACAAACATTCAAATGTTAACATCAGGCTCGTCGAACATGTCGAACGCCTAATACGTCATCTCACATTATGAACGATTTGGAGTACGCAGAACTCCGCCCCGTTCTTCGCTCCATTTAATTTATAAATAAAATAATAAAACTCCTCGAGCATCCGAGTATAACATCCGAATGTTATCGATCGAGTCTCTCCACATAACATTCAAGTCTTATCACATGAAAAGCATATAGATTGAAATAAACTCGCAAACTACAAGGTCAACTACGATATCAAACTACAATAAGGTCACTCCTGCTACAAAGAACCATTACAAACATTCCTATGGCTACATCAAACGCATAAGCAACCCTAACACATTCAGGTAGATTGAGGACGATCAGGGTTCGGGATAGCCTCCTCATCCATCAAATCTTGATGCATCGCTCTCCAGTCCACGCACTCATCGGTATTATGGCCGTTCTGCCTATGATACAAACAGGCTTTGCCCACATGTGTCACACGATGATTAGGATTAGCAGGAACGGGACCAAGACTACCCTGCCTCGCAAACTCTATGAAAACCACACTTCGAGGTTTGACGGGATCGACGAACGTCGGTCCATATGGACGCATTGGCGAGGCATGGTGCCCTACTCGCCGGTACTCCGTCTCATGAGGCAAGTTTATCACCCTTTCCATCTCATCGGCTAGAAGCCTCTTTATCCAGGAAAGATGCGGATTGAGCACCGGAGCGACGGTTTCATCGGGGTGGAGATACCCGATGCCCACATGAGACCATATTTTCTTTTCTGTTGAAGAAAGCGCGCTAACAATGACCTCACAAGAATCGGTGACGGATCCGGTATAGGGAACAGAATTCTCACTCTCCACTTTCCTCCTTTGAGAGGCCCAGTGCCGGTTCATCCAAACAGGGGACGAATACCTCACTTTCCTTTCCAGATCGTTCTCCTCAGATGGGGGACAATAAACATAGGGATGTGGCATCGCTGATATTGCCTTTTGCACCTCCAACACGCGGGCTGGGTCGACGACGTCCCGAAGCGACATTTCCCAGAGAAAATTAGCTAAAGAAGAAAAGGAAGGGGCGAAAGAGAAATTGCAAGTCCACAACGAAAAATCCGGCTCCTATTTATAGCACAACGAAGAAAAGACATGAAAGACATCACAATGAACTCTAATCAAATCAACATGCAAGACACATAATTAGAACACTACAATATCACAAAAAAGATTCAGTGTACGGATCATCATTACATCTTTGAAAACAAATGGACAAAGTACAAACTGCCTACTGCTTTTTGAAACGACCACAAAATTCGACAGCCTTCGCCTGGGCAGCTTTGTCATACACATTCGGAGCAAAGATCACCTCCGGAGGAACTTTGTAACCGGCGGAATGAGCAGCGGTGATCAGCATCATGCGATCCAGCTTTATGAGTTTCTCCTCGCGCTGACCAGCGAGAGCACGAAGATCAGCAGCCTCTTTCCGCGTAGCTTCCAGTTGTTGCCTAAGGGAGTCGTTCTCCTCGGACAGCACTGCCGCCTGTCCTGTTTTCTCTTTCAAAGTCTCCGCTACTCGGTGAGTCCACCCAACAGCCTTCCTGAGCAACACCCTGTATGCACAAATCTCCTCGATATCTTGTTTCAACCTCTGGGAGAGCTCCACTCGACCGGCCGTCTCTACTTTCAGCTTCTCGGACAAAACGGTAATCTCGGTTGCACGACGATCCAGAAGCTCCCGCGCAGCCACCAATTTCTTATTTGCCTCCTCGAGATCGCCGACAGATCTCCGCAGACCGTCTTCCATATCACGAAAAACTTGATCATCATTAACGCACATGTCAAAAACCCTGGTTGCATTCTGGATAGCCTACATAAGATAACACAAGTTAGAAGACGAAAATCATGAAAGGCAAACCAAGGCTAACAGTGCGGATAGGAGAACCCACCACACCAAGGGCCGATAAGGTCTCCAGGCCCAGGTTCATTTTTGAAGCCCCCTCCATCCGCTGATGCTCCCCGGGGACCCTGGCAACGCGAGCTATCGCGCGAGCTTGATCGGAAGTCATCATATCCGAGTGCACCGACAAGTTCATAACATAATCCCTGAACTTGGAGATTTTCGTTTCCATCCTCTTAACCATTTTCGGATGATCTCCCACTCGATCCGGCATGTCAGCAGACAACTCGGTCCCGCCGTCAGAAGAGGGCTTCTTGGTACCCTCACTGGCCCCAGAAGCATTTTCCCCAGCAGGCTCTTCCCCGGCCACATATTCATCAACAGTTTTCCCCGTATCCCTTTTTCGCTTCCGAGCAAGCACCCCATGATTCAGACTGCCGCCTTTTTCTTCTTCAAGGACGATCATCCCCACATCGCCCTCAAGCTCCTTGGCAGCTGGATCATTCATGGGTTTTCATTGCGGAACATCAACTATTCCATCATCATCTTCTCGCACATCGATAACCCCTCCCATACTTTGCACCACTTGGTTCGCATCCTCGAGCGAGGAAAACGAAGCCAATGAACCCGAAGCTCCTCCGAACGCCTCATCAGCGGTCTCCAGACCAACACTGAATTCATTGGGGTCAAAGTCCATACTGACACGGGGATCTCCTGGACCTGCAAATACAGAAGGGAGAAAGAACACTAAGACATTCCGAATACACAACAACATATTACGTGCGACATAATTCACAAGGTAAAATAAAATCCCAGCCCCTCACCTACAACGGTAACATTTATGGAGATCGCCTCCAATTCCGCCAATTCTCCAGCTTTGAAGTTATATCCCCGTTTCCATTTCTCAAAATCCGCAGCCGACCACCCTCTAAGTTGAGCCATCCGCCATTGATTCCAAATGTAGTAACCGGCGGCCAGGAAATGACGAACTAACTCATCTACATCCTGCTTATGATCCTTATCCGACGGGAGACCTTTCAAATACTTCACCAAATTCTCCTCAAAAGGCAGCTTCGGGCGGGTTTTCAGCCATCGACTGGAGTCCATGGGGTCGTCGTTCCATACCACCCTAAAAGGAAAGTCCCCGTCGAGCTTCCTCACCAAGAAGTAGCGGTGGCGGTATTCGGATAATTTATCTTTCAATCCACCTATCACTTTGAACTTCTGGTGTGAGAACGTGACATGTTGAGATCGTTGCCCCTTGCTTGGTTTAAAAAACTCGCGAAAGACTAGACCAGTTGCTCGATACCCGGCAGATCGGCATAGGGAGTAGAAGGCGACCATCATTCTCCAGCCGTTCGGATGTATTTGCCCAGGGCACAGATCGTATTCCTTCAGCACTTCTACAAAAAAGGGCAGGAGCGGCAGCCGCATCCCCGATTCTAACTGCTCCTCGTAAACGATGAGCTCATTTGCGCCACCCGCAGAATGGGCTCTATTTTCTTTGCCCAGCGCAACCAATTCGTAGGGCTCCCCGAGTCGGTACACCGCAGATATCACCGGCAGGTCTGTTGAGACGATTATACTATAGGCATCTTCGACCGAAAGGGATTCCGGCCTCTTAGGACGCTCGGCTCTCTCAAAGCGCTTACCCTCGAGACTAGAAGTCCCAAGAGATCGAGTCCACACCCTCTCGCGTATTTCCTCGTAAATCGCGGTAAGGGGCCGCTCCGCAGTAATCAGACCCTCCGGCACAACCACTACCACCTCTAGGACGCCGGCAGCAACGCCCCCGACAGGACGATCGACGGTAGGCGGCGGACGAACAACGGATTTCTTTCTTTTCTTCGCCACACCGGCCACTGCGCTATTTTCACTATCCTTTTCCGTTCGCCGTTTTCGCGATACCGTTCGCGTTCGCGAAGCGTCTCGAAGCGTGAAGTCACCAGGGGCAACCGGCGACAGTCTGCTTAGGGCTCCCCATGAAGAACCCTCTGACATAATACCCCTCCCCAGAAAAGTCGAAATAAAACAAAGAAAAACGCAAAGCCAAGGCCAAGAGATTATACGACAAACTCTGACGCGAGGAATCTCCCGAAGAGCAACAATTTTTGGATGACCGCCAAATATTCAGTGCACGGGCAAATCAGGGCAGGCCGACACGATCGCAGAAGAATCCACAGGAAGCAAAAGCAGACAGAGAAAATTTTTCTCAGAAAAAATTGGAAGATGAAATAAAGAGATTTCATCTTACCTCTTCTGGTATTTATAGCTGGGGGGGGGGGGGTAAAAGGCGCCGGCACAACTCATTTTTTCAATAAATTCTTACGGCGCATGCGGGGGATTTAATTACAGACGTAATTAATGCGGCGCTACAAACAAAAAGCGCATGCAGTAATCCCAAAGGTTTCTTCCAGATTAGTCCGAAGAGCTCTTCTTACAGTTGTCCACCATTTATCTGGGCGAGAAACAGATGCAGTCCCGTATCTTCTCGCATTAAATACTCGACTTAGCTCTTCGGCGGGGGGGACTACTTGATTCGGGATATGAATCAGGGCCTGAAGGCCCAGGAAGGCCCAAAGCCCAAGCACCCTCTATAAATACACAGCTCATCTTGGGAATCCGGACGGGTAACTCTTTCTATCTCTTACACAATTGATTAATAAACGCTCTTGAGCTACTAATTGTCTTGCTCGTCGGAGTATCCGTAGGGACCTTTCCCGGCGCAGGGACGAGCAATCGGAGAGCCAGATATCATCACCGAATGCCAGGATCACTGTATTCACATTCCCAGATTACTTTATATTCAAAGAGTATTAATATTTCGCTTTAAGCATGTTTATTAGTATTAGATGAATGTATTATTTTAAGTAAATCCAAAAGTTGAAAAGATGAATAAGATATGTTTAAAGTTCCAAACTTTAATTGTTTACTTTAATTGTTTAGGTTAACTTTAAAATCATCAATATACATACAAATCAAGATAAACGTTAAAATTCCCTTTCTATTTTATACCCATCATGCAAATCAACTTAATTTTTCCATCATATAAATTTTTTAACTCAATTTGATTCTTACCATAAAAATTTATCCTTTTAGAAATTTAGTAAAGGGATTAAAAAAAAATTGGGATTCAAGATGCAAGTAGAAAAAACGAGAGGCCGTACTTTTGTCTATTTTGTATCTAATTTTTTTTTATCATTTTCTAAATAAATATTGAGAAAAATTAGAAACAAAATTCCCTAAGTTATTACCATAAAAATAACTTAGGGAATTTTGTTTTCTTCCCTTCTTACCAAAAAAAAAAAAAAATTACCATAAAAATAAAATTGAATTTGATAACACGGAGAAAAATCCTTGATCAGAGCACGTCCATGTGAGGCGCCGTTGGGATCGGCCGGGGACACTCCGATGCCAAAGTCAGTAAGGAAGATCAAGAGAGCAAACTGAATTGACAAAGAATAAGTGAATGTGTGTACCTTGATAGCCTAAGGATGTAGGCTATATATAGTTGGGGAATTCGTAACCTCTAGGTAACTAGAAAGTCTCCATTAATGCTCATTTAATGGCGGTTACAAGTTACTCTTAACCTGGTGGTTTAAGACTATTAATGATTCATTTAATGATCTTTATGGCCGAGTTGGCGGTTAGCTGTTACTGTGATGAATCAGGTGAAAGAGGAGATTCGCCTCATAGGTTCGCCAGCGGATCTCACTGAGCTGAACCGTGGAGATCCGCCATCTGGTTCTTCTTGCGGCGTTCTCAAGGTGAATATCCCTTTTGGTCCTTGGGATAATATTCTTTGATCCGTCAAGCCATATGTACGCTCTCCTTGAGAGATATGGCGGGTCTCTGCTACTTGCTCTCATTGGGCGTATCTCGCCATGGTCCACGTGGCGTGGCATAGTGCTAGAAACTCCTTCTTTTTCCTCATTATTTGCATATTCTCCCCTGCATTAATTATCATTAATGCCACATTAATCATGTATAAATATCTCTTTTAGAAGAAATAATGGTTTGCCATTATTTCTATTAATTTTCCCTTATTCTTTATTCAAGAATAATTTGGTTTGTTATCAGAAGCCCCCCTAAAGGTATAAAAAGCTCTTTAGGGCTGTCTAATCGTATTCCATGCTATTGATCTTTTAAGTGTTCAAACTTGTCATGAATTTTCCGAAGGTTTCAATCTTGTTATGAATTTTCCGAAGGTTTCAAACTTGTTATGTATCGAGGTAGGTGGCCAACCATATCCCTAGAAGCTTATGATAAGCTTCATGGATTTCTTTCCCTAGGATCCAATATATGGAGATTTTTACGTTGTCTGTGAACTCTGACCGTTTATAAGGAGATTCGCCTTAGAGATCCGCCCGTGGATCTTATATGGCTTAGTCTTGATGATCAACTTGCTACCTATCTTTGAGTGATCTGTCCAAGGCAACTTAGAGTAGGTGGCCAGCCATACCCTTGTATGAAAACCTTTGTGAAGGCTTGAACCTTGGTGAAGGTTTGTGTGCTTGGTATTCCTTTTGAGGGAATCAAGCTACCGTAAGCGTTTGATCTGCTTCCTCTCTTTGAGGTGGATCAATCTGCCATAGGTGTAGAAAACTCCTCTTTTTGAGAGAAGTTTTGAAGGATGTAAAGATCTCACGTCTGAGAAATGTTTTAATCCTGGCGGTGATCAGGGCTTGATCCGCCGTGTTTTATTTTTCTATCTTGGAGGAAAGTGGACCCGCCCTAGATGGGGCCATTTGTTCCTACCGCATAGGATTATGATTCGCCTTAAGGACTTCTTTTCTTCAGTTCTGCCATATTGAGGAGAATGACCCGCCCTTAGGGATCAGTAAGAATGATCAGCCATTTAGGGACCTTTGTGCATTTTGTGGAGGCGAGACTTTGTTATTTCTATGATGAAGATGCGGATTCATTAATTTGATGAAAACGAGACTTCATTAATTGGATAAAGACGAGGCTTTATGAATTGGATGAAGACGAGGCTTCATTAATTGAATTGGATGAAGACGAGGCTTCATTACTTGGAGATGAAGACGAGGCTTCATTACTTGGAGATGAAGACGAGGCTTCATTACTTGGAGATGAAGACGAGGCTTCATTATTTGGAGATGAATCCCTTTGCTTTCCAGAACTATTTTTACTAATGCATTATATCTTTTAGCAAGTAATTTTCTAGAATCTGGTTACAATTTCTCCGATTGTTTAGGGTAGGTGGCCAGCCGTACCCCAATGTGTGAACCTTTGTGAAGGTTTAGAAGCTGTTATATTCCTTCTAGAGGAAGTAAAGCTGCCCAGGGGATTAACTTGCTACCTATCTTTGAGGTGAAGCGATCCGCCCGTAGGACTTGTGAACCCTTCTTTGGGAAGGGAGTGAGAGAGTGTAAAGTCCTTGCGTCCAAGGAATGTTTTAACTCGTTTATGGTGTCCGACCGAATGGTGTCCGACCGAATGGTGTCCGACCGAATGGTGATCATCTAAAGATGGATCCGCCCATGAGAGTGTTCTCCTATCTTTGAGGAGAAAGTTGAGGGTGTAATGATCTCATGTTTGAGACGATTTTAACCCGCTTTTGATGGTGGTCAATCCTTTTCCTGTCTTTGAGGAGAGAGTTGAGCTTATTTGAAAGCTCCTGAGGGTCTGTGCTTCTTACCTTTATGGAAAGGGGATCCGCCCGTGATGGGATCAATTGTCCTATCTTTGAGGTAATTGATCCACCTGTGGAACTTATGATTCGCCAGCCACCGGACGTATATCAGCACTAAAAGCTAGGCAAGTGAATATAAGAAGTATGGCGAGAAAGAATAAATTATAAAATATAGGATACTATAACAGTTTAATGCACATATAAGAATATGTAAAAATACTGATTTTAGGCCCATGGTTCCGTCTTTTCTGAGCAACTAGAACCACATCCTTAATGATGTTTAACTTATGAGTGATCATATCTGGGCTTATTCCTGTACGGATCTCATTCTCCTATGCAAATAGGCTTTCAGACTCAATGATGTTTAATCCTTCGGCGATTCGTACCCGCTTTCCATCAGCAATAATGAGCGTTTCTGTGTCGCCCAAAGCTGTAGTGACAAGTTTATATTTCTCACCTTCGTCCTCTTTGGATTGTGGGCGAATTGATAGTGACGCTGAGTAGGTCTCTTGAACCGTCTTTTGGTTCCCGCTAATCATTACTCCTCCTTTGTTGGTGAGAATGTACCTATGGTGATGATATTGCAAGAACTGCCCGTGTCTACCATTACCCGCCTCATTTCATCTTCCATCCTTCAATTGTCAACGCATCTGTATGTGGAGAGATTACTGGACCTGTTTCTGCAAAAGGAGCAATGGAGGGATGTTTTATCTAGAGCGGATATTTTTTGCTTTTTCCACGGGTGGCTGATACCCTGGTCCATCCGCCATGACATTAATGACACTTTTGAATTTATTTTTGGGATCTGTCTTCTGCTTGTCATCTTGTTATTTGTTATTCTGGACAAAGCTATCTAGTTTGCCAGCTCCCAGCAAGCTTCAGTGTGGTGGCCAACCAAAGGGTGGTAATAATCTTAGATTGGGTACCCCCTCAAATTTGACCACTGGAATATTTATATTACTTGTACTAAAGTCCTGTTTATGGAGGAAGAACCCCGATTTTTGTCTTTCTCACGATCTCGATTGTGAGATTCGCCTTTGGTTTTATGTGATGGAGATAACGATTCGCGGCGTATGTCATCTACCTCCCTGAATGCTTTGCATCGTTCAATTAGATTCGCCATATTGCGGGGTTTTCTTCGGATCAGATCCTCCTGTAAGCTTTTACATGTTGTATTTTTGGCCAATGCTTCTACAGCTGATCCACCGCCGCCTGAACCGCCTATATGTAATCGGTCATGACCTCCTTGGTTTCCTACGGGGACATGACCAATGTCTCCTGGTCAGGAGGATGATGGTGGTGGGCCGGTACTCCGGGGTGTATCAATAGGCCTCTTACTACGTCAGCGTATTGGAGAGGGAGGTGACCTACCTCTGCGAGAAGAGCCCTGTCTTCGTGGCGAAGATGTTTTACGATGCTTCTCATTCGAAACTGACATTTGCACAGTTTTGTAGTTAGCTCAAGACATGAAAGTTTTGTTTATCCAATTTGGCAATTCATCAACCCATAATGGCCTTAATAGTTAGGGACAGTTACATGATGATCACAAATTGATTTAATATGTTCAATTCTCTTACGTCGGTAAAAGAAATTCTAATAATGTCAGATAAACATTTTTTATATGAATAAACACATCCTTGTAAAAAAGGGAATGAAATAACCGTTTGACAAAACAATATACAAAAATATGAATTTTTGATATTAAAAGTACTAAATAGGAGAAAAGCCATATATAGATAGTGAATTGTACAAGGAAAACCAAATATGATTTTTTGCAATTTCTTCTAATAGTTATATGCATGTTCACCCAAAAGACCGACTAGATCTAAATCCTTTGCAATTACATGAGCAATTTTATGATATTTTAATATCAAATGACAAAATCACATTGAATGGATGATTTTTCCTTTTGTAATTCCAAGATCACGGGTCTTATACATGCGTTTGTACTGGTTCAATGATAATATCATATTACACTTGTCATGCATAAAAATATGAGGGCATAGTAAGCATGCAAGGTTTAATGAAAGATTTGCGTCTATGACTTCACCTTTTACAATTTATTAGATTTATCATAATAACATGTAACGATATTCATAGCACTTTATAAGAGTGAGGGATCTCAATTTTCTTTAATAAAAAATGGAATAAGAAATGGGAGGAAACTTATCTTTTTCATCATAAAATTCCAGATTTAATGTAGAAAACTCTTTCCCACCAATATATGGAGAACCGTATCTTTGGATAGATTTGTTGTACTGATTGAGCCAAAGTTGGAGATTGTGATTTCTATTCTATTGACTCCATTGTTTTGTTCTTTGTGAAACTCTATACAATCAAGATTTTGTGATCTTCTGTTTGTTAGAGATCCACCTTCACCGCACCAATTGATAACACGGGAAAAAATCCTTGATCAGAGCAGGTCCCTGTGAGGCGCCGTTGGGATCGGCCGGGGACACTCCGATGCCAAAGTCAGTAAGGAAGATCAAGAGAGCAAACTGAATTGACAAAGAATAAGTGAATGTGTGTACCTTGATAGCCTAGGGATGTAGGCTATATATAGTTGGGGAATTCGTAACCTCTAGGTAACTAGAAAGTCTCCATTAATGCTCATTTAATGGCGGTTACAAGTTACTCTTAACCTGGTGGTTTAAGACTATTAATGATTCATTTAATGATCTTTATGGCCGAGTTGGCGGTTAGCTGTTACTGTGATGAATCAGGTGAAAGAGGAGATTCGCCTCATAGGTTCGCCAGCGGATCTCACTGAGCTGAACCGTGGAGATCCGCCATCTGGTTCTTCTTGCGGCGTTCTCAAGGTGAATATCCCTTTTGGTCCTTGGGATAATATTCTTTGATCCGTCAAGCCATATGTACGCTCTCCTTGAGAGATATGGCGGGTCTCTGCTACTTGCTCTCATTGGGCGTATCTCGCCATGGTCCACGTGGCGTGGCATAGTGCTAGAAACTCCTTCTTTTTCCTCATTATTTGCATATTCTCCCCTGCATTAATTATCATTAATGCCACATTAATCATGTATAAATATCTCTTTTAGAAGAAATAATGATTTGCCATTATTTCTATTAATTTTCCCTTATTCTTTATTCAAGAATAATTTGGTTTGTTATCAGAGTTATTTTTTACAGTTAAAATTGAACCTTTTCAATAATCATATATCAAAATTTTATTAAGTGCAACCCTAACAGTCAAATTAGGTTTGAAGTTTCTTTCACCTTTTAACCAAAAAGTAAGCCTCGTCAAGAAAATAAAATTGTTTTCCGCTACCTAAGATTGACCAAGTAGTCGACTGGCCATAAATTTTTATCCATCTTCAACGTTATTGCTAGCTACCAATACAATGAACCCATTGGATGTCGAGAAAACAAGTTTCACCACCACGAGGGCATGTTTTTGTTATATGGTCATATCATTTGGCTTAAAAAATGCAGGAGTCACTTATCAGCGGCCAATCAACAAAATGTTTACCCACCACATAAGCAAAACCATGCAGATCTATATTGATGACATGGTTATCATCAGTAAGCAAGAGGAATACCACCTTAGGAACCTTATTGACGCTTTCAAAATATTCTGACAGTACCAACTAAAGCTGAATCCAGAAAAGTGCATCTTTGGCATAAAGTAAGGAAAATTCATGAGCTATATGGTATCCGCACGGGGTATTGGCCCAAATCCTGAGAAGTACATGATGTGCTAGACACAAAACTACCCCAAAACCTGCAAGGGGTCCAGAAGGTAAATGTAAACTCATCGCCCCGGGAAGATTCATCTCCTGCTCGACATAATGATACCTCCCTTTTAACCAACTGCTTAAGAGAGATCACCCTTTTCAAGTGGAATACGGACTCCCATACCGCCTTCTCAACAATCGAAGCTTTTCTCACACTGCCACCTATACTAATGGTGCTCCACGATAGGGATGTCCTTAACCTATATTTCACAGTTGTAGAAGAGGCCATCGTTATGGTGATTGTTCGAAATGAATGATTAGAAATATTGATTGTATACTACCTCAACGGAGTGCTCAAAGGAGCAGAACTACGATACAACGAGGTAGAAAAAGCCCTATTCACGATTACACACACCACAAATAGGCTGGGACCATACTTTTAAGATCACACAGTCATAGTCAAAACTCAATTCCCCATCAAAAAGAATTCCAACATCTAGAGGTCTCAAGATGGATCATAGACTAGTCAATTCGCCTATCCTAGTTTGATATCCTCTTCAAACCACGTACCGCTACCAAGGCATAAGAATTGGCAGAATGTATAATCGAGTTCATAGGCCCACATAGACCACCTGAGGCTAGCTACGTGCCCAACCAACAAAGAAACCCAAAAATGGCACATCAGTGTTTATAGGTCATGTGGAGGCGATCATGTAAGGGGGAATATCAATCAGGGCCACTTCTACATCAACTACGTCTTCCGTTTTGAGTTCCCCACGACAAACAACCAGATTGAATACGAGGCTCTAATCACAGGCCTACGCCTAACAACGAGAAAGATCATTTTATACATCGACTCAAAACTAGTAGTCAGCCATATTGGTGAAACCTACCAGGCAAATGACAAAGTTATGACCTGTTACTTAGCAAAAACAACATCTTTCTTGCATGAGCTACGTACCAAAGAGGTCAATTTTTCCAGCATCCTTGTCCCACGTGAAAAAAACAAAGAGGCGGACGCACTTGTCGAAGACACAGCCATCACAGCTAGGGGTGGAGACAACCCAAGGCCGAAGCCCTTCGGTCTTCGGCATCACCCTTGAGTAGGGGTAGTGCTGCCCTGGGCAACCCCTAAGGAAGAAATATTTATACTTATAAAGGAGAACGTGAAATAAAACAAAAGAATAACTTAACACATTTGGTTAAATGATGAGTTAGAAATCACTGTCTAACCAAAACGAAGAAGGTTTATTATACAAGATCATAAAAAAAATTGTCAGTCCTAAAAATTACCTCTAACCACAATGCTAATTTTAACCTCCGGGTATAAAATCCTGATGCCGCCACTAATCACAACCCCTCTTAACCAACAATCTATTCATGGAAACATCCAACCATAGTTGACGCATAGACTTTTCTTATTAATGACGAGAATACACGTCAACAACTAGAGAATCCTCTTCGAAGACATGACAAGGGCCTTGCTAGTGGTACAAATATCATGGCGATACGCAGTCCACGATGACATATTGTACCGCAAGTTTATTACATGAATGCAATGCATCTTTGTAGAGAAGGGAGATCACTGCCTTTACGAAATACAATAGTACTATACGGTTCCCACCAGTTATGGCAACATAACTCTAATTTTTAACCTTTCTTTAGTTAAAATTAAAAGAAGTTGGAGTAGGAGACAAAATAACGGGATAAAAATTCAGTGACAACAAATACTAGATGACACAATTACACGCGTCTATTTGGAGAGTGGTTTAACATCTCCGACAACGTAAGAACAGAGATATGTCCGAACACTGAGAAGTGAGAATAGATAATTAGCTGTTCCGGTTACCATGAACCTCAAATTTACTGCTTGTGATTCCTCATTAAAAGAAGGACACGTGTTAAACAAGAGGGTAGTAAAGTAATGTAGTAGATGCCTTAAATTACAAAATGGACCCCGACGTTGACAGCTTGCACTTCTCCATTAAGCACAAAATTGAAAGTCTACTATTAGCAGACAATTTTGTTTAATTCAATTCTCTCTTTTGTTAGCTGTAAATCTCAGAAGTCTGAAAGTCTTCTGCTCCTTTATCATCGTTTCGTAGCCAAAAGAGCTTCTCCTAATTCAGGCTGCTAAAGATAGAGAGAAATGGCATCATTTGCAGGGACAACCCAGAAGTGTAAGGCATGTGAAAAGACTGTTTATTTAGTGGATCAACTCACTGCTGATAACAAAGTCTATCACAAAGCTTGTTTCAGATGCCATCACTGTAAGGGTACCCTTAAGGTCTGTCTGTCTCATCTTTTTCTACTTTCTTCTAAATTCATACTTTCTCTTCTGCTCCTTTTTATATCTTTGCTCTACAATCATGGTAGAGGTTAATGTTCGTAATTGAATGTTTTGATTTGACAAGTCTACAAATCTCAAATTAGGCAGTTTATAGATGCTACTAATTAATGAGTGATCTACTAATGAAACCTTCTAATTACAGTTAATAGTGTGTTGAATACTAAAATCTAACAACTTTACTTTTCCCCAATTCCTAGGGTCCAAATCAGATTCTTTTGTTTTGTTCACACCAGTGAGACAGATCTTAATCTTGTTAAGCTAAGAGATTAAATGGCTATGTTATAAATATCAAAATTGGAACACTCACTAGGACTTTTGGATATTTGTGTGGCTCAAAATCAGTAATTCGGATAACTTTGTTACAGTGAAAAGAACATTTTCAGTTCATAGAGCATACACTGAAAATGTTAAGCAAATCAGGAAACTTGCTGTCTTCCTTGTTTTTTGGTTGATATTATCAGTTAGGCCTTTAACATCCCATAAATGAAATTACTCGCAATCTCTTCTTGTCTACATAAATCATCTGATCCAAACTAATATGAAATGATCATAGTTGTTAAAGGCCCGCCTCATGCCGTACTAAGTTCTAGGTGAGCCTCTGTTTGAAAGGCTCTCGCATTGTGCACTTGGAAGGTTCACCTCAGGCGTGCCTACTCTGGTTTACTGCTTTCATTAAAATAAAAGGTTGATTAATCTCAACCACTTATCCTATTTAGTAAACTTAAATCTAAACCGTTGATCTAAGTAATAAAGAATAAGAAGACGCGTAAAAATCGAAGATAGGGAAGAAGACGAGCTCATTCTGCAATGCAACACATGAAACCAACAGAAGTTTGATGCAGTTCTAGTATCTTAGTCTCTATTGTCAACACTTAACTTGGTGTTTTTGTCTTGTTTGTATGGTTATAAGTGTGTTTTTTAGTTCATCATAACTTGTGTTTTAGCTACTAATAGAGTATTAGTGACATTAGTATTAAATATTGTGCCCAAGCCTTGTGCCTAGGCTCCAGGACCCCTAACGCCTTAGTGCGCCTTGATCTAATTACTCTGAACATACCAATGAAGCAGCAGCACTATGATTGATGTTTCGTGTTGGATTTTGACATTATCTTCTGCACTTTTTGCAGCTGAGTAATTACTCATCCTTTGAAGGAGTGTTATATTGCAAGCCTCACTTTGATCAGCTGTTTAAGAGGACCGGAAGCTTGGATAAAAGTTTCGAAGGTAATTAACCATTAGTAAGATGTACTAATTCTTACATGTACTCTTACTTATTATTCATTAGATATCTCATTCATTTGCAGGCACTCCAAAAACTGTTAGAGTTGATAGATCTGCAGATCAGGTATCAGATTGTTAATAATCCATTATGTCATATGCAGAGAATGAATGTCAAAAATATGATGACTAAGAATTGCATATTGTGAATGAAACTATTCAGGTCCAAACCAACAGCAAAGTTTCAAGCATGTTTGCTGGAACTCAGGACAAATGTGTTGCTTGCAAGAAGACTGTTTACCCAATTGAAAAGGTAAATGTACCATTACAAGTACTGCCTCGTGTTGTATCAGTTGGATATGTTAATTGAATTTTGGGGGTTTTCAGGTGGCAGTGGATGGCACGTCTTACCACAAAGCCTGTTTCAGATGCACACATGGAGGATGTGTAATCAGCCCGTCGAACTATGTAGCACACGAGCATCGTCTGTATTGCAGGCACCATCATAACCAACTGTTCAAGCAGAAAGGGAACTTCAGCCAGCTTGACAACCATGAACATGTTAAGCCTGTCACTGAGACTGTATCAACTGAGTGAGAATCCAATAACTTTGCTCAAAGCCTTAAACTCCTGATACCTCATTGAGTTTATTTCTGAAGAGAAACTATTGTAATATGTCCGGTTGCTAAATTCCAGCTTTTTGCTTACTTTTTGTTTTGTTTTTTTGAGTGTGAGATTTGAAAATGTTCAATAAGTAGAGTTTTTGGTGTTATCCTTCCAATGAACCATCAAATTAAAGCAAGAAGGTTTTGTACTTATTTTGAGATTAAACATGCTTCAGAGTTACATGGTGCTATATTGGGTTAGCAAGATTGTGTTAATTCGTGTCAATCTGCTCAAGTGACACGATTATTGTCAACACGGATCATCTAATAAACGGATATGACAGGTATAATATGTTTAGTTTATGGAATTGTATATGTGACCGATTTGGGATTCAGAGATATGGTCGCTCCATGAGCAATGCTTATGGGCGCTTAATTTAAAAAATACAGTTGTTTTTACATATACAAGTTCAATGGATTTTTCCGACGGTCGATGGTCAAACCCATTATAGATCGATCCTTGGTCAACACAACAAGGCACAAAACGGATATATTTCATATGTAACTCACAATTGTAATCCTCTAAACTAATTATAATATTTTAAATGAATTGGGTTAGCTAAACTAAATAGATTAAAAATGCTTAAAATTTAGTTGTTTCGAGAAACATGTCAGCATATCATCAGGGACAGATCTACGGGGGTGGACAGAGACCTGAGCATCAATTAGTTGTTGAAAATATAGGAAAATTTTATAGAAGCTATGTATAGAGTTTCCTTTTTTTTTTATAAAAGCACTTAAAAATATCAATTGAGCTCGTAAATCACTAATTAGCATCCCTGTCACGTATCTCTGTCATTGAATTTTGGATCCGTCCCTTTTATCATCATCAAGCCTTAGATTGTTGTGGTATGTGATTAGTGTTAGGGCAAGTGTGAAGTCCAGTGTTGAAATGATGAGATCTTGAAGAAGATCTTCCAGAATTTATGGGACATAAATGATATAGGAGACTCATTTTCATGCTTTTAATTCTCTATCCTCACAAACCCTGCTTGGTTCAAAAATATAAGAGGCGTGGCTATGTCTTCTATCACCCATGAATTTTCACCCTGTGCTAGACTTGTTCATATCTGCTGGCCCGCTCGTTATGGGTTTGATTTACACATAAATATTTTATAATAATTGATTTTCAAGCTGAATCTGTTCAAATCCAAACATAAAATAAATTAGGTTTGAGATTTGTATAGACCCGGCCCATGTTTATATTGTGTGTTTTTTTTTACTTAGATCCATTTTTTTATTTAAATTGATATTGATTGAGTTTGGTTGAATTAATTAACTAGATTTTATTTTATTTTATATTTTTTTGGTATTCATAATTAAAATTTAATTTTTCTTATAAATTTATTTTTAATATAAATATATATTAATTACACGAGAATCAATTTCTTTAATTTTATCCGGGTGATCCAAGTCCAAGTCCAAGCCCAAACCCAAGCCCAATCTGAATATAATATGAATTGAACAGGGTTTAGGCAAAATAATTAAGTGGTTCGACCATGTGCCATCAAGTCTTTTTCAGAATTTGTGTAATTCAAACCAAAAGTGTCAAAGGAAGGGGACGTAAGTTACTGCTCCGAGTGTGAAACTTTAGCTACCAAAGTTTGGTGTAGAGAGCTACTATTATTCTTGAAAACATTAATTAGGAGACTCAACTTGTGAAAATAGTCAAGGTATTAGATTTAGGACTCTGTATGGATATTAAAGTTTCTTCCAAATATTTAAATAAAATAATTGAAAATTTGATTTAATTTTTAACTTCTTCGTTAAAACCGAACTAAGTTGCACCATTCACAATTCTAGCGATTCTTAAACCAGACTGAATATCCCAATAAAATATTCAAAATTGGATTGAACTTTTGAATCTTTATAGAACTAAATCGAATTGTATTATTAATTGCCATTGGTATAATTCTGGAGATTTGAAAATCCATGAACCTATCTCACTCCTAATTATTAGTCCCATTCTGATTGGTAAGTAAGTAGAGACAAATTTGATAAAATTGGCATATAAAATGATGTTAAATAGTGGCAAACAATAAATGGCCCACAAGGAAGAGGAATTGTAGGCAGTTTTGATGAATCACATATCCAAGTTTGTATGCAGCATAGAGAATGTTCTGTTCTAATTGCAACTAGCCCTACTTCTATACTTTCCTTAAAGTAATTGGAAGAGAACATTTCATGATTATGAAGGCCTACCCACTTCTTTTTATTTATTTTTTAATTATCATCATTGTTTCCAAGTCAAAAAAATGTTCTAAACCTTAATCATTATATCTATTCTTTTTATTAAGGAAATCAAATAATATTCCCTTTAAAATCACCTTCATGTTTTAAATAGCAAATTGTGAAATACAAGTAAATTGACACCTACAAGTTATATATTATTGATGTGAAAAAGACTGACTACTCAGTTTTATATATATCTAAAATTAATTGTTCAATATCAGCCACAATATAATTGAAATTGTCATAATCCTCCTTTTATGATAATTGAATTATTAAATCCATTTATTCTCAGTTTTAGCATACCAGATGTGAATCCGAACCACCTGGGCAATTAATTCATGGATAAAAATATTTGATTTTTTAATTTTGAAAATAGATATTTTTGTTTCCCTTTGGCTCTCTGAATAGCATAAATCATGAAGAACACTGGTTCCCAAAATCTAATTAATTTAATCTAAACATAAGATTTAGTAACAATAAGTATGTTTAAAGGACCACCCCCTACCCATTTGCTATACAACTGTGAATTACCCAAATCTACACTTAAAAAAAAAACATAAGATGAGATTCACTTCACTCCATCCACTACCTACCTGATGATGATCTGTGCATATAATAATTAATCTTTAAGAGACAAGATTCAAACTTGCAGGTGAGATGATCTGTTAATCTTCAAGTAATTAAGCTTTCATTAATAATAAACATGATTAATTAGCTGCCACTGCCACCCCCGCCCTCTGAGATGCTGTTAAGTGAAGGTTGCCATGTTGATGTTCTTCCTCTGTTCCTATGAAGTTGAGATCTTTTTACATTTAAATCCACCTCTGAACTCTCTTTAATCCTCTCCCTTGATTCCGGCTGCTTTTTGTTCTGTTTTGCTTGCTTTTTCGCGCACAAACCTTTCGTAACCTCTGAAGAAAGAAAACCCCCAAATCAAACATGAGACTTGAAATCAATTGAAAGTAGAAGAAAGAAGAACAAACCTTGAGTGGTGATGAGTCTGTAAACATGGCCAAGGACAAGAGTATCTGTAGGGCGGAGAAGTTTAATTCTGGTAATCCGGAGAGAGTTGTTGGCGGTGGTGGAGGCGGTGGAGGAGGTGGTGGTGGTTTTGTTGGGACATTGGGGATTAGGATATAAAGTGGTGGAGAGGAGAAGGGCGACATAATGACCGGGGTTGGTTTTCATAATTTCAGCGGCATTTACAGGGGAATATAACTTGTCTGCTTTTCCGTTAGGGTGTTGTATGACTAGAGTTGCTGCATCTATTGCTTGGCAATTCCCCATATTTGTTCTTGTTTGTGGAGGATGAAGAAGAAGAGAAGAGAGGAGTGGGAGAAGTTAGAAGGGGGGGTCTTTATATTATAGGGAGGGAGGGAGGGAGTAGGGTAGGCACCCATTGTTTGAAGGGGTAAAAAAGCTTCTTTCTAACATAGGCCACAGTTTTACAGATTCTCTGTAAAAGTCAATATATGTATATCACACTTTTTACATGATTTATTCAATATATTTTTATATTTCAAACATATCTTTTTTATAATTTAATAATTTATTTTTAGGAAGGAACAAAACTGCCTATCTAACGTTACTACTCACAAATAATTTTATATTTAAGATTATAAATAGTATAATTGAAGATTTAACCTGGATGGATTTCATTTAGTGATGTCTTCAACCCTAAATTAGTTTATCTTTATTAGACAATCACGTTCCTCCACTACTAAATAATTTTATTCTATACTATGATAGTTCCAAATAGATATTATATTTGAATTCTCAACGAATGATAATACGACGTTTGTATGGATCTTGACGCTTATTATATCTAATTTTATGATGATTTTAATTGTTAATATAAAATTTTAATAAACCTAGAATTAACCGTAAACTGAAGAAAGTCATTCACTTAATTACTAACCAGGTAAACATGACTGCACTATTAATATAAGTTGATATGCATTGAAATATTATAATTTTATTATAAAAAATTATTATAGATTTGAATTTATCATAAAATAAAAAATATAGATGTTACTTATATATTAAGATAAGTTAAAATGGTTTTCCTCAAAAAAAAAAAAAAAAAAAGTTAAAATGGTAAACTATATCCAATTGAGATTAAGGAGAATAAGACATTAAGCTAAATTTAGTAATACTATTTGTTTTGGTAAAAAAAGATTGATATAATTGTAATGATGTGGTGAGGTGTTATTGGTTAAGGATTAAAGAGACAAAGGAAATTGGGTCACATGTGATTTTCAAACATAATGACCAAGGAATACAGACAGTGGTATTGGGTAGTAATGAGTAATCCAGGGATATATATTAGTCTTAGATTTTTCATTAACATTTTGACTAGGCTAGATGATGTTTGTGTAAATCACCAAATCCTGATCCAAATCTTTTTACGGGAGGGAGGTGTCGACTGTGTAACATAAACACTTTAATGTTAAAATCTATATCACTCTTAGATAATTGAAGTTAGAATTTAGAGTATATCCGAAGGATTCTTTTACACTTTTGGAGTATACTCAAAGAATTTTTTTACACTTTTATTTATAGGCTTTTCATAGTCCTATTAAGATTTTAGGGAATGTTTGGTTGCGTTAATTGACACCATGAAATGAGAATGGAAATGAGTTAATCTCATTCGGAATGTTTGCTTTACTAATTTTAATCATGGAATGAAAATGTGATTCCAATAAATATAGAATGGTCATTTCTCATATTTCCCCTCTTATCCATTTTCTATTATCCATTATGTTTCTTGATGGGGTTTTCATGCTTTTTAACCAATTTTTATTTTTCATATAGAAAATAATATAACCAATTTTATTATACTACAGCCACATTTACTTTGTTTTTATTTTTTGAATTTTATACTCCTATAGTTTAATGTAAAGTTAATATGCAGTGATATATATTTTTTTTTAAAAATAATATATTTTTATACATTGGCTCTACATATATAATACATTGGTTATTATAGTATACTTATTTATATTTTAATTCAATTTATGAACATTTTTATAATTAATTTGCTCAGTTAGTTTATGGGTAATTGTTTTTATATTTTATTGATTTATTAAATTTTTAATTTTGTGAAAATTCCAATTTCGGAATTTGAACCAAACACTCTTAAAAGTGATCAGATTCTGATTCCGGATTAAACCAAATAAAATAAATAAATAGTCATTCTGATTCTGATTCCGTAACATTCTGATTCTGATTCCAATTCTGATTCTGAAGTTTGAACCAAACGCCCCCTTAGGGGGCTACTCCTCATTGATGAATCATCGTTCCAGTAGAAAGTCTCTTCGTCTATAATCATTCCAGAAACTTATTTATACTAGATCTTCCTAGGTGCATGTCTGATGACCATCACTTACTGCCTTTTATACGAATCCTAAGCATGCAGTGTGAGGTAGGCATTCCGATAGTCTTGCACTATAGTTGTTGTATAACTCCTTTACATGCGGCCATAAGGCATTCTGATAATCTCTTGTTTAACCTTCACTTAGATCCCTATTGGACATTTCAGGGCATCTGGTTGGACATCTTACGGATAGGGTTGTAATCGAGCCGAGCCGAGCCGAGCTTTGGCCTATTCAAGCTTGACTCATTATAAAATTAACGAGCTCGAACTCGAGCCGAGCTTGCTATAAAATTAATGAGCCGAGCCCAAGCCGAGCTTTGGCTTGCTCAATGAGCTTGAGCCGAGTTTCGAGCTTGTTTCGAACCCAAAATCCTCTTTTGGACTTGGTTCATTAAGAAAATTATCTAACCATAAATTTTTTGTGAGTAAATCGTTAATTATATTTGTGAAATTTACTCGTAAATAACTCTTTAATTGTGTACATAAACAAGCTCACAAGCAAAGTTCGTGAATAAATAAACAAGATGTTTACAAATAGTTCGTCTATTACTCATTTATTATGTTAACGAACTCATCTAATAGCAAATGAAATAATATTAAGTTAGATATTTGTGAACTAACACAAAACGATATAGTTTTCTACAAAACTAAAATTTGTTCATAAATATTCTAATCGAGCATGCTCGTGAGCTTTCGAGCCGAGCTTTGACCTGCTCAAGCTCGGCTCGTTTACGAACCGAGCCAGTAAATCGTGTTCACGAGCGGCTCGTTTACATATCGAGCCAAGTCGAGCCGAGCCGCTCATGAGCAGCTCGGCTCATTTACAGTCCTACTTACGGAAGCCTAGATGATAATATTCATGTCTTATCAGAAGTCCCTCTTTCAAAAGGATAAACGTACCTTTTAGGGGTTTGGTGACATTTTGATTCTCGCGCTTCAACTACCTAGCCTATGCTCTGAAGGAAATGTCCTTAGGTTGGGTAGATGGGTTAAAAGCGTAGAGTTCGAATAAGAGAAATTCAAAAGTCTTTATGTATGTAAAGCTCTAATGTAAGGATACTCAAAGATCTTTGCATTTTAATCGTTTTCAAATTCCCTACTACTACAAATGGTAATTCATTTTTCTACTTTCCCCTTTCACGCTTTTTCATTTTGCAAAGTTTCTTTCGTCTATCTATAATTTTCAAAGTAGCATTTTCTCATTTTTTATCTTCTTCCTTTTGTCGACGACCAGTTTCCTATCTCTTTTCACGAAAACTAGTAAGTTGTTAAGATTGATTTTCTTCCTTGGCTTTGTATTTTTCTTCTTAATCTTTTGTCCTCTTTTAAATACTTTAAAGAAATTGAAATGAGTTAAGACAAGGAAAATTTCCTCTCACAGGAAAAAAGAAACACCCAAGTGATCATAGATTCCTTTACAATTCACTCAGATCCCCAAGATCCTTCAAATGAGGAGGCCTCTGCTCTCAATGGGAAAATTCTATTTTCCAAGCACAAATAGAAACTGGTAAATCTAGAATCCCTATGGGAAAATGTGTAAATAAATCCTAGCCTTACGATTCAAAATGTCGTTGAAAGTCACATTAAAAGTCTCATTGACATGTTTGCTATTTATCCTTAGTTGAGAGAGGTGGATTTTATCATCCCTCCGAGAGCTAGGACATATCTCCCCCTCCGAATTACTTCACTATTTATATTGACCAAATAAAAAGCTCACATATCCCTTTCATGATCCCATAGCCTCTATTGGGTTATCATATGTGTCTAGGTTAGATCCATATGAATGCTTGTAAAGATTTGATATGCCTCTACTAGCTCTGTGAGAGTATGAGAAAGTCTTTAAACCTTTGTATCTTCTACAAGTTGTATGCTCGTGGAATTTGGTAATCCGATGATCATTCGACCTTCTACCGAATTATTGGTGCTAGTCTTAACACATTCTTTAATGACCAGTCTTCATCCGTAAAATATTGGAAGGATTTTTGGTTCTGTATGAAGACAGATTCGAAGATTCCCTCTAATTTCCCTTTTCTTAGGAATCTTAATTCTAAGAAGATTAAGTAGTACATTGAGGAGCCAACTTCTGAGGAAGAAAAGTTTGTAATCAATCTTCGTAGCCTTGAGCCAAACCTTTCGACATGTACCGAAGGTCTTCATGCCAAATGTCGCTAATTCCTGAATTTATCCGATCCTTCACAACAAAATTATATTATTTGTTTGGTACCACTTTTTTTTTACATTTTCTTCCTTTTTACAGGGAATTATGATTCAACATGTTGCATGCTAATTTTCCAGCTTGTAGAAGGACAATCATTCAGTCTAAAGGGAATGTCATATTCTTTGACTCTGATAATCTAGACATATACCACTATGTCAAAACCCCCTTCAGATGACGGTTAAAAACCGTCATCCCGCGAGATATAAATCTGTCATAGGGCCCGCTGCCGTCTATTGCACCTTCAGACGATGGTTAGGTTCTGTCATTTGAAGATACTATACATGACATCAGCCTAGTTTCGTACTGTCATATGAACATTGTTATGATGCATCTTTTTATTTATTAAACGTCACTTTTAATATCAACACATGACATACTAATAATTAAAAATGTCAAGTCGCTATATGGGAAATTGGCATATTGGTATTCGCGGTGACAATTTTTATAATAATTTCTGTCGTAGTAACTTGTATCAGATGACATAGGTCTTAATCAATCATGTCAAGAGATTTGTTTTAGATGACAGTAACTTTTAATTTAATGTCTTTTTATTGTTGTTTAGATGATATTTTTTTTAAACGTAAATGTCACTCTTTGCCTTCTTCTTCGAATGATTCTGGAAATGAACAATAATTATCAAATGAACAAGAATTTATGTATATCAATGATTTTAATTTTATTGGAGAATAATGCTCATAATCTGTTTACATTTGAACTACACAAATAACTGAATGAATGTAGGGTAAAAAAAATATAAGCAATTAATGTACATCTCCAAATCTGTATATATAGTCAGAGGCGTGGTGGTGTTGATTGGAAAGCCAAATCCAACTTGACCTTTCTTGTTCGAGCCCAAGCCTACGTTTGCTTAGTAAGTAAGCTTGAGCTGCGCTGCGCGAAGAAGACGTCTGTCCCCATTCTTATAAACCTATTAAGTGGACCATCCTCTGTATAACAGAGGTTCATAAGCGATAGAAGGTCTAAGCCGGGAAGGAAGATCCCTAGAAACATACTCCCCCCATTGTCAGACCTCAAGAGGAATGAATAGGGATCCCTAGAAATAGAAAAAAAAATTTAGAATATCTAATTAGTTACACTAATTGAAGCATATCTAAGTCATCATCTCCTAGAATCCCCAAAGTCTTCGTATCTGCAAAACAAATTGATGATGCTCATTAATTACACACTGTATACAGATAGACCTAATTAATCTCCTCTTACCCTTTCTCCATTCTGAGACCCTTCACTTACCCACCCATATTATAAATAGGAAGCGTTTACCAATTCTCAATAGTCACCCAGGGCAACTTAACACTATATTACAGTTTGTTATTTCGAGCATGAATAGAAGGAACCTCTATCGTAATGTTGAGTTTCAGATTGACCAACTCCGATATGAGGCACCTAGGTGGCTTGTCCATATACATGGTCCTGACCGGCAGCAATGGACTGCCGTGATGAATGGCCCTCTAAACACCCCTTATGAAGGAGGTGTATTCATAGTCCAAATGGACTTCCCTGTCGATTTTCCCTCCACACCTCCAGTTGTAAGAACATGCATAAAGTTGTTAACACACATAAATCAGTTCATATCTTTGTAAATACACTCATGATATTACTATTGTTCGCAGGTAATATTCAGGACCAAAATTTACCATCCTAATATCGGTCCCTTGGGGCATGTTTCTATGCCCCAACTACTTGATCGCCCTGCCTATAGTATTGCCACGGTAAGATGTAAATCTATGTATTTTTTACCCGTAAATTTATCTATTCATGTTTGGGGTCTAGTTTATCTACTCATGTTTGTGGTCTAATTTAATTTATCTATGCATTTTATAGCTGCTGTGGAATATTTAGGGACTGATGGTAGAGCCCTTCATTGAGGGGCCATTTCCTGGCCGAGAGCGAATTGCTGAACGATACATCAGCAACAGGGCAGGTTTACATAGCAACTGCCAGGATATGGACTGAAGATCATGCAGTGGATATATGATGTGCAAATAGCAAGCAAGGGGGGCATTATGATGTGACGTGCGAATAGCGTACAAGAGGGGGCGTGATGTGCGAATAGCAAGGGAATTTGGATGCTGGGCAACCATTGAGTTAGATTGTGTGGACTACTGGATGGGCATAGAGCCAATCTTGAAGAACAGAATGATTACTGATTACAAATGTACTTGGTAATCAATCTGATCTTCAATGTTGGCTCCATGCCCCTTCAGTATTCGACGCCATTTAACTCTGATGGTTCCCCATCATCCCGATATCCTTGTTTACCATTTGCACATTCTTGAAGCAAGGAGATTTGGATGCCAAAGAAACACTGAGCTGGATGGTATGGACTACTGGATGGGCATAGAGCCAATCTTGAAGAATAGAATGATTACTGATTACAAATGTACTTGATAATCAATCTGATCTTCAATGTTGGCTCCATGCCCCTCTAGTACTCTACTCCATCCATCCAGCTCCAGTGCTTCTTTAGCATCAAAATCTCTTTTCTAATCGCGCATCACGCCCCCCCCCCCCTTGTACACTATTCGCACGTCACATCATAATGCCCCCCTTGCACGCTATCCTTTTTTGATAGGCAATACAAAGTAGACAACTTATTCAAGTAGACATATATATGTATATTCAAGTGAATTATAACATGCTATAACAAAGTAGTCAACTTATTCGTTTATGTCTATTAAATTGAATCAGTTCTACTTCCTAACACATAACATGCTAAATTGATATGAAACATATGTCTATTCTTGAATCAGTTACTTCATAAACAGAACATAAAACAAGCCAACACATGTCTCATCAGCATAACTCATGTTAAAATATAAAAGAATCAGGCAAGTTCATCATTTTCAGCTTTAAGAGTATGCATGATCAGCAACCTTCCTAAACATAATATCAAGTTCATAACTTATACTGATAGCATCGAAAACCCATCAACATCCTGAATGGTTTCAATCAGATAACAAGCCAAATGGAAGGTATATTGTAAACTTAATTTATCACCATCCTGAATGGTTTCATAACATTTTCAGCTTTAAGAGTATGCCTAACATGTTATAACAAATAGACAACTTATTCGTGCATATCTAAAACTTGTTCTCATGGCATCATAAAGCCACCACTATGTACCTGCCACTTGGATTGTACAGTTCATGATGAAGTTAGCATGGTGATGAAGTGTATGACACTGTCACCACAAGCTTAGTCATAAACTTGTGTTGTTAGAATCATACAACTTCATCACCATGTTAAACACTTTTCCATAAGCATAACAAGCCAAGTGATAGATACATAGTAATGGAGATTTAGGAGTATGCCTAACATGCTATAACAGGTAGACAACTTATTCAAGTGAACATGCTATAACAAGCATATAACTTATTCCTTACTTATCATCATAGGTCATGTTCAAATAAAAAAGAGAATGGTGATATCAATTAGCCTAAATTTACCTTTTAATACATGCTTCATACATGCTCAATGACCCTTTTACAATGTTCCTCTAATACTTGATGCATGATTAATAAGCTGCATGCCCAAATGAACAATCGTACACATACTCATACAGAACCTCAAATATAAACATCAATAGAACATCATACATAAGCATGTTTCATACACATACACATACTCAAACACTTCTAGCAGTATAACTCATAGGTGTAAGAGTAGTGCCAATCTCAAAGAACATTCAAAGCTTTAGAGTATGCCTAATCAGGCACATGCTTAATGATCATTCATACATAAACTCTATGAGTCCTAGCTTCCTAAAAAGTTATATCTAACCAATCAGTTCATACCAATCATTTCATCATCACCCAAAACATCATACATATACGTAATCGTTCAGTTCAAACCCACATAACAATATATATACTAAATCAGGCTAGTTTCCTAAATCAATGAGTTCTAGGTTCCAAAACAGTACATCAAACATACACAAGCACTTCTAAAGGCATGACCAATCAGTTCAAACCAACTTAACATTAATATATATTCAGTAAGTTAAAGAAATCTTCCCATATGCTAAAGGCATGAACCGATTGACAATCTCTTCAGTCAGCCTTCGCATGTAGCATTCTTACTATCCCTGCAAATATTATGTTCAAATAAAAAGAAATCAGAACATCTTCAGCAACCGGCAATGTATTGCCCTAGGCTAAAAAAGATAATGACCCAAGAATTTCATCGGTGAATCTAACAATGAATACAATAAAATCAGTATCTAAGCGAGAGATCTAACCCTTTAAATCATAGCTCTGAAAATCAATAGATCCTTATTCCATCTGCTGAAATCGACATACACAAAAGTAAATCGGATGAGGAAAAGAGAGAGTAAGGAACAATGCCAATCAATAGATACTTACCAGTACCGTGTTTATAGCTCACCCAGTGATTGCATGTTCAAATCAGCCATGGCGATAGAGAGGGATGAGAGGGATGAAGCTCTTGCATAACCTAAAATGGGGTTTGGGATTAGAGAGAGGGTTTATATATCAGCTGAAAATTTCAGTCAAACAAGAGCGCTTAAAATTTGGGGATTGACCGCGTAAGTGAAATTTCATTTGCCGCTTTTTTGTTTTCGGCAAACAATGACATTCATTTATTATAAGTGTCATCTTTTGAGTAAGTGAAATTTAACGAAAACGTGCGTTTTCTTTGGATGACAGGATTATGTAATCGTAATGTCATTTGAGAATCGAGCGCATTTTTTATTTCGCTTTCAGATGACATACAGTTAAAATACTGTCACGAAAAATATTCAGACGACACAAAAACAAATGTCTGTCATGTATCTTGTGTCATGTGAAAGGGAAAATGGCATAGTGTACACTTTTCCCTCCAAAAAGATAAAACCCTTCAACAACAACGTCTAGATTGTTGATAGGCCGAATGACAATACGTCTAAGACTCTAATGCAACCTTCTCTACCAGGTCGAGGGTCCTATCCGACTAATTAATACCTAACGCTTTTTTATAACCTTGCTCTTGGTAACCATAGCAACACACACACACACACCTTTTCGTTCTTGTAGATTTGGTCTACAAAACCTTGTTCAATAATCTCTAATAGATTCCCCCTCATTGGCAAGTCCTTTATTGATGTTGGATCACTGCCCCATCCCAGATCCGAATCCTGCATATGGATAAAACGAAAAAAATAAGGGTAATATCCAATAAGGATGTTACCTATAGTAAGACCCATCAGAAATCCACCATATGGGCTACACACACACACACACGTAGGTGGAAATGTTTGGAATTGATTTCCCATTTATGATGCATCTCCCATGGGCGTGGAGCGTTAAACCGTTGGTCTAATAGTCGTAATATCCATCTAAGATGTCATAGGGATTGAAATGTTCACCTAATCTCCCATCATCGAGTCAAGGTGATGATTCACTAGCTCTCCACACTTAGTCGTAGTGTGTTCCGCACCTGAACTTCCCCCTACATCCCTAGCGGTATGAAGGAATAATATCCTAGGGTTTAACCTTAATCCCAATATGCCACCACCAATTGGGGTATTGTACTCCGGACATTAAACGAGTCCATAAAAGAGGGATTTTCATTAATTTTCCCAACTAGGAAGCTATCTAGGCCAGAGAAGATGTTTGCATCCTCTAGCCTCATGTCTGAGTGGACTATTTAAAAGAATCTATTAATGGACTCCGTAGATGGGGTGACCAGAGGGAGAACATTAGAGTCGTCCTCATTTGTAACATCTTCCATGACCGCCTCTTTTTCTTTCCTAGAATCTCAATCAATGATCATCATCACTAGAGTTGATGAAGTCATGAGAAAATCTTGGTTCTATGCTCACGACACCAATGATGCTTTTGTGTAAATCTCTGATGTACGGATCTCCAAATCGCCTCATCATTTGAATGATTTTCTATAAAATAGGAGAGGTGTTGTCTGTCCAACGTAGACACTCTGATGCCAAAGTTAGTATCACTCTTAAAAATAATGAAAGTAATAGATGCTAAGGTT